>NW_022681458.1:115098184-115698184 GCF_009764315.1 Trachypithecus francoisi
ACAGTAATTGCTGACCAGAAAAGTTTAACTGCTTTCCAAAACAGTAATGTAAATGATTCAATAAGGATCCTTCCTAATTACAGTCCGGCAATTTGTGTTTTCCAATATTCACTAATTCACATAACCCATATTACTATGTTACATTATAGATACATATCTCTTGGCTACACTAGTATCATGTAATGTAGTCTTATGAGTTGTATAAAGAAGGAATTGACAATGAAACAGGTAACCATTTCTTTGTTAACACCTTGACAATTAGTTATTACCTTATTTCATCTAATCTAAGACATGAGAGATTTTCAGAGTAACCATTATTTCATGTATACTATCAAGAAAGAAAATCTACAGCTAAAATGGACATTCTTTTATTATAATATCCACCTAAATTTCAGCGACTGTTAAAATGTATTTTGATAATTTTCATTTTAGCATCATAAAATATGACAAATAAAAAGCATTCTCCATCCATCAAAAATAGAACTCAGTATTTAACAGTATTTATGAAATTCTGTAGAATATACTCCTAATAAATGTCAGATAGACCTACAGTAAAAAGCATTCAGATGTACATAAAAATGTAACTTATCAAAGACCTATTCTAATTTAATGAGTCAAACAGTAAGAGAAATGTGTCAGGTATTTTTCTGCCCTCTTCAACTTCCAGTGAAATCCTGCATTGAAACACTGGCTTATATAAACCCTAAGGCAAATCCACCAGGCCTTCTACAAATGAGTATTGCCAGAAAATTAGGCAGTTCTTCTAAGACGTTTACCTAGAGATTAAAGTTTACAAAAGAAAATATCTCTTTGTAAGCAGCAGTATTACAAGATCTGCTCAACTTTCCTCAAGTTGAAATAACAGCAAACAATTACTCTCTACAAATGGCATGGGAACAAATGGACACCCACATGCAAAAAATTGAGCCTAGATACATACCTTCCATCTTTCACAAAAATTAATTCAAAAGGAATTGTAGGCTTAACTGTAAAATTCAAAACTATGAAATACCTAGAAGATAACAGGAGAAAATCTAGGTGACCTTGGGATTGGTAATGACTTTTTAGATATCACACCAAAGGCACATCCATGAAAGAAAGGATGAATCAACTTTATCAAAATAAAAATAGTCTGTTCTGCAAAAGACCCTGCTAAGATAATGAAAAGGAAGGTCATAGAAAAAAAATATATACAAAATACAAAAAAAAATTTAAAAAGACAAAAGAAAAGTAGCAGAGAGAAAGTGTTTCCAAAAGGCGTATCTGATAAGCACTGTTATCAAAAATACACAAAAACTCTTACAACTCAACAATAAGAAAACCAACAACCCTATTTAAAAATTGAATCATTTTTAAGTGTTCACCAATGGATGATGGAATTTAAAAATGTATACCATCGAAAGCTATTCAGTCATAAAGAAGAATGAAATTGCTTTCTGCATTAACATGGACAGAACTGGAGGAAATTACCCTAAGTGAAATTACTCAGAAACAGAAAGTCAAGTATCACATCTTTTCACTTGAAAGTAGGAGCTAAACAGTAGGGAAGGCCAACATTCAAATTCAGGAAATACAGAGAACACCACAAAGATACTCCTCGAGAAGAGCAACTCCAAGACACATAATTGCCAGATTCACCAAAGTTGAAAAGAAGGAAAAAATCTTAAGGGCAGCCAGAGAGAAAGCTCGGGTTACCCACAAAGGGAAGCCCATCAGACTAACAGCAGACCTCTCGGCAGAAACTCTACAAGCCAAAAGAGAGTGGGGGCCAATATTCAACATTCTTAAAGAAAAGAATTTTGAACCCAGAATTTCATATCCAGCCAAACTAAGTTTCATAAGTGAAGGAGAAATAAAATGCTTTACAGATAAGCAAATGCTTAGAGATTTTGTCACCACCAGGCCTGCCTTACAAGAGACCCTGAAGGAAGCCCTAAACATGGAAAGGAACAACCGGTACTAGCCATTGCAAAAACATGCCAAAATGTAAAGACCATCGAGGCCAGGAAGAAACTGCATCAACTAACGAGCAAAATAACCAGTTAATATCATAATGGCAGGATCAAGTTCACACATAACAATATTAACCTTAAATGTTAATGGACTAAATGATCCAATTAAAAGACACAGACTGGCAAACTGGATAAAGAGTCAAGACCCATCAGTCTGCTGTATTCAGGAGACCCATCTCACATGCAGAGACATACATAGGCTCAAAATAAAGGGATGGAGGAAGATCTACCAAGCAAATGGAGAACAAAAAAAAGCAGGGGTTGCAATCCTAGTCTCTGATAAAACAGACTTTAAACCATCAAAGATCAAAAGAGACAAAGAAGGCCATTACATAATGGTAAAGGGATCAATTCATCAGGAAGAGCTAACTCTCCTAAATATATATGTACCCAATACAGGAGCACCCAAATTCATAAAGCAAGTCCTTAGAGACTTACAAAGAGAGTTAGACTCCCACACAATAATAATGGGAGACTTCAACACTCCACTGCCAACATTAGACAGATCAACGAGACAGAAAGTTAACAAGGATATCTAGGAATTGAACTCATCTCTGCACCAAGCAGACCTAATAGACATCTATAGAACTCTCCACCCCAAATCAACAGAATATACATTCTTCTCAGCACCACATCGCACTTATTCCAAAATGGACCACATAATTGGAAGGAAAGCACTCCTCAGCAAATGTCAAAGAACAGAAATTATAACAAACTGTCTCTCAGACCACAGTGCAATCAAACTAGAACTCAGGACTAAGAAACTCAATCAAAACTGCTCAATTACATGGAAACTGAACAACCTGCTCCTGAATGACTACTGGGTACATAACGAAATGAAAGCAGAAATAAAGATGTTCTTTGAAACCAATGAGAACAAAGATATAACATATCAGAATCTCTGGGACACATTTAAAGCAGTCTGTGGAGGGAAATTTATAGCACTAAATGCCCACAAGAGAAAGCTGGAAAGACCTAAAATTGACACTCTAACATCACAATTAAAAGAAATGGAGAAGGAAGAGCAAACACACTCAAAAGCTAGCAGAAGGCAAGAAACAACTAAGATCAGAGCAGAACTGAAGGAGATAGAGACACAAAAAACCCTCCAAAAAATCAATGAATCCAGGAGTTGGTTTTTTGAAAAAATCAACAAAATTGACAGACAGCTAGCAAGACTAATAAAGAAGAAAAGAGAGAAGAATCAAATAGATGCAATAAAAAATGATGGAGGGGATATCACCACCGACCCCACAGAAATACAAACTACCATCAGAGAATACTATAAACACCTCTTCGCAAATCAACTAGAAAATATAGAAGAAATGGATAATTTCCTGGACACTTACACTCTTCCAAGACTAAACCAGGAAGAAGTTGAATCCCTGAATAGACCAATAGCAGGCTCTGAAATTGAGGCAATAATTAATAGCCTACCCACCAAAAAAAGTCCAGGACCAGATGGATTCACAGCTGAATTCTACCAGAGGTAAAAGGAGGAGCTAGTACCATTCCTTCTGAAACTATCCCATCAATAGAAAAAGAGGGAATCCTCCCTAACTCATTTGATGAGGCCAACATCATCCTGATACCAAAGCCTGGCAGAGACACAACAAAAAGAGAAAATTTTAGACCAATATCCCTGATGAACATCGATGCAAAAATTCTCAATACAATACTGGCAAACCGGATTCAGCAGCACATCAAAAAGCTTATCCACCATGATCAAGTGGGCTTCATCCCTGGGATGCAAGGCTGGTTCAACATTCGCAAATCAATAAACGTAATCCAGCATATAAACAGAACCAAAGACAAGAACCACATGATTATCTCAATAGATGCAGAAAAGGCTTTTGACAAAATTCAACAGCCCTTCATGCTAAAAATGCTCAATAAATTCGGTATTGATGGGACGTACCTCAAAATAATAAGAACTATTTATGACAAACCCACAGCCAATATCATACTGAATGGGCAAAAACTGGAAAAATTCCCTTTGAAAACTGGCACAAGACAGGGATGCCCCCTCTCACCACTCCTCTTCAACATAGTGTTGGAAGTTCTGGCTAGGGCAATCAGGCAAGAGAAAGAAATCAAGGGGGTATCCAGTTAGGAAAAGAAGAAGTCAAATTGTCCCTGTTTGCAGATGATATGATTGTATATTTAGAAAACCCCATTGTCTCAGCCCAAAATCTCCTTAAGCTGATAAGCAACTTCAGCAAAGTCTCAGGATACAAAATCAATGTGCAAAAATCACAAGCATTCTTATACACCAGTAATAGACAAACAGAGAGCCAAATCAGGAATGAACTTCCATTCACAATTGCTTCAAAGAGAATCAAATACCTAGGAATCCAACTTACAAGGGATGTAAAGGACCTCTTCAAGGAGAACTACAAACCACTGCTCAGTGAAATCAAGGAGGACACAAACAAATGGAAGAACATACCATGCTCATGGATAGGAAGAATCAATATCGTGAAAATGGCCATACTGCCCAAGGTTATTTATAGATTCAATGCCATCCCCATCAAGCTACCAATGAGTTTCTTCACAGAATTGGAAAAAACTGCTTTAAAGTTCATATGGAACCAAAAAAGAGCCCGCATTGCCAAGACAATCCTAGGTCAAAAGGACAAAGCTGGAGGCGTCACGCTACCTGACTTCAAACTATACTACAAGGCTACAGTAACCAAAACAGCATGGTACTGGTACCACAACAGAGAAATAGACCAGTGGAACAGAACAGAGTCCTCGGAAATAATACCACACATCTACAGCCATCTGATCTTTGACAAACCTGAGACAAACAAGAAATGGGGAAAGGATTCCCTATTTAATAAATGGTGCTGGGAAAATTGGCTAGCCACAAGTAGAAAGCTGAAACTGGATCCTTTCCTTACCCCTTATACGAAAATTAATTCAAGATGGATTAGAGACTTAAATGTTAGACCTAATACCATAAAAACCCTAGAAGAAAATCTAGGTAGTACCATTCAGGACATAGGCATGGGCAAGGACTTCATGTCTAAAACACCAAAAGCAACGGCAGCAAAAGCCAAAATTGACAAATGGGATCTAATTAAACTAAAGAGCTTTTGCACAGCAAAAGAAACTACCATCAGAGTGAACAGGCAACCTACAGAATGGGAGAAAATTTTTGCAACCTACTCATCTGACAAAGGGCTAATATCCAGAATCTACAAAGAACTCAAACAAATATACAAGAAAAAAACAAACAACCCCATCAAAAAGTGGGCAAAGGATATGAACAGACATTTCTCAAAAGAAGACATCCATACAGCCAACAGACACATGAAAAAATGCTCGTCATCACTCGCCATCAGAGAAATGCAAATCAAAACCACAATGAGATACCATCTCACACCAGTTAGAATGGCAATCATTAAGAAGTCAGGAAACAATAGATGTTGGAGAGGATGTGGAGAAATAGGAACACTTTTACACTGTTGGTGGGATTGTAAACTAGTTCAACCATTATGGAAAACAGTATGGCGATTCCTCAAGGATCTAGAACTAGATGTACCATATGACCCAGCCATCCCACTACTGGGTATATACCCAAAGGATTATAAATTACTCTACTACAAAGACACATGCACACGTATGTTTATTGCGGCACTATTCACAATAGCAAAGACTTGGAATCAACCCAAATGTCCATCTGTGACAGACTGGATTAAGAAAATGTGGCACATATACACCATGGAATACTATGCAGCCATCAAAAAGGATGAGTTTGCGTCCTTTGTAGGGACATGGATGCAGCTGGAAACCATCATTCTTAGCAAACTATCACAAGAAGAGAAAACCAAACACCGCATGTTCTCACTCATAGGTGGGAACTGAACAATGAGATCACTTGGACTCGGGAAGGGGAACATCACACACTGGGGCCTATCATGGGGAGGGGGGAGGAGGGAGGGATTGCTTTGGGGAATTATACATGATATAAACGTTATGCACATGTACCCTAGAACTTAAAGTATAATAAAAAAAAATAAATAAAATAAAAAAAAAAAAAATAAATAAAGTTCATATGGAACCAAAGAAGAGCCCGCATTGCCAAGACAATCCTAAGTCAAAACAACAAAGCTGGAGGCATCATGATACCTGACGTCAAACTATACTACAAGGCTACAGTAACCAAAACAGCATGGTACTGGTACCAAAACAGAGATAGAGAACAATGGAACACAACAGAGTCCTCAGAAATAATACCACACATCTACAGCCATCTGATCTTTGACAAACCTGAGAGAAACAAGAAATGGGGAAAGGATTCCCTATTTAATAAATGGTGCTGGGAAAATTGGCTAGCCATAAGTAGAAAGCTGAAACTGGATCCTTTCCTTACTCCTTATACAAAAATTAATTCAAGATGGATTAGAGACTGAAATGTTAGACCTAATACCATAAAAACCCTAGAAGAAAACCTAGGTAGTACCATTCAGGACATAGGCATGGGCAAGGACTTCATGTCTAAAACACCAAAAGCAACGGCAGCAAAAGCCAAAATTGACAAATGGGATCTCATTAAACTAAAGAGCTTCTGCACAGCAAAAGAAACTACCATCAGAGTGAACAGGCAACCTACAGAATGGGAGAAAATTTCTGCAATCTACTCATCTGACAAAGGGCTAATATCCAGAATATTACAAAGAAGTCAAACAAATTTACAAGAAAAAAACAAACAACCCCATCAAAAAGTGGGCAAAGGATATGAACAGACACTTCTCAAAAGAAGACATTCATACAGCCAACAGACACACGAAAAAATGCTCATCATCATTGGCCATCAGAGAAATGCAAATCAAAACCACAATGAGATACCATCTCACACCAGTTAGAATGGCAATCATTCAAAAGTCAGGAAGCAACAGGTACTGGAGAGGATGTGGAGAAACAGGAACACTTTTACGTTGTTGGTGGGATTGTAAACTAGTTCAACCATTATGGAAAACAGTATGGTGATTCCTCAAGGATCTAGAACTAGATGTACCATATGACCCAGCCATCCCACTACTGGGTATATACCCAAAGGATTATAAATCATGCTGCTATAAAGACACATGCACAAGTATGTTTATTGCAGCACTATTCACAATAGCAAAGACTTGGAATCAACCCAAATGTCCATCTGTGACAGACTGGATTAAGAAAATGTGGCACGTATACACCATGAAATATTATGGAGCCATAAAAAAGGATGACTTTGCGTCCTTTGTAGGGACATGGATGCAGCTGGAAACCATCATTCTTAGCAAACTATCACAAGAACAGAAAACCAAACACTGCATGTTCTCATTCATAGGTGGGAACTGAACAATGAGATCACTTGGACTCGGGAAGGTGAACATCACACATCGGGGCCTATCATGGGGAGGGGGGGAGGGATTGCATTGGGAGTTGTACCTGATATAAATGACGAATTGATGGGTGCTGACGAGTTGATGGGTGCAGCACACCAACATGGCACAAGTATACATATGTAACAAACCTGCATGTTATGCACATGTACCCTAGAACTTAAAGTATAATAAATAAATAAATAAATAAAAGAATGTAGGAGCTAAACAATGGGTAAACATGGACATACAGAGTGGAAAAATAAACATTGAAGACTCAAGAAGATAGGAGGCTCAGAGCGGGAAGATGGTTGAAAAATGACCTATTGGGCACAATTTTCACTATTTGAATGATGGGCACATTCAATGATTCGGCCTCCAAGATGGCCAAATAGGAACAGCTCCAGTCTACAGCTCTCAGTGTGAGTGACACAGAAGACAGGTGATTTCTGCATTTCCAACTGAGGTACTGGGGTCATTTCACTGGCACTTGTTGGACAGTGGGTGCAGCCTATGGAGTGTGAGCTGAAGCAGGGCGGGGCATCACATCACCCAGGAAGCGCAAGGGGTCGGGGAATTCCCTTTCCTAGCCAAAGGTTGGAAAGGACTACCTTTGCTATGACAGATGGTACCTGGAAAAGCGGGACACTCCCACCCTAATACTGCACTTTCTCAATGGTCTTAGCAAATGGCACACCAGGAGATTATATCCTGCACCTGGCTCAGAGGGTCCCACACCCATGGAGCCTTCCTTACTGCTAGCACAGCAGTCTGAGATTGAACTGCAAGGTGGCAGCAAGGCTAGGGGAGGGTATCTGCCATTGCTGAGGCTTGAGTAGGCAAACAAAGTGACTGGGAAGCTCAAACTGGGTGAACCTCACTGCAGCTGAATTAAGCCTGCCTGCCTCTGTAGACTCCACCTCTGGGGGCAGTGCATAGCTAAACAAAAGGCAGCACAAACTTCTGCAGACTTAAACGTCCCTGTCCGACAGCTTTGAAGACAGTAGTGGTTCTCCCAGCACGGAGTTTGAGATCGGAGAATGGACAGACTGCCTGCTCAAGTGGCTCCCCGACCCCTGAGTAACCTAACTGAGAGACACCTCCAAGTAGGGGCTGACTGACACCTCATACAGCTGGGTGCCCCTCTGAGATGAAGCTTCTAGAGGAAGGATCAGACAGCAACATTTGCTGTTCTGCAATATTTGCTGTTCTGCAGCCTCCACTGGTGATACCCAGGAAAACAGGGTCTGGAGTAGACCTCCAGCAAACTCCAACAGACGTGCAGCTGAGGGTCCTGACTGTTAGGAGGAAAACTAACAAACAGAAAGGAATAGCATCAACATCAACAAAAAGGACATCCACACCAAAACCTCATCTGTAAGTCACCATCATCAAAGACCAAAGGTAGATAAAACCACAAAGATGGGGAGAAACCACAGCAGAAAAGCTGAGAATTCTAAAAATCAGAGTGCCTCTTCTCCTCCAAAGGAACACAGCTCCTTGCCAGCAACGGAACACAGCTGGAGGGAGAATGACTTTGACAGGTTGACAGAAACAGGCTTTAAAAGATCAGTAATAACAAACTTCTGTGAGCTGAAGGAGGATGTTCCAACTCATTGCCAAGAAGCTAAAAACCTTGAAAAAAGATTAGATGAATGACTAACTAGAATAAACAGCATAGAGAAGACCTTAATGGCCTGATAGAGCTGAAAACCATGGCATGAAAACTATGTGACGCATGCACAAGCTTCAGTAGCTGATTCGACCATGTGGAAGACAGGGTATCAATGACTGAAGATCAAATGAATGAAATGAAGTGAGAAGAGAAGTTTAGAGAAAAAGTGTTAAAAGAAACAAACAAATCCTCCAAGAAATATGCGACTATGTGAAAAGACTAAATCTACGTCTGATTGGTGTACCTGAAAGTGACGGAGAGAATGGAACCAAGCTGGAAAACACTCTTCAGGATAGTATCCAGGAGAACTTCCCCAGCCTAGCAAGGAAGGCCAAAATTCAAATTCAGAAAATACAGAGAATGCCACAAAGATATTCCTCAAGAAGAGCAACTCCAAGACACATAATTGTCAGATTCACCAAGGCTGAAATGAAGGAAAAAATCTTAAGGGCAGCTGGAAGGAAAAGTCAGGTTACCCACAAAGGGAAGCCCCTCAGACTAACAGCAGATCTTTCAGCAGAAATTCTACAAACCAGAAGAGAGTAGGGGCCAATATTTAAAATTCTTAAAGAAAAGAATTGTCAACCCAGAACTTCATATCAAGCCAAACTAAGCTTCATAAGTAAAGGAGAAATAAAATCCTTTACAGACAAGCAAATGCTGAGAGATTTTGTCACCACCAGGCCTGCCTTACAAGAGACCCTGAAGGAAGCCCTAAACATGGAAAGGAACAATCGGTACCAGCCATTGCAAAAACATGCCAAATTGTAAAGACCATCGATGCTAGGAAGAAACTGCATCAACTAATGAGCAAAATAACCAGTTAACATCATAATGACAGGATCGAACTCACACATAACAATATTAACCTTAAATGTAAATGGGCTAAATGCCCCAATTAAAAGACACAGACTGGCAAATTGGATAGAGTCAAGACCCATCAGTGTGCTGTATTTAGGAGATCCATCTTACATGCAGAGACACACATAGGCTCAAAATAAAGGGATGGAGGAAAATCTACGAAGCAAATGGAAACAAAAAAAAAAGCAGGGGTTGCAATCCTAGTCTCTGATAAAACAGACTTTAAACCAACAAACATCAAATGAGACAAAGAAGGCCATTATATAATTGTAAAGGGATCACTTCAACAAGAAGAGCTAACTATCTTAAATATAAATGCACCCAATACAGGAGCACACAGCTTCATAGAGCAAGTCCTTAGAGACCTACAAAGAGACTTAGACTCCCACACAATAACAATTGGAGACTTTAACACTCCACTGTCAACATTAGACAGATCAATGAGACAGAAAGTTAACAAGAATAACAAGGACTTGAACTCAGCTCTCCACCAGGCACACCTAATAAACTTCTACAGAACTCTCGACCCCAAATCAATGGAATATACATTCTTTTCAGCACCACATTGCACTTATTCCAAAATTGACCACATAGTTGGAAGTAAAGCATTCCTCAGCAAATGTAAAAGAACAGAAATTATAACAAACTGTCTCTCAGACCACAGTGCAATCAAACTAGAACTCAGGACTAAGAAACTCAATCAAAACTGCTCAATTACATGGAAACTGAACAACCTTCTCCTGAATGACTACTGGGTACATAACGAAATGAAGGCAGAAATAAAGATGTTCTTTGAAACCAATGAGAACAAACACACAACATAGCAGAATCTCTGGGACACATTTACAGCAGTGTGTAGAGGGAAATTTATAACACTAAATGCCCACAAGAGAAAGCTGGAAAGATCTAAAATTGACACCCTAACATCACAATTAAAAGAACTGGAGAAGCAAGAGCAAACACATTCAAAAGCTAGCAGAAGGCAAGAAATAACGAAGATCAGAGCAGAACTGAAGGAGACAGAGACACAAAAAACACTTAAAAAAAAATCAATGAATCCAGGAGTCAGTTTTTTGAAAAGATCAACAAAATTGACAGACTGCTAGCAAGACTAATAAAGAAGAAAAGAGAGAGAATCAAGTAGATTCAATAAAAAGTGATAAAGGGGATGTCACAACCGATCCCACAGAAATACAAACTACCATCAGAGAATACTATAAACACCTCTATGCAAATAAACCAGAAACTCTAGAAGAAATGGATAAATTCCTGGACACGTGCACCCTCCCAATACTAAGCCAGGAAGAAGCTGAATCCCTGAATAGACCAATAACAGGATCTGAAATTGAGGCAATAATTAATAGCCTACCAACCAAAAAAAGCACAGGACCAGATGGATTCACAGTCAAATAATACTTGAGGTACAAAGAGGAGCTGGTACCATTTCTTCTGAAACTATTGCAATCAATAGAAAACTAGGGAATCCTCCCTAACTCATTTTATGAGGCCAGCATGATCCTGATACCAAAGCCTGGCAGAGACGCACAGAAAAGACAATTTTACAGACCAATACCTCTGATGAACATTGATGAAATAAAAAAAACTCAATAGAATACTGGCAAACTGAATGCAGCAGGACATTAAAAAGCTTATCCACCATGATCAAGTTGGCTTCATCCCTGGGATGCAAGACTGGTTCAACATAAGCAAACCAATAAACATAATACATCACATAAACAGAACCAAAGACAAATAGTCTCAATAGATGTCCTTTGACAAAATTCAACAGCCCTTCATGCTAAAAAAAACACTCAGTAAACCAGGTATTGATTGGGCATATCTCAAAAAAAATAAGATCTATGTATGACAAACCCACAGCCAATATCATACTGAATGGGCAAAAACTGGAAGCATTCCCTTTGAAAACTGGCACAAGACAGGGATGCCCTGTCTCACCACTCCTATTAAACATAGTGTTGGAAGTTCTGGCCAGGGCAATCAGGCAAGAGAAAGAAATAAACAGTATTCGGTGATGAAAAGAAGAAGTCAAATTGTCCTTGTTTGCAGATGACATGACTGTATATTTAGAAAACCCCATCATCTCATGCCCAAATCTCCTTAAGCTGATAAGAGATTTCAGCAAAGTCTCAGGGTACAAAATCAATGTGCAAAAATCATAAGCATTTCTATACACCAATAACAGACAAACAGAGCCAAATCATGAGTGAACTCCCATTCACAATTGTTACAAAGAGAATAACATACCTAGGAGTTCAACTTACAAGGGATGTGAAGGACCTCTTCAAGGAGAACTACAAACCACTGCTCAATAAAATAAAGGGGGACACAAACAAATGGAAGAACATTCCATGCTCATGGATAGAAAGAATCAATATCGTGAAAATGGCCATACTGCCCAAGGTAACTTGTAGATTCAATGCCATCCACATCAAGCTACCAAGGACTTTCTTCACAGAATTGGAAAAAAATACATTAAAGTTCATATGGAACCAAAAAAGAGCCCGCATTACCAAGAAAATCCTAAGCAAAAAGAATAAAGTTGGAGGCATCATGCTACCTGACTTCAAACTATACTACAAGGCTACAGTAAGCAAAACAGCATGGTACTGGTATCAAAACAGAGATATAGACCAATGGAACAGACCAGGGGCCTCAGAAATAACACCATACATCTAAAACCATCTGATCTTTGACAAACCTGACCAAAACAAGAAATGGGGAAAGGATTCCCTATTTAATAAATGGTGCTCAGAAAACTGTCTAGCCATATGTAGAAAGCTAAAACTGGATCCCTTCCTTACACCTTACAAAAAGTTAATTTAAGATAGATTAAAGACTTAAATGTTAGACCAAACACCGTAAAAATCCTAGAAGAAAACCTAGGCAATAGCATTCAGGACATAGGCACAGGCAAGGACTTCATCAGTAAAACACCAAAAGCAATGGCAACAAAAGCCAAAATAGACAAATGGGATCTAATTAAACAAAAGAGCTTCTGCACAGCAAAAGAAACTACCATTAGAGTGAACAGGCAACCTACAGAATGGGGGAAAACTTTTACAATCTACCCATCTGATGAAGGGCTAATATCCAGGATCTGCAAAGAACTTAAAGAAATTTACAAGGAAAAAACAAACAACTCCATCAAAAAGTGGGCAAAGGATATGAACAGACACTTCTCAAAAGAAGACACTTATGCAGCCAACAGACACATGAAAAAATGTTCATCATCACTGGTCATCAGAGAAATGCAAATCAAAACCACAATGAGATACCATCTCACACCAGTTAGAATGGTAACCATTCAAAAGTCAGGAAACAACAGGTGCTGGAGAGGATGTGGAGAAACAGGACACTTTTACACTGTTGGTGGGAATGTAAACTAGTTCAACCATTGTGGAAGACAGTGTGAAAATTCTTCAAGGATCAAGAACTAGAAATACCATTTGACCTAGCAATCCCATTACTGGCTATGTACCCAAAAGATTATAAATCATGCTGCTATAAAGACACACGCACACGTATGTTTATTGTGGCACTATTCACAATAGCAAAGACTTGAAACCAACCCAAATGTCCATCATTGACAGACTGGATTAAGAAAATGTGGCACATATACACCATGGAACAGTACATATCCATAAAAATGGATGAGTTCATGTCCTTTGCAGGGACATGGATGAAACTGGAAACCATCATTCTGAGCAAGCTATCACAAGGACAGAAAACCAAACACCGCATGTTCTCACTCATAGGTAGGAATTTAACAATGAGAACACTTGGACACAGGGTGGGGAACAACACACACTGGGGCCTGACGTGGGGTGGTGGGAGTGGGGAGGGATAGCATTAGAAGAAATACCTAATATAAATGATGAGTTAATGAGTGCAGCACACCAACGTGGCACATATGTACATATGTAACAAACCTGCACGTGGTGCACATCTACCCTAGAACTTAAAGTATAAAAAAAATTTTAAATGAAAATAATATAGTGGTAAAGAAAAAAAAAGAAAAATAGACCAAAGTCTTTAATAGACACCTCACCAAAGAATACATACAGACAGCAAATAAGAACATGAAAATGCGCTCTACATTATATTTAATCAGTGAAACACAAATGAAAACAACAGTGAGTTACTCACTACACACTTATTGGAATGGACAAATTCCAGAATCCTGAAACACCAAATGCTGCTAAGTTTGCAGAGTAACAGAAAACGTCACTCACTGCTGTTGGGAATGAAAACAACAACAACAACAACAACACAAAAAACAGTACAGCTAGCCACTTCAAAGGACAATTTACTGGTTTCTTATAAAACTAAACATACTCTTACTATACCTTAACAAGTTGAAAACTCAGTGTTCACACACAAACCTGCATGTGAATATTTGCAGCAGCTTTTTTCATAATTACCAGAACTTAGAAGCGATGAAGACATCCTTTAGTAACTGAATGGATCAATCAACTGAATGGGTCATTCAGTAACTTCATGGATCATTTATTTTCAGCGCTAAATAATATTCCATTGTCTGGCACATCCAGATAATGGAATATTATTTAGCGCTGAAAATAAATGAGCTATCAAGTCAAGAAACGATGTGGAGGAAACTTAAGTGCATATTATTAAGTGAAAGAAGGCAATCTGAAATAGCCATATGCTTTATGATTCCAACTATATGACATTCTGAAAATGTCAAAATTATGGAGACAGAAAGATCATCCTTTGACAGGGGGTGAAAGGGAGGAAGGGATAAATAGGCGGCACACAGAATATTTGTAGAGCATTGAAACCACTCTGGATCATGCTACAATTGTGGATACATGCCATTATACATTTGTCCAAAACCATAAAATGTACAATACCAAGTAACCCCTAATGTAAACTGGGGTCTTTCAGTGATAAAGATGTATCAGTGCAATTTCATCAATTGCAACAACACACCACTCTTTGTCATAACGAAGGAACCCGTGTATGCATAGGGGAAAAGACGTGGGGAATCACTATACTTTCTCAATTTTTCTGTGAAGCTAAAATTGCTCTAAAAAATAAAGTCTATTTAAAAATATGAATACACCACCACTAGGGTAACACATTTTGTCTTGTATTCTACAGTCAACCATGATAATCTCCACACCATGATAAAAAGCTGTGTTCTAAGAGGATTGAATAAAGAAAGACACCAGAGAACAATGTGTACATAGTATCACAAACAAAAATCTTTATTGAATTTCACACAGCATAGAGGAGTATTTCCTTATCCTAAGTAATTCAAAATAAATATTTGACAAGTATTTCTGCACTGATCAGTTACTGAACTAGTTACATTTCATGCAACCATTGTTTCTAAGCCTTAAAAAGTGTTAGCTAAAGAAGGAACAAATGAGAAAGATGAATTCCAACCATATTTAAGTGGATCTCCAAAGTTAGTTAAGGTAAAACACCTTATTAAAGAATTCCCTGGGTGCCAAGCTGTATAACTATTCTTTGGTAAATCAAAAAATTATAGTTTTTCTGTTGATTGCATTTTTAATATATATGCTTTATGAAAACATATTCTTTCTGCCTCTTTATTTCTTCCACCACTACTGGTACCAAGCATCCTCAATTTTATTTTTCATGGTTTTGCTGTCATGTTATGGTGTTACTCACTCATGGATGCTTTTTGATGTGATATATCTTTTTTAGCTTTATAAATATCAAGGTTTTTCTAGCCTGACATTCACCTATGCTGTTGCATGTAACTGTAGCTCATTCATATTCCCTATTTTATACAATTCCACTGTTTGAATCTCCCCATATTTACTTATCCCATTTTCTTGAATGAAATCTGGTTTGTGTTCAGGGGATCAGTGTTGGTTTGTTTGTTTTTTTCATTGTGAACAAGACATGCTGTACATTCACGTGCAGGCCTCCTGCAAACCAGTAAGTTTCTTAAGTGAACACACACACGTACACACAAACACAAAGAAATGGATGAGTTGTGTTTTATAATGTGTCCACCTTTATAAGTTAATGCTTTTTAAAAGTGAATTATTTATACATCTACCAGAAGTAGAAAAGTACATTCAGTCCTTCTTATTTTTTGCCAACATTTATTATAGCCAGGATTCTTGACTTGTGTGTGTATGTGTTGCTTATTAACCAATCGTGGTATAAAATGCTATCTTATTGTGGGATTAATTTCCATTTTTCTGATCAGTAATGTAATTGTGCATTTTTTTATTTCATTCATATTGTTTTTTCTCTTTTGTAAAATATCTCCTAATGCATTATGCTAACATCAAGGTTGAATCGTTGATTATATATGGGTTTGGAAGCATGGTTTCTTTCTCTCAGTGAATTTTTTTGAGATTCATAAATTCTGTGAGTACTGGCAGTTCATTCTTTTTTTTTTATTGAGTAGCATTTGGCTGTATAGACACACAAAGCACTTTGGTTATCAATTTTTCTATTGACAGTTTTTTACTATTATAAATAAAGAGGATTTAAATAGTTGCTTATAAACAGTCATTACCTAAACATTTTTTTTTTTCTTTTATTTCCCTTGGGCAAATGAAAGTGAAGTTGTAAGGTCATATGGTAAGTATGTTTAACACTTACTAACCCAAGCTGTTAGTTTTTCAATGTCTATATGCAATTTTATATTCTCACTGGAAATGGATGAGTGTTACAGTTTTGCTAATCCCTACTACCAATTGATATTGTCGGTCTTCTTGATTATAACCATTCCAGTGGATGTGCAGTAGAATTTCATAATGGTTTTGAGTTGCATTTTAGCGCAACTAATGATGTTTCACATCTTTTAATTTGGTTATCAGTCATTTTTATATCTTCCATGTGAAATATTCCATTGTTTTTGCCTATTTGGAGAGCCCAGTATCTTTTCATAATTTAATTGTGAATGTTTATATATTCTAAATAAAAGCTGTTTTTCAGATATATGTATCATATATCACGGTGGTTTTTTTTCCCCCCACTTTGTTGCTTGTAATATATTTTCTTAATATTTTTAACAACATAAGATTTTGCTTCAGTAAAACACAATGTATTATTTTTTCTTATATGGCTCATGCTTTTTGTGTTTTTACTAAAAATATTTGTCTATACCCAACTTGCAAAAATTTCCCCCCATGTTTTCTTCAAGAAATATTATAACTTTAGTTTTTTCAGACTTACATTTATATGCCACATTTTAAGTTGCTACTGTTGTACATAAGATAAAGGTTAAAGTTCATGTTTGCTAAGTTTTGTCCTGTTGCTCTACATCTTTTTTGGTATTGAAAAAATACTAAGCATACTTTTTCCTATTGACATGTCATGGTAGTATTCATAAGAATGTCAGTAGACCATATACATTGTAGGTCCATTTCTAGATTCTCTTCTGTCTTCATTGACCTATGCGAATTTCCCTATAGTCAGTCTTGGAATCAAATAGTTCAAGTATTCAAGTTTTGCTATTCTTTAGTTAAACCTTTTCGGCTGTTTTAATTCGTCTTCTTGTTAATATAACATATTTAATTATAGTGATAATTTTATGCTAACGTCAATTGGCATTGTGATTTGAATTTCACTGAAGCTGTATATCAATTTGATGAGAACAGGTACCACAGCATTACTGATTCTTCTGATTCCTAAACATGGCATATCTCCATTAATAGACATATTATTTAATTTCTCTCAGGAGTGCAATTATAACATTCATTATTGCTTTTAAACTTTCAATTTCCAATTGTCCATTGCAAAAATATAACTGAGTTATAGAAATATAACTGAGTTTGTGTGTATTAACCATGTATTCTATGATCTTGCTAAACTCACATATTACGTGTAGTGGGTATTTTTGTAGATTGCTTTGGATTTCCTATATACGCAATTATGGCATCTGACAACAAAGACAATATCCTTATTTATATATCTGTATGTTTTATAATTGCTATTATTATTTTCCTTTCCTTCATTCACTGGTTAGGAATTCTAGTCGAAGTGGTAATGTGGTCATTATTGGTTTGTTCTTGATATTAGGAAGAAAATATTCTTTTTCATTATTAAATGTGATGTTAGTATAGGTTTGCTGTATATATCCTTTCTTAGATTGAGAAAATAGGTACTGTCAATGAAAAATAGTCAAACTTTGTAAAATACTTTATAAGGTCTGTTCTAAGCCAAATATGAGTGGCCAAGGCCCAAGACACAGTCTCAAGAGGTCCTGAGAACACTTGCCCAACGTGGTTGGGTTACAGCTTGTTTTTACACTTTTAGGGATCAAAAGTTATAGGCATGTATTTACGACTCTTTAGAGGTAGTAAATACATGTAAGGTATACATTCATTTGGTCTAGAAAGGCAGGACATCTTGGATCAGGGGCTTCCAGGTCATAGGTATATTTAAAGATTTTCTGACTGGAAATTGGTGTAAGACTTAAGTTATTATCTAAAGACCTGGAATTAATAAAAAGGAATGTTTGGGTTAAGGTAAGGGACTGCAGAGGCCAAGATTCTTATTATGCAGATAAATATCTCTTATCAGAACTAAAAAGGTATCAGACTCTTAAATTTCTCCTGGATTAAGAAAAGACCAGGAAAGGGAAAAAGACTCTCTATCGAATGTAGACTGTTCCCCACAAGAGACAGCTTTGCAGGGCCATTTCAAAACATGTCCAAGAAATATATTTTGAGGTAAAATATTTTGATTTCTTTCAGGACCTACTATCTGTCATGTAATGCTATACTAGCGTCAGGTTAAAATTTGGTATTTTATTGCTACAAACAGTCTGTTTTGGCATTCTTAGGATCTCTGTTTTAATGTCAGTGCTGATCAGTCGTGCCTGAATTCCAAAGGGAGGATAGTATAATGAGGCATGTCTGACCCCTCCTTCCTTCCCATCATGGCCTGGAGTAGGTTTTCAGGTTTACTTTGGAATCCCCTTGGCCAAAAGGTGGGGACATTCAATCAGTTAGGAGTGTTTGGAATTTTAATTTACACTATTTAGTATTATTAATGTAATTATTATTAAAAATAGGTTGGTGTCTATGATCTGAAAATATATATTAAAATTGTCTCTTCTTTTCTTTAGTGGGTCTATTTCTTTTTTCCTTAATTTATTTTCAGTTTATGAAATATATTTCTAATTACATTTTATGTCCTCTGTTGGCTTATTATTTACGCCTTTTCACTTTATTTCCTAGTGATTATTCCTGAGCTTATAATATTTTAACTTACAACAGTCTATCAACTAATTTATTATTTTACATATAATTTATTAAGAGTACAAAAGTACAACTCCATTTCACCTCTTTCATCCTAGTTGCAATTTTGACAATAGTATTTAATTTCACAGATTTTACAAACCTCTTAAGACGTTATTTTTTGCTTAAAACAGTTAACTATCAGTTAAAGAGGTTTGTTTCAAGTGTTATATATATATATATATATATATACATATTTGCATTTCTGGTGTGCTTTACTTCTTTGTGCAGATCAAAATTTTTATCTGGCATAAGATTTCTTCTGTCTGAAGTTTCTCTAAAATTTTTTGTTGGGTTGTTACACTAGAAACAAGTTATCCCAGTCTTTGAAAAAGTATATATTTT
Source organism: Trachypithecus francoisi (assembly GCF_009764315.1). Classification (NCBI taxonomy): domain Eukaryota; kingdom Metazoa; phylum Chordata; class Mammalia; order Primates; family Cercopithecidae; genus Trachypithecus; species Trachypithecus francoisi. The sequence continues at coordinate 115,117,722 of NW_022681458.1, forward strand.
CTCTTCACTTATAAAAGATATTTTATATTTGACTGATAATTTTATTGTCTCAATATTTTAAAAATATCATTCCATTGTCTCTTGGAACATACAGTTTATGATGAGAAGTATATGGTACTCTATTAGTCCCTTTTTTGTAAAAGACAGCAAACTTTCTCTGCAAAAACTTAAATTATAAATATTTTAGAAAATAAATATTTTAGGCTTTGTCTCTGATAAAAGGTCTATCAGACAAAAGATCTCTTTGTTTTTTATTGTTGTTTCTAAACTTTAAAAAATGAGAAACTCATTCATAGTTTGAGAACTGTACAAAAACAGGCCATTAAATTTGACCCATGGGCTGTAGTTTGCTGGCCTTTTCTCTATAGTAATTACACATCCTTTTAATTTTTATTACTGTAATATTTTTATCTATTTTTTAGAAATTTGTGTTTGTCTTTGTTGTTCCTTAGTTAACGTATATATGACATATATAATTCCCAAGATTAGTTATAACATACTTAGTTATTAATATTTTAATAGCCTTATTGATGGATAATTTTCATGACATAAAGTCCACCTGTTTTAACTGTACAATTTAATGACTTTTAGATTTTCAGTGTTAATTCTTTCATCATCACAATTAAGTTTTAATACATTTTCTTCGTCTCAAAGATATCGTTTATTCCCTTTGGTAGTCAGCCTTCTATTCCATCTCAAGCACAGGAAACTTCTAATCTATGTTCTGTCTCTGTAGATTTTCCTTTTCTGAACATTTCCTACCAATACAGTCAGATAATTGGTCTTTTGCTTATTGTAGTGACTCTCATCTAGGAGTAGTTTTGCACCCAGGGAGTATTTTACAATGTCTACCGATATGTCTAGGTGTCACAACCAGGATGGGTGCTATTAGCATCTAGTAGATGGATGTCCGAGATGTTATTAGACACTCTACAAAGTACAGACAGCCTCTGCATGACAAATAATTATTTATCCTCAAAATTCAATACTACTAACATTCAGAAACTCAGACTTAGTATAATGTTTTGGAGGTTTATCCATATCATAATTTTTAGTCATTGTTCAGTCCCTCGTATTGCTAAATGATTTTTAATATATGGATATACAACATTTTGTTCATTCATTTAACAGAGGACGCACATTTACATTGCTTACATTTGGGGCGTCTTTTGCATTGCTGCCATGAACCATTGTTTGTAAGAACTTTTATATACATATATTTTCATTTCTCTTGGGTAAATGCTTAGGAGTGGAATCGTCAGAGCATATAATTATTTCTCTGTTTATTAGTCATTTACATATCTTTGAAAGTAGTATGTATATATATATATATATATATATATTTGAGCCATCATATATCTTTATTTTGAGGCTTAGTAATTCTATTAAACTGCATTGCTTATTTTTCATTGGTTTAGATATCTCATTATTGTGTTTTAATGTTCTTTATACGTTTTAGAAATGAGCACTTTATCCTACATATGCTTTGGAAATATTTTCTCTGTGGCTTGTCCTTTCATTTTCTTAATAAAATCTTTTTGTCTCATACATACATACACCCCTCACACACACCTCTAAAGGGTAGTAAATATATTGATATGACTGAAAAAAATCAGAAAATACATGAAATAAACATGAGCGAGAGGTTATCTGAAATGCTTCAATACATTGTTTTGTATTTTCAATTTGGAAAGATCGAATTTACTCCTTTATGTTTTTAAGCAAGCCTGAAGTTAAAGCATTTATAAAGCCTTTTTTTTCCATTGTGTTTACATATTTTATAGAGAATGAACTTATCTCCTTTGCTTGGTCTCTTTCTCTTTGGAAGTTATTGCCAGAAGTCTCAGGGAGCTCTGTATTCATAATTGAAGTCAATCTTCTCATGTTCTATCTTCTAGAGATAGAAACACTATGCTCATATCCTTTACAAAATAAACCTATCTTTAATGCTAATTATTCAGTCACCTCACAATCCTTTCTTCCCTAGGGTAAACACTATACTTTTTTTATCCTAGACATAGTGTTTATAGTTTTCATCCTTGAGCAGTTTGAGGCTTGTTAAAACACTCTTTAGTTTCTCCACATAGTTTTTTAAATTAATAAATATTTCAGATAAAGAAGTTACATTTGCATTTTTAAAACATGAACATCATTAAACTTTTAATAGAAACACACAGTTAATATATGCATATATATGATTTTGAATTTATGTTCATTTTTATGAATTTCGCACTGTTGACATTCATGTGTGCCTAGTGGGTCATTCATTATCATGCCAAAAATTATCATTTACTGTAGTATTATAGACACTCTTCATGAATAAATAATCTTTGTTGATATTCCTTTCAAAAGTCTTATACAAAGTCTCCATCTAACATACAGTACTGAATAATAATCATTTTACTGTCAAACTTTTGAGTCATCCTAGAAAAATAAAAAAAAGAGCAAAAAGAATACACACTAATGATTAATTAATGATTGAGAATAATATATCATCTAAAATCACGTTTGGAAAGATACGAAAAATGACAAAAGTCAGCATACGTTAATAAGCAATGTAGCAATGGAAAGACATGGAAGAAAGTGTGAGTTAGTGATTGTGTCATTTGGTTGCCAAGAATTTGAGACTATTTTCCTGTAAATGTTCACCATGGTGGATATTAATATTAAAAAACAGTTTAAGGGAAGAGAGATAATGCTTAAGGAGTAATCAATAAATGGTTGTATAATATTAATTGAAAACCAATTATGTGCTAGGCCAGTGTTATTCATTCATAAAACAATAGTAAACAGGACACAAAGTTATGAGAATTAAAATCTAATCAGAACAAACTCATTCATACAAAAAAATTTATTTTCAGGTAATCCTTACAAGGACTTTATGAGATGTATATAATGATTCCCATCACATGATTTAGCACTCTGAGGATTTAGCAAACTGAAGGATGCTGTTTTATGCCCAAAGACAGGCATACGTCAGAGATATTGCAGGTTCAATCTCAGACTACCACAATAAAGTGAATATTGCAATAGGGCAAGTGACACAATATTTTTTGGTTTCCAGTGCATATACAAGTTATGTTAATACTAGGCTCTATTAAATGGTGTGCAATATCATTATATCTAAAATAACAATGTACACACCTTAATTAAAACTATTTTATGACTAAACAACCCTGACACCAAGACGTGAAATGAGCACAAACTATAGGACAGGGCTGATAGATTTGCTTGGCACAAGCCTTAAATTTGTAAAACACGTAATTTCTGTGAAGCACAGTGTAAAGAGGTATGCCCTATATCTGAACATGGAAAGAAGAGTTTTGTTCTGATCAATGTTTTCAAACTAAAATATCAATTTATCTCCAATCTACCCCATATATTAGCCAATAAGTTCAAAAGAAAGACTCATGCAAAGCTTGCATATTTAAATGAATAGCTACGCAGCAATCAAAATTAGAGTTTTGTTTCTCGTATTTTCCTTATTCAACATGCATCCCAAGTAGAAATATGCTTATAAGGACATTTGCCCATGATACTGTAAAATATCAAGTAAAGAGGCATTCCCAATCATTAGTGCTCACAATGATTTCTCAATTAGATATTAATATCTAGCTTGGAATACTGCTGGTCGTCTGTTGAGCTAGATCACATGAAGTACTTTACCCCTAGATTACTTACACAACTCTATATTTAAAAAATGAGGCTTCTGTGACAATAACTTGTTTTTACCTATTCAATTTTAGTTTTGTTTGAGTAATCAAAAACAAGTATCTTCAGAACTAATCACTTATAAATTATTTCTATACAGGACTAGCCTATAGTCAAGAGGCAGAAATCTAGCCCTCATTGTTTGATGTCCAACATGTAACTGTGAAAATATTTTTGAACATTAAAGTATCAATAAAGCAATAAAGTAATCACACAAAGAAAAAATTCTGGAACTAAGTCCATCCAAAACCCATATATACTCTGGTAAATATATGAAAACCCTTCTGTGTCAATCAAGTGACTACAAAATAGCAGATAAGATATATATGACTTACAAAAGATAAAAAAATCAGAATTAGGGTGAAAGGTTACAAAACCGAAGTGTAAAAGTGTAAATAAAAAAGATTTACATTTAATAAAATACAAAGTTTTAGTTACATTTAAATTTTTAAAAATTATATAATCTTATTCTTTAAAAGGTAAAATTTTTTATATATGACAATTAATGTTTTAACAGCTATGACAGCGCTTTTGCCCACCAGCAACTCTTACATCCAAATTCAGAGCTCAGATATTTGATTTCTGTTAGTGCTATTTGCTAAAAGGAAGCTGAGATATTTCGGGGTTGTGGATTCTGCATCCTGGTGAAAAATAATAGAGGCTAAAAATAGACTTAGAACATCTTTATCCCATAATAAAGCAAAACATAGTTTCAAGAATGTAATTAATTACTCCAAAATCAAGGAAAGAAACCATCTTTTCCTCATATGTGTTTGAAAGGCTATAAATATTAGATGATGCATTGGTTAGTCCTGCTACATATCAAACAACTCTGAAATCTCGATGACTTATAATAACATTCAATCCTCATCCATATTTTATACATGCATACATGCTGCTGCAGCTCTGTTCAGCATGACTTTATGTGTCTTTTTCAGGGACCCAGGCTAAAAGGATATTCTAAGTGTGAGACCTGAACTTTCTTGGGACAGAGGAGAGGAGCAAGAGAGATCAGTCCGCACCATAAAATCTTAAGTCTTATGCTCAGATATAGGCTATGTTAGATCCATTCACATCCCCTTAGGCAATGCAAGTTGCATGGCTAAGTCCAACATTGTTGAGGGAAGAAAAGATATCCCTCTTATGGGAGGAGAGGGAGAGTAAATATTTGCATACAATAATATATTCTATCACAGCATTCCAAATAAGACATAAAATGTAGAAGTGTATACAGTAGAACATGTTGAATTTTTAATTAAATATTCAAACTGAAGTGCTAACAAGCCTAAGTATTTTCTTTAAATATAAGCCAGTTCATGAACTATAGATATATATTATGTTTTCTTTCAATTTATTTTGAAGTGTGGTGATAGGTATGGAAATACCAGTTAATTTCAATGGTTATTAATAATGAAAAGAAAAAAAGTGATGTGACATTTATTCACTATAGGTGGTCATACTCTATGATGAAGCAGAAAGAAGTTTGAACTCTGTTTCAGTTGACAAATTAGCTAGCATCCTAAGCGAAGAGCTAATTGTGCTGGTTAGGTTTTTTATTCCTCAGGATTTAAATCTATTAATTACAATAAGATACAATTAAGGCTTATGTGTATTATCACATAAGTTACCGATATCAGATTAATATATAAGGATGCCAGGATAATGGGTCATATAGCACTGAACAAATCTAAAGAACATGTCCTTCTATGGAACAACAATTTAAAAAAGGATAAAAGTAAAGCAAATGGAAAGAAAGTGGTTTCAAAAAATCATGGTGAGGGCTTTTCTTATAGTACTATTATTGCTTATCCATACATAGTACATTCATATATAACAACACATTACGAATGCAGTCCACATGTATATAAGCATGCATTCATAATGTCTTAATCAACTGCTACACATTTACTATTATTGGCTGTACAATCAAATCTAATCCACACGGATATTGATCCATACTATATATCCTTGATATTACATAGTACATACCTTCGTTCATCAAACACAGCAAATTTTAGTTCAGACATCCCTTGTCCACGTGGATATCAATTTTTGGTCTACCAATGTTTGTCTACCTACCAATTTTTGGTCTCTTAGTCAACCAACCCCCGAGAAATCATCATCCCGCTCGGGAGTGCTACCCTCCTCGCTCCAGGCACATAACATTTGGGGGTGACTATACTGAAACTATACCTGACATCTGCTTCTTACTTCAGGGCCATAATACTAAGATCGCCCACACTTTCCCCTTAAATAAATCATCTCAGTGAACTAGTGACTGCCGCCCTATTAACCAGTCATGGGAGGACATGCATTTGGTATTTTTAACTTTGGGGGATGCTATTACTCACCGTCGTGGAAGGCCTGGTCCCTGCCAAATCCACTGTAGATGAACTTGGATTTGATTCCTAACAAACTAATTGTAGAAGCTGAACTTATATCAAATATTTCAGGCTGACATGATAACCATAAGGTTAATTCTTGCTTGAAATATGTAACAATCAATAGACACTCATGCACGCTCACACACATACCCTCACACACTTTCAAGAACTATTTTTGATTAAATCCGCAACCCTCCTCCTCCTGTGACTTTATCATCAACCTAAGTAAACTGTATCCTTGCCAAATCCCAAAAACAAGAGACTGAAATGCAACCTGGTCTTTTAACCACAAACACTCCAACAGCTACCCCTTGACTTATGTAATTTTTCTAAAAATCTTAAGACCCTCCTACCAAAGTAATCCTCCACTTTATTATAACAAATATAATAACTAAATTTCTGCCCTAATACTAATATACCTTGAGCATATCACTCTGAAAGCCCTGCCCCATTATATCACACACTAAATTAACCATACTCTAATTATGACAAATCCTCCCAGGCAAACCTCTGCCAATTCAACTTTAAAGACCCTGAATTTCCGGAACTGTAAACAAGTATTTACACTTCTTTCTTTCTCATATTTTAACTTTTCCACTAAGTACTTATAAAGTTAATGGAGCTTAATTATTCAAAGCAAGACACTGAAAATACCTCGATGTGTCCACACAGCCACATGAACAGATAGGTTTTGTCCTGGCCTTTTTATTAGCAATTAGTAAGATTACACATGTGAGCATCCCCACCCTGGTGAAAATTCCCTCTAGATCACCAGCTCAAAAGACGCAGGTATCAAGCACGCATGAATGCAGTTCAAAACACTTCGCTTAACCACACCCCTACCGGAAACAGCAGTGATAAATCTTCAGTTATAAATCAAAGTTTGACTAAGTGATACTAACGTTAAGGGTGGATTAATTTCATGCCAGACACCACAGCCATACAATTAACCCGAGCTAACAGAACTTGGCATAAAGAGTGTTTAAGGTCTACCTTCAATAAAGCTAAACTTTATCTAAGTTGTAAAAAACTCCAGCTGAAATAAAATATACTACAAAAGTGGCTTTAATATCCTGAAGATACAATAGCAAAGACACAAACTGGGATTAGATACCCCACTATGCTTAGCCCTAAACTCTAATAGTTACATTAACAAAACCATTTGCCAGAGTACTACAGCAGCTTAAAACTCAAAGAACTTGGGGGTGCTTTATATCCCTCTAGAGGAGCCTGTTCTATAATTGATAAATCACAATACACCTCACCACCTGTTGCCCCCAGCCTTATACCGCTATCTTCAGCGAACCCTTAAAAGGCTATAGAGTAAGCACAAGTACACACATAAAAACCATAGGTCAAAGTGTAGCCCATGAGGTGGCAAAAATGTGCTACATTTTCTATGTCCAGAAAATCTCATGACAACCCTTATGAAATCTAAGGGCTCAAGGAGGATTTAGCCATAAACCAAAAGCAGAGCGCTCGGATAAATAAGGCTGTGAAGCACGCACACACGTCCCATCACCCTCTTCAAATACTACTCTAGAAATCACTATTACTAATAACTTTCTACATGCATACAGAAGAGATAAGTTGCAACATGGTAAGCATACTGGAAAGTGCAATTGGACAAACCAAAATGTAGCTTAACCCAAAGCATCCGGCTTACACCTGGAATATTTCAACATGACCTGATCAACTTGAACCAACTCTAGCCCCAAACCCTGCTAAAAATATTATCAAAATATCTTAAACCATTTACCTTAGACAAAAGTATAGGTGATACAAATTTTTATCCTTGCACAATAGACATAGTACCGTAAGGGAAAGATGAAAGAACTGTATCAAGCACTGAAAAGCAAAGACAAGCCCTATACCTTCTGCATAATGTATTAAACAGAAATAACTTTACACAGAGAACTATGGACAAGTCCCCTGCAACCAGACGAGCTACCTAAGAAGAGGTGAAAGAGCACACTCACTTATGTGGCAAAATAGCGGGAAGATTCATGAGTAGCAGGGACAAGCCTACCGAGCCTGGTGATAGTTGGTTATCCAAGATAAAATATTAGTTCAACTTTAAACTTACCCACAGAATTACTTAATCTCCTTGTAAGTTTAACTGTTACTCTAAAGAGGGACAGCTCTTTAGACACTAGGAAATAATCTTCCTATAGAGAATGAAAAATATTACCACCATAGTTGGCCCAAAAGCCACCACCAATTAAGAAAGAATTTAAGTTCAACATCCAACTTAAATTCTAATCGCTCTACTGAGCTCCTAACATCACATTGGACTAATCTATTACTTAACAGAAGCAATAATGTTAGTATAAGTAACATGAAGACATTCTCCATTGCATAAGCTTACAGCAGACTGGAATAACCCACCGACAGTTAATAGCCTAATATTAATAAATGATATAATAAGTACCCTATTACTTACACTGTTAACCCAACACAGGTATGCTCTAAGGAAATATTACAAAAAGTAAAAGGAACTTGGCAAATCATACCCCACCTGTTTACCAAAAACATCACCTCTAGCATTACCAGTATTAGAGGCACTGCCTGCCCAGTGACTTACGTTCAATGGCCGCAGTATCCTGAGAGTGAAAAGGTGGCATAATCACTTGTTCCCTAAATAGGGACTTGTATGAATGGCTACACGAGGGTTCAGCTGTCTTACTTTTAATCAGTGAAATTGACCTATCCCTGAAGAGGCAGCTATAAACAAATAAAAGGAGAAGACCCTATGGAGCTTTAATTCATTAATGCAAATAAAAACTCAAACAAGCCTACAGGCCCTAGCCTACCATTCTTGCATTACAAATTTCAGTTGGGGTGACCTCGGAGCATAATTCAACCTCTGAACAACCTAAACTAAGACTGCACTAGCCTAAGTGAGTTAAAACACACTGACTTAATGATTCGATCAACAGAGTAAGTTACTCTAGGGATAACAGCACAATCCTATTCTAGAGTTCATACGACGATAGGGTTTATGATCTCGATGTTGGATCAGGACATCCAAATGGTGGAGCCACTATGAAGGGTTTGTTTGTTCAACAATTGAAGTCCTACGTGATGTGAGTTCAGACCAGAGTAATTCAGGCCAGTTTCTATCTATTTAACATTTCTCTCAGTACGAAAGGACAAGAGACATAGGCCCACTTCATAAAGTGCCCTTACTCCATAGATGACGCTATCTCATTCTAACAAATCATCACACACACTATTCAAGAACAGGGTTTGTTAAGATGGCAGAGCCCAGCAATTGCATAAATCTTAAAACTTTATAATCAGAGGTTCGACTCCTCTTCTTAACAACATGCCTATAATTAACCTTCTCCTACTCATTATCCCCACTCTTCTTGCTATAGCATTCTTTACACTCACCGAATGCAAAATTTTAGGCTATGTACAACTACGCACAGGCTAAACATTGTAGATACCTATGGGATGCTTCAACCATTCAGTGATGCAATAAAACTTTTCACCAAAGAACCCTTACAGCCCTCAACAAGTACTATTACCATTATATTACTGCTCCAATCCTTTCCCTTTCTATCACTCTCCTCTTAGGAACTCCCCTCTCTATACCAGATCCTCTAGTTAATTTTAATATAGGCCTCCTTTTTATACTAGCCATATTAAGCTGACCATCTATTCTGTAATCAAGATGAGCATCTAATTCAAAACATGCACTAATCAGTCCATTATAAGCTATGACCCAGACAATTTCATATGAGGTCACCATAACCATCATCCTGCTATCAGTCCTACTGAGAAGTGGCTCATTTAACTTACCATACACTCATCATAACACAAGAATTCCTGTGACTGCTCCTACCGTGATGGCCCCTATCCATAATATGATTTGTCTCCACACTAGCAGAAACTAACCGAGCCCCTTTTGGTCTGGCAGAAGGATAGTCAGGGTTAGTCTCAGGCTTCAACATCAAATATGCTGCAGGCTCATTCGCCCTCTTCTTTATAGCAGAATACATGAACATTATCATAATAAATGCCCTAACCTCTATTGTTTTCCTAGGAGTGTTACACACTATATATTCACCAGAACTCTATACCACAAATTTCATTACCAAAACCCTTCTTTTAACCACCCTATTTTTATAAATTTGCATGACATACATACCCTCGATTCTGCTACAACCAACTCATACACCTTCTATGAAAAAACTTCCTACCACTTACACTAGCATTCTGCATATATCTCAATGCCTGTCCCAATTTCCAGCATCCCAACCCAAACATGAGAAATAAGTCTGACAAAAGAATTACTGTGATAGAGTAAATAATAGAGGTTAAAAGTCTCTTATTTCTAGAACTATAGGAATTGAACTTACCCCTGAGAATCCAAAATTCTCCATGCTACCTATTGCACCACATCCTAGAGTAAGCTCACCTAAATAAGCTATCAGGCCCATATCCCAAAAATGTTGGTTACACCTTTCCCATACTAATTAATCCCTTAGCTCAACTTATTATCACCCTTACTATTTTCACAGGAACTCTTATCATAATGCTAGGCTCACACTGATTTCTTATCTGAACAGGCCTAGAAATAAACATACTAGCCCTTATCCCAATCTTAATTTAAAAAATAAATCCCTGCTCTGCAGAAGCAGCCACTAAATATTTCCTTGCACAAGCAACCGCATCCATAATTCTAATGATATCCTTTCCAACAGCCTGTCCTCCGGACAATGAACAATAATCATAGCCCTAATAAGAAAACTAGGAAGAGCCCCCTTTCACTTCTGAGTCCCAGAGGTAACCCAAGGAATCTCTCTAACGTCTGGTATACTTCTTCTCACATGACAAAAACTAGCCCCTATCTCGATTGTTTCAAATTTTCCCATCAACACAAACATACTCCTGTTAATCACAATCCCATCCATTATAGTGGACAGTTGAGGAGGACTTAACCAAATAGAATTGTGTAAAATCCTAGCCTACTCCTCAATCACTCACACAGGTTGAATAATAGCAGTACTAATCTATATCCCAAACATTACCATTCTAAACCTGATTATTTACCTCATCTTAACAACAACTGCATTTCTAGAACTCAACCTGAGTATAAGCACTACAACCCTGTCACTATCTCATGCCTGAAATAAGTTAGAATGGTTGACACCTATAATTCCACTAATTCTACTATCCCTAGGAGGTTTATCCCCATTAACAGGGTTCCTGCCTAAATGAATCATCATCCAAGAATTTACAAAAACAATAGCCTTATTACGCCAACCATTACAGCTATCATAACCCTACTCAACCTGTACTTTTACATAAGCTTAATGTATTCCATCTCAGGGACACTATTCCCCACATCTAATAATATGAAAATAAAATGACAATTCGAAAACGCAAAACTCATACTACTCTTCCCCCGACTTGTCATCTCTTCTACCCTCCTCTTACCCATCTCTCCATTAATATTAACCATAACTTAGAAATTTAGGTTAAATAAGACCAAGGACCTTCAAAGCCCTTAGTAAGTAAGTTACACTTAATTTCTGTAACAGATCTAAGGACTGCAAGACTCTATTCTGCATCAATTGAATGCAAATCAACCATTTTAATTAAGCTAAGCCCTTGCTAGATTGGTGGAATTGGAACCCACGAAAATTTAGTTAACAGCTAAACACCCTAATCAACTGGCTTCAACCTGTTTCTCCTGCTGTTGGGGGAGAAAGGCAGGAGAAACCCCAGCAGGATTGAAGCTGCTCCTTTAAATTTGCAACTCAACCTGAGAAATCACCTCACGGCTGGTGAAAAGAGGCCTTGACCTCTGTCTTGAGATTTACAGTTTAATGCTTACTCAGCCATTTTACCTTTTTGTCCCCACTTATGTTCATCAATCGTTGATTGTTTTCAACTAACCACAGAGATATAGGAACACTATACCTGCTATTCAGTGCATGAGCGTGGTTAATAGGCACCGCCCTAAGCCTTCTAATTCAAGCAGAATTAGGCCAACCAGGAACTCTGCTAGGAGATGATCAGATCTACAGTGTTATTGTTACCACCCACGCATTCGTTATAATTTTCTTTAAGGTAATACCAGTCATGATTGGGGATTTCAGAAACTGGCTGGTCCCTCTGATAATTGGTGCACCTGATATGGCATTCCCCCGGATAAATAATATGAGCTTTCTGACTTCTTCCCCCATCTTTTCTACTCCTACTTGTGTCCTCAAAAGAAGACAGTGCCGGAACCAGCTGAATAGTTTATCCCCCTTTAGCAGAAAACCTAGCACCTGGAGGAGCCTCGATGGACCTGACCATCTTCTCGCTCCACTTAGCACGTGTTTCTTCTATTTTAGGGGCCATTAATTTTATTATCACAATTATTAACATAAAACCCCCAGCCATATTTTTATTCTTCTCTTTTTATCTTTTTATTCTTTTACCTGTTCCTCCTTATTACAGAAAAAATAATAAGACTCAGAAAGTAAAGAAAGGACACAAACTGGGGACTTTGGCACCCAAGCTATGACCCAGTGATGAATTCTGAGTTTACTTTTGCCTCATGTAGTTGAGAGTTGGTATCAGGAACTTGGAAATGCCAAAAGGTACACACAAGAAAAAAAAAAAAAAAAAAAGAAAAAAAAAGTCTTCTCTCTCTGGCCAAAATACCTGAAAACTGTCAGCCTAGCAAGACAGAAAAATTTTAGACCTTAACTGTCTACTCCAGCCAAATGTGAGAGGAAAAATCAGACAAAAATAAACAAGCAAACTGTATCCACGCCCCCACCCATGCCAACAAAGCTGCCTGGAGAGTCTACATTTCCACCTTTATCAGGTGTCCCCACTCCTCCCACCCAGGGTGGTGTCAGAGAAGGCCATATAGGTAGCTGGAATGTTATTCCTGCCAGTTAGTAACAAGGTCCCCTTCCCCTTTCCTGAATGTGTCAATGGAGAACACAGAAAACGTGAACTTCCACCCCTACCTGGCCATAATAAGATGTCCCTCCACCATCCCCACTGGCTGATATCAGAGGAGATCTAATTGAGTGGTAGAATTTTGCTACAGTCCAGCAGTAGCAAAGCTACTCCCTCTCCCCGTGGTGCCAGTGGAAAGCAGGATGGGAAGAGTAATGACATATTCCAATTTCTACCAGCCAGGAGGTATCAGTGGAGGCCTAGTGTGGAGCTGAAACTCCTACACACACACAGTAGTAACAAGGAGCTCTCTTCCCTTTGATGCCATGCAGGTCAAGTAGAGAATCAGTTTTAATTGCACCTGGCAGTCATGAGGTGAAGACACCCTCCCCTTTTCTGCCAGAGTAGTATTGGAATAAGTCAGCTAAAAGAGAAGACTTATATAAGATTCTTAGAGTCATAAAATAATGAAAATGATGAAAATTGACAGTCATTTCAAAAAACAGGAAGATCTCAAACTGAATGGAAAAAGACAATTATCAGATGACAATACTAAGATGATAGAAAGGTTAGAGTTATCTGACACATTTTAAAGCAGCCATTATTATAAAAAGACTTCAGTAAGAATTATAAACATGCTTGATGATATGGTTTGGATACCTGTCCTCATCCAAATCTCATGTACCAGTGTTGGAGATGGGGCCTGGTGGGAGGTGATCGGATCATGTGGGTGAATTTCCCATGAATAGTTTAGCACCATTTTCTTGGTACTGTCCTCATGATAGTGAGTGAGTTCTTGTAAAATCTGGTCATTTAAAGTATGTAGGAATTCCACCTCCCTCACCTCACTCCTGCATTAGCAACATGACCTGCCTGCTCCTCTTCAGCTTCTGCCATGATTGTACATTTCCAGAGGCTCTCCCAAAAGCTGAGTAGATGTCAGCATCATACTTCCTACAAAGCTTGCAGAACCGTGAGCCAATTAAATCTCTTTCCTTTGTAAATTACCCAGTCTTGGGTATTTCTTTATAACAATATAAGAATGGCCTAATACATTTGGAATAAATGGGGAAAATATATATATATATATAAATGAAGTAAATAAATGGGAAAAAAAAAGTTTCAGCAAGGTATAGAAGATATAAAGAAGAACCAAATGGAAATTTTGAAACTGAAAAATACACTAAGTTTTTGGCCAAGATGACAGATTAAAAACAGTTACAACAGGCGCGGTAACCAGGTGCGCTGGCTCACGCCTGTAATCCCAGCACTTTGGGAGGCCAAGGTGGGCGCATCACGTGGTCAGGAGATCCCGCCATCCTGGCTATCACGGTGAAACCCTGTCTCTACTAAAAACACAAAAAATTAGTTGGGTTTGGTGGCGGGTGCCTGTAGCCCCAGCTACTTGGGAGGTTGAGGCAGGAGAATCGCTTAGAACACAGGAGGCGGAGGTTGCAGTGAGCCAAGATCCACCACTGCACTCCAGCCTGGGCAACAGGGTGAGACTCAGTTGCAAAAAAAAAAAAAAAAAAGAGAGAGAGAGAGAGAGAAAGAGAGGGAGGGAGGGAGGAAGGAAGGGAGGAAAGAAGGAAAGAAACAGCTACAATGCATGGCACTAATAGAGAGAGAAACAAATGGGGTGAGTAAATACAGCACCTTTAACTGAAATATCCAGGCAGTCGCATTGGGACTGCTCAGGGAAACAGCTGGACCCACGGAGAATGAAGAAAAGCGTTGCAGGGTCACAGCTCACCTGGGAGGACATGAAGCCAAGAGAGCCCCCACCCTCAGCCAAGAGAAGCAGTGAATGAATGTGCGAGCCTAAGAAACCAGGCTTCTTCCAGGGATCTTTGAAAGCCTCTGATTTAGGAGAAACCCTTGTGAACCCACTCCACACTGGCCTTGGGTCTGACACACACAGCTAGCTCTGTGGTGTCTCAGCAGAGCAGGTCCTCAGGCACACACAGAGACCCAGGAGCTTTACATACTCTGGCCTGGGGATACCTAGCAAAAGTGACTGCAACTCAGGCAAGGCAGGTCTGTACACACCCCTAGAAAGGGGGCTGAATCCAGGCAGCCGAGCGGTGTTGGTCTGAGGGTCCCACTTCCATGGCACCTCACAAGATAAAACTGACTGACTTGGAATACCAGCTAGCCGCCGGCCACAGTGTGTGCCTACCTGAGAGGAGATGGAACTTCTGGAGAGAGAGGCAGGCTTGCCATCTTTGCTGTTCAGATGACTCAGCCGTTCCAGCGTGCAGGCTTTGGAGAGTTCAAATGGACTGGATGAGGAAGGCATCCCCCAGCACACCACAGCTCCTTTATCAAAACATGGCCAGACGGCTTTAAGCGGGACAGGGATCCATTTTTCTCACTGAGCGGAACCTCCTAGTGAGGGCCTCCAGCCACCTGCACCGGCGTTCTGTGGACAGCGTTCTGATTTTTCCTTGAGACAAACTGCCCGAGGGGAGGGGTGGGCCTCAACCTTTGCTCTTTGGGTTACTCAGCTGTTCCAGTCCGGGCTTTGGAGAGTCTGAGCAAACTGAGGCAGAAAGCAGTACCCTAGCACCTTGCCGCCGCTTTGCCGAGGCGTGGCCAGACTGCTTCTTTATATGGGACACCTGGATCCATTCCTCTTCACTGGGAGGGATTCAGCTGGGGCCTCTGACCACCCCTGCTCATGTTCTACAGCTGACAGAGTTCTAATTCCTCCCTGGGACAGAGTGCCTTGGTAGTGGGGCGGGCTGCCACCTTTGCTGTTTGAGTGTCTTAGCCATTCCAGCCTGAGCTGCGTTGGAGAGGCAGGGACTGAAGGGATCTCCCAACAAGCACAGTTGCTCTACGAAAATCAGCCAGACTGCTTTTCTAAGCGGGTCCGTGATCCTGTTCCTGCTGTCTGGGTGAGACCTCCCAACCGGGGTCTCCAGCCACCTCCTATAGGTGTGTTTGGGTGGCCACAGGTCTGTGCCTGCCTGGGACACAGCTTCCAGAGAAAGGGACAAGCTGCCATCTGTGCTGTTTTGCAGCCTTCACAGGTGATACTTCCAGGTACTGAAAAACCCGAGGTGAAGGGTCAGGATTGGACCCCCAGCAAACCAACAGCAGCCCTACAGAAAAGTGGCCATACTGTTAAAAGAAAAACAAACAAGCAAACACAAAGAAATAAAACCCCATCCAAACCTCAGTAACCTCAAAGACTGAAAGTAGATAAGTCCGCAAAGATGAGAAAAAGAGCAAAAACACTGAAAACTCGAAAAGCCAGAGTGCCCTCTTTCCTCCAAATGACCACAACACCTCTCCAGCAAGGGATCGAAATGGGCTGAGGCTGAGATGACTGAAATGACAGAATTAGGTTTCAGAATGTGGATAAAAATGAACGTTGCTTAGCTAAAGGAACACATTATAACCCAATGTAAGGAAGCTAAAAATCATGATAAAACAATGAGAGAGCTGACAGTCAAAATAGCCAGTGTGGAGAAGAACATAACCAACCTGATAGAGCTGAGAGAAACACTACAAGAACTTCACAATACAATCACAAGTATTATAGCAGAATAGACCAAGCAGAGAAAAGAATCTCAGAACTTGAACACTGTCTTTCTGAAATAAGACAGGCAGACAAAAATCAAGAAAAAAAAAAAGGAAATAACAGAAGTTCACAGAAATATAGGATTATGTAAACAGACCGAATCTATGACTTACTGGTTGCCCAAAAGAAATGGGGAGAATAAAATCAATTTGGAAAACATATTTCAGGATATCATATAGAACTTTTGCAACCTAGCTAGAGAGGCCAAGATTCAAATTCAGGAAATGCAGATAACCCCAGTAAGATACTCCATGAGAAGATCAACCCAAAGACACATAATAATCAGATTCTCCAAGATCAAAACAAAAAAAATATTAAAGGCAGCCAGAGAGAAAGGCCAGATCACCCACAAAGGGCAGCCCGTCAGACTAACAGCAGACCTCTCAGCAGAAACTCTATAAGCCAGAATAGATTTGGAGCCAATATTCAACATTTTTAAAGAAAAGAAATTCCAAGCCAGAGTTTCACAAACAAAGCTTCCTAAGTGAAGAAGAAATAAGATCCTTTTCAGACAAGCAAATGCTGAGGAATTCATTACCACTAGACATGCCCTTACAACAGCTTCTGAAAGAAGCACTAAATATAGAAAGGAAAAATCATTACCAGCCACTACAAAAACACATTGAAGTACACAAATCAGTGATACTATGAAGCAACCACATAAACAAGCATGCACAATAACCAGCTAGCATCATGATGGCAGGATCAAATACACACGTGACAACACTGTATTAGTCCTTTTTTATGCTGCTGATAAAGACATACCCAAGACTGGGAAGAAAAAGAGGTTTAATTGAACTTATAGTTCCACATGACTGGGGAGGACCCAGAATAATGGTAGGAGGCAAAAGGCACTTATTACATGGTGATGCCAAGAGAAAATGAGGAAGATGAAAAAGCAGAAATCCCTGAAAAAAACATCAAATCTCATGAGGCTTGTTCACTACCATGAGGACAGTATGGGGAAACTGCCACCATGACTCAAATTATTTCCCACTGGGCCCCTCCTACAACACATGGGAATTATGGGAGTACAATTCAAGTTGAGATTTGGGTGGGGACACAGAGCCAAACCATATCATTCCATCCCTGACCCTTCACAAACCTCATGTCCTCACATTTCAAAACCAATCATGCCTTCCCAACAGCCCCCCAAAGTCTTAACTCATTTCAGCATTTACCCAAAAGTCCACAGTCTGAAGTCTTATCTGAGACAAGGTAAGTCCCTTCTGCCTATGAGCCTGTAAAATCAAAAGCAACCTAGTTACTTCCTAGATACAATGGATGTGCAGGTACTGTGTAAATGTAACCTTTTCAAATGGGAGAAATTGGCCCAAACAAAGGGCTTACAGGATCCACGTAAGTCCAAAATCCAGCAGGGCAGTCAAATTTTAAAGCTCCAAAATGATCTCCTTTGACTCCATGTCTCACATCCAAGTCACCCTGATGCAAGAAGTAGGTTCCCATCGTCTTGGTCAGCTCTGTCCCTGTGACTTTGCAGAGTATAGCACCCCTTGTGGCTGCTTTCACAGGCTGGCGTTGAGTGTCTGACTTTTCCAAGCACATGGTATAAGCTGTTAGTGGATCTACCATTCTGAAGTCAGGAGGACAGTGGCCCTCTTCTCACAGCTCCACTAGGTAGTGCCCCAGAAAGGACTCTGCATGGGGGTCCCAACCCCACATTTCCCTTCCACACTGCTTTAGCAGAAGTTCTCCATGAGAAGTTCCCCATGAGGGCCCCACCCCTGCAACAAACTTTTGCCTGAGCATCTAGGCATTCTCATACATCTTCTGAAATCTAGGTGCCTCAATTCTTCACTTCTGTGCACTGGCAGGCTGAACACCACACGGAAGCTGCCAAGGTTTGGGGTTTGCACACTCTGAAACCATGGGCCAAGCTGTACCTTGGCCCCTTTTAGCAATGGCTAGAATGTCTGGGATGCAGGGCACCAAGTCCCTAGGCTGCACCCAGCATGGGGACCCTGGGCCTGGCCCACAAAACCATTTTTTCCTCTTAGGTTTCCAGGTCTGCAATGGGAGGGTCTGCCATGAAGACCTATGATATGCCCTGGAAACATTTTCTCCATTAACTTGGGGATTAACATTTGACTCCTTGTTAATAATGCAAATTTCTGAAGCCAGCTTGAATTTCTCCTCAAAAAATGGGTTTTTCTTTTCTACTGCATTGTCAGGCTGCAAACTTTCCAAACGTTTATGCTGTTTCCCTTTTAAAATGGAATACTTTTAACAGCACCGAAGTCATCTCTTGAATGCTTTTCTGCTTAGAGATTTCTTCTGCCAGATACCCTAAATCATCTCTTTCAAGTTCAAAGTTCCATAAATCTCTAGGGCAGGGGCAAAATGCCACCAGTCTCTCTGCTAAAACATAACAAGAGTCACCTTTGCTCCAGTTCCCAGCAAGTTATTCATCTCCATCTGAAACCACTTCAGCCTGTATTTAATTGTCCATACCATAATCAGTATTTTTGAAAAAGCCATTCAACAAGTCTCTAGGAAGTTCCAAAGTTTCCCACATTTTCCTGTCTTCTGAGTCCTCCAAACTGTTCCAACCTCCGCCTGTTATCCAGTTCCAAAGTTGCTTTCATATTTTTGGGTATTTCTTCAGCAGTGCTCCACTCTACTGATACCAATTTACTGTATAAGTCCATTTACATGCTGTTGATAAAGACACACCTAAGACCGAGAAGAAAAAGAGGTTTAATTGGACTTGTCTTTATCAACAGCAGCACATCACAAAGCTTATCCATCATGATCAAGTAGGCTACATCCCTGCCATGCAAGGTTGGTTCAACATACTCAAATCATTAAATGTGATTCATCACATAAACAGAACTAAAGACAAAATCCACATGATTATCTCAATAATGTAAAAATGGCCATACTTCCCAAAGCAATTCATAGATTTAATGCTATTCCCATTAAACTATTATTGACACTCTTCACAGAACTAGAATTTTAAAATTCATATGGAACCAAAAAAGAGCCTGCATTGCCAAGACAAACCTAAACAAAAAGGAAGCATCACATTACCTGCCTTCAAACTACACTAAAAGGCTACAGTGGCCAAAACACCATGGTACTAGTAAAGGCACAGATACATAGACCATAGGAACAGAATAAAGAACCCAGAAATAAGACAGTACACCTACAGCCATCTGATCTATGAAAAACCTGGCAAAAACAAGCAATGGGGAAAGGATTCCCTGTTAAATAAATGATACTGAGAGAACTGGCTAGCAATATGCAGAAAATTGAAACTGGACCCCTTCCTTAAACCACATACTAAAAGAACTCAAGATGGATTAAAGATTTAAATGTAAAACCTAAAACTATAAAACACCCTGGATACAACCTAGACAATACATTTTAGGACACAGGCACAGGCAAACTTTTTTTAATGAAGACCCCAAAAGAAATTGCAACAAAAGTGAAAATTGACAAGTGGAACCTAATTAAACTAAAGAGTTTCTGCACAGCAAAAGAAATTATCAGAGTAAACGGACAGCCTATGGTATGAGAGAAAATTTTTGCAATCTATGCATTAGACTAAGGTCTGATATCCAGTATCTATAAGCAACATTTACAAGCAAAAAACATACAACCCCCTTAAAAAGGGGGCAAAGACATGAACAGACACTTCTCAAATGAAGACACACGCAGTTAACAATCATGAAAAAATGTTCAACATCACTTGTCATTAGAGAAATGCAAATCAAACCATAATGAGGCTAGGCGTGGTGGATCATGCCTGAAATTCCATCACTTTGGGAGGCCAAGGTGGGTGGATCACTTGAGGTCAGGAGTTCGAGACCAGTCTGGCCAACATGGTGAAACCCCATCTCTACAAAAAATACAAAAATTAGCCGGGTTTGGTGGCAGGCACCTGTAATCCCAGCTACTCGAGAGGCTGAGGCGGAATTGCTTGAACCTGGCAGGCAGAGGTTGCAGTGAGCTGAGATCATGCCATTGCACTCCAGCCTGGGTGACAAGAGTGAGACTCTGTCAAAAATAAAAAACCAACAAACAAAAAAACCCACAATGATATACTATCTCACACCAGTCAGAACAGCTATTATTAAAAAGTCAAAAAAAAATAGATGCTTGTGAAGTGGTGGAGAAAATGGAAGACTTTTACACTGTTGGTGGGAGTGCAAATTAGTTCAGCCATTGCAGAAGACAGTGTGACCATTCCTCAAAACCTAGAGATAGAAATACCATTTGATGCAGCAATACCATTACTGAGTATTTACCCAGAGGAAAATAAATCGTTCTGTTATAAAGACATAGGCTGGGCACAGTAGCTCATGTCCATAATCTCAGCACTTTGAGAGGCCAAGGTAGGTGGATCACTTGAGGTCAGGAGTTTGAGATCAGCCTGGCCAACATGGTGAAACCCTGTCTCTACTAAAAATACAAAAATTAGCCAGACATGGTGGCGGGTGCCTTTAATCCCAGCTACTCAGGAGTCTGAGGCAGGAGAATCTCTTGAACCCAGGAGGTGGAGGTTGCAGTGAACTGAGATTGTGCCACTACACCCCAGCTTAGGTAGCAGAATGAGACTTTGTCTCAAAAAAAAAAAAAATGTACATGTGCACAACACGTTCGCTGCAGCACTATTCACAATAACAAAGGTATGGAATCAACCCAAATGCTTGTTTTTGTCAGGTTTTTCATAGACCAGATGGTTGTAGATGTGCAGGCTTATATCTGAGTGCTCTATTCTGTTCCATTGGTCCATGTATCTGTTCTTAAACCAGTACCCTGCTGTTTTGGTTACCGTAGCCTTATAGTGTAGTTTGAAGGCGGGTAGTGTGATGCCTCCTTTTTGCTTAGGATAGTCTTGGCTATTCTGGCTTATTTTCTTTGGTTCCACTACGTCAGCCAATGATAGGCTGCTTAAAGAGAATATAGTACATATACGCTGTGGAATACTATGCAGCCATAAAAAGCAATGAGATTATGTTCTTTGCAGGGACATGGATGAAGCTGGAGGCCATCATTCTTAGGAAACTAATGCAGGAACAGAAAACCGAATACCACGTGTTCTCACTTATAAGTCAGAGCTAAATGATGAGAACACATACAAACATACAGAGGAACAATGCACACTGGGGCCTATCAGACAGTGGACAGTGGGAGGAGGGAGAGCATCAGGAAAAATAACTAATGGGTACCAAGTTTAATACCTGGGTAATGAAAAAATCTGCACAACAAGTGCCCATGACACACATTTACCTATGTAACAAATCTACCAGCCTGCACAAGTACCCCTGAACTTAAAATAAAAGTTAAAAGAAAGACACATTCAATCTATAAGTAAACTCTTAGTGAGCTGAGCAAGATCACATGATAAAAGATAAACATTAAAAAGGTTTTATTTCTATATACTAACAATAAACCAAAAATATTAAAAATGCAATTTAAAATCATTCAAAACACAGGAAATACTTAGATGTAAATCCATTAATACATGTACAGGATGCTGAAAGCTACAAAACACAGATGAGGTAAGTCAAATAAGACATTGATTTATTGAAAGTGTATTGCATTTGAAGACTAAGATGCTATTTACTCCTACTTGATACATAGGTTTGACATGATGTCTGTCAAAATTCCAGCAAAAATTTTTGGTAATGTAAAATTTAAAAAGAAAGGAAAAGGAACTAAAATAGCAGTAACAATTTTGTATGAGAAAAATGAAGTGGGAAAAAAGTGTATCTGATTTTAAAACTCATTGTGTAACTATAGTAATCAAAGTTGTGTGGTATTGACAGAGGGATAGACACATAGATTAATGTAAGAATAAAAAATTCATATCCATATATACCCAACTGATTTTTGACAAGAGTTTAAATTAATACAAGGAAGAAAAGATAGACTTTTCAACAAATGGTTCTGGAGCAACTGAACGTTTGTAGGCAAAAAAAATAAGCTTCAAGCTAAGCTTCATTCCTTTTACAAATATTAACTCAAAATGGATCACATTTAAGTATAAACATATAAATCTATAAAACTTTCAGTGAAGAAGCACAGAGGAAAAATATTTAGAATCTCAGGGTAGGTAAAAATTTCTTAGACTTGTCACCAAAAGCATAATTCATAAACAGAAGAAATGATTAACTGGAATTCATCATAAAACAAAATAAAACAGAAAGCATTTGTTCAACAAAATACCCAGTTAAAAGGATGAAAAGACAAGTTATATACTGGAAGAAAACATTTGCAAATCACACATCTATTAGAATACATAAAGAACTGTGAAAACTCAACTGCAAAAACAAAATAGCAATTCCATTAGAACATTGACAGAAGATGTTTAGTTGCATTTCGTTAAAGAGAATATGTCGATAACAAATAAGCATATAAAATAGATTCAAAGCCATTTGCCATTAGGGAAACACAAATTAAATACACAATAAGATATCAGCACACACTTGTCAAGTTGGCTAAAATTTAAAAAGATGTGACAGCACAAAATACTGTTCAGGATGCAAACTCTATCATGTACACATACTTTGGGAATGTACAGCACCTCTAGTAAACAGGCAACCTCTTCAAAACTTAAGAGGCAACTACCACATAACCCAGCAATCACACTCCACTTATCCCAGAGAAGCGAAGACTTAGGTGCGTAGAAAAACTCATACACAAATGTTCGCAGCAGCTGTATTCATTGGACATGATTCCCCCAAACTAGGAACAACGCAGTGGTCTTTCAACAGAAGAAGGAGTAAACTGACATATTCGTATGATGGAATAGAACTCAGCAATGAAAAGGAGTGAGCTGTTAATACATTAAACAATCTGGGTGAATCTGAAGGGCATTATTGTGAGTGAAAAAAAGGCAATTTCAAAAGATTATATTTTATACTATTCTATTTGCACAACATTTTGAAATGAGAAAATTATAGAAATGCAAAACAGATTAGTATTTGCCAAGGGTTATGTAGAGAGCATTGGTGGGGGGGAAGTGGAAGTGGTTGTAAAAGGCAACACAACAGATCTTTGTGCTGATAGAAATGTTCTGTATCTGTCAATATCTTGATTGTGACATTGTACTTTAGTTTTTTCAAGATATTACCCTGGGAGAAACTGGTAAAAAGCATAAGGGATTTCTCTCTACTGTTTTCTAAACTTACAGGTAAATCTATAATTATCTCAAAAGAGAAAGTTTAGTTACAAGAAAAAGTAATGGTGAACAAATAAAGTTTAGTGAGAAAAAGGGCGCTGTGCTTCTGAATCATCACAAGAGAAATTTTCATAACTTAAGTTTAAGTTAAGAAGAATCTATAGGTTTATAACTCAGATCTTGTCATTTTAGCTGATTGAGAAGGTATGAAAATAAGTATAGAAAGGTAACTCAAATGAGATGTGAGTAAAAGCAATAATAAGAAAAAAATTTTGAAAAACCATGAAAAAATTACACAACAGATATCTTAATCATGTAAATGTTTTATACAATTTTAGCAAAAACTTGTAGTAACTATGTACTTTCTATATTTTTGAGGAAAAAGAATGTATTTGGTTTGTGATTATAATAGAATACTTAAATATGTAAATTTGATTTATAAGTGAATAAACAATGCCTAAATGTCTAGGAATGTTTATTATATTAAATTCAAAGTATTGAATTGGCTGCCTAAATATTTAGGAGAATTGGGCTGGCTCTAGCTCAGGCGTTCCTTCGACAGTGCTTTCTAAATACTTAGGGGAATAATATTTAACAGATATGTGTTGTTAATAAATTGAGTATTAAACAACAAAGTTTAATAGTAGTTGGCATCCTTTCCTATACTCTCAAGCTCCTTACCATTATAAACTGCCATTAACACGCAGAATTTTCTAAATTTGTAGAACAATTAAAATTATTCAGTACCTCAGTTCTTGTAGCATTCATCTTTTCTTTGGTTTCTTGGTCTGTCTTCCTTTCTTTTTCTACCTCCTTTTTATTGTTGGTGGGTGTATTTTCTCGTTAATTCTAACGAAATTTCACATAGTGCTTGAGAAAACACAAATAATTGAAATGACAAATCAGACTGTCACATGTTGGAGAAATAGCCCACTACCAAACTTTATTTAAACTTTTAAACATACAAATAATCGTGAGACACAGACAATGCAGGCAGACATCTGGGAACACAGCTCCCAGGCCGTTTCTTGTGGCATTTGTTGTACTTGGCCCAGATGAACATATGAGACCTCTAAGAGATGTTTCTGGCTACATTTTCTACACATAAAAGGAACCATGTTGCTCATAACACATTTTCATTTTATCCTCAGTTACTAGTTTTTGTGTCATTTTCTGTGGGGACCATGTCCTATAAACATCAATTCTGAGCGGGTTTATCATGAGCACAGACATCCTGAACAATTCTGATAAAAATGTTTCCCTGAAAAGGACTCTCCCATTAGAAATACTCAGTGCGTGTGTGTGCGTGTGTGTGTGTGTGTGTGGTGTGTTTAGTCAGGAAAACTCCCATCAGCAGGTTTAGAAGGATGTTTGATTGGGTAATCTTTCCTTCCCTCGAAAAGAAGAGAATATTTTACACACCTGCTGCTTAACTGTTTACTGTCCAGTACCCAGCAAATTATTACCCATACAGTAGCTTCTACACGAAGTGCCTGTTTATGTTCTTCTGGATCCTTCTGTCTTAGTTAGCTAACGTTGAGTTAGTTCTTAATGCCACAAAGCAACACCAGTTAGAGGTTGGCTTCAGACGTCCTTGGTTTCCACCAAAGCAGCTGAACGACTGTCTCTTGGAATATTGGGTTCCACAATTGCAAAACAAGAGGGTATGAAAAAATCATTTCTAAAGAGCCATTGATCTATTTTATGCACTCAATACATTATTCTTTCATGGCAAGCAAATCTCTGCTACTTTAGGTCACTTTCCAATGGTTATCTCCCACTCAACTCCTCAACAGACTGCTCCTAACTTACAAGCAAGAAATTTAAAAAGCATTGATCCTAGCTACACCTCATTTCATTCTAATGATTCATTGGAGAGTCTACTTTGATACTCTAGGTTTGAGCAACTGATCAAATAATCAGTTTCTATTTTTTTCACTATTGCCTCTGTATCATGTGAGTTTCTTAGGCAGTTTCCTTTATTTCCCTTGCAGCTGGTACATCCTTGATGGGACATAATTAAATAGATAAATAAACTCTGAAATCCCAGATTTCAGAATTAATAATTGCTTTATCATGTGTCATAGGATTGATTTTATTTAGTAGTATTCTCACCTGTGTAGTCCTGAAAGCACAAAAGTTAGGAAAAAAATGAAGTAAAAGTTATTCTGCCCTAAAGAGTTCCCTACTTGTTCTCACTGGAAAAAAAAAAAAAAAGTATTCTAATTGTATGTGGTTGTTGCTGTATTCCATAAGCTTATATCTTAGTATCTTCTGTATTATCAGTAACCAGTTCTCTAATCTTAATGTGTATAACTATCTTCATGTACAGTTCATGGTGATGGTCAGATAAGATACACATGGATTAAAAATGTAACAAATATGGCTCTCCAGATGACATTCCTAATTACTGTTGGAGTAGGCTGATTACATCCCTCCCAGACATATTTAAAAGCTCAAATCTGAAAACACATTTTATTTGAATAGCTAATAAATAACAGTGACAGATGGGGCAGCCTGCTGGGTGGCAATTGAGAAAGCAAGAGGATGAGAAGAGCATAAAATCCATCAGAAACAAAAAGCTGTGTGATTTAGCGATTTCAGACTTTTACCTGTTCCACCTGAGGCTTCTGCATTTTACTTCATGGCTACGCTACCTTTCCTTTTGCTCAAGTCAGAAACCTTGAACTTTTTTTTTTTTTTCCACATCCCAAATGAAATCCACTGGGGAATCTTATCGACTCTACCATCAAAACCTATAAAATATGTTAACCCTTCTCACCATCTCCACTGCTATCATCTTGTCTGAGCCACTGCTCACCTGAATTACTGCAAGAGCCTTGGAATAGCAGTCACTTTTTCTTGGCCCACCCCACTTCCCACAGAATTCAGATGGAAATGTAAACTGTCACTCCACTGTCAACTGCCCTCATTATTCTTTGATTCAAAAATCATCCCAGACACCAAGGAGGCCCTGGGTGACCTGTTCCTGTGGCCTCCCCAGCTATTCTTCTTGCTCTCTCCACTCCAAGGACACAGCATCCTTGCTCCTTTGCAAGCACAGCAAGTCAATTCCATCCCAGGGCCTTGCTCCCTCCCTTTCTTCTGGTCCGGATTAGATCTCACCTTGACAATATGTTCCACCTTGAACATGCTTTTCAGTGGTGCAATCTATTGCAGTCCCCAGCCCAGCATTGCTTGTCTTAACACTGTTCTACTTTTCTCTTTCTTTCCACAGTTGTAACCACCTTTTAAGATACTACATAATTTATCCATGTTTATATTTATTAATCATTATCTATCTCCCCCTTGTTAAAACGTAAGCACCACAGGACAGGAATCTGTTTCTTTTGTTTTCTGATATAGGTTAAATGTTTTGAGCAATGTCTGGGTTTCTATCAATATGTATTCACTAAATAAATTAATGCAATTTATTTATTTTCTTTCAAACAATTGCATTAGATAAAAAAACACGCATAATAGATCTGGTTCAAATCTAGGTACTAAGGACAAAAGGATAGATAATAGATGGTCCCTGAGCTGAAAGACATCACTGTTGAGTGGAGATGACAAATTCTAAATGAATCATGATAATACTATGGTAACTGGATATGGGATGCATATACCAAGAACCATGTTACATGGTAAAGGTCCACATTCCTCTTTCCTCTTATTCTCCAGATGGATTTTTGTAGCCTTCCTTTATCCTACATTACTTTTTTTTTCTTTCTAAGGTCCTTGCTATGATTAGCATATATTTAGGTGGAATGGAGTCTTAGGATTCCAATACTATCAGGGATCACCTAATGTGAAGTACTAAGGAAGAACTACCCTTGGTGCAAAAATGTGTAGGAACATTGAAAACATCCCCATGATAACAGATAGGTAGTCAATGTAATAATATCATGCCCAGAGGCAAAAAGAAGAAAATAAGATCATGGAATGGCAGCACATGGAATGACAGTCTCTGCAATTGATGTGGTTGTGCTTTCTCTTTCTCCTCTGTTGCTACCATTGTTTCCAACAATGGTGAAAAGTTGAGAGATTTTCTGTAAGGTCAGGAACAAGACAAGGATAACCACTTTCACTACTTCTATTCTACATAGTACTGGAAGTTTTAGCCGGAGCAATTAGATAAGATTATAAAAGGCATTTAAACCAGAATGAAAGAAGTAAAGTTGTCCCTGTTTGTAGTTGACACAAATGTATATATAGAAAACCTTTAAGATCTTACCAGAAATTATAAAAACTAATAAACAAATTTAGTAAAGTGGAAGAATACAAAGTCAACATACAAAAGTCAGTGGTGTTTCATATAATAACAATGAACTATTTGAAAATGGAATTAAGAAGACAATCTAATTCACAATACTACAGTAAAATAAAAATACTTCAGAACAAATTTAACCAGGGATGGGAAAGATCTGTACACTGCAAACTATGAAACACAGATGCAAATAATTGAAGAAGACACAAGTATGTAGAAAGATATCCTATATTCAAGGATTGGAAGAATTAATACTGTTAAAATGTCATAACTATGCAAAGTGATCTGCGGACTCAGAAAAATTCCTATCAAAATTCCAATGGTATTCTTAACAGAAATTGACAGAACAATGTAAAATCCATACGGGCCCAAATAACCTGAAACAACAGTTTTCAAGACAGTAATCTTCAACAGAAAGTAAAATAGAGTTTTATTTGTAATAGCCTCAAGTTGGAAAGAAGTAAAATGTCCATTAACAGACAAATTAATATACAGTTGATATCACATTCATACAATGGAATATAACTCAGAAACTATATATGTGTGTGTGTGTATATATATGTATTTTTTATATATATATATATAATATATACTTTTGATAAACTCAACAGTATGGAAGATTCTCAAATAATTATTCTAAGTAAAAGTCACCATATAAAATAAAATATTTACCATATAATTGCAGTTACATAAAACTATAGAAAATGCAAACCCATCTAGAGTGAGAGAAAGCTGATCAACGGTTACCTAGGGACCTGTGGATGGGGGAAGATGGGAGAAACAGGCTACCAAGAGAAGTGAGGAAACTTTTATGGATGAAGATAATGTTCATTATCTTGATTGTGGTAATTGTTTCATGGATATATGCATATGTCAACAGATTAAATTCTACACTTAAAATTTGTGTCATTTATTTTAGTTTAGTCATATATTGATGAAATTCAGCTTCAATTTGTCCAGAGTTTATTTATTAATTAATTATTTCCAGGGCCAAAATAATTGCAAACACACAAAGCATGAGACCTTTAATTCAGACCCTCTTTTCCACTTTTGCCTGAACCTGATTTTTCTTGCTCAGGAAGAAAAAAACTAAATTCTCAAGGAGGACTGGCAGAAAATTAATAATAAAGCTTTAGGCAATAAAAGAAGAATCCAAATCAAAGCACCTGAATTCAGGCTTCTTGCTCAAGGCCAAAGTGTTTCATCTATGCTTCAAACATACTCGAATTTCATTAAGACCAAAGTTTGCTCAGGAGTTCCATACAAACAAATTATTTGCATGTTTATGAGATGTGGGGACTGCTGTTCCCTGAACCCTTAAGATAAGTGGTCCTGGCCTTCAGTGAATGACTCTGAGATGCTTCTTCTCTGTACAGTACCAGATTTCAGAGACTCAGCAAGACTCTCTATCTCACATGAGGTCACTGGGTCCCAAATATCACGGCTTTGTTCTGCTTAAGCCTCATTTCCAACCTCCCAAATTCTAAAGGCCATTTTCATAAAAAGCAGACACAGTGTCAAGTCAAGGACAACTATCAATACAGAAAGTTAATTTCTCAACCATATGTACTATTGACTTCTGAAGGAGGAAATCACTGATCTATCTGTGCAGTGAAGGAAAATGTATTTAAAAAAATAATATATGATAATCAAGTGTGGTAACCAATGTTGTTGAGGGGGAAAATGAGCTTTCAGAGGCTTTGCACATATTCCACAAAAAAGGAAAGGAAAATGATAATTATTTCAGTGAAATACACATATGATGACAAAATGAAATCCCTTTGTTCATGCAGTTTAATTTTTAAGAAAAATGTCTGGAGGGAAAAGCTTCTGTAATTTTAATTTTCATCAAGAAGTGGAGAAATATTCTAAGATTTTTAAAAATGACACCCAACTTACAGTAAATAAAAGAACACATTTCTTAACTTACATTAAAAAAAGAGTTTTGTCCTTCAGAGTCTGACGTTTTCTCACACATATGAAATTGTTAACGTCAAATGATGTTTTTTTTCTGTCTCCAAATTGAAGAAAAGATACTGTTCCCCTAAGATGTGGTAATACAATTTCCTTTTCTTCCATTTTGAGTTCTCTGATATTTTAGCATGGAATTTGATATTTCTTTTTTACAAGTATTACGATCAGAGACGTAACTCAAACCTATTGTATCTACAGTAGAAAATACAGTAGCATATTTTCTACAGCTACAGACAACACAACTATAAATACATGAAGAAAGAAACATTTACGGAAATCCTAACATATGGAAGAGAGTTTCAAATTCATTAATTATGATTTTGGGAAAAACACATAGTCTTTGGTGTTAGAATAACCTTGAGTTCAGGATCTAGAACTAGAAATACCATTTGACCCAACCATCCCATTACTGGGTATATACCCAAAGGATTATAAATCATGCTCCTATCAAGACACATGCACACGTATGTTTATTGCGGCACTATTCACAATAGCAAAGACTTGGAAACAACCCAAATGTCCATCAGTGACAGACTGGATTAAGAAAATGTGGCACATATACACCATGGAATACTATGCACCCATAAAAAAGGATGAGTTCATGTCCTTTGTGGGGACATGGATGAAGCTGGAAACCATCATTCTGAGCAAACTATCGCAAGAACAGAAAACCAAACATCGCATGTTCTCACTCATAGGTGGGAATTGAACAATGAGAACACTTGGACACAGGAAGGGGAACATCACACACTGGGGCCTGTTGCAGAGTTGGGGGAGTGGGGAGGGTTAGCATTAGGAGATATACCTAATGTAAATCATAAGTTAATGGGTGCAGCACACCAACATGGCACATGTATACATATGTAACAAACCTGCATGTTGTGCACATGTACCCTAGAACTTAAAGTATAATAATAATAAAAAAAAAAGCTTGACTTCAAGCTTATCTTCACCTCCAATAAGAGGTGAACAGTAGAGTGTTAAAAATTCTTACTGAGATTCTAATGTGGTAGATACTAAATAACAAAGTAAATTGTGAAACAGGTCACCTACGTTAGATGACTCTCCCCCATGCCCAGAGTATTAAAAGGTCAGAAGAAGAGCAGATTGGTGAAGTAGAGAGGAGTGAATTTGCCTGGAGAAGTCTTTGCTGTGGGTTCCATGCTCCCACATAATGGAAGTGTGGGAGGCGCAGGTTCCTCCTCTAAATCCTGGTAAGAAGGTCCTCAAAAACATTGATCCATAAGTGTGATAAGTTATGTCTACTCTTCAGTTGAGAGAGTACCAAAAAAGTAAAAAATATAATAAAGCTAACGAGCATAGGATTATTTCAGTATCCATCCTGTGGTGCTGCCAAGGGAAAAGTAAGCCTCACAGAAAGAAATAAAGGCGGGCAACTGAATTCTTAGTCAATGCAGATGTCTTTGCAAGCCACTTGCCAAACTGGCATGTGGCATGTGATTTGCTGCTGTGAAAAAACTTCGGGAGAGAACTCCAACAACGGGGATTGGAGGGGGTTCAGAAGACTCATATTGCAGTGTTCAAAGGAACCAGGAGGGGAAGAGGCAGATGTAAATATCTGCCAGTAGAGAGAGCAAAGCTGTGATTAGCCTGGCTGGACATAGAAGGCCACACCTGTAATCCCAGGATTTGGAAGGCCAAGTCAGGATCTCTTGAAACCATGAGTTTAAGACCAGTCTGGGCAACATACCAAGACCTCATATCTACCCCTACAAAGAAAAAAAAAATTAGCTGGCCATGGTGCTGCATACATGTAGTCCTAGCTACTTGGAAGACCTAGATTGGAGGATAGGTTGAGCCCAGGAGTTGGAGGTTACAGTGAGCTATATTCACGCCACTCCATTCTAGCCTGGGAGACAGAGAGAGATCGTGTCTCTAAGATATGAGTCAAGGAGGACTGGAACTGTAAGATAGAATAGTTGGTTTTTTTCTTTCTGGAGGCTCATTTCTCATCTGCCTGAGGCCCTACCTGGGGAGGGGAATATTGATGATTATATGGGATGGGACATCTCAATTTCTAATCTGAAACTGTGTTTTATAATTTAAAATGACCCTAGGATTTCATATTCTCTAAAAGTAACCAAAAACACTTATGAGATGCTTAAATATTCACTTAACAGAGTAGGGGCACCATTAGCCCTCTTGTGCTGTTTGAAAGAGAGAGTGGGCAGCAAAAATTATTTTCTGTTTGCATTTTCTTGTTTAATATATGGGCTACTTAGACAATGTTAGAAAGTTATTTAGCTTCACTAAACATGTTTTTCACTATTATTGAGATGATTAAATAAGATGATATATGTAAATGATTGAATACAATTTAAAATAAACTCATCTAGCACTCTTGTGAATAGCACCCTTAAGTCCTTCCCTACAATTGCTAGCTTCCTGTAGCCCTTCACTTCCCCTTTCCTTTGACTTCTTCCCTTCATGTAATTCTTCTTTCTTCCTTCTGAGCCAGAATTGGTGTCACAGAACTCTTGCACTTCTGATTGTGAAAAGTAACAGGAAACATGAAAGACTACATCAAAAAACATTAGGTTGACATCAAAGAATAGCTTTAAAAAATGGGAAAAGAAATGTCAGATATATACAAACAACTTATACTAGATAAAAGAATTTGAAAAGTAAAAACAGGCCGGGCGCGGTGGCTCAAGCCTGTAATCCCAGCACTTTGGGAGGCCGAGACGGGCGGATCACGGGGTCAGGAGATCGAGACCATCCTGGCTAACACGGTGAAACCCCGTCTCTACTAAAATATACAAAAAACTAGCCGGGCGAGGTGGCGGGCGCCTGTAGTCCCAGCTACTCGGGAGGCTGAGGCGAGAGAATGGCGTAAACCCGGGAGGCGGAGCTTGCAGTGAGCTGAGATCCGGCCACTGCACTCCAGCCTGGGCGACAGAGCGAGACTCCGTCTCAAAAAAAAAAAAAAAAAGAAAAGAAAAGTAAAAACAAAACATAGGGTCTTTTCTGGAAAAATCGACCAGCTTATTCAGCTAGCTATTACCTAGATATTAAAAATGAAAAATGCTAATGAAGCCTTTGAATTGTTGAGATAAAAATGAATTCTGTTTATAGATTATATTTAATAAGGCAATGACAGAGGAACTTAAAATAGCTTGTTATCAAATATCACATTAGTAGGTAATGTTAGTGATCAGAGTGTTGAAAGATGTATAATTCAATAGTTTCAATATTTATTCATAAAAATAAACACCTCAGTAAATAAATTCGTGCTAGTAGAATCACTAAAAAATAGTGTTTTTAATGGTTGACTATTTATGGCCAACAGTATATTCAATGATATAATAATAAAGCATTCTTATAAAACCTAGAAATAAAAGAAAATGGCTAGGATTATTATTATTTCATACTGGTACAAAAACAATAGTCAATGAAATAAAACATCAAAAAGAAATAATTCAGATACTTCCTTGAAAATTATGAAAGAAATTTTTGCTCTTAGAAGTAAACAATCCAAGATTATCACCTTATGAATTATTGTAATTAATAATCAATCTCTGTTGTGAATTATTTTCAATGAACATAGCAGTCAATAATTTTCATATACATGGCAATAACTCATTTGAAGATGTAACAAACAATTCCCAGGATGATTTTTAAATTGGAATACCCTATGTAACAAGGTAACGGGTGGGGCCCAGGGGTGAGGGGTATAAATACGGAACACAAGCTCAACAGGGAAAGGTGAATAAATGGAGAATCATACAGTGCTTCTTGAGAAGAACAAGGTTGTAATTGTGACAAATCACCAGAAGTTCATTTATATTTTTTAATTAATCTCAATAAAAAATTACAAGAAAAATACTCTCACTCTCACATGGAAGATTAAAGAGATTAAAACAGTTCAATAGCTAAAATAATATTTTTAAGCAATGTTGATATCATGGGGCTTGAATTTTTAGTCCGAGTTATAAATGATTTTAAAGCATGCAATAAAGTTGCGATCATTGAAAATAGAGAAAAATGATGACACAAGAAAAGAGAAAGTAACATGAACTAAAATAGGGCTTTAAAAATTTTCCAAGAATATATATCAAATATAATGTGATATTTTAAATGAAGTATCATAGATTTCAGGGAAGAAGAAAAATTATTTAACAAGTGCTACTGTAACTATTAAGTCAATTATAAAAATAATAATTTACACAATTTTCACATAATATTCTAAAGCAAATTCTAGAAGATTATAGTTTAAAAATAATAAAATAAGCCACAAAGGTGAAAACCCAACAGCTTTGATTCAAAATATATAATAAGCCTATGCTTCAAAAAGTATTATAAACCCACTTAAAAGATAATCAACAAACAGAAAACCTATATTTAAAAATATATATGCCAAAAACAAGGTTAATCGCTATATTCTCTAAAGAGCTTACAAAATTGAAATTAAATGAAGTGAAGTTCTCAGTAGTTAAAAGATAATTCACAAAAGAGAATATACAAATACCTAATAATCATATGGCAGACTTTCAACTTAAGTAATCAAAGAAATTCAAATTAAAACAATGGGATATCATCTTCACCTTTAAAATGAGCAATTATGTTTCTGTAAGACTGATGAAATGCAAATTGTCACATAATTACTGGTCTGCAGGTTTTTTACTCATTCATCATTTTATTTATCCATTAAGCAAATAATTGTTCAACACTTACTATGATTATGGTCCATGACATTTAATTAAAAGCTGTACCTTTCACCTCCAGACTTCCTGGTTCTCTTGGCTCACAATAGGTGTGCCATCTTCTTTTAGATTAATTCCTCTATTCACCTTGTATTACATTCCTATGCACATGATGTCTTTCTATCAAGCACAGAAGAATGTTTCTTGCTTTATTGGAGGAGTGAAGAGATTATATGAGTTTCCTATTGCTTATCCAACCAATTACCATAAACTTAGTGACTTCAAACAACACAAGTTTCGTCTTACAGTTGCGGTAGTCAGAAGTCTGAAGAGGATCTCACTGAGCTAAAATCAAGGTGTCGGCAGGGCTGCATTTCTTCCTGGAGGCTCTAAGACAAAATCCATTTTCTTGTGTTTTCCAGCTCTAGAGGCTGCCCACATTTCTGATCTCATGGTCCTTTGCCATATTCAAAGTCAATGATGATTGTCTGAGTCTTTCTCATGACATCATCTCTCTGCTTTTGATTCTTCTGCTTCCCTCTTTTTCATTTAGGAACTCTTGCGATTTCATTGGGACCACCCAGATAATCTCTTCATTTTAAGGCCAGATGGTTAGCAATCTTAGTTCCATCTTCCTTGTCATGTAATACATTTATAGGTTCCAGATACTAGGACATAAACATTTTTGGCAAGGGTCAGGGTGTGTAAGAACAGGATGGTGGCTGGGGGGATTACTAAGTCTACCACAGTAGACTAGAAGAAAACATAGATTTTTAGTCATAGTTTTCTGGTTTTGGATTTTCACTTCTGTCACTTGTATTCTATATTTGTGACATTGTACAAAATGTATAACTTCTTAGGCTATGGGTCTTCATTTGTACAATTAGAAAAACAATCAAACAAGCTATTATAAAAATTAAGGATATCACTAGTACACAGCAAACATTTAATAAATGGTAGCTATTGTCATTATTCAAAAAATTTACCAACATTTTAGCCTCAACCCCAGTCATACCTCCACAGCAGCCATTAACATAAGTCCAATGCGGCCAATATTTGTTCCTGTGGCTTCCATCTGAACATACAACAAAACAGTCAAACAGCAATTGCATGACAACCACTGTGCTCACACCACCAAAATTCATTTCACAAATACAAATAGTACATCTATTGTAAACTTCAAAGATCCGATAAATGGGTTATTTTGAAAACACTGAAAGTATTAGATATCATTTGGTTGTATTGGTGATTTAAATGTAAAAGGATTTCATTGTGAAACCAGAGAGATTACTAAAGCAATCAGCGGAAGTAGAGGAATGATTTTACAAGGTTATTATGAGGGAAGAGGGAATGCTACGTTTATTACAGATATGTAAGTAGATAAAGTGGAATAAAGAGTGATATTTTGGCAATTCTTTGTAATCACAGATTAAGTATGTATTTCCTGATCATTATTGCCTATTGATTTGTAGGGATTTGCATATTATTGCTCCCACTATCCATTCTGAGTTAATGGAAAAATTTTGTACAGAGGGAATATTAATTAATGCTTTACTGGTACTCAGAACTTAGCATTACAGTTATGTTTCATGGTAAATAAAAACAAAAAAAAAACAAAATCAATTACAAAATAAACTATTGACACAATAGAAAATAATTTTAGTGAAAGTCACATATCCGGTGAGATGTAAAGCATAATACATCTGATGGCTGTTAATGTGACTCAAGCAGATAACAAATGACTGTGCCTTCAAATGGTTCTTTCTCAACTCTCTCTACCTGTCAAAATCCTACCTGTTCTTAGCTCAATTTACCCATTATTAGACTTTTCTTATTTTCTATGTTCATATATCAAACCATATTATAACACAGTATTTAGATTCACCTTTAATTAGATCATATAACCTTGATTTATGGAGCTACGTCTTGATTACGGGATTATCCACCCCTCAACATGGGAGCCTGCATTATTCCCCAAACATATTTGTACTCAGTAAATTCCAGCTGAATCAAAGTAGATCACTGAAGCCTACAAAGATCAACGATCTGCAATAACGGAGCTATGAGACCTACATATTAATAAAAAATAAAACAGGAGGTAACTCAAAAGCCTTGACATTTCATTTTATTTGGTTTTAGAACATGGCTTTATGAAATGTGTTAGCACTGTAAATCCCCTAATCCTCGAGCAGCCACCTACACTTAGGTGCTCAGGAGGCATATCAAATAACGCCCTAGGTCCATCAGTACACAGTACTAGGTAGCCAGGTGTTTGACCCCAAGCCTTATGTGGAGGGGTGGGTGGAAACATTCCCGGTCTTTTCTGTGAAGACTGCCTTTGTTCCTCCAGCTTCAACCGCGAGCAGATGTATACTGTAGCTTTCTCAACACATTTGCTGAGCCCCTGAAGATGTCCCTCTGGGAAACAAGTTTCCCTCTGGCCAGAGGTTAAACACCCAAGGTTGCACACCTGAGGTGTTAAAGCCCACTTGCGTGATCTGGACAGAGCTAAACTTCATAGTGTCATCATTAAAATAAATACATAAATAAAATAAACAAATACATAAGAAAAAAGCATCAGAATGCATCTAGGCAGAGCATTCGCTTTCACGTGGGGCAGGCATTATGATTCCCCGCTGCTACTGCCCACACTCGTGGTATCTCTCTGGCTCTGGATTTGCGTAATGCAAGGTTTGTCTTCCAGGTCTGTGAAATGTCCTCTTCTTTCCCTCAGAGTAGCGGAGGGGACTCTAAAAGTTACTGTCAATATTCAATGGAATTCAGATATATATTTCAAACCAAACAACTACTCTGCAAAGACTCCATCCAGAAATTCTTTAAAGTTTATCAATAGAGTTTTTCTCAGTTCATTTGCACTCTCTTTTGCCCATGTCTGGGAAGAAGTTAACAGATATGTGTGTGTGTGTGTGTGTGTGTAGGGAGATGAGAATTTAGTAATAAGTACCTTGAATTTTTTTAAAAAATGATTTTCTTTCAAACAAGATTATCCTGAGGGAATGATCATGACAATAGCTACTTACTGTAGATGATTATGCATCCAATCAGGCACTTTTTGTAAGCCATCTCATTTGGCCACACACAGAACTACTTGAGGAAAACATCTTTAGCTCCATATCGAAGATTAACTCAACAAATCCATTCAATTATTTATTGTTTACTATCTGCCTGACACTGTTCTATGTGCTGAATTGTACAGATAATGAGACAGATAAAAATCTCTGGGTCAGAAACTTACATTCTAATTGGGTGAGCACACCACAAATAAATAAGTAAAACGCGTAGTACATTACTTTTTCCAGATGGTGAAAACTGTCATGAATTAAAATCAAGCAGAAGAAAAAGGTGGTAACGTCCGAGTCAGGGTAGGGGTCTGTAATCCTAAACAGGTTTCTTCAGGACCTCATTGAGAAAGTGATGTCTTAGCTAAAACCTAGGGGAAATAAAAGTATGAACTATAGTGAAATGCTGGAATGAAAAACATTACTAACCTCTATACATGATAATAACAATGAGTGATGTAATAATAATAATGTAATAGATTTCTTACAGAACCTAAGATTATGTCGATCTAAAGCTTGCTCTCTGAACCACTATTTTTGTTGTGTTTGTTGTTTTGTTTTTCTTTTGAGACAGAGTTTCGCTCTTGTTGCCCAGGCTGGAGTGCAATGGCGCAATCTCGGCTAACTGCAACCATTGCCTCCCAGGTTCAAGCGATTTTCCTGCCTCAGCCTCCCTAGTACCTGGAATTACAGGCGCCCACCACCACGCCCAGATATATATATATATATATATTTTTTTTTTTTTGTAGTAGAGACAGGGTTTTACCATGTTGGCCAGGCTGGTCTCGAACTCCTGACCTCAGGTGATCCACCTGCCTTGGCCCCCCAAAGTGCTGGGATTATGGACATGAGCTACCATGCCCGGCCTGAACCAATGTGTTATTCATATCAGTGTGCATAATTGTCTGGTAATTAATAATTAATTAAAATTTAACAAAGTCATGGATTTTAAAAAATTACTGAACTTACTCTAGTGTCAGTGGTTGTTCTGAATGCAAATTAGTAATCTGTAATTAAAAGACTTAGATTTTCGACTCCAGTACTTAACTCCATGACAAAAGCTTCCATTTGGGTTTTTTTTTTTTTTAATATTTTAAGTTCTAGAATATAGGTGCAGAATGTGTAGGTTTGTTACATAGGTATACATGTGCCATGGTGGTTTGCTGTACTCATCAACCCATCTGTTTTGATTTCTAACCCAACAGATGTGTCTGCATTTTACCTAATGGACCAGCAGGTAGAAGTCAGAGTTTAAAATTATGGTGAGGATTGCACAGAGGCTGTTCTTTTGATGTTCCAAATGTCCTTTCTATGCAGCCTCATCTGCATTTACCAAAAAAGAGATAAAATCCATTTAAATTGTATATAAATTCTCTAACGACAAAATTACAGGGTATCAGTTCTCTAGTGTTGCCGTGACTTTTGTAACTGTCTTCAAGACATTATGCTTTGGTATTGGAGCATAACAAAATTAAAGTTCCGAAAAGTACTAAAGTCTTTTCTACCCCCTGATCATTTTCAGGGCTATGAAATCTCCAGTATCGGTTACTCTTAACTTAACATAAACAATCCATCATCAGTCACTAAATCTTTAGTAGGTAATGTAAGAGGAAAATGGGAAACTCAACATTTATTGAGCCCATATTTGAAGACGTCTTTTTTTTTTTACTTTATTCTAATATTTTATTGATATGGAGAATCCTTCATAACTACGAGACCAAAAAGACATCTGAGCTATGTATTATTTTCTGTAATTCATTATTTAGAAAACTGAGGTTCAAAAAAAATTAAGACACTTGTATAAATTCACAGAGTAACTACTATGTAGCTAAGAATACTGCTTGGGATTTCAAGTAATGTCCAGAGTTCTCAGCTAGCAAGTGACAGATCTACACAGTGAAACAGGAAAAGTTCCCTTGTCCCCCTCGCAGGGTGTGCGACGGCGGTGTGGCTTGTTTCTTCACTGCCTGGCTGCTCAGACCTCTAGGGGAGCATACAGACAGTCAGGCTGTGGGGCTGCGACCCCAAGACAGCATCTAGAGGTGAATGTTTACAGCTCCTAAGGCCGCCTGGGCGTGTGTTACAGTGTGCTTTTTCAGTTTTGCCATCCGCAGGCTGCTTGTATTAACCAGCTCTGTTAGACACTCTGCCTTATGGCAAGGACAGAGGACTTTCTGTATCCCAGGTTCTTACCTTAGCGTGCCGGAGAAATCGGATCACACATGGGCTTAGAGAATGAACGCAAGGTTTTTTATTGAGTGGTGGTGCCTGCGGAGGCCGGAATGGGGTGGTTTTCCCCTGGAGTCTGGTGGCCCAGCAGCCAGGAGGCCCAGCAGCCAGGCTCTCCTCCCATCGACCCCGTCAAACTCCAAGTCATTCCAGCGGTCGATGGCTTCCCAGAGTCTGCCGATGCCTGTTGGTACGCTTTTCCACTGATATGTTCCTCTCGAAGTCCAGCCACTTCTGTGTTCTTCTGTTGGTGTGTTTCTCATGACCCCCAGCTGCTTGTGTCTCTGTTCACTAGGGTCTCGGGGTTTCTATAGGTACGAGGTGGGGGAGATGGCGGGCTAAGGTGGTCTTGGAAAATGCAGCATTTGGGAGGGTTAACAGGCGTGACTATCCTCACCTAGGCCCGCAGGCACGGGCCCGAGGGTGGAGACGTAGCCAGAGATCTGTTTTTCTTTATCTAGCACTTCCCTGCTTCCCTCCGTGTCAATAGTACTGAGCCCCAATTGATATGTGTTTTCCCAGGAGATCAAGCTGCCTCTAATACATCCAGAAGAACTAGGAAAGAGATTGTATCAATAATGGTTAAAAGAGAAGTTCTCAGGGCATATAAAGCTATGTAGACAGGCTAGACACTGAAAGCCATCTACAGAGTCCACCAGGAGGCAATGTGCAGTAAGCATCCACATGAGTGGCAGGTAGTGTTGCTACATAGAGCAGAAGTCAGATTACTGAGAGATGGGACACACACAGGTCTCTTGGTAGAAGTGTAGTTTAATAGAGGCTGAAGCTTGAGGAGGAATTTAATAATAAAGAAGATTTGGGAACCAGAAAAAAAAAAAAAAAAAAAAAAAAAAAGAGGCAATGTCCGTGAGGCAAAGGTTGGTACATAATGGTTGTCACAGAGCAATGGAGGGCCCCGAAAGATGAGTGCAACTGCCTTACACTTTTGCCCAGTGCCAGCCCTGCTTAACATTGATAGAATAATTATTAGGGCCCAATTATACAATAAGCTGCAGTGATTTATGATGCTCTACAACCAGCACTGAATCAACCTGTCTCAGTAGCCATAAGTCTGCATAAAGTTTTAATTACGAACATCATAAGTTGGTCAGAGCGTATGGAGAAAAATGGATTATGAATGTATGATGCAGTGAATTTTCCTGCTGAGTGGTTCTCCTCCTGATCAGGGCCTGGAGACAGGATGACAAAGGCATGTAGGAGAAGCTAGATTCTTGACAAATGACTCGCTCTCTTTTAAAAGTGAAACTGGAGACTGGAGCAATGAGCGAGTGCCAGAAGGGATGTCAAGGGACATCAGCTGGCTTGGTGACATTCTCATCCTGGCCTCAGGTGAAGTGCAGCTACCAGAGCTGTGACAGTGACATGTTAACCCAGACTGGCATATGACAGGATAGAACTAAGCCCAGGGATAATCTTGGCTTGCTTAACAGCTCTTCCAACATTGACAATAATAAGAGGATTTCTCAAAGAGGTGAACTGTATTTTCTCTTTATGATTTTATGGTTCAATAAGCATTTATTGAGAGCTGATGACGTGTCAGAAATGCAGTGACTGGTTGTTGTGATTTTTATTGCCATGGTTTCCTTCCTTCCTTCCTTCCTTCCTTCCTTCCTTCCTTCCTTCCTCCCTCCCTCCCTCCCTCCCTTCTTTCTCTCTCTCTTTCTCTCTCTTTTTTTCTTTTCTTTCTTTCTTTCTTTCTTCTTTCTTTCTTTCTTTCTTTCTTTCTTTTCCTTCCTTCCTTCTTCCTTCCTTCCTTCCTTCCTTCCTTCTTTCTTTCTTTCTTCTTCTTTCTTTCTTTTCCTTCCTTCCTTCCTTCTTTCTTTCTTTCGATGTAGTCTACCTCTGTCACCCATGCTGGACTGCAGTGGCACAATCTCAGCTCACTGCAACCTCTGTCTCCTAGGTTCAAGCAATTCTCTCACCTCTGCCTCCCAAGTAGCTGGGACTAGAGGCATGTACCACCACACCCGGCTATTTTTTGTACTTTTAGTAGAGATGGGGATTCACCATGTTGCCCAGGCTGGTCTTGAACCCCTGACCTCAAGTGCTCCACCCACCTAGGCATCCCAAAGTGTTGGGACTACAGGCGTGAGCCACTGTGCCTGGCCTGTTATGGTTTCTTTCTAATTTTGTCTTGATGTCTCTCTCTTGAAAGTAGCCAGAAGCCAGCTGGGCACAGTGGCTCACTCCTTTGATCCCAGCACTTTGGGAGACCAAGGCAGGTGGATCACCTGAGGTCAGGAGTTCAAGACCAGCCTGGCCAACATGGGGAAACCTCATCTCTACTAAATATACAAAAATTAGCGGGGCATGGTGCTGTACGCCTATAATACCAGCTACTCAGGAGGCTGAGGCAGGAGAATAGCTTGAACCATGGAGGCAGAGGTTTCAGTGAGCCGAGATGGTGCAACTGCACTCCAGCCTGGACAACAAGAGTGAAACTCTCAAAAAAAAAAAAAAAAGTAGCCAGAAGCCAAGACAGCCACTCTTTTGGGGAGCCGGGGAGCCGTGACGGGAGAAAATTAGGTTCCAGTGTGTTGGTCAAGTGAGAGACAATGAGGAAGTGAAACCAAATGCTTGTAACAGATGAAATTTATGACTCATGGGCCCCAGAGAAGTTAGGGGTGCTGATGGGAGGCCGACAAGAAGCCTGGAGGTGACAGGGAGCAAAACCAGAAGATGGAGAGCAGGAGAGAGAGGACCTGTGCAACTCTGCCTTTAATAAAGTCCAGGCTGTTAATCCTCTGCCTTCTGGCAGGAATTGGTCATATTGGGGGTGGGGGACTTATTTCCGTGACTCTAGTGTTTACCATAAGGCTTCCTTGTGGTCAGTGGCCATGAGATGTGTTGGATTTGGGGTCAGTGGGACGAGGAACAAGCAGGCTATATTTTAACCAAACAGGGAGAGGACATTTTAACTAAGCCAAACATGACAGGATACAACCAGATTTCAAGAAAACTGATATAAGACCTAAAAATGGATGCCAACACAGCAACTGTATTAAATAGATGTATGATACTGTTGTCTGCGTGTGTGTGTGTGTGTGTGTGTGTGTGTGTGTGTAGAGGCCTGGATGTCTGGCCTAACTGCAGACAACTTGGCAGGGTTAGTATAGATGCAGAACTTCCTTAGGGAGGGACCAAGTCTTTGTAACTGCAACTACTTCTCCCTCTGCCCCTTCCCTCTTTCTTTACTTCCCCCAGAAGTGTTGATCCAGAGAACGCTCCTATAAAAACTTTCTGTATTCATCCCCATCAGCTTCACAGGGAGCCTGACCTCCAAAGCTGCATATTATTTGTAGAAACTTGTTTCCTGGGTAAGCACCCAGAGCTTTACATAAGTGAAAACGTGTATTAATATGCTCTTGCATCTATTCATCATTTATTTACTCAAACATGTTTTGTTAGTGCTTACTGTGCAGCAAGCACTCCATTAGCCATTAGGGATAGAGAGGTGAAAGAAAGCTCCGCGCTGAAATTGTTCACAGCCCAGTCAAGAAGACAGACAAACAACCATTTAGCGTGGTAAACAGTGTGATCAAGGACAAGGAGCTGTGGCAACATTGAGGAGGGATACCTACCTCAATATGATTATTGGAAAAGGGTCAAGCAAGTCTCTGGAAATGGTGGCAGTTGAACCAAGTAGAAGCATAGGCCATATGTTGCTTCTGGCTGAACACACGACTGGGGAGGTAATCAGCAAGGAGGGAGGGCAGGCTCTGCCAGCTGGTACTGAGTCTGAGCCGGTGCTCCTACACACACGTCAGACAGAAGGCCCTGCACCAACATTCCAGGAAAATTCTGCCTGCTTCCATAGGCTGTCCATCTGTGAATCACCTTCAGTCTCATTTCCTGGTTTCTCCTGGATTACAATCACAATTACACTGTGAAATTGGCAACCCCACACCTCTGGGCTTTGCAGAGGGATTGTCTTGTTCATACATAATAAACAGAGAAGCTGACAACCTCTGCAGCAAGGCCACTAAAAACATGTGGTTGAATAGTTCAAATGTAGGCTATTGATGTGAATTTCTGACTACAGGGCTCCGCGGGTGTGATGAGCATAACTTTTTATGTTACTGAAGTCAATATTCTGAGGCAGCTACTTCTGTGCATTCCAAATTTAAGCTGCTAATGAATTAGTAAATGGGACTTAGGCCGAAACTGATGCATAGAGTTTCCACTCCCCACTCCCTGCTTAACTTTAGTAGCTTGAAAGATACAAAATACTCCTTTAATTGTGTAATGTTTAAAATGTGTTAATAATACAGCCACTCTGATTCAATCTCTCTGTGAATCCATAAATATATGATTGACAGATATTATTAAATGGTAGAGCTATAGATAGATGAGATAGATGATAGATAGATGATAGACAGATGATAGATAGATAGACGATAGAGAGTTAGGTAATAGATAGATAACAGATAGATAGAAACACAGAATGATTAAGAAAGCAATCATATTCCAGCTCAATTGTAGCTTATTAGAGCAAACAAAGAAGAATTAAAAGGCTAAAAAGCACAAACAACCTACTGATCCACATGATGTTTTCAAAATATACTGGCCTGGAAATCTGAAGACCAACTCTTTTAGCTTGGTTTAAAACAAACAAACACATAAAGGAACCCAGGTGTTCGCACTGTCAGAGAACAAATAACGTGGTTACATTTTACTGTATATTTAAGCAATGACATTTCAGATCTGAAATTTATGTCTTGAATAGGTAGATGTAATATTTGATGTGGTGGCAGGTGTTTATGATGTATGAAATAAATATAAGACAGAATACCAATAGCTAATAAATAAAATAAAAATGTTAAACATCACTGGTAAATTAAAAGTGAGAAATGCAAACTATTAAACTGGCAGAGATTGTGCCCAGTATTATTGACTGTGAAGAGACTATGGTCTTCTTGTGCACTGCAAATGTTTGTGTAAACTGATGACACCATCCCAAGAGACAATTTTGCCTGTGTGAAGAGCCCTAAAAAACATATGTGCTTTTACC
The DNA here is from genome assembly GCF_009764315.1 of Trachypithecus francoisi. NCBI lineage: Eukaryota > Metazoa > Chordata > Mammalia > Primates > Cercopithecidae > Trachypithecus > Trachypithecus francoisi. The sequence continues at coordinate 115,162,714 of NW_022681458.1, forward strand.
CACCAACTAACCTTCTAATAATTTATATTAGGAAAAAACCACAGGCACCACCACCACCATTGCTATCGCTGATGGTAACCCAAGAGAAAACTTTAAATTAGATATTGTCTGCTGTAAAATTTTTATAATGCCAAACTATAATTGCAAATGTCTAATAAATATCTGGTCAAAGGATATATAAATAGACAATTCACAGAAGAGTAAATCCAAATAGTTGACAAATGTATGGAAAATTGCTTAAACTCAATAGTAGTCAGCGATCTGAAAAATATATAATATATCAAATTTTGGTATCAGAATTGCAACTATTTAAAAGACTGATAAGGTCTATTGCTATTGGAGGTATTACTGAAATTCACATTCAAACATTGTTAGTTAAAATGTGTGTGTGTATAGTCATTTTTGAAAAGAAATCTGATGATGCTATTAACATTAAAATACATATATTCTTTAACTCTGCTCATCTGCTTCAATAAATGTATCCCGTGGTTTCAACAGAAATGATATTTAAGGTTGGGCACAGTGGCTTATGCCTGTAATCCAGCACTTTGGGAGGCTGAGGTAGTTGGATCGCTTGAACTCAAGAGTTGGAGACTAGCCTGAGCAACATGATGAAACCCCGTCTCTACAAAAAAAAATACAAAAAATTAGTTGGGCGTGGTGGCGCATGCCTGTAGTCCCAGTTACTATGGGGTGCTGAGGGAGGAGGATCACTTGAGCCCAGGAGGTGCAGGTTGCAGTGAACCGAGATTGCGCCACTGCACCCCACCAGCCTGGATGAGTGACAGACTCTATCAAAAAAAAAAAAAAAAAAAAAGGTATTTAAGATATCTACGCTTCTTGCAGTATTGTATAGAACAGACAAAAATAAGATAAACACATAGGGAAATAGTTGAATGAATTATTGTATATCCACATGAAATATTTTGGAACTATGTAAAATAAATTACAATTATATCAGTTAACTTAGAGATTTCAACAAAGTATTGTTGGATGAGGAAAGAAAATTGTAGAAAAATGTTCATATGATATAATTTTAAAACAATTAGGACTACACGATGTGTATCACACAGAGTGTTAAAACCATTTTTAGCATATTTGTGTCTATGTGGGTGTGTATATACACAAGAGTGATGAAAAATATGGAGAATGTATCCAAGGTGATTAATATAACTTATCTAAATGAGGGTGGGGTAGAGAGACAAGCACAAAAAAACAAAACATTGTAGGTAAATACCAAAGACAGCATATATAATATAATTTCATTCATGTATTTATGTAAAATTGCATGTATATATACATCAAAATGTGTTTTTTAAAGCAAAAATTAATTCTCGCAAGACTCACTTAGGGAACTTTAGTAAAAGTGCATCTTCCTGACTTTTTTTTCTCAGACATGTTTGGAATGGGGACCTGGGGAGCTGTGGTTCAGAAAGAACCCCACGTCATTCCGTTGCAGCTTGTCCATACCCAACGTGTAAACACGCACTGCTGTGAAAAAAACAGTGACGACGAGGAAACATTTACAATTTTGTCCTTCCTGACTTCAAACAGAATGAGATATCTGTCTCTTCATCTTCAAAGCCCGACATCTCCTAAAGAGTGTCCCTGAGGTATGGTTATGCTTGGGAAAGCACCCAATTAAGGATTTGCTTCTGGAGCTGGGATTATGCAGCCTAACCTTATCAATGAGGATGTTTCCTCTATCCAGGTCCTCAATTTCACTCAGCTGTGAAGAATTCTCTAACTCCTACTTCAACCCACATAGCTGGAGTGTCTAGCAAAAGGTTACCTAGCAATATTGTGCTTTATCACAATGTTCTAATCTTATTAGAAAATGAGAGATGATCTTGCAGATTATGCACTTCATAAATACTTGTACAACTTAACTGCATCCAGTCCCTTGCACTGCATTTGGTATATAGCAGACACTCATTACATCAAAACTAAAGAAATGCTTTTGCAAAACTCAGCGAACATAGGCAGCCACAAGTGCAGCTCCTGCTTCTGTCCACTCCCAGCTTCACTATTCGGATCCCAGCAAATCTGCCCTCACAGGCCTCAGAAGAGCAGGGGGAAGTCGCCATGCTGTGGGATCAGAGCATCTTGCTTTCGCTAGGGATGCATCCAGAAGAATGGATGGGCCTCCAATCAGGCTTAAGGAAACTAGAAACATTTGCTATGGAAATTCATTTGCTGTGAAAATAGTCATTCTATCCAAGAAAAAAACCTGTAATTGGAAAACTATTGACCTAATCACTAAGTTTTCTCTATATCCAATCACGATCAATCATTTAGAAAATACCCTTCCTTCACAAGAGTGCCATTTAGATAATTATGTTCATTTAATAATTTGTCACCATGACTCCATAGTTAATAGTATACACTGGGTCCCTGTGTGCACATATTTTTTAGTAGTCACTTTCCCTGTGAGAGATCAGCAGGTGGCACCATTCTTCTCCCGATCTGTGTGCCTCTGTTACATCTATTTTAAATGTCAGTTCGTTGGTTTAAGGAACAATACACTACGCTAAGTCTTAGAACCTTGCAGTCTTTGATAGATGATGATTATAGTTCATAACAAAATCACATATTAGCAAAAAATGTATCTATGCTTTTGTGCAAATTAACATTGGAGTTACTTTTGCAGTTTAATGTGAAAGAGTGATTGTATGACTGTCAAAAGCAAATAGGACTCATTTCTGTAAAATTCAGAGCCATTTTTACAACCGGAAACTGACTTGCTTAAAGGCATGATAACATATATAGAGGAAACGCTACAGTTAGCAGTTACTGAATAACCTCTCCCCAATAAAGTGACAGTCTAGTGGGGTAGTGAAGACAGAACTTTCACAAGCAGGATCATACCAAGTGTATTTAATACCTAAAGTAGATACATCTTTAGCATTTTCCTCCTCTCTATACCCAAGTTATTTTAGAATTAATCATACAAATAAACAATAATAACATCAGAAAAGCTTTTCTTAAATTGCCCCAGTTTATAGCCATGTCAGTAAATAATAATTATCATTTTAAAATAATAGATTAAGACTGGGCATGGTGGCTCACGCCTGTAATCCCAGCACTTTGGGAGATCAGGGCAGGCGGATCACCTGAGGTCAGGAGTTCGAGACCAACCTGGGCAACATGTTGAAACCCCATCTCTACTAAAAACACAAAAATCAGCCGAGTTCAGTGGTGCACACCTGTAATCCCAGCTACTCAGGAGGCTGAGGCAGGAGAATCACTTGAACTCAGGAGGTGGAGGTTGCACTGAGCCGATATTTTGCCGCTGCTGTACTCCAGCCTAAGTGACACAGAGAGACTCTGTCTCAAAAAAAAGAAGAAAAAAAAAAAGATTAAAAATTTTAATTGTCCAGGTGAGGTGGCTTATACCTGTAATCCCAGCACTTTGGGAGGTTGAGGCAGGTGGATCATGAGGTCAGGAGATCAAGACCATCCTGGCTAACACGGTGAAACCCCGTCTCTACTAAAAATGCAAAAAATTAGCCGGGCGTGGTGGCGGGTGCCTGTAGTCCCAGCTACTCGGGAGGCTGAGGCAGGAGAATGGCGTGATTCCGGGAGGCAGAGTTTGCAGTGAGCTGAGATCGCACCACTGTACTCCAGCCTGGACGACAGAGCGAGACTCCATCTCAAAAAGAAAAAAAAGAAATTAATTATGTTTTATTCAAAGAGGGAAGAGGTATAAAGCATCCTCTCAAAAGAGTAAATTTCTCTAAGTTCACAGAATTATTTACAGTTAGAATGACAGAATCGAAGCAACTGAAGTTCCATTTCTTTATCTTTATAATCACTGTGTTATCAGTGTTTATTTCAAATTTGCTGCCTCAATACAGAAATATGTACAACAGTGGTGGGAGAGAGGGCTGCACCTGAGAAAAGCCTGCATGAGCCTGAGCTGTTTAATGAGTTGATATTACAGTTCTCTATGGAAATTAGTGTGCCAGCTGGGTGTTTCCTGAATTAACTCTGATATATATTTAAAAATAGGTTATTTGGAGGCCTAGGTATAGATTATTAAAACCTGCACAGTAACCATAGCACTTGTGTAACATTTAGACCAGCAAACTATTTTTTCAGAGAGAAAGATTTTTCACTGGCATTGTTTAAAGTTTCTGGAACATAGTGACAATAAAAACCAGACCACATTTTAGATCACTTCATTTTACTATTTTTTAGTATGAAGAATTTTATTATGTAGATTATTTTATGATATTTAATTATTTTACAGACAATGCATTCTGTGATCACCTGGCTCTGTGAGACTGCTCCTCATACCCTGTGTTTGTATGCCCACCCTTGTAACCCCAATGAAGGGCTGAATTGGATTCCAGAGGATAGTCAATGTAGTTGAATAGAGGACATCACTTAAGACCTTTTTCAAACTGTATAATTTTTTTTATTTTTTTATTTATTTTTATTTTTATTTTTATTTTTTATTTTTTTTGAGACGGAGTCTTGCTCTGTCGCCCAGGCTGGAGTGCAGTGGCCGGATGTCAGCTCACTGCAAGCTCCGCCTCCCGGGTTTACGCCATTATCCTGCCTCAGCCTCCCGAGTAGCTGGGACTACAGGCGCCCGCCACCTCATCCGGCTAGTTTTTTTGTATTTTTTAGTAGAGACGGGGTTTCACCCTGTTAGCCAGGATGGTCTTGATCTCCTGACCTCGTGATCCGCCCGTCTCGGCCTCCCAAAGTGCTGGGATTACAGGCTTGAGCCACTGCGCCCGGCCAAACTGTATAATTTTAAGAAGCATTGTCTTCCATCACCCACCATATACAAAGAGCCATAGGCAAGCTCAAAGATGGAGAATATTTAGTCCTCATGTCCTCTTCCTTCACTCATCATAGACATTCTTAATCCTTCACAGGACTTCTTTCCCAGTGAACGGGACTTCTTTTCCAAAGAAGTCCCTTTTCCAAAGGCATGTCTTTGGAAGCCTTACAAAAATATAGTCTAGGAAATACATTCAATTGTGCAGTGTTGGCCTGAAAGTTGAAAACTCTTTGCCATTCCTGGCTTAAATCTTTAACCTGGAACACAAAAAAAGTTTACTGTCTATTGAAGAGGGCCTGGTCCCCCTTGGCCCCTCAGGCTGTAATGCTCAGGAAGGATGTGTGTTCCTTGTACTTGCATGTGGAAGGCAGGGTGCAGTCTTTACTCCTACTAGAGAATCATAAGTCCCTGGGAGGCCAAGCGGGTGGATCATTTGAGGTCAGGAGTTTGAGACCAGCCTGAGCAACATGGTGAAATCCCGTCTCTACTGAAAGTAAAAACATTAGCTGGGCAAGCCAAGATTGTGCCACTGCATTCCAGCCGGATTCAAAAACAAAAACAAAAACAAAAAACAAACAAACAAACAAAAAACAAAACAAAACAAAAACCCAGAAGCCCCTAGTATTCATAAATGAAAAGAACAAATATTTATTGAAAATGTATGGTACCATAATTAGATACTCAACCAAAATTACTCTATTTATACAGATAGCAATATGCTACCTGCTTTATATTAATTCTAATAAGCTTTGTGACATTACTAAACACTAAAGATGACCCATTTTGCAAAAGAATCTAAACTGAGGGAATTTAAGTGACTTTCCCAGTGAATCATGAAGCTGTCATTTGAACCCAAGTCTGCGTAACTTCAGAGCTCAGTTTTCATCACCGGTAAGTGTTCCTCTGCAGGTTCAGCTTGCTAATTTAGTTTCAGCCTTCTCCAACCATTCTCTCTTTAACTAATTCTCCCAGGCAGTCACCCATATGGGATGCTTTTGCTTGTCCAAAGATGGAACTCTTCACATATGAGTCAGACTTTCATTTTCAAAAATGGAAACAGCAGGGAAGAAAGGGAAACTCCTAATTGCAGGATATCATATGTGGCTATTGACTGAAAGTCAAGAGAAAGTGACACAAGGCCAGAGTGAATTTATTAAATAAAAGTTTGTCAATCACATACTCACTGCCAGGTCCTGTGCTAGGTGTCAGGAACTGAGACAGAGGGGATAACATCATACACTTTTCCTTAGACTACGTTTCAAGTTTCTAGTATGCAAATAATTCAGAAAGTGCTCTTCTAAGGAATGAGAGCATTTCATTTAAAACATTTTTGTTGCTGCTTAAGACATAAGTAGTGCTTTCTATACGGTACATTCATGCTTTATGCAGCATCAGAGGCATGCCAATTTTCTCTAATGTTTGTGGGAAATGAAGTGTCTCTTGATTCACTAGCAGTGCTGTCTCATATAATCAAGCATGTTGAGATTCTAAGGGCTTCCTACCTACACTCTGCCCTCCTTACCTCCAGGAGCCATTTCTAACTAATGCAGCCTGATGTGATCCTCATAAGAATGGGCAGGTGCTTGGAGAAGTTGGGAGCTTGGTGAATTTATTCTTGTTGCTCTCTTTTCTTCAAGCTCCTGTGATATTAATGTTACCTGAGATTCGTCTGGCCTAAACTAGACGATGAATGAGTAGTGGACCTCTCCACTGGCCATAGAGATGAGATTTGAAGCCAGACTTTATTACAACTTCCTGTTCTGCTGTTTGAGATCTGTTTGGCCTTTGGCTTTTTTTTTTTTTTTTTTTTGAGACGGAGTCTGGCTGTGTTGCCCAGGCTGGAGTGCAGTGGCCGGATCTTAGCTCACTGCAAGCTCCGCCTCCTGGGTTTACCCCATTCTCCTGCCTCAGCCTCCCGAGTAGCTGGGACTACAGGTGCCCGCCACCTCGCCCGGCTAGTTTTTTGTATTTTTTAGTAGAGACGGGGTTTCACCGTGTTAGCTAGGATGGTCTCGATCTCCTGACCTTGTGATCCGCCCGTCTCGGCCTCCCAAAGTGCCGGGATTACAGGCCTTTGGCATTTTTTAACCTGAAAATGAAAAGTCTAACAGACATATATATTTTAAATTCCCTCATTTGAGTTACCCATATTTCTAACCCAGTGGTTTTCAAATGGGGATGATTTTGCCCTCCAGGGGACATTTGGCCAGGTCTGGAGACGTATTTGGTTATTACAATTGGGAGGGGAAGAGAGTTGTGCTACTGGCGTCTGGCAGGTAGACACACGGGATGCTGCTAAACATCTTAAAATGTGTTAGCCCGGACTCACAACAAATAATTATTCAGCCCCAAGTTTCAGTAGCACTAAGGTAAGAAGACGCTGCCCTGCTCTCTCTCTCACATAACAACTGTTTCTATTAATGCCTGATCATGAAGAAGGTGGACATGATAAAGAAAGCAGAGCCCAGTCCTTGCAGCCTGTGTGTACTAAGGAATATCTCAAACTGAGACAAAAGAGAAGTGAAAGACTGTGTCTTCTTCAGGCTTACGTTGATTATAAGGAAGGAAGGGAAATAGGAGAGGAGAAAGTAGACAGTCCAACATATGCCTCAGTCTTTCTCTCTTTGGGCAGTTATTGGCAAAGTAGAATGTACACTTGAAAAATTAAGATGAACATTAATGTCAGAGAGGTTGCTATGCAAATCAGGATATTCTGCAATATTAGCAAGGGCTTAGGCAAGACTGAGTTCAGAGTCCAGATGACCAGGAAAAAGAAGAGAGAAAAGGAATAGAAGGGGAGAGGAAAGAAACAGAAGGGGGAAGAAAAAAGAGAAGAAAGAAGAGAGTGGAGAGGGAAGAGGAAGGAGTGGGGAAGAGGCATTGCAATGGGCTAGAGGCTTCAGCAGCATTTACTAAGGAATAACTGGGTACCTAGCACATTTAATTGCAAGTTACACCCATCCTCTATACCATCAGTTGACATCATGGAAAGAGGAAGAGAGGGAAAGAACTCTAAAATGTGCACTTTATTAAAAATTATTTTTGTAAGTAAATAGAATATCTGAATTATTGGTTAATATCAAGTTTACTGAATGGAATGAAAATAATTTAGTTGTATAGGAAGATTATATCAAATCAATAAAAATGACATTTCTTCTATATGTCTGAAGATGGTATATAAATATTTTACTTCATATAGGTCAGCACTAACTTCATAGGCTTGTTGGAAAGAGTAAGTAATATGTAAAAAGCATATAACAAAGTGTCTGGCAGGGGATAAGAACTCAGTAATCCAGAAGGAAACTTGTATTCTGTTTTAATATGTGTGGCAGACAGACTTTCTGAAATGATGTCCCAAAGATAGCCCCTCTAGTCCCCCAAACCTGTAAATATAATGAGATATTACTCCTATAATTATTGTATGTTACATGAGACAGTTGACTTGAACATTGGAGATCACCTGAATATTCCTTATCTAATCACACAAGCACACAAAAGCAGAGAGTTTTCTCTGGCTGCTGGCAGAAAAAGCAGAAAGATAAGTCAGAGATGTTTGAAGAACAAGAAGAACTCTACATTTCATTGTTTTGATGTTGGAGAGGGTCACAGGAAAAGGAATGCAGGAGGCTTCCAGGAGCAAAAGTTAGACCTGGGACTGCGAGCTAGCAAGGAAACAGGAACGACAGACCTACAGCGATAAGGAGTTGTCTCCTTTCAACAACCTGAATGCACAGGGAAATGGATGCTCCCCCAGGCCCTCCAGATAAGAACCCAGTTGGCCAATTCCTTGATTTGGGCCTTTTGAGATCGTAATCAAAAATCCTAGCAGAACTATGCTGGACGTCTGCCGCACAGAATTGTAAAATAAAAAAATACATGTTGTTTTAAGCTACTAAGTTTGTGGTGAGTTGCTTTGCAGCAATAGAAAACAGATATATAATGTGACATTATCTAATTCTGTGAGATAACACAGCAGATAAAATGTATACTGCCTCTACTTAGTACGAACTCTTAAAACTTTAGACACATTTAACAGACTTCATCTGAGCAAAGAACAATTATTGAATCAGGCAACACTCAGAACCAGAAGAGGTTCAGAGAACTCCGCCCAGCAGTATGAGCAACAAGCTTTTATAGGCCAAACACAGAAGCAAAATGTAGAAGTCACCTGATTTGTGGCAATGAGGCATCTTCCTTTTTGAGCATGTTCTGGTCAGTTGTCTGCCTGTGACTGGCTGAAGCTCAGTTGGTTGTGCTTAACTAAAACCTGGCTATTTGTTACAAAAAGTACATTCCTAAGTTAAGTTTAAGTTTGTTTACTTACTAAATTGAGGTTTGTTACACAGAAACACAAAGTGTGGAGATAGTTTCAGGCTAATGGCCTCCTGCCTATTTAATTTAACAAAATCCTTACTTTGTTTCTATATCTTTACTGTCTTAGTGTATCAGGTACTAAGGAACTTGGATGTCCTCCAACCAGTGGCAGGTTTTCCATGACACTAGTGGGACCTAACTGCTCTTCATTTGTAGGAGGCTTGCCCCAAGGTTCTGGAAGACACTCAGGTAACAAAATCTTATGTTTATTTGGGAATTGGCAAAATATATTTCAACTGCAACTGGTTAAAACTTCTGGCTCTTTCCACTGCATCCTGTACCCACTTACAGATGGCACTGGTACGACTATGGGCAATTTCAGCATCTGTCCAAGATGACATGAAATTCAGAAAATATTCAACTTGAGTTCAGTGGGATATTTTTAGGTGATTTACAGCTACTTCCCTGTGTCATTTATTGCTAGCCATCACTGCATAGGAATATCTTATAAGAATATTCCAATTGTCTATCGTGTCATGACCTAGTGTACAAGGGAAGAGATAGATAAACATATGGATATATCTTACAGTGTCGGGCACCAGAAGTTTGTGAATAGTATAAGATATACAAGGTTTTAAATATACAGAGCTAGAACTGCAGAAATTTATTCTAATCATTAGATGCATAAACTTTCATTTATACCTGCCTAAAAAATATTTTTTTTTCCTAAAAGTCCAGAATAAGGTTGATAGTGCCATATAAATTGTTAATTACATAACATATACTTCTCTTATTGGATAGAAATCATGTGAAATAGAATATACCAGAATTTCTCAGTTTGCAGGGCTTAAACGTGTAAGAGTACCAAGCAGACTGAGAATATCTATGCAATACATTTTGCGTTCATTGCATCCCTATGTATTAGATCACATCTTGGTGTGTCAGTGCATATTGTCCTGTTCAAATCTCAAGGTGTTCATTGGAATTGTGCACTAAATTGCCTTAATGGATTGAAGAAATGAGTGTTTCTGTGACAAAATTTTGGTATCTATTCATCAAGTCAGGTATCAGTAGATGACTAATTTGATTATTAAAATGTATAGCTTAAGATAATGCATTTACATGTTTAAAGCAAAAATTTTACATAATTATATATTTAACCTGTGTGAAAACGTAAGGTTTTACAAATTCAATATAAAAATATACGCAATTTAAATTTCAGATTAATTTTTGTTTCTTTCCGGATTATTGACTGTACCAAAATCTAATATAACAAGAAGGAATAGCTTAGTGAACGCCAAGAAAAGTAAACAAATCAAGAGTAATGAACGAAACCTCAAAATGTTTAAACTATTATACTAAAATCAAGAAGAAATTAGTTACCAACAACTAGTTCTCAATTTGAAAGATATTATCAAAAAATTGAAAAAAGAGTAAATTAATAATAAATAATCATCATCATCATAATAAAACATGGACCCATCATACTAAAAAAAAGTATCTTTTTCTTCATTCTAAAATATTAAAAATTTATTGTATTTTGACATAAGGAAGTAAACAGCATTATCTATCAAAACATAAAAATTTAGGATAGGGATTTATCATAATGTTAATTCATAAAAAATGCATGGCTATTCTTCCAGAATTTTTAAATTAGGGGATATTGTCAGCTTTTGCATATTTGTAATTTTGTAATTTTTTGCTTTTCTTTTTTTTTTAGAAACAGGGTCTAATTCTGTCACCCAGGCTGAAGTGCAGAGGTCATAGTCCTCTGTAGCCTTGAACTCCTGGGTTCAGGTGCTTCTCCCGCCTTAGCCTCCTGTGCAGCTGAAACAATAGGTATAGGCCATCATGCCTGGCTAATTTTTTAATATTTTGTAGAGACAGGGTCTTTCTACACTGCTCAAACTTTAATTTATTTATTCTAAATAAATATAATCTTTTCGACTTCATTTTGTATGGGTATAACGTATTCTTTTTTCTTAAAGAACAACTCCCCCATCTGGAAGAATGTCATGTTCCACTTCTATTTTCTACTGCCCTAGCTGTGAGCTCAGCCCAAGCCAAGACCCTCAGTCCATCCAAGCCAGAGCAGACCACACACCCGGGTTCACCTGCTCCCTCGTATGATTGTTAAAATAAGGTGGCTCCCCATTTCTCCTCCAAGAGGCTAACTCTGGGCTTCAGCGGGCCAAAAGTAACTTCTGGATGTTCATGCAGTCCCTTAAATTAAAGGGTCAGCTGACTTCCGTAGGCTACTTTTTAGGAGCGGGCTTAGCCTCAGCTCAGTGAGATCATCCTATAGATCAGGCCTAGGGCCCTGGGGATGAGCTGTATTTCGAAGCATCTGTGGTTAGAAGCTCTCTGAGCTTTGTGACTAAAACTTACTCACTGCATTCACGTAAGACCCACATTTGCTCCTGGATAAATTTTCCCCAGCTGTCAGTCTTGCTATAGAAAACTGTTCCACTTCTCCAGGCTTCTTTGTGCCCCACCCCACAGGAGGACAGCATGTTCCTCTTCTCCTTGCTTCTTTGTCCCCCTCCGGAAGAGCTGAGAGCGGCAGGCTGAGTAAATTAGGCGCCCTTGTTGTGAGTCCTGCGAAGGGGTCAGAGAAATATCCTCTACACTATAATTCCTTATTTATTTATCAGCATTCACCAATCTAAATAAACTCCAGGAAGGCAGGAGGGTGTTCACATTGATTCTTCAGTATCTATTGTATTACCAACATGTAGTAGTTGCTCAAAAATATCAGTTAAATGAGTAATTTAGTTCTGTTTCTAGTGAGCAGTAAATCCTTTACTTGTTAAGTAAAATGTACTTTTCTGATTACAAAAGTAAAAAATGCTAAATACAGAAGAGTATAGAGAAAAAAATGGACTCATATGATTCAGGAATATGATTTTTGTAACTTCCTGATAAATATATATGTGCAGGTATCTACTGATCATTTATCTATGCATTTATTCCATAAGTGACATTACTATATGTACATTTCTTTGTATTTTTATCATTTAATGGGCATTATATTATTTAAATATATTCAAAAATATGATATAAAATTTTTCTGCTAAATTCCATTATATGGATGTGTCATAATTTATTTAACCAATCTAATCTTAAAAGATATTTAAGTTATTTCTAGATTTTGTATTCACTAATAGCCCTGTATTGAGCACCCTTGTATATGTGTGTGCTTGTGTGTGCGTTTACTGAGTCAATGGGTCACTCATCATACTCACTGACTCAGTAACACAGGGTATACAAGGGTGCTCAATATACTGAATCAACATAAACCTTTACTCAGATTTGGCATGAAGAAATATTATTGTAAGAAAGACTGAACTTAACTAGGCATAGAAATGATCTGTAGCACAGGATTTCATTAGTTTGAATCTAGAGCCAAATGTTCATACTAATGAAAAAAATTAGAAAAAACGATCATAATCTAAATAATTAAAAAAGCATGGCTTTTAAAATTTTCTGATGATTTGACTCCCTGCTGCCTTCCTCAGGGTTAACTAATTCCTAGAAATGGCAAACAACTCACCTGGGAGTGTGTCTTTTATATGCAAATCAGCCAATCCAGAGCCAATATCTCCAGTTGATTCCTTATGGGGTTCTTATACTCATGGCCCTATAGCCCTGCCCTAATCACTCCAGGGTCGGATACCAGACAACTGGAGACAGCCCCTATTCCCCAGAGCCCACTGAAATTATTCAAACTCGTCAATCCTAAACATACTCTGCCTCTCTCGTTTCTTCCTGTGGAAACCATAATAGGGGCTCTTACCTAGGTTTTCCCTCACTCCCTGTCTCTTGACTGATGCTGGCACTTCCCCATGTGGTCCTGTGTGGTGCAGTGTGGGCTGCTTCCTTGTTTTCAGGAATCAGTAAATGTAAAATGTTTTCTTGCTTCATGACAATAATTTGCCTGTTTGAATGTCTTACCATACCTGATTAGAAAAAATCCCAAGGGCCCGTAAAACAAAGGGTCATGCTCATACTCCTTTGTCACAAAAATAGAAAAGGAACAGAAATAATGACCAGAAAACTAAGCCTGCTCACACACAAATGTATGTCACATTGAAATAAGGGTATGCATGGGGCCTGGAAACAACTCTATACTTCCTGCTGCTTTAGATGGCAGTTTTACCCCACACATTGAACTGACAGAAGTTTCTGTCCCTTTTAAGGGTAACTTAAAGGCACCAAAATAAGACATGCCCAAAGAAGATTCAATTTCTGTTATTCTCTAATGGCTCCTAGTGTCTTGCACACAGGTGACGCTCAATAAACGCATTGAATGAATCAATGATAATGGATCTAGGCAGTGTGGGATGCCTAGATACCTGACTATAATTCAGTATGGGAAGGGATATGATAGAATCAGAACTAAGTAGAGTGGAATCACAGAAGGGAGAAACATTGATTTAACTAATACTTAGCTTCATCCCCAAGCTTCCCTTTTGCTTATCTTCTGATGCTGCCTCTGTGCATTTCACCCGGGGAGTTCCTTTAGTCCCTGTGTGTCCAGAGCCGGAGAGAAGGGATCAGACTGGAGCCTGCAGCCTCTCCTGTCTGCCTCCTGTGGGGCTCAGCACAGAAGCTTTATTAAAGGACTTGAAAGTAATCATTAAAACGAGTCTTAGGGATTACCCTCCGATTTCTTTTATCCCTGCTTGCTCCTTTCCCCATAGGCAAGAATAATGAGTTGCTTGCATTTTTATTCTCAGAAAGTCAATGAAATTTTGAACTCCAGGAAAAGTATATTCCGTTAGAATTAGAGGAATATATCAGATAAATTGTCCAAAGAAGAATCTGCCCAAATTTAAATTTTTGAGGCAAGCTTGATTTATATTAATACAATAGAATATTATAGTTGCATAAAATATTCATATGATTAAGGAGAAAATTGTCTTGAACTTGGAGCAGTTTAGACTCTGAGGAGAAAGTCTTGAAAAATTACATTATGAAAATGTTTCTCTCTTAGGAATTTGAAATCTATATAAAAATTTAAAAAGAGATACACTTTTAAACTTTTCAGAGAACATTTTTTATTACATAGACTTTTTTTTTTTTTTTTTTTTTTTTTTTTTTTTTTGAGGCGGAGTCTCGCTCTGTCGCCCGGACTGGAGTGCAGTGGCCGAATCACAGCTCACTGCAAGCTCCGCCTCCCGGGTTCACGCCATTCTCCTGCCTCAGCCTCCCGAGTAGCTGGGACTACAGGCGCCCGCCACCTCGCCCGGCTAGTTTTTTTTTGTATTTTTAGTAGAGACGGGGTTTCACTGTGTTAGCCAGGATGGTCTCGATCTCCTGACCTCGTGATCCACCCGTCTCGGCCTCCCAAAGTGCTGGGATTACAGGCTTGAGCCACCGCGCCCGGCCTACATAGACTTTTTTAAAAACCACAAGTGATTGAAGTAGCTAGACATAGGCCCATTTTTTTTATTAAAGGCTAACCACTAACATTATGATTACTATAATGTTTTAGTACAAAATTAATACTGAGAAGTTGTTTTCCACAGATGCTTCCTAGATGAATTCATATAACAATACTTCTCTAAAAAATACGTGACTAAATTGCAGCTATGAATCACCTTTATATTTCTCGAGAAAAGATCATGAGAAAGAGCACTGTCCCATAAGATCTACTTAATTCAATGCACCTGGAACCAAGTAGATGTTCAATAACGCTACTGAATGAATGAATGAATGAGTCTGTTTGCAGGACATCTGTGTAATACCCTAGACATTTCTTAGAACGATCTATAATGTTAACAAGCTATGATGTTTACAGGACTCTAGTTACTAAAAATTAAGCAACATTTATTATTATTACATTATGTCATATATTTATCACACATTATAAATTCCTGACATTCCTCTGATCTTTTTTCATAGGTAAGGTCGTTTTTAGGGGTTCATTTAGTACTTCATTAATGGGACGAATTTTAAAATAAATCAGTCTCAGATGACAAATACTTCTCTAAGTTAAAGAGAGACATGATGATGATGTTGATTTGTGACATGCACAGTATTCAGGGGAAATAGAGAAGCAGGAAGATGAATGAGTGTGGTCTAAAATTTTTTTTAAATATTATTTTATGAGTAAAAAAAGATTGAAATATTTACCATCCAGTGTCTAAGTGATTAAGAGAGGATGTCCCTTCTGTATGTTGCGTTCTTTCTTTTCTTTCTCTTTTTTTTTTTTTTTTTTTGAGGTGGAGTTTCACTCTTGTTGCCCAAGCTGGAGGGCAATGGCGTGATCTCGGCTCACTGTAACCTCTGCCTCCTGGGTTCAAGCAATTCTCCTGCCTCAGTCTCCCGAGTAGCTGGGATTACAAGTGCTCATCACCACGCCCAGCTAATTTTTGTGTTTTTAGTACAGACGGGGTTTCACCATGTTGGCCAGGATGGTCTCAATCTCCTGACCTCGTGATCCGCCCACCTCTGCCTCCCAAAGTGCTGGGATTACAGGCATGAGCCACTGAGCCCAGCTGTATTTTTTCTAACTATTAAGTCGATTTTATATTTTTACACAAAAGGATAATGTCCATTAATCTTAATAGCAAAAGCAAATAAAGACAAAATAGCAAGAGTGTCTCCCTGAGGTTGCTATGGGGACAGAATTAAGAGGGAGTCAATTTTTGTGACATTTACATGAGACTCTGTTTAAGACTGCAGTTGTCATCACTATCCTACACTATGCTATCCTATCCTATCCTATACTATCCTAAGCTATCCTATCCTATCCTGTCCCATCCCTTCCCTTCCCTTCTCTTCCCTTCCCTTCCCTTCCCTTCCCATCTCATCCCATCCCATCCCATCCCATCCCATCCCATCCCATGCTATTCTATCCTATCCTACCTTGTCTATCCTATCCTATCCTATCCTATCCTATCCTATCCTATCCTATCCTACTCTATCCTATGCTATCCCATCCCATCCCATCCCATCCCATCCCATCATATCCTATCCTACCCTACCCTATCCTATGCTATCCCATCCCATTTCATCCTATCCTATCTTATCCTATTCCTATCCTATCCTATCCTATCCTATCCTATCCTATCCTATCTTTCCCATCCCATCCTATCACATCCCATCCCATCCCATTCTATCCTATCCTCTCCTATCCCAACCCAACCCATCCCACCCCATGCTATCCTATCCTATCCTATCCTATCCTATCCCATGCTATCCTCTCCTATCCCATACTATACCATCCCACCCCATGCTATCCTATTTCTATCCTATCCTATCCTATTCTATCCCATCCCATCCCATCCCATCCCATCCCATCCTATACTCTCCTATCCCAACCCAACCCATCCCACCCCATGCTATCCTATTCTATACTATTCTATCCTATCCCATGCTATCCTCTCCTATCCCATACTATACCGTCCCACCCCATGCTATCCTATTTCTATCCTATCCTATCCTATCCTATCCTCCTATCCTATCTCATCCCATCCCATCCTATCCTATCCTCTCCTATCCCAACCCAACCCATCCCATCCCATTCTATCCCACCCTATCCCATCCTATCCTATCCCATCCCGTTGCATTTCACCCCATCCCATCCTTTCTTTTCCTTTCCTTTCCTTTCCTATCCTATCTTATGCTAGCCTATCCCATTCCGTCCTATTCTATTCTTTCTTTTCCCATCCCATCCCATCCCATTCTGTTCCATCCCATCCCATCCTATCCTATCCTATCCTATCCCCTCAGCTCTCTGTTCCCAGGATGGGCCCACATTTTCTCCTATGCCATCTAGAGGGATAAGAAAGAGATAAAAAGAAACTAATGATACTAGGGACAGTAAAGTGAATGCGTACTCTGTGAAGAAATTAAATAACCAATTGAAGAAAAACAACTAAAATGTGTAAAAAAGAAGTTTCAGCAGTGATGTTGCCACAGCTTCCCCTCTCCAAAAAAAGACACTTAGTTGTCTGGAAATAGCAACATGCCAATCATAAAGCTCAGAGCCCAATTTCTTATTCTCATCAGTGAGAAATCATTAGTTTTATGGCTTTGATATCTACCTTTGCATATCAGTAAAGTAGTAGCCAAACTATGTGAACCATGATTCAGACATACATCTGCACTGTTAATTTCTTCATCATCCTGTGTTTCATTACTTTATTTAATGAATTGAGTATCTATTAGATTCATAATTGCTAATTAACCTTTTGCACTAGTGTGCAAATGCATCATACATACATCTATACACATATTCTATATGCATATATTTATTTTTCCATTGTATATATACTTAACTCCTATTTTTCTATCACATTGACTAATCCAGTACTCAGCACCAAATGTTACTTTAGGACACACATTTTAATATATAACAATATCTTACATTTGCAGATATTTTTTAGAGAACTCCTGCCAGAATTGAATGAGATGATGAGCTATTTATAATTTCTCTCCCAAAGAGCAAACAAATCTCCTTCAAATCTTTCAAAACCTAAATTGCATTCTGGTTCCTCACAAACCTAACATAATAAACTCTTATTCCATTCCCATCTCCTGGCTGTCCCTTCTTCAGAGTTCTTTATTCCTCTGCTAGCAGGAGTATGTATTTCTGCTTTCAATGATGCTTTGCTACATTTTTCTGTTGATTGAAATACTCTTTGGAGACTTTCTTTGAACTCCCCCTTTTATTTTCCCTTTTGACTTCTTGATTCCATTTCCTCTGAGATCAGATTCTCTGCTATTTCCTCCTGGGCCTCCTTACTGCAGCTCTCCTGGGGAACCCTCTATTCTGGGAATGGGAGGTGGTAGCCCCTTTCTTTCTGATCCATCTTTCCTCGTGTTGCCTCTATTTCCTCCCTTTCATCTCCTGTGGCTCTCACACAACTCATTTTTTTAAAATAAAATAGCCCTTGTTTGTCTCCTTCCTCAACAGGAGCCAGCTTCCCACCTCCTCTGTCCCCAATTTGTCTTGCTCTATGTTTTCTTAACCTCAGCTTCTTTATTTTGCCATTGCGGAATCTATTCCATCAAAGACCTGAAATTCACCTTTCTAATTTTCCTTGCCATATCTTCTTGGCAGTGACTTTCTAAAGCTTCACTCTTCTCCTACAGCTACATTAACTTGGGCAGGGGTGACTTTCATTCTCAGCCTGTGAAGCTGGCCCCATGGGGCTGTCTTCTTCTCCTACTGACACGCTTTCATGGTCTGCATAGCTATGACCTTTCTCATTACAAAACTTACACACCATTCCATTTCTGCAGAAGGCTCAGAAATGTCCTTGTTCTCCACATCTGGAGCACATTTTCTGACTGCCTGGTATATTCAGATGCTCTCTTGAGCCCGCTTAGGATGGGTTTTTAGCTCTTTTCTGTGAAGGTTATATCATTAGTTACCCCAGAAAAAATCACAAATGGCACATAGTTAATCCTCTCCTCCTTGATTTCAAACTTGTAGAGTCCATTGACCCAGCCATCCCACTACTTGGTATATACCCAAAGGATTATAAATCATGCTACTATAAAGACACATGCACACGTATGTTTATTGTGGCACTATTCACAATAGCAAAGACTTGGAACCAACCCAAATGTCCATCAATGATAGACTGGATTAAGAAAATGTGGCACATATATGTATGGAATTCTATGCAGCCATAAAAAACGATAAGTTCATGTCCTTTGTAGGGACATGGAAGAAGCTAGAAACCATCATTCTGAGCAAACTACCGCAAGGACCGAAAACCAAACACTGCATGTTCTCACTCATAGGTGGGAATTGAACAATGAGAACACCTGGACACAGGAAGGGGAACATCACACACTAGGGCCTGTCATGGGGTGGGGTGGGGGGAGGGATAGCATTAGGAGATATATCTAATATAACTGATGAGTTAATGGGTGCAGTAACAAACATGGCACATGTATACATATGTAACAAACCTGTACTTTGTGCACATGTTCCCTAGAACTTGAAGTATAATAAAAAAAAATAAAATTTATTTATGAAACAAATAAACACAAAAAGAAATCCTAAACCTCTAGGTTGTTTTCATAAGAATCCATAGGGAGGGATTTGCTTGCCCCCTGTAAGAAACATGATTCCACAAATTCGCAGTAATTTTTCTAAGTTAGATCGGGGGACAGCTTTTAGAAACCTCTACTTGAACTTCTAAAATAAATGAGACAGAATATCACCTGGAATTGGAAGTGTTTCTCAAATCCGCCCTACCTACCAAGCTCTGCCTCTGTGCATAACTTCCTGCCTGATTTTAGTCCTTTTTGTTAGTAGCTACACTCTCTTTTTCTCTACCAGAGATAAGAGTATAGTGCAGGAGTCAGCAAACTATCACCCACAGGCCAAATCAGACCCATCACTTGTTTTTGTAAAGAAAGATTTTCTGGAACAGTCATGCTCATTTGTTACTTATTGCCTATGGCTGCTTTTGCACTAAGAGGGCAGAGTAGAGTAGTTTCAACAGAGATCAAATGACCTGCAAAGTTAAAATTATTTCCTGTCTGGTCTTTTATAGAAAAAAAAAATGGCCAACTCCTGATGTAGTGCCAAGACTGTATTCCTCTATTTTCTTGCCATTAATTTTCTTTTTAACCCCTCATTTCAACTTTACTTCTTCCTTTCTTCTAATTAGTCTCAACAGTTTATACATTTCAATTCTTTTGACCCTGTACATTATTATGTATCTTTATCATGATGCATTCACTAGAATCATTTATAAGGTGCTCTATGTAGTCTTTGCACTTTTTCTCCTGATAGAAAGTTTCCAAAATCATCTAGTTTCTCTGTGAAGCTAAAGATCCACATCAAAATTCTTAATTCTTGGAACTGTAGTTAAAGAAGATAACATTCATTGAGTATTCATCATTTTTGTTCAAGATTTATTCACTCCTGTGCTGGCAGTGGTTTCCAATCCTTGTCAAGGTGATTCTCCTGCTGCTGTAATTGAAATTCTGTGTAATTTTTTTTGAGACATGGTCTCACTCTGTCACTCAGGCCGGAGTGCAGTGGTATGATCTAAGCTCACTGCAGCCTTGACCTCCTAGGCTCAAGAGATGCTCCCACCTCAGCCTCCAGAGTAGTTGGGACTACAGGCACATACCACTACACGCGTCTAATTTTTTGTATTTTTGGTGGAGTTGGGGTTTTGCCATGTTGCTCAGGCTGGTTTCAAACCCCTAAACTCAAGTGATCCAACTGCCTCGACCTCTCAAAGTGCCGGGATTACAGGCATGAGCCACTGTGCCCAGTCTGAAATTCCATAATTCTTAATATATGTTTCTCCTGTATTTCTTTCATCTCTGTCAACTGCTGTGAAATCTATGGGAGATGCAAACCAAAATTATTTTTATTTCTTTTCCCTTTGCCTCTATCTTTCTATTTTTGTATTCTCTCATCTACCTTAATCTACTCTATCCTGCCTCTACCTTTTTTTTTGTCATCCTTGCCACTGACCAGTGTCTTGGTGTATTAGTCCGTTTTCACACTGTTATAAAAAATACGCAAGACTGGGTAATTTATAAAAGAAAGAGGTTTAATTGACTCACAGTTTCACATGGTTGGGGAGACCTCAGGAAACTTACAATCATGGCTCAAGGCTAAAAGGAAGCAAGCTTGGACCTTCTTGTATGGTGGCAGAAAGGGACAAAGGGGAAAGAGCCCCTTGTAAAACTATCAGATCGTTTGAGAACACACTCATTATTACAAGAACAGCATGGGGGAAACTGCTCCCATGATCCAGTAACCTCCCAACAGGTCTCTCCCTAGACACGCGGAGATTATGAGGATTACAATTCAAGATGAGATTTGGGCGGGGATGCAAAGCCTAACCATATCGCTTGGCTAATGCTGGGAACAGAAAAGTATCTGCCAAATGGGTTTTTTCCCCCATTGCTCCTGTTATTTCTTTTTACCGCTGTTGTCTATGGGACTTGTGCATCCTCTCCACCATTCTCCTCTCACCCCTTTTCTGCCCCATGTGCTGCCACTTCCTGTTTTTCTTATCCTTGGTGTCCATACTGGCTTCTTTTCAGCATGTGCTACTCATTGCTAAGTGAACCACAGCTGCCATCTACAACAATGACAAGAAGTATTGTGTCCCTACTTTACTGATGCTGAACAACTAGAGGATAATTGAATTACACAAGCTAAACACTGAGTTTTGTTTTTGTGTAAATTCCACTAGGAAGTATCCTCTAGAAAGACAAGAAGGGAGGAGGGAATAAGATATGCTGACTCTCTGATGTTCCAAGCCATTCCAGTCAATTACATAAACATTATTGAATTTATTTCCCACCACAATCCTATCAGATCAATATTATTATTTCTACTAAGGACTTACACAAGTAGATAACTTGTCTCAGTCCCCATAATAAGACCACATTAAAGAAATTTGACCATACAAAAGTTTAACTCTATACTCCATGATTTTAAAACAGTTTTGTTAAGGGGTAATTAATGTATAAACACTGTACATACTTAATGGATACAATTTTTGAGTTTTGGCATATGCATATACTTATGAAACTATCACCATAGTCAAGGAAAGAAACATATCCATTACTTCCAAAAGTTTCTAATGCCCCCTTTATTTATGTTTGTTTTTGTGGTGAGAACACTTAATATGAAATGCACTCTCTTAACAAAATGTTTAAGGCACAATACAATACTGTTAACACTGTTTGTAGAGAAGATCTCTAGAACTTATCTTGCATATTTGAAACTTTATCCTTACTAAATAACAACTCTGCATTTTCCCCTCTCTTTTGCTAGCATTTTATTCTGGCAACCAGCATTTTATTCTGTGCGTCTATGAGTTCATTTCTTTTTTTCAATATCTCATATAAATGGGTCAATGCAGTATTTCTCCTTCTGTGATAGGCTTATTTTATTTATTATGATTTCCTTCAGGTTCATCCATGTTACAATTGGTGAGAAAGTAAAAATGGTGTAGCTGCTATGAAAAACAGAGTGGACCTTCTTCAAAAAAATTAAAATAGAGCTACCATATGACCCAGCATTCCCTCTTCTAGATACATATCCAAAAGACTTGAAATCAATATTGCAAAGGGATAGCTGCACTCTCATGTTCATTGCAGCATGATTCACAATAGCCAAGAATTAGAAACAACCTAAATGATCGTCAACTGATGAATGGACAAAAAATGTGGAACACACATGCAAAAAATATTATTCACAGTTTTTTAAATGAGGCATCCTGTCAACGCCCATGATCATTTGTACTGTAGCACATATTTTTGTACTGCTACTTGCCTTTTTATTTAATCTGTGTGTCTTGTTTCCTGAAGAGGACAGACACAAGGTCCATTTTGTTAGTGACCACAGAATTAAGGAAATAGTCTTGTACGTTAATATTACACATAAAGCATTGGTTGATTGGTTGCCTTACTACTGAAACAAGCTAGGTGCTTGCATTGCTACATTATATCCTTTCAAGTTAAAAACAAACAAAACAATTAACATCAATATTTTTAAAATGCTGAAAGGCAACAATACCATTTTAGTCTAGATACTAGCTAGGAAGCCATGGCATATTCAAACCGGGTATTTGGCAAGAGTTCAATGAAGGAACATTTAATAGGATTTAGAAAAGCTGAGATGACACAAAGAAAAGATGGTGAAACTACACTTATATTAATCAGAGATCACATAAAGATGCAGGCACTGAGGAGGTATGGGAAAGCAAAGTGATCCTGGGTATCAACTCTGTTGTCTTAGATCCTTACCTGGTCCACGTTGAAAGATGATGTTTTTAAGTAAAGCACCTCCTCAAACAGCATGGAATATCTAAACATCTTTACTTTCTGCACAGATAATTACATAATTTATATTATTTTTCAAGGGAACTATGTCCCTGGACAACAAATCTGTAGATTATTGGTTTCTTCACCTAAAGTAATCCTAAATAATCATACTTAAAATGCTCCACACCCTTAGTCTAGTTGCCAGAAGGTTGATTATCATGTTTACCTGCGGAATAGACCAGTCTCCTGCCTTTATTATTTTTCCAGGGAACACTTTATCATGAAAGGAAAGGAAGCAGGTTAGAAGCCAGCTGCCTAATTCCTTTCTTTCCCTAAATCAGCAGACTAATGACACTGCAGGGCACTCACTCCCTAGGGCAACAGACGATGGAGAGAGACCTTGAAGGAGCTGTAGCCTTCAGGAAAGGGAAACAGCTCACCTTGCAGGAGGAAGCTGTGGGGAACAGCTGTGCATCATTTTCTCCTACCCTTAAACCTCCAGCAAGTGCCTCCCATTAGCTCACATCAGCCAAACATCAGAAGGTAAAGAGGCTCATGGTTAGGACCACAGACTTCAAGACACGAAACAGGGTGGAGACGACCAAATAAGAAGTAGTAATCTCTTACTAAACTGTAGTCAACCAAAAAATTTAGCTTAGGACATTTCTTGGCTATTGTTCCCAAACAATTCAAAAAAGATATACTTTTCATCTTGATCATCTTTTAGGGGAATTTTACTACTTTTCATTGCATTTCAACCCAGAGTTTGAGGTTTCGTAGCTAGATCTTATTAATCCATCCTGTTGCCACTTGAGTACTTTAATTATTAAAGAAGTAGAACAGGCCGGGCACGGTGACTCACGCCTGTAATCCCAGTACTTTGGGAGGCCGAGGCAGGCGGATCACAAGGTCAGGAGATCGAGACCATCCTGGCTAACATGGTGAAATCCCGTCTCTACTAAAAAATACAAAAAATTAGCCAGGCATGGTGGCGGGTGCCTGTAGCCACAGCTACTTTGGAGGCTGAGGTAGGAGACTGGCGTGAACCTGGGAGGTGTAGCTTGCAGCGAGCCGAGATCATGCCACTGCACTCAGGCCTAGGCGAAAATACTAGATTCTGTCTCAAAAAAAAAAAAAAGGTAGAACAGGTAGTCTCCATTTTTTATAATAGCAAAATACCATTAATATGTAACACATTTCCTATTCACTTATCTACTGACACAATAAGCAGCATAGTTTCCTCACATATATCATTTAACCTACCACATATACCATTGATCCTACATTTCAATGATTTACAATCAATTAGCAAGTATTTATTCAATAATTATTATATACCCAAGACTATCCTAGATAAAATGGGCTTACAGATGGGAGGGAAAACTCCCATTTTCAGAGTTTTCAAAAATCTCTGTATTAGTTCATTTTTGCACTGCTATAAAGAACTTCCCTGAGACTGGGCAATTTATAAAGGAAAGATGTTTAATCGATTCACAGTTCTGCCAGGCTGGGGAAGCCTCAGGATACTTACAATTGTGGTGAAAGTGAAAGTAGGCATGTTCTTCACAAGGTGACAATAGAGAATGAGAGAGAGTGTGAAGGAGGAGCTGTCAGACACTTACAAAGCCATCAGATCTCATGAGAATTCACTCAGTATCACTAGAACAGCATGGGTGAAATCACCTCGTCATCCAATCATCTCCAGCCAGTTTCCTTCCTGGACCCATGGGGATTCTGGGGATCACAATTCTAGATGAGATTTGGGTAGGAACACTGACCCAAACTATATCAATCTCCATATCTATTTATTAAAATAGTTCAAAGTAGTTCTATTCAATAAATTATTATAAGTTCAATTTTAAAAGACATTTAAACACTTTAAATAAATGTATGGCAAATAACTTGCCCTGTTCTTCAAATTTTTGTGTTTATTGACAGCTAGCAATGATGTTCACATTGTATAAAATTTCATTAGAAATACGGGATATATTTTTATCCTTCTTTTTCAAGCTTAGATGCTGTTTCTGGTACAGGTGTTTTTTTCCTTACTGTTCATCTTCCTTTTGCAAACTTAATGAGAAAATGATGAGTCATAGAAGAGATTGGAGATGATTCATCAGGCAATTCAAATTCGTTGAAAATCTATAAAACAAGGAGCTTTTCTAGGCACCACGTGACAAAGAAAATTGATTTCTAAAGTCAGATAACATGAGTTCAAATCCTAGCTTTCCCCTTATTAATGCTGAGATTTTACTCTTGCTATTTAACTTTTAAGTCCCCATGACTTCATTGCTAAAAAGAAGTAATTTTCATTTCTACTCTTTATGAATAGGAAAATGTACCATCAATTAAGGTGTTGTACAAAGGTAGTTTTTGGCATTAAGAACATGGAAAAGTATGGTCTCTCCATCTCATGGAAATTCAAATGCTGCACAACCACTCCACTTGGAGCTGGTTTGCTTTTATTCTGACCTTGATGGTCCTGGCAGAGTGGATGGGAGAAGTCAGTGAGCCCTGGGTGAGGTCATCATACTTTTAAAACAGGCTTCTGTGAAACGTCCCTTGAATCAAGATGCACCACCTCCTACGCATCCCTGAAGACCTGCTGGCATGATAATGAAGGAACCTGGCTGCTCTCAAAGTTCAATCAAAAACCTTTACACTTCCTCCATAAAAGATCGGGGTGTGAATGCCTGAACTAAACTTTTCCTTGGGGAGTGAGCTCTGCATAGATCAGAAAAAAAAAAAAAAAAAAAAACCTAGAAAAAACATAAAGTAAAAGTTAAAAAGCTATTTTACCGGAAATAAATCAGTTTTTGCACTTTCCTGGGTGATGGATCATCAGAAAGGATTGTTCATCTACAACTGTATCTCCCAGGTGCCCATCCTTTCATCCCCTCAAAGTCTGGATGCTTTTTTCATGTTCCTCTATCATTAACCCAACAAAGTCACAGCTGCCACCCCAAGACCTTTGCTTAATGAGAAAATAAACTGAAGGCATTTGGGGAAAGAATTTTAAATAGAATCTCACTAATGTGTTGTTTCAGAAAGCAGTCACCATTAGCAATCATTCCATTGCTTCAAACGGAGAAGATGTTTTATGCAATGCAGTACATGATGTCCCCTCTCTGCGGGAAGGGGCCAGGGCTAATGTCAGTGCTTGCCTTGTCACTCTGACTGTGCTGCAGCATTTCCTGGAAAACTGGAGGCATTTATGTTCTTTCATTTTCTAATCTACTTAGAGGTTACTTCATGTTTTATTTAAGCTGGAAAGTCATCTTTAATCTAACACAAGAGGAATAGCTGCCTCACTGGGATTCTTCCAGTGACTTGATCCTTCCTCACAGCGTTCATGTCACTTAAGACCTGTAGATAAGTCCAATCATTAAGTGCTAATATTATATTCCTGGTTTTAACTCACTGCTCCCAGGACCACCTAACTTACAGATCCTGAAAGCATATATTTTAATTTCAGTTCCCCTGAAGCAAGAATTTTCCTGTTGATAGTTTATTTGGTGATTTTAGGATGCATACATGAGGGATGGGAGAAAGTTAGAAAGAGAAAGGAGAAAGTCCAATAAATATCTCGTTATTTCGTTTTCTCTGTGGGCTACTGGAATTCAAGAGCAAAGGATACCCTGAGAAACTCCCCACTGAAATAAGGAAGGCTGAGTTCATATTTGGTAGAGCGACATCCCTCATCATGCTGACTCCCCAACCCTCCTGGGCTGTGACAGAGCAGGAGCACTGTCGTCTCGGACAAACACCACCACTTTACGGTCCAGTTCCCTTTCCAGCCTCATGCATTTCAAGGAGATCATTTCTATTCTAACTACAAGCAGACAGAAAGAGCAGACAGTAAAGCAAAGATAAGACAGTTCAGGCACAGAGGGAAGCAGGGGGAAAGTCTGTTGGGTAACTGCCAAACTTCACCCTCATACAATGGGCCCCAGTAAAACAGTGAGCTTTAATAAGCACATTCCTTTGTTTTCAGGTGCACTAAGATAGGGAAGCTAAAAGCAGACTTGGGGGATATGCCTGCAGCTGCAGAAAGATTTATGGGAACAGACACACAACTCTCCCTCCCAGATAAGCACAACAAAGAGACACAGAAGCAGTCCAAGCCTCTAATAAACTCTCCCACCCTAAATCCGTAAAAAGTCTTAGTCTGTAAGCGAATGTGGCTCTGACCTAACTCAGCCAGCAGCCCCTCTCAGGTTTATTTAAAATAAACTTGTCCCTGTTGACTGAAAAACCACCCTTCATGTTTCTCTCCTCTTTCTTGAATTCTTACAGGCTGTACTGCGTTCAGGCAGATGTGCCTCCCATGGCTTCTGAGAAAGCAGAGAGAACACAGCAGTGCGAAGAGAATTGCCCATTCTAGCTATGTTGAAATCAGAGAGACAAGGGACCTCTGCTCCAGGGCAGAGCTTCAGTTCTAAGAGGTGTGGGTGGCTGCTTAGGCAGTGGAAAGCTGCATTTTATTTATCTTATGTTTCTTTTTGCCTCTTTTCAGCCAATGGAATTGCATGTTACAAGATTCAAAACCATAGGCTTCACAACATTATACTGTGCACTAGACAAAGCAACTCTGAGTTTCCGTTCCAGTTGTAAGCCCACCTAGTTATGTAACATCATTCACGGGAAGGCCTCAGATTTTTTTCAAGAGTACTGTGAAAATTATGACTTTACGTGGACTAAATGTGAAGGGGAAAAATTCACCTTGATACCACTGGCCTCTCTCTCTTTAATGTTTTTCATTGCTATTTCTTCCTTTCATTTTATTTTAGTTACAGGATTATTGTTTCAGAGACAGGATCTCACTCTGTTGCCCAGTCTGGAGTGCAGTGGCAACATCATAGCTCACTGTAACCTCGAGCTCCTGGGCTCAAGAGATTCTCTCATCTCAGCCTCCTGAACAGCTGGGACTAAAGGTGCATGCCACCATGCCTGGCTAATTTTTTTAGCGACATAGTCTTGCTATGTTACCCAGGATTCTTGAACCCTGACCTCAAATGATCCACCAACCTTAGCCCCTGGAGTCACTGGGATTTCAGATGTGAGTCACCATGCCCAGCTGTTCCCTCTCATTCGAGAAGTCCCATTGTCTCAAGTTATTCTTTCTCTTTCTCCTTTCAACATCTTTCATTAGTAATAGAGTTATTAGACTTATTTTACTAGGGTTTAGGAGTTGTTTGGGAAGTATTTGCATTTAGTTAGGAGGTAAGAAGCCTCCGTACAAATGGGTTGAATTCTGTTTGCAAAATTTCAGCATTTAGATGACTTGAGGGAGATATAAGAGGAGGATAATAGCAAAGGTAAGTTGCCTACTGATGGGGAACATAATGTCATCTTCTGGGGTGAGATTAGAACTCAAGGAATTGATATTCCCTCATGTTATATATAGTTCTAAGTTACTTCATTTTGGATAATAGTTCTAAGTTACTCCATTTTAAAAACATGTATAGATACAAAGTCTTGGGAAATGCATTCTTTCTCTGATGACTATTTGGATACTGTCTTTGCTTATTTGCATTGTATGTTTCTTTGAAGAAATACAAGGTTTTCATGCTCTTCCTCAGTTATAGCACTTGATTTTATTTTTGTCTTGATGGCTATAGAGTTTTATTTTTATACTTTATGAAAATAACTTTATTTTGAGATTCCCTTGTATTTTTCAAACTCTATTACTATTATTATTATTATTTTCCTAACATAAATACAGTTTGCTCTTTCAATCTGTAAGTTCAGGCCTTCGTTAACTTTTAGAAAGCACTTCTCATATATGTCTTTAAACATTTTCTCTATCTTGTTGTTGTGTTCTCTTTTTTAGGAGAACCAATTAGGCTCTCTCCTGGTCCCCCTACTCCATCATTCTTTAATATCTGTTTCATTTGTTCATTTGCACAAGTCTGTCCTCCATTTCTCTGATCATGTCTACAGACATGTTTCTGAAATAATATTATATTTTAGTTGCATTTTTTCCTAATCTCATCCAGTTTACTCTTCCTTTTCCACCAATATTGTAATTTCTCCTTTGAGACATTGCACCTCTTCTTTGAATTCCTAAGTTAAAGAGATCAATTTTTCTCTATATTTTCATTTTGGGAAAATCTCTTTTTTTTTTTGGATGAAGTCTGGCTCTGTCACCCAGGCTGGAGTGCGGTAGCAGGATCTTGACTCACTGCAAGCTCCGCCTCCCAGGTTCACGCCATTCTCCTGCCTCAGCCTCCCGAGTAACTGAGACTACAGGTGCCCACCACCACACCCAGCTAATTTTTTGTATTTTTAGTAGAGACTGGGTTTCACCGTGTTAGCCAGGATGGTCTCAATCTCCTGATCTCGTGTTCCACCCTCCTTGGCCTCCCGAAGTGCTGGGATTACAGGCGTGAGCCACCGTGACAGGCCAAAAATCTTTTTATAATTTTACTTGATCATTGGAAAAACAAAACCTTAATACAAACATTATAAAGCTTATTTACTTTTCTTCGTGTACATCTTCTGATATATGTTCTGTATCTGGCTCTGATATTTCAGGTAGCTTTTTTCTTATCAGTGTGTTGTTTATAAACTGTTAAACATTTTGACTTCTTTCTTTAATACTTCAACTTAAATGCAAATGTATACTGTACAAATTAAAGATCTTAAGAGTTATATAAATGTTATAATGTGATTAATCTTGATAAATGCATGCATCCATGAACTAAGCTCCTATCAAGATGCAAAACATTTCCATCATCTCAGAAATTTCTATCTTGTCCTTTCATAATCAATGTCCAGCTTCTTCCTAGAGGAAACCACTGTTTTAATTTAGTATACCATAGATTAGTTTAACTTGTTCTTTAACTTCATAAGAATGGAATAAATTATGGAATAATTTAATGGAATAAATTGTATTCTTGTGTGAGTCTGGTTTAATTCATCTTTGTGGCATGCCTTAGTAGTTCATTCATTTTTGTTGATGAATTGTGTTTTATTGAATGGATACACAAAAATTTGTTTATCCATTTTGTTGTCAATGGGCATCTGGATTGTTTAGTTTTTGGATATCATCATTGCTATGATCTTTGTTTATTATTACTCATTAACTGGAAGTATTTTCTACTGCTTGATAGTTAAGAAAATAGTGTTGAGTAAATTATTGGTCACAGGAGCTTAAGTGTTGGTCTATTGATTGTTGATTTTCATATCATCACTTGACCTGGTAGGTGTGACTGTACTCTGGGCTAGCAAGAAGTCCCCAATATTCAAAGTGAAGACTCCTTCCACCTCCTACTCTTTTTCTTTAGTCAAAGTACTTTGTGTGGTGATTTATTCTTTATGATTCTGCTCATCAAGAACAGCAAGGAAATGTTCCTTTTGTTTTGTCAAACCAGCAGCTTGCATCTTACAGAGATGATGTGCCTGCAGCTTTCCTCACCCTGCTCTGTCTTGCTTGACTCTGTCTGACATTTAACGGTGCTCAGACACTTCCTAACGGCTGCCTTCCTCTCACCAAGCTTTTTATTCTAAACTAGAGCTCTTGGCTTGCTCCTCAAATTATGAGTTCCTTGGAAAACTTATGCTTCATCTTCTTTACGAGAGAGAAGAAAACACATTATTAACTTTTGTGCCTGACTATGTGGTAGACACTGTTCATGCAGCCTGCATGTAAGGACTCATTCTTCACAACCCCTCATGAGATGCCCTGAGTATTTTTACTCAGTTACATGTGAGAAAACTGAGGCACAGAAAATAACTAACTTGCCCAAAATTATGGCTATTAAGTGATAAAAGAGGGTTTTGAGCCCCTCTGAATCACACACTGCCACTCTGAAGAAGTTTGTGATGTGATTTGTATAATGTTTGGAATATCTTTTTATTGACTAGATTCCTGAGGTATGGCTATGTACACTTTTCTTTAAAGATAAAGTTTCTTTTTTCCTGCTTGTCTTCATTTTTTTTTTTTTTGTATTATACAATGTCGAGAAAAAAAAAAGGGGAGAGGAAATTTTGTCTGCCGTTGTTAACAGAAAGTTCAGAATTTATTTTATTTTATTTTATTTTATTTTATTTTATTTTATTTATTTATTTATTTATTTTTTGAGGCAGAG
This sequence comes from Trachypithecus francoisi, assembly GCF_009764315.1. Taxonomy (NCBI): domain Eukaryota; kingdom Metazoa; phylum Chordata; class Mammalia; order Primates; family Cercopithecidae; genus Trachypithecus; species Trachypithecus francoisi. The sequence continues at coordinate 115,193,686 of NW_022681458.1, forward strand.
TCTCGCTCTGTCCTCCGGGCTGGAGTGCAGTGGCCGGATCTCAGCTCACTGCAAGCTCCGCCTCCCAGGTTTACGCCATTCTCCTGCCTCAGCCTCCGGAGTAGCTGGGACTACAGGCGCCCGCCACCTCACCCGGCTAGTTTTTTGTATTTTTTAGTAGAGACAGGGTTTCACCGTGTTAGCCAGGATGGTCTCGATCTCCTGATCTCGTGATCCGCCCGTCTCGGCCTCCCAAAGTGCTGGGATTACAGGCTTGAGCCACCGCGCCCGGCCCCAGATTTTATTTTAAATGGCACCTTGAATCCAATGAAAGTTTGTTTCTAATCACTCAGAATGGGCATTTTGTTAACCCTCTAATTGAGGTCTATGTATTAGGAGTATAGATATTGACAAGGTAAAGTTTCTAGCAGAAAGGGAAGTACATGGCTGCTATCTTAATTTGTGGTTCTTATGCTTATTTTTTTGTTTCTTTTCTTTTTCTTTTTCTTTCTTTCTTTCTTTCTTTTTTTTTTTTTTTTTTGTTTGAGACAGTTTCTCTCTTGTTGCCCAAGCTTGAGTGCAATGGCCCAATCTCAACTCACTGCAATCTCTGCCCCCCGGCTTCAAGCTATTCTCCTGCCTCAGCCTCCCAAGTAGCTGGGATTACAGGCATGCACCACCACACCCAGCTAATTTTGTATCTTTAGTAGAGATGGGGTTTCACCATGTTGATCAGGCTGGTCTCGAACTCCTGACCTCAGGGGACCCGCCCACCTCAGCCTCCAAAAGTGCTGGGATTACAGGCCTGAGCCACCACGCCTGGCTTTATGCTTGTTTTTAACATAGCAGAGGCCACAATGCAGTGGGAAAAAGTCAATCCATCAAATCTAGTTTATATCCCTCCTGGCTGAATATTTTCTCCAAAACTGGTGCACCACTAGCTGAGCTCATTGCTCATTGGAGAATGTGAGCAGAGAGCAAGGAGGAAAGGATTTGAATTCTCTCACTGAAGAGTAAATGAAAGAGGAATTTCAACACATCAGCAAAATAGGCAAAGCAAAAAGAGCACTTGAGAATGGAAATAACCCAAATGCCAGAGTTAAGATTCTAGATTCTAGTCCTGAATAAACTCATCTTACATTGTAGAGTTTGTCTCTGCTTTCTGTAATATAAGATTAAAATCATTTGTCCTACTTAGTTCACAGAAATCATGAAGGTTAAATATGATATCAGATAGAAAAAGCCTTCAAAAAATAATAGTTACCATATTTTTTAAAGGTCCTGTAATTTGCAAAACATTTTCAGATACATGACCTTATTAAGGCCCTGCAAAACACCCTATGAATTAGGAAGAAGTAAAGAAATTCCTGATTTATGGGCACCATTGAGATGAAAATCTTGCATATGAATAATTAACTGAGTAGGACTTATTTACATTCTGTGACCTGCACTGTAGATAAAATCCTTCTAATTTGAGAGTCTAAAATGTGTCCAACACTCCTGGTATATTACATGAGTAACTCTCATAACTGTATGACAAGGCAGGTATTGTTTGCTCCATTTTACTGCTGAAGAAACTGATGCTTCAGGAGGTGAAGTCATTTAGAAATACATCAAATCAGTAAGTTGTATGGAGAGCCAGGATGTAAACTTGATTCTCTCTGACTAAAAAGTTAGCCATATTTTCATAATTCTGATTTATGACTTTTTCCTTCTAATAATAGAATTTCCATTTGGTAAGGTCTCCTGATCTTCAGACATCGGAGAAATTATCGTTTCCTTCTAAGATCATCAGTGAATTTCATTTTTAGTGTCTCTTTGTCATTGAAATATTTCCAGAGAAAATGAATGAAGTAAAACTTCATCCTTATTTTTGCAAAAGGAAAATCAGAATCAAAAGAATTTGATAAAAGGACAAATCATCTCTCCCAAAAGTTTAATATGGTCCTTTTTTGGTTAATTGATGGGTGTAGTATTACTTTAAATGGCAAGCTCATCTCAGACAAGGCAGGAAATGCCCAAGGCTTCTCTATATCATAATGGAAGGATCATTTTTTTTTCTATTGTATAAATGTATTGATGCTAAAACACTCCTAATGTGATAAACGTAATTTTCCTGACATGTGCTTAGATTCTAATGTCCCTTAGAAAAACAAATGCTTTTTTCCATGAAGTTTGTTTACTTAACAAGAAATATAGGAAAGAGAATCATACAAGCTATACTTCTTGTTATTACATAAATTGGATAGAATTGAGTAGCTCAGATCCCCCTGCTTCATGGATCCAGGACTCATGGCCTACTGAAGCTACAAGGACAAAGGGGAACAGAGCCTCAGAGAATGCCAGGCAGAAGACCAGTGTTGCTACTAAGTGACACCAACTTCTGTTTAGAAAGAAAATCTCTCCAAAATGTAGAGGATTTTTAGCCTGAAAAATTAGGATAGAAGACCACCTGATGGCAGGGAAGGCCTAAGAAGGGAGTGGCGCATAATTACTAAATACCCTCTGTGGAATAAATATACGGATGGGACCATGTTGCACCCAGTTCTACTTTGTATGTGAAGATTTTAGCAAATTTTACAACCGAAAAAGCACATTGTAAGCACTTAATATTTAAGATTGTATTAGGTTGGTGCAAAAGTAATCATGGTTTTTGCCATTACTTTCAATGGCAAAAACCACAATAACCTTTGCATCAACCTAATACAAGCTTTGCTGAAGAGATTCATAAGAAAAATAGTAGTTGTTCCCAAACTAAGGCAGAGCTATGGTACCACTCAAAGCATTACATTTTTCCATCTTCCATTCAAGTCTTGACCACAAGCATGGAGAATAACTCTCTTTTTAGTAGCCTTTTCATTTACTGCATAAAGTACAGCACAATGCTGCAATTTTCAAAATTGAACCTGTTCAAGAAATCATTAGCATTCAACAAAAAATATCCTGTTTGCCAAACTATGTATTTGCAGATTCAAAAAAATATGGTCTAAGCTAACTCAAATAAGTAGTAAAAATGTAATCATGTATTTGTACATGCTTTTACTTATTATATTCTAATTATTTATTTCAAAGATTTTGGTTATTTAGGCTTTATGTTTTATTTTTCTTAGGCTTTATATTTTATATGCTAAGAAGCATGGCTATATCATACAGGTTAACCATTTGTTTTTGGAAGCAGTGGTTGTCAGCTAAAACATTTTAAATTCATGATGCATCATAGCCAATTTATGAAAAGCAACAATTTTCAAAATTTTGGGATAGAGCAACTCAAGCCATTTTCTAATAAATGGGTTGGGGACATTTGTCAGTATGTATCCTTGATACGGACACACTAACAATCCCAAGATGAAGAGAATGTTTATCATTAAAAGACACTTAAGCAGTGGAATGGTACAGCAGCAGAATCCTCCCAGAGTTTATCACCAAGACCTGACTCTAGTCTGCTCACAGCACTTACTAACCCTTTGCCTTAGGGAAAGTCACTATTTTTCCAAAGCTTCAGTTTCCATGCCCCAAAAAGTAAATTGTTTCTGACCCTTGTTGGTCACAGGCATTTTACATGGCCCAATAACTAAACTTAACTCTACATATTATTATAGTATTGGAAATAGGTTCAAGTTAAGAAACAATATCCTTAAATCTCCAAACTAACTCTTATTATGCATGTTTCATAATACTATATTTTATGCTATGCCATTACAGGGCAAGCATTTATTGACAAAGAATCACACTTCTGCACTTAGGGCCTTGCACTTGCAAGCATGAAAAATAGAACAATGCTGCTATGCAGGTGCAAAGAACCAAAAGCCACTGGACACAGGACATGGCTGGTGATGGAATAGGCATTAATCAACTTACTTATCTGAAGAAAGTATTATAAAAATGGGCATCTAAAGTGTATTCTGGAGGAAAAAACGTTTTCAATTAACACACAATAGTATAGTCAGCATACAGACTCGTGCTTCTTGAGCAGATGTTGTATAGAGACAGTGAAAATGTAAAGCAATAAATTTTAGGATTTCTTCATTTTAAACATATTTAGTGAAAAACTGAACTAGTGACAGTGAGACAAGATCATTACTTTAATGACTATCAGCAATAGAAACTGATAGGAGTGCTTATAGTTAAAATTTTTATCAAAGTATAATCAAGCCTCTGAAGGATTAAAATTAAAAACAAAAGCCAAAATGATTATCAAAATAATAGTTGACATTTACTGAGCTCTTTCTCTGTGACAAAGAAACAAGGGCTTCACATAAATTATCTGTTCTACTTGTGACCACATTTCAATGAATTTGATATTATTACTGCTCCATTTTATAGACAAAGGCACTTTTCTCAATCCTAGAGAGTTTGGCTAAGGTCAAACAATTAGTAAACAAGAGAGGCAAGATTTGACTCTTAGCTGAATCAAAGGTTCATGATCTGAATATTATATTGTCTATGTTTTTCATGCTCTGAAATAATGATATCTCTAGTTGATCTCAAGGTGATCATAAAGCGAAACAGAAGGTTGACATTTTCCATAAAATTATGGAAATGGGAACACATTTTTCAATACTTGGTTGCTTAAACTACTCATGAGTCAAAGACAACTAGAGTAGAGGAGTGGATTTAGGTACAATGAGAATATAAAAGAAAACATATTCCACGGTTTGCCAGATGAGTGACTGTCTTCATGAAAAATACATAAATAAATAAAAACCCTAACTTGGAATAACTTGAAACCAAAGCCAGAGTTCTTTAACACCAGAAGTATTCAGCAAGGTCCTGGATCTATGGCAAACCAGAAACGGCAGTGTGACTTTGTAGTGGAAATGAGAAGACAGCAGAGTGGGAGACATGAACACCTGAAGCAAGACAAATGAAGGTCTCTGTGCATGAGTTCTGAGGGCTTGTTTAGTGTCTCCTGGCACACGCAGTTGGGCTGGGAATGGAAAATTAAATGAGACAAATGACCTCAAGCATTTCTAGCGTTCAGAAATCATCAGGAAGTGAAGACAAATACGAGCCAATTGATAACCCTCTGAGGCACACACATGTGGCTACAAGGTTTGTAGGGCTTCAGCCTCCCACACCATCCACTTCATTTGCTTGAGTGAGAATGGAAACACAGAATCTACAGACTACAGATCTAGGATCTGCCTATTTTCTGATCTCCAAAAAGCCCATCATTAGCTTTCATTATTCCCTTAACTGCACATAAGCCAGTGTTTTAATTAAGCACATAGATTTGTTACATAGCAAAGTCAGATTTCTATTACGTGGCTGTAGTGTAGCATAAATATAGCCACATGGATTCTACATACAAACACATATGATGCCATTTAAAGGTAGTTGGAATAACACCCTTTAGTTACTCAGTTTCTCAACTGTTATTATACTAATGTATTTCAGAGTTATCCAGCCCAATATGGATGACCTCAGAGGGAAAAAAAATGTCTCACCAGAAGTGTACTAGGACAATAATTTGTTTTATTCCTCTGGAATGTTTTTAGCTCTGCACATATATCGCCCTAAAAAAAAGCTCTTTTTCTCGGTCAGTAAAGAAAAAAATTAATTTTAACTTCTGAAATTAAATCCTGGGATCAAAATATCAAAATGAAATCATACTTTCATGCTGTTCATGTCAAATATCCTGTGTTTTTTTTTTTTTTTCTTTTTCATTAAGACTGGAGATCATTTGTAGCAAAACTACTTGAATGACATATCTGGAGTCTTCAGTCCGTTATTGTGTACAAATCTGTATATGCATTGTACTGAGTTTTAGGATACCATAAAAAGAATGTGTACTTTTTTCTATGATTTGTTTTTACTGTAAAATTACAGTGTTCATGATTAATGCTATTGTAACTACTATTTATTGGGTGTATCCTATGGACTGGATCCTTAACACATACTTTTACTCCTCATCTGAATCCAGTGCATGTGATTAGGGCCATTACCTTCATTTCACAGATGAGGAAAGAGATATAGACACTAAAATTTCTCAAGCTGAGAAATGGCAGGTCAAGGCCAAGATTCGAATGCCAACAGGACGAGTTCCACACCCCTTCGTTTTGCATGATTTTATGCAGTGTAATACAGTTGTGGAATTTCTTGGAATGTGATGAATAGCATAATGCAAGAGAAATAACAAGTACAATAAGTTTGTAAATGCAATACAATATAATCTCATAGCAACATTCAAACACTACTACTTGCTAGGATCAGCAACTTTAAAAAAAATTATTTAAGAAGAACTGGGATATTTGTCTACAGAAAAAGAATGAAATTATCTGTCTGCCTGTTTAGCCAAATAGCAGATATATTAGTATTTCTTTGGTATCATTTGTATTATTTGAGTTTATTTTGTTTTTCACATATGTTCTCAGAGTGCAATATCATTCAAGTGCAAAATAAAGACAGATTGGTGTAGGTCATTAATTTTCACAGCAGTTGGTTCTCTGCTGGCTTTTAAAATTAACATAGGAAAAATTTTAAAAATTAGCTTTTTTTCAAATCACATATAGCACTATGATTTTCCAAAAATCCTGCAAATGGATTCAATTGCATTCGTCCAAGATAATCACCCAGCAAAACAGAGAAATATGAAACACTACGTATCCTAGCTGATTTCAAAGGCTTTGCCTTTTAGTATTTAAATGTTATGTGATAACAAAGATAACACTCCAGTTAATGTCACATGATACCAAAAAAATCAGAACAGCGATGATAAATAAATAATGTCTCATAGTGTGGAATCATTCCTTGAGTTAGTTTTGCTAATAAAACATAAGTTACAACTGTATTTTAAAAGGAGCCTTGGAAAGTTTATAAGCTGTGATGAAATTACTATCTTAAAAAAATAAGGAATGGAAAGTGAGAATATTTTTGCTCTATGATCAGGTCAGAAGAGCATAGTGGGTGAAGGCCTTGTTATGAAAGTATACTTATAGGAAGTCTATTTTATTTGTGAACAAACTTATAGAGCCTCTTTAATTTTGTTTAGGTTACTCTACTAGTCAGAATCACTGACAACCCTTTCACCTTGTAGGATAAATCAAAATAAATAGATCTTTTTCTTCCGACCAATTCAAATCCATGGACAATGCAAAATGGATTTATTTAACAGAACACTTGGACATCAAAAGAACGTTGAACTTAATCACTGCCCCAAAGGCTATAAATTATTTTAATATTGTTATTTCACTGATACATTCTATCAGAAACACCAAAGTCACAGCTAATTAAAATGCTTCCAATTTTCACGCTGGTGACAAGCTTTTGATAGTTTCCCACAAAATATTTACGCCACCTTCATGCCATTTACAACTTTTTTAACCGAAGCCTCATTTCAACTTTATATTCTGTCTTTTAAATGGATGGCTCCACTTTTCTTTTTATCTTTGATTTTCTTTTTTTTTTTTTTTTTTTTTTTGAGACGGAGTCTTGCTCTGCCACCAGGCTGGAGTGCAGTGGCCGGATCTCAGCTCACTGCAAGCTCCGCCTCCCGGGTTTACGCCATTCTCCTGTCTCAGCCTCCGGAGTAGCTGGGACTACAGGCGCCCGCCACCTCGCCCGGCTAGTTTTTTGTATTTTTAGTAGAGACGGGGTTTCACCGTGTTAGCCAGGATGGTCTCGATCTCCTGACCTCGTGATCCGCCCGTCTCGGCCTCCAAAGTGCTGGGATTACAGGCTTGAGCCACCGCGCCCGGCTTGATTTTCAATTAAGTTTCTCTAGCTATGAAAGTGTTACAGAGAGTGAAGACTGCAATCAAAATTTAGTATAATTCTGCATAAACACTGAATATCGATAAACATTTATATTTAGAACCACAGAGCATTTTTCAGTGATTCTTTTACTCAGGTGCTCACATTTAAATAAAATATTAATGATTTTAAAATACAACCACGGTTTGCACCTTCAATCCCTATTTGTAAAGGCCCAGGGAAGTGAAGAGTGGAGACAATTATCCGGATTACTCAAAGCCAAATTTTTGCTAGAATGTGAAATCTTCTAAGGGCTTCCAAATAAAGTAAATACATTATTATGCTACCAGGGTCAGAAGTTTGGTTGCCCAATTATCAGCTAAAGTTGATTCTTTAAAACCTTCTGTCAAATTCCAGGATTAATTGGTGAGCTCTAACCTAGAGGAAAACTGAGGACTTGGACTGGAGTGAAAAATGGCACCAATGCTTGTAACTCCATACCCCAAGGAAAGCCAGCATGGTGATTTTATACTTGGATTACATGGTGTGTCAAGGCCCATGGAATCCATGACGCCAGATGTTCTTTGAGCCTGCCTGAAAGTTCTTGCCACCCTTTTCTCTGAGTGTATTTGATGAGTCGGGCTGTGTTGATTAATTTTTTTGTGTCATCTTGGCTCGGTTTTGATGCCCAGCTGTTTGGTCAAACAGCAGTCCACATGTTTCTGTGAAGGTGCTTTTCAGATGTGAGTAACATTGAAATCAGTAGACTGAGTTAAAACAGATTTCCTTTTATAACGTGCTTGGGCTTCATTCAATCAGTTGTAGTCCATAAGAGAATAAAAAGACTATATATAGGCCAGGTGCGGTGGCTCAAGCCTGTAATCCCAGCACTTTGGGAGGCCGAGACGGGTGGATCACGAGGTCAGGAGATCGAGACCATCCTGGCTAACACGGTGAAACCCCGTCTCTACTAAAAATACAAAAAACTAGCCGGGCGAGGGGGCGGGGGCCTGTAGTCCCAGCTACTCGGGAGGCTGAGGCAGGAGAATGGCGTAAACCCGGGAGGCGGAGCTTGCAGTGAGCTGAGATCCGGCAACTGCACTCCAGCCTGGACGACAGAGCGAGACTTGGTCTCAAAAAAAAAAAAAAAAAAAAAAGAGAATTAAAAGACTGAGCTTCCCCAAGAAAGAAGATATTCTGCCTTGGGATAGCATTGCAGATTTTAGACTTTCCAACCACCACAATCATGTGAGCCAATTGCTTAACAATCTCCCTCTCCCTCTTTCTCTCTCTCTCTCTCTCTAAATTTTTATGTATTACATATATGTTTATATATTTATATATTACATATATTTTATATATACTAACATATAATGTAAGTATATTATAAATATATAATATATAATATAATATGTATTTATAAATATTTTATATAACATATAATTTATATATAATTCTATATAATATAATATTTATACATATATATTTATATATTATATGTATACATAAATTATATGTAAATACATACTTATATAGTTGTGCATATAAATGTAGATCGATCGTAGATTAGATATGAAAATAGATACACAGAGATATGCAGATTTCTTTTTCTTTTCTATAAAGAACACCAACTAATACACAGATATTCCACCTCTCCGCTGGCCCAGCTTACATGCTTCACATTGTATTAGGCATCCCTTGAGCATTTAGGTATCCATACGGCATTTCTGAGTCCTGATTCCTTATATCTATCAGGTTCTCTAGGCTTTCATTTATTCTACCATCCTCCAACAATCCAATATCCAGAGGATCCTCTGACCCTAAGGGTTGAGTATACCTAATCTCAAATGAATGGAAGCAGAACTGTTTCGGATTTCCTATTTTGGGATTTTAGAATATTTTCTCATGAATAATAAGAAATATTGGGGATTGCAACCAAGTGTAAATATAAAATTTATGTTGCATATACATCTTTTACACATATTCTGAAAATAATTTTATACAATAGTCTTAATAATTTGGTCATGAAACACAGTTCGACTGCGTTTTGACCGTGACCTGTCACTTGAAGTCAGATAAGGATTTTTCCACTTGTGGCGTCACGTCAACTTTCAAATATTTTTGAATGTTGGAGCATTTTGGACTTCAAAATTGTGAATTCTGTCCTCACTTTCTTGGTCAATCTGCATGTTTTACCCTCAGTGATCAAAAAGTAGTTCTTATCCCACAAATCTGCCCACTGGTCAAGAGAAGATTTGCTGCCCCTCTGAACATTACCTCCTTCCAGTCCAAATCCCTCTACAATGATCGTCTCAATGGGACTTTGAAAATTGTAGCCAAGGAAGCCTACCTACCTAGGATAATACTGGAATTCCCAAACAAGTGTGTGTATTAAAACCAAATCAGACCTTGCCTTATAATTTTATTATAATCAACATTTCTTTGGAACAGAGGTACCAGAACATATCTACTAATTAGATAGATTAATGTAGACATAATAGTGTACAAGTTAGATTTTTTTAAAAAAGGCTGTTAACCCTTAAATTAGGAAGTGCTATAGAGGTTAGCTTTATAAATGCTACAGACAAAACTTTTTCATCTTTGCTTTATAATCTGTTTGAAAGTCAAAAGCTTTACAGCAATAATCTATGACACAAATATCTAGGTATAATTTTAAAAAAATTCAGTCCATAGAAAATCATTTAATTTCTATATTGCTTTCAAGCAAGTATGTTCATATTTGAAGAGGCTGTAGTATGAAAGACACTTCGATAACTTTAGTTTGTTTTCTATTAATACTAACTGAAAACTAATGTTAATGATAAAGGCTATTTATGCTTTTTTTTTTTTTTTTTTTTTTTTTTTTTTTAGAGTCTCGCTCTGTCACCCAGGCTGGAGTGCAGTGGCCGGATCTCAGCTCACTGCAAGCTCCGCCTCCCGGGTTTACGCCATTCTCCTGCCTCAGCCTCCCGAGTAGCTGGGACTGACTACAGGCGCCCGCCACCACGCCCTGCTAGTTTTTTGTATTTTTAGTAGAGACGGGGTTTCACCAGGTTAGCCAGGATGGTCTCGATCTTCTGACCTCGTGATCCGCCCGTCTCGGCCTCCCAAAGTGCTGGGATTACAGGCTTGAGCCACCGCGCCCGGTGCTTATTTTTCTTTGTTTCTTAAGTTTTGAGGGATGTGGAAGGTAGGGAAAATTATCCAATAGACCAAAATCTAACAAAACTACAGAAATGGATAACAATAACAACAAGGACATATCATAGGCCAGACTTTTAAAAACTTCTAATGGCCAGGCCTCACCCCAAAACTGTTAAAGTCTTCACATTAACCTTGACTGGGAGGGCTTAAGAAATGACTTAGAAGTTCTCTGGATCTCTGGCATGGCACAGATCTGAGAGCATACAAGCCTTCATCTGTCAGAAGGAAGCCCACCAAAGCAAGTGTGTGGGGGCTAGCAATGATGGCCATGGTCTGTGAAAACCCAAGTGAGGGATGACAAACAAAGGCTCATTCCAAAGTGATAGCCACTCCAGTGGCAGCATTCTGTCCCAGTCTCATTGAGGAGCAGCCATACGTCATCCAAAACACTCTGGGCTACCTCTCAGAAAAGTGATGGAAGTCACAAAATTCTGGATGAGATGCACACAAACTGGAAAAGTTGGGCACCAATTATAGGGCATTCAGGATGAGAGTGTGATCATGAATTACACGAAAATCATTTCTAAAAATTGAAAAACATTAATGGCATCTTGATGGTATCTATTATAGAGCAAAAAGAATAGAAAGCTTTTAAAATTATTTCTTCCGTTTCTTTGGTATTGCTGTTTTGCCCTTTTTTGGACTTATACTAGTAATAAAAGAAATTTATATTTATAGATGCTATAGACGTCAATTAAAGGTCACTGCTCTTGAGTGAAATGTCTCAGTGAACAAGTATTCTCAGCAGAATAAGTGTTTATATCTCTTAAAAGTCATGATATTTTAATTCCAAAAGAACAATTGTAGTAAGTTAGCACCCATCTGTTTTACTTCAAAAAATTTAACTGGCTTGGATATGAACTTCAAAAGTCATAAAAGATTATCATCATAAAACAGAACATATGGATGTCCAAAGACTGACATCAACACCCACAAATAACATTCAAACAGTGTGATTCTATGCAATTTGCAAACAAATAAGTACATATATTTAAATCCATTTTGTATAATATTCAATTTAGCAGCACATGTAAAAATAGACTCATTCTAATATATTTTTTTAATTAATTGGGATTAGATTTTCTATTTGTTTTAATGCAAAATAATTTTGTGTAATTATATTATTTGTCAACGTCTAATATTGAGGTAATGTTTACACTAGCTTTTGCAGAATATAAATATGAAAGAGAAAAAGGTCCAGTGTGCAGGGAACTTATAATCTAATTTGGAAATATATTAATTACAGATTAGAGATATAAGCTCCAAATTACAAAAGACATCATTAAGAAAAGATCAAAAACAGTGAAAAATCAGTGCTGATAGTGAGAGGCAAATTTCTGAGCTACCATAAAGCAAAAATTAAAAAAAAAAAAATAAAGAAAATGATTACAAAAAGCCTTTATCAGCATTGAATTTACAGAGTGAAAATATATAATGGAAGTGAAATAGACATTAATGAGGTAAAGGAAATTGGACTTTATTGATTAACAAACTAACTAAATAGGTCACTAGCCATGCGTATATATGTTTGGAATCCAGAACGTATATAGAGCTTGAATCAGTAGTCATCAATAACATATATTTATTTAATACAATCAAAGGCACGTTCTAACTAATAAAAGATTTGGGCTCTAGGCAATACCATTCAGGACATAGGCATGGGCAAGGACTTCATGTCTAAAACACCAAAAGCAATGGCAACAAAAGCCAAAATTGACAAATGGGATCTAATTAAACTAAAGAGCTTCTGCACAGCAAAACAAATTACCATCAAAGTGAACAGGCAACCCACAGAGTGGGAGAAAATTTTTGCAATCTGCTCATCAAACAAAGGGCTAATATCCAGAATCTACAAAGAACTCAAACAAATATACAAGAAAAAAACAAACAACCCCATCAAAAAGTGGGCAAAGGATATGAACAGACATTTCTCAAAAGAAGACATTCATACAGCCAACAGACACATGAAAAAATGCTCATCATCACTGGCCATCAGAGAAATGCAAATCAAAACCACAATGAGATATCATCTCACACCAGTTAGAATGCAATCATTAAAAAGTCAGGAAACAACAGGTGCTGGAGAGGATTTGGAGAAATAGGAACACTTTTGCACTGTTGGTGGGATTGTAAACTAGTTGAACCATTATGGAAAACAGTATGGCAATTCCTCAAGGATCTAGAACTAGATGTACCATATGACCCACCCATCCCATTACTGGGTATATACCCAAAAGATCATAAATCATGCTGCTATAAAGACACATGCATGCGTATGTTTATTGTGGCACTATTCATAATAGCAAAGACTTGGAATCAACCCAAATGTCCATCAGTGACAGACTGGATTAAGAAAATGTGGCACATATACACCATGGAATACTATGCAGCCATAAAAAAGGATGAGTTTGCATCCTTTGTAAGGGCATGGATGCAGCTGCAAACCATCATTCTGAGCAAACTATCGCAAGAACAGAAAACCAAACACCGCATGTTCTCACTCATAGGTGGGAACTGAACAATGACATCACCTGGACTCGGGAAGGGGAACATCACACACCGGGGCCTATCATGGGGAGCGGGGAGGGGAGAGGGATTTCATTGGGAGTTATACCTGATGTAAATGACGAGTTGATGGGTGCTGATGAGTTGATGGGTGCTGACGAGTTGATGGGTGCAGCACACCAACATGGCACAAGTACACATATGTAACAAACCTGCACGTTATGCACATGTGCCCTAGAACTTAAAGTATAATAATAATAAAATAAAATAAAATATAAAAAAAGAAAAAATAAATCCTTAAATTAGAAAAAAAATGTGTGATTTATGCTTTACATGATCAACAACTTTCAAGGAATCATATAACCATAAATAATATTTAACAAAAAAGTATCTGACCATATTTTTATAAATCTTTGAATCAACTTAGCTCCTTAAAGTCATTGTTATATACACCAGCAGTGTCAGTCTTCCTCAACGCTTTCATATAGGCACAGTTTTTCACTGTAGCATACGTTCATGAAGATGTGGGTTAGAAAAATAATCAGAAATGTTGGATAACAGATAATTTTATGTGGTACTGTTATATATTTTTTTCCTGTTCCACTTTTATTTTATGATTTGGAAAGCATTTTTTAACCTTTATTTTAGGTTTGGGGATACATGTGCAGGTTTGTTTTACAGGGAAGCTCGTGTCTTCGGATTTTATTGCACAGATTATTTTGTTCCTCAGATATTAAGCCTAGTACTGCCCAATAGTTACTTTTTCTGTGCAACTCCTTCCTCTAACCCTCAAGGAAGCCGCAGTATCTGTTGTTACTTTCTCAGTGTTCATAGGTGCTCATCACTTAGCTCCCTCTTATAAGTGAGAACATGCAGTATTTGGTTCTCTGTTCCTGTATTACTTTGCTAAGGATAATGGCCTCCAGATCCATTACGTTCCCACAAAAGACATAATCTCATTCTTTTTCATGGTTGTAAAGTATTCCATGGTATCTATATACCACCTTTTCTTTATCCAGTCTGTCATCGATGGGCATTTAGGTTGATTCTACCTCATTGCTATTTTGAATAGTGTTGCAATGAACATTCCTGTGCATGTGTCTCTATGGAAGAACTACTTATTGTCCTCTGGGCATAAACTCAGTAATGGGATTGCTGGGTCAAATGGTAGTTCTGCTTTTAGTTCTTTAAAGAAAAGTCATACTGCTTTCCACAATGGTTGAATTAATTTACACTTCCAAAAACAGTGTGTAAGTGCTCCCTTTTCTCCGCAACCTCACCAGAATCTGGTATTTTTTAACTTTTTAATACTAGTCATTCTGACAGGTGTGAGATGGTACCTCATTACAGTTCTGATTTGCATTTCTCTAATTATCAGTGATATTGAGGTTTGTAAAATATGCTTGTTGGCCACATGTATGTCTTCTTTGAAAAGTGTCTGTGCATGTTCTTTTTTGAGATAGAGTCTTGCTCTGTCACCCAGGCTGGAGTGCAGTGGTACAGTCTTGACTCACTGCAGCCTCCCAGGCTCAAGCAATCCTCCCACCTCAGCCTCCTGAGTATAGTCAGGACTACAGATGTGCACCACCATACCTTGCTAAGTTTTTGTATTTTTGGTAGAGTTGCGATTTTACCGTGTTGCTGAGGCTGGTCTTAAACTTCTGAGCTCAAGCAATCTGCCTGCCTCAGTCTACCAAAATGTTGGGACTATAGGCATGAGACACTGTGCCTAATCCTTTGCTCACTTTTTAATATGATTGTTTGGATTTTTAATTTTTGTAAATTTATTTAAGTTTGCTATGGATGCTAGATATTAGAACTTCGTTAGATGCATAGTTTGCTAAGTTTTTCTTTTATTCTGTTGTCTGTACACTCTGTTGAAATTTTCTTTTGCTGTACAGAATCTGTTAACTAGATCCCATTTGTCAGTTTTTGCTCTTGTTGTGGTTACTTTCGGTGCCTACGCCATGAAATCATTGCCCATTCCCAAATCCAGACTGGTATTGCCTAGGTTGTCTTTCAGGGTTTTTATAGTTTTAGGTTTTACATTTAAGTCTTTAATCAATCTTGAGTTAATTTTTGTATATGGTGTCAGAAAGAGGTCCAGTTTCAATCTTCTGGATATGGCTAGCTAGTTATCCCAGCACCGTTTGTTGCATAGCAACTCGTTTCCCATTGCTTGTTTTTGTCAGCTTTATTGAAGATCAGATGGGGGTAGGTGTGTGGCCTTATTTCTAGGCTCTCTGCTGTTCCATTGGTGTATGTGTCTGTTTTTGTATCAGTATCATGCTGTTTTGGTTACTGTTTAGTACAAGCGTGATGCCTACAGCTTTCTTCTTTTTGCTTAGAACAGCTTTGGCTATTCAGTTTCTTTTTGGTTCCATATGAGTATTAAAATAGTTTTTTTTTTTTCTAGTTCTGTGAGGGATGTCATTGGTAGTTTGATAGGAATAGCATTGAATCTATAAATAGCTTTGAGTAGAAGAGCAATTTTAATGATATTGATTTTTTTCTATTCATGAGTATAGGATGTTTTTACATTTGTTTGTGTTGTCTCTGATTTCTTTGAGCAGTGTTTAGTAATTCTCATTGTACAGACTTTTGATCTCCCAAGTTAGCTGGATTCCTAGATATTTTATTCTTTTTGTGGCAATTGTGAATGAGATTGTGTTCTTGATTTGCTCTTGGCTTGTCTATTGTAGGTGTATAGGAATGTTAGCGACTTTTGCACGTTGATTGTGTATCCTGAGACTTTGCTGAAGTTTTTTATGAGCTGAAGAAAGTTTTCAGCTGTTTGGAGTTTTCTAGATATAACATCATGTCATCTGTAAATAGGGATAGTTTGGCTTCTTCTCTTTCTATTTGGATGCACTGTATTTATTTCTCATGTCCAATTGCCTTGGCCAGGACATCCTGTTCTATGTTGAATAAGAGTGGTGAGAGAGGCCATTCTTATTTTGTGCTGACTTTCAAGGGAAATGCTTTCAGCTATTCCTATGCAGTGTGATACTTGTTGTGGGTTTGCATAGATGGCTCTTATTATTTTGAGGTACGTTCCTTCAATACTTAGTTTATTGAGAGTTTTTAACATAAAAAGATGTGAAATTGTATCAAAAGCCTTTTCTGTATCTATTGAGATAATTACGTGATTTTTGTCTTTAGCTCTGTTTATGTGAAGAATCACATTATTGATTCAAGTATGTCAAGGTTAAGGCCTACTTGATCACGGTTCGTAAGCCTTTTGAGGTGCTGCTAGACTTGGTTTGCCAGTATTTCTTTTGAGGATTTTTCTATGAATATTCCTCAAGGATATTGACCTGCAGTTTTTCTTTTTTGCTGCATCTCTACCAGGTTTTCGTATCAGGATGATGCTGGCCTCTGGAATGAACTGGGAAGGAGTCCCTCTTTTTTGTGTCTTTGGAATAATTTCAGCAGAAATACTACCAGCTCTTCTTTGTGTATCTGGTAGAATTCAGCTATGAATCCATCTGGTGTTGGGTTGTGTCATTGTTGTTGTTGTTGTTAGGCTATTTATTACTGCTTCAATTTCAGAGATTGTTATTTGTCTGTTCAGGGATTTGATTTCTTTCTGACTTAATATTGGGGGAGTGTACGTGTTCAGTTATTCATTTTTTTGAATTTTCTAGTTTATGTGCATAGAGGCATTAATAATATCCCCGATCATTGCTTGTATTTCTGTGGGGTCAGTGGTAATATGCCCGCTTATCATTTCTGATTTTCTTTATTTGAATCTTCTCTGTTTTCTTCTTGATTAGTCTATCTGGGGTCTACCTATTTGATCACTTTTTTTCAAAAACCAGCTACCGGATTTGTTGATGTTTTCAACGGTTTTTGTGTCTCTATCTTCTTCTGTTCAGCTCTAATTTTGGTTACTTCTTGTCTTCTCCTAGCTTTGGAACTGGTTTGCTCTTGGTGCTCTAGTTCTTCTAGTCGTGATGTTAGGTTGTTAACTTGAGATCTTTCTAACTTTTCATGTGGGCATTTAGTGCTATACATTTCCTTCTTAAAACTGCCTTAGCTGTATCCTAGAGATTCTGGTACATTGTACCTATGTTTTCATTTGTTTCCAAGAACTTCTTGATTTCTGCCTCAATTTTATTATTTACCCAACAGTCATTCAGGAACAGGTTATTCAATTTAAATGTAACTGTATGGTTTTTGAGTGCATATCTTAGTCTTGATTTCTAATTTGATTGTGTTGTGTTTTCAGAGATGGTTTGTTAGGATTTTACTTTTGTGTATTTTCTTTTTTTTAATCTTGAACATTTGCTTTTAATTTAACATGATGTCTTAAAGATAATACCTCTAAAATAAATAAAGAACTATCTCATGTTTTTAAAGAAAGAGATGCATAACAGTTCACTCTCTGGGTGTGTCTAATTTTTTTATGTGTATGAAAATTGTTTCTATCATTTTGCTAAATAACCTTGTGTGTATTACTTTTTTACATATATATACTTTATGTTCTAGGGTACATTTGCACAATGTGCAGATTTGTTACTTACGTATACATGTGCCATGGTGGTGTGCTGCACCCATTAACTAGTCATTTACATTAGGCATATCTCCTAATGCTATCCCTTCCCCCTCTCCACCCCCCTACAACAGAGCCCAGTGTGTGATGTTCCCCTTCCTGTGTCCAAGTGTTCTCATTATTCAGTTCCCACCTATGAGTGAGAACATGCAGTATTTGGTTTTCTGTTCTTGTGATAGTTTGCTGAGAATGATGGTTTCCAGCTGCATCCATGTCCCTACAAAGGACAGGAACTAATCCTTTTTTATGGCTGCATAGTATTCCATGGTGTATATGTGCCACATTTTCTTAATCCAGTCTGTCATTCATGGACATTTGGGTTGGTTCCAACTCTTTGCTATTGTGAACAGTGCCACAATAAACATATGTGTGCATATGTCTTTATAGCAGCAAGATTTATAATCCTTTGGGTATATACCCAATAACGGGATGACTGGGTCAAATGGTATTTCTAGTTATAGATCCTCGAGGAATTGCTACACTGTCTTCCACAATAGTTGAGCTAGTTTACAGTCCCACCAACAGTGCAAAAGTGTTCCTATTTCTCCACATCCTCTCCAGCACCTATTGTTTCCTGATTTTTTAATGATTGCCATTCTAACTGGTGTGAGATGGTATCTCATTGTGGTTTTGATTTGCATTTCTTTTTTTTTTTTTTTTTGAGATGGAGTCTCGCTCTATCACCCAGGCTGGAGTGCAGTGGCCAGATCTCAGCTCACTGCAAGCTCCGCCTCCCGGGTTTACGCCATTCTCCTGCCTCAGCCTCCCACGTAGCTGGGACTACAGGCACCCACCACCTCGCCCGGCTAGTTTTTTGTATTTCTTTTTTTTGGAGAGATGGGGTTTCACGATGTTAGCCAGGATGGTCTCGATCTCCTGACCTCGTGATCCACCCGTCTCGGCCTCCCAAAGTGCTGGGATTACAGGCTTGAGCCACCGCGCCCGGCCCTTGATTTGCATTTCTCTGATGGCCAGTGATGATGAGCATTTTTTCATGTGTCTGTTGGCTGCATAAATGTCTTCTTTTGAGAAGTGTCTGTTCATATCCTTTGCCCACTTTTTGATGGGGTTGTTTGTTTTTTTCTTGTAAATTAGTTTGAGTTCTTTGTAGATTCTGGATATTGGCCCTTTGTCAGATGTGTAGATTGCAAAAATGTTCTCCCATTCTGTAAGTTGCCTGTTCACTCTGATGATAGTTTCTTTTGCTGTGCAGAAGCTCTTTAGTTTAATTAGATCTCATTTGTCAATTTTGGCTTTTGTTGCCATTACTTTTGGTGTTTTAGACTTGAAGTCCTTGCCCATGCCTATGTCCTGAATGGTATGGCTTAGGTTTTCTTCTAGGGTTTTTATGGTTTTATGTCTAACATTTAAGTCTCTAATCCATCTTGAATTAATTTTTGTGTAAGGTGTAAGGAAAGGATCCAGTTTCAGCTTTCTACTTAGGGTTAGCCAATTTTCCCATCACTATTTATTAAATAGGGAATCCTTTCCCCATTTCTTGTTTTTATCAGGTTTGTCAAAGTTTAGATGGTTGTAGATGTGTGGTATTATTTCTGAGGGCTCTGTTCTGTTCCACTGGTCTATATCTCTGTTTTGGTATCAGTAGCATGCTGTTTTGGTTACTGTAGCCTTGTAGCATTGTTTGAAGTCAGGTATCGTGAAGCCTCCAGCTTTGGTCTTTTGGCTTAGGAATGTCTTGACAATGCAGGCTCTTTTTTGGTTCCATATGAACTTTAAAGTAGTTTTTTCCAATTCTGTGAAGAAAGTCATTGGTAGCTTAATGGCATTGAATCTATAAATTACCTTGGGCAGTGTGGCCATTTTCACGATACTGATTCTTCCTATCCATGAACATGGATGTTCTTCCATTTGTTTTTGTCCTCTTTTATTTCATTGAGCAGTGGTTTGTAGTTCTCCTTGAAGAGGTCCTTCACATCCCTTGTAAGTTGGATGCCTAGGTATTTTATTCTCTTTGAAGCAATTCTGAATGGGAGTTCACTCATGATGTGGCTCTCTGTTTTTCTGTTATTGGTGTATAAGGATGCTAGTGATTTTTGCACATTGATTTTGTATCCTGAGACTTCGCTGAAGTTGCTTATCAGCTCAAGGAGTTTTTGAGCTGAGATGATGGGGTTTTCTAAATATACAATCATGTCATCTACAAACAGGGACAATTTGACTTCTTCTTTTCCTAATTGAATACGCTTTATTTCTTTCTCTTGCCTGATTGCTCTGGCCAGAACTTCCAACACTATGTTGAATAGGAGTGATGAGAGAGGGCATCCCTGTCTTGTGCCAGGTTTCAAGGGGAATGCTTTCAGTTTTCGCCCATTCAGTATGATATTGGCTGTGGGTTTGTCGTAAATAGCTCTTATTATTTTGAGATACATTCCATCAATACCAAATTTATTGAGAGTTTTTAGTATGAAGAGCTGTTGAATTTTGTCAAAGGCCTTTTCTGCATCTATTGAGATAATCATGTGGTTTTTGTCTTTGGTTCTGTTTATATGCTAGATTACACTTATCAGTTTGTGTATGTTGAACCAGCCTTGCATCCCAGGGATGAAGCTCACTTGATCATGGTGGATAAGGTTTTTGACGTGCTGCTGGATTCGGTTTGCCAGTATTTTACTGAGAATTTTTTGCATCAATTGTTCATCAGGGATATTGCACTAAAATTCTCTTTTTTCTGTTGTGTCTCTGCCAGGCTTTGGTATCAGGATGTTGTTGGCCTCATAAAATGGGTAAAGGAGGATTCCCTCTTTTTCTATTGATTGGAATAGTTTCAGAAGGAATGGTACCAGCTCCTCCTTGTACCTCTGGTAGAATTCAACTGTGAATCTGTCTGGTCCTGGACTTTTTCTGATTGGTAGGCTGTTAATTATTGCCTAAATTTCAGAGCCTGTTATTTGTCTATTCAGGGATTCAACTTCGTCCTGGTTTAGTCTTGGGAGAGTGTATGTGTCGAGGAATTTAGCCATTTCTTCTAGGTTTTCTAGTTTATTTGCATAGAGGTGTTTATGGTATTCTCTGATGGTAGTTTGTATTTCTGTGGCGTAGGTGGTGATATCCCCTTTGTCATTTTTTACTGAGTCTATTTGATTCTTCTCTCTTTTCTTCTTTATTAGTCTTGCTAGCCATCTATCTATTTTGTTGACCTTTTCATACAACCAGCTCCTGGTTTCATTGATTTTTGAAGGGTTTTTTGTGTCTCTATCTCTTTCAGTTCTGCTCTGATCTTAGTTATTTCTTGCCTTCTGCTAGCTTTTGAATGTGTTTGCTCTTGCTTCTCTAGTTCTTTTAATTGTGATGTTAGAGTGTCAATTTTAGATTTTTCCT
Organism: Trachypithecus francoisi; assembly: GCF_009764315.1. Taxonomy (NCBI): domain Eukaryota; kingdom Metazoa; phylum Chordata; class Mammalia; order Primates; family Cercopithecidae; genus Trachypithecus; species Trachypithecus francoisi. The sequence continues at coordinate 115,214,960 of NW_022681458.1, forward strand.
GCTTTCTCTTGTGGCATTTAGTGCTATAAATTTCCCTCTACACACTACTTTAAATGTGTCCCAGAGATTCTGGTACGTTGTATGTTTGTTCTCATTGGTTTCAAAGAACATCTCTATTTCTGTCTTCATTTCATTATGTACCCAGGAGTCATTCAGGAGCAGGTTGTTCAATTTCTGTGTAGTTGAGTGGTTTTTATCGAGTTTCTTAATCCTGAGTTTTAGTTTAATTGCACTGTGGTCTGAGAGACAGTTTGTTATAATTTCTGTTCTTGTACATTTGCTGAGGAGTGCTTTACTTCCAACTATGTGCTCAATTTTGGAATAAGCGCAATGTGGTGCTGAGAAGAATGTATATTCTGTTGATTTTGCGTGGAGAGTTCTGTAGATGTCTATTAGGTCCACTTGGCGCGGAGTTGAATTCAATTCCTGGATATTCTTGTTAACTTTCTGTCTCATTCCATCATCAAAGACCAAAGGTAGATAAAAGCACAAAGATGGGGAAAAAGCAGCACAGAAAAGCTGTAAATTCTAAAAATCAGAGCACCTCTTCCCCTCCAAAGGAAGGCAGCTCTTCGCCAGCAACGGAACAAAGCTGAACTGAGAATGACTTTGACAAGTCGAGAGAAGAAGTCTTCAGACAATCAAACTTCTCCGAGTTAAAGGAGGAATTACAAACCCAGTGCAAAGTTTTGTGTATTTTCAAAGGAGAGTGTTTTACTTTAGATTATGTCATCAATTTTAGAGTATAGGCAATATAAAAATGAAAATAGTGTATATTCTGTTGGTTTGGAGTGAAGAGTTCTGTAGATGTCTATCAGGTCCATTTAATGCAATGCTGAGTTCAGATCTTGAATATCTTTGTCAATTTTCTGCCTTGACTATCTGTTTAATATTGTCCATGGGATCTTAAAATATCCCACTACTATTGTTTGGGTATCTAAGAACTTGCTTTATGAATCTGAATGTTTCTATTTTGGGTGCATATATATTTAGGATAGTTGGATCTTCTTGTTAGATTGAATCTTTTACCATTATGTATTGCCCTCTTTGTCCTTTTGGATCTTTGTTGGTTTAAAGTCTGTTTTGTCAGAAATCAGGATTGTGATTCCTGCTTTTTCTATTTGCTTGGTAGAATTTTCTCCATCCCTTTATTTTGAACCTATGTGTGTCATTGTATGTGAGATGGGTCTTTTGAAGACAGCATATCAATGGGTCTTGGTTCTTTATTCAGCTTGCCACTCTGTCTTTTGGTTGGAGCGTTTAGCCATTTTACATTTAAGGTTAGTATTAATATATGTGGATTTGATCCTGTCATCATGATGCTAGCTAGTTATTATGCAGAGTTGTAAATGTGGTCGCTTTATAGTGTCACTGGTCTGTGTTTCAGTGCGTTTTTGTAGTGACTGATAATGGTATTTCCTTTCCATATTTAATGGTTCCTTCTGGTGCTCTTGCAAGACAGGCCTGGCAGTAACAAATTTCTCAGCATTTGTTTGTCTAAAAAGGATCTTATTTCTTCTTTGCTCTTGAAGCTTAGCTTGGGCAAATCTAAAACTCTGGCTTGGAATGTATTTTCTTTAAGAATGATGGCCTCCAATCTTCTGGCTTGTAGGGTTTTGGCTGAGAGGTTTACTGTTAGTCTGATGGGCTTCCTTTTGCAGGTGAACCCGAACTCTTTATCTGCTTTTAATGTTGTTCTATTTTAACCTTAGAGAATTTGCTGATTATGTGTCTTGAGGATGATCTTCTTGTAAAGTATCTTCCTGGAGTCTCTGTATTTCCTAAGTTTGACATTTTGTCTCTCTAGTTAGATTGGGGAAGTTCTCATGGATGATATTAATAGTGACAGGGGGCAGAGAAATTCCAGGCATGATAGGGTGGGTCCCTGACAAAACCCCACCCTCAAGCTGAAAAACCTGAAGCCCTCAACCCACACTGACAACTTCTTTTCTTATTTTTCCACTCAAATGTTGCTTTTTTTCTAAACTACCCATGGCCTGCCCCACCCCCATTCTGTGCTTATAAAGACCCCAGACTCAGCCAGTAGAGAGGATAAGCAGTTGGATGTTGGGAACAATGGCTGAACATTGGAGAGAAGGGGCTTGACTTCAGAGGGACAGCTTGATGGCATAACTTTGGAGAAGAATCCAGCTGAAGATAGCTGGACCTCAGGGTAATATTACCTACCAACTCTGTCCCCTTTTCAGTTCCTCTTCCCACAAAGAGTCACTTTCATCAGCATGAAAATCCCCCACATTTACCATCCTTCAATTAATTCGTGTAACTTTATTTTTCCTGGACACTGGACAAGAGCTTTGGAGCCACAAGTGAGGATAAAAAAGGCTGTCACACTCACCCTTTGCCCTCGCTGGCAGAGGGCCATGACCTCACACAGAAAGGCAGAGGGCCCACTAAGTTATTAATATTTAAGTCATCTGCAGATGGCAGAGTTAAAAGAGCTCTGTAACATGACTTCTGGGGCACCAGGCTTGAATGCTACCACATGACCCACACAGTTTGCTTCTGCCAGTGCCCAAAAGCACTCACTCTGGCTCCTGCACTCACTCAGCTGTGCACTCCCTGCCCTGAAGGGTGGAACAGAACAGGTTCCAGTGAGTAGAGTTTGATCCAGTTGCAACGAAAAGGGTTCCAGCGCTCATGCACTCAAGATCCTGCCCTGTTCGCTTGCATTCCTTCCTGCAAGGAGTTGAGAGTGGTGGGTTAAGTAAACGAGCCACCCTTGTCATGAGTCCCACAAAGGGGTCAGGGAAATATTCTGCTTTAATATCCTGAAATATGTTTTCCACATTGGTTGCATTCTCCTAATCTCTTTCAGGGACACTAATGAGTCATAGATTGGGTCTTTTTACATAATCTCATATTCTTCAGAGGTTTTGTTCATTCTTTTTCATTATTTTCTCTATATTCTCATCTTACTGTCTTATTTCAGAAAGCCAATCTTCAAGCTCTGGGATTCTTTTCTCCACTTGGTCTATTCTGCTATTAATACTTGTGATTGCATTATGAAATTCTTGGAGTGTTTTTTAGCTTTATCAGGTTGGTTAAATTATTTTCTACAATGACTGTTTTGTCTGTCAGCTCCTGAATTGTTTTATCATGATTTTTAGCTTCCTTGGATTGGGTTTCAATGTACTCTTGTAGCGAAGTGATTTTTTTCTATCTGTATTCTGAATTATATTGCTGTCATTTCAGCCATCTCAACCAGGCAGGTTTAGTACCCTTGCTGGAGAGGTGATGCAGTCATTTGGAAGAAAGAAGTAACTGGCTGTTTGAGTTTTCAGAGTTGTTGCTCGGATTCTTTTGCATCTTTGTGGGCTGATCTACCTTCAGTCTTTGAGATTGCTAACCTTTCGATGGTTTTTTTTTTTATTTTATCCTATTTGATGGCCTTCAGGGTTTGATTAAAGCATAAGGTGGATTGAGCTGACTGGTTTCATTTCTGGAAGATTTTAGGGGGCCAATGCTCAGTTTTCATCTCCTGTACTGTGTGCTCTAACTCTGTGAGACTTGTATTGGGTTCTGCCTTTTTTCTCTGGCTCGAGGTTAATAATCTACTGTGCTGTGGGGATCGAGGTGCTACTGGACCAGTGGTCACCGAACTCTGATGGGTGATGTCAGCCAAAGTGTTTCAGAATGTTGGGACAGCAGGTTCCCTCTTCCTCCCTACATGCCAACAGCAGTGGTAGTGGTAGCTGCAGTAGAATGCTAGTGGCTAGAGAGGGAGGTTGCCTCCCTGTGGGCATTCACTACAGTGATGGAGACAATGTAGCTTGGGGCAGGTCAGGGGCCCTGCTGGTGACTGTGTGCATAATGACCCTTTAGATTGTGTTGGCTCAGGGGCAGGATACTGGCAGGCACAAGTCTGGGTGCCTTCTCTGTGCCACACATGAAGGAGTAATCACCCCGGACAGGGAAGGATCCACTGTTCTCTGTGCAGTGTTAGCACAAAGGTGGTGAGAGACAGGACTAGCTGGATTTCCTAGGCCAACTAAGTATCACTAAGCCTAGCTGGGAAGGTGACTGCATCCACCTTTAAACATGGGGCTTGTAACTTAGCTCACACCTGACCAATCAGGTAGTAAGAAGAGCTCACTAAAATGCAAATTAGGCAAAAACAGGAGGTAAAGAAATAGTCAATTATCTATTGTCTGAGAGCACAGCAGAAGGGACAATGATGGGGGTATAAACCCAGGCATTGGAGCCGGCAACAGCTACCGTCTTTGGGTCCCCTCCCTTTGTATGGGAGCTCTGTTTTCACTCTATTACATCTTGCAACTGCACTCTCTTCTGGTCCATGTTTGTTATGGCTCGAGCTGAGCTTTCACTGGCCATCCAACACTGCTGTTTGCCGCTGTGGCAGACCCGCGACTGATTTCCATCCCTCTGGATCCAGCAGAGTGTCTGCAGTGCTTCTTGTCCAGCAAGGCGCCCATTGCTGCTCCTGATCAGGCTAAAGGCTTGTAGTTGTTCCAGCATGGCTAAGTGCCTGGGTTCATCCTAATCGAACTGAACAGTAGTCACTGGGTTCCACGTTATCTTCTGAGACCCACAGCTTCTAACAGAGCTACAACACTCACTGCATGGCCCAAGATTCCATTCCTTGGAATCTCTGAGGCCAAGAACCCCAGGTCAGAGAACATGAGGTTTGCCACCATCTTGCAAGTGGCCCACCACCATCTTAGGAGCTCTGGGAGCAAGGATCCCCCTCATAACAGTGGGGTGCTGATGGGAGTGGAGCCAGCTGGTTCTGTACTTGCCAAGGCTATGTCTGCAATGTTGATAAGCAGGGGCAGGAGATTGGACTACAGTCCTGTGTGCTGGCAGGGCATGAAAAGCAAAATCTGCCCATGTAGACACACACCAGTAAAGTGATATTGGGAGTTATTGTGGGTCCAGGGGAAGCTGCAGTATGTGGAGGTAGAGTATAGGCTGGAGCTTGGCCATAGGGGTCAAGCTGAAGCTCTCTGCTACTCAAGAATGGTCCTCCAGCACACAAGCTATAGTGTGGGTCCCCCAGGAAACCAGAGACTGCCCTTCAAGCAGGTGTAGCCAGGCTGGGGTCCCAGGAGAGGCCAGCAGACCAAGGGGTGTTCAGGTTGGACTGGCCCCACCTGATAGGTAAGACCTCCCTGCAGAGGTCTGGTCCAACAGTTTTCCTAGGGCTAAAATCTTCTATGAGAGCAATTTGAGCCTGGGGGAGGGCTGTCCCTAACTGTGCTCCACTACAGAAGCTCCCGCATCAAACTCTCTGGGCTCTACATCAATTGTCTTGCTGTCTCTCCCACTTCTCTAAACCACTCTCCTTGCCAACTCATGTGTCCCTGTGGTGGTTAAGGGATTTCTCATGCCCATGTGCCTGAGGCCAGTGGCAAGAGCAGGTTGCTTCTTGCCAGTTCAACTCACCGGTTCCCCTGGAGCCATCATGAGTTAGGAATGAGTCTTGGTGTGTAGTAGCCCTGAGCAGGATTCCCAGCTTTCTCCCCCTTCAGCCAAGCTTCTATCTTCCCTCAGTTGACTCTTGGTAGCTTCCCTCTGAAGAACTGTTAGGAGGTCACCAGTCATCTTGGTCCCTCAGTGGGAGCTGTTACACCTGGCTGCATGTAATTGCCCATCTTGCCCTCCCCTATGTTATATCTTTTTATTCTGTGTAACTGAAACAAAATTAATAGCTTGCAAAAAGTTATATAACTAAATGAGTTTTTGTGTGATTAAGGTAACTCAAGTTTTTCAAATTAAATGTATTTTAGAGTAGTTTTATGGAAAAAATATAAACAAAATAGACAGTTATCATATATCCCATACCCAGTTTCTACTATCATTCACATCTTGCATTAGTATGGTACATTTGTTACAATTAGTGAACCATACTGACCATTGTTAGTAACTAAAGTCCATAACTTTACTCATATTTCCTTAGTTTTTATGTAATGTCTTTTATTCTGTTCTAGGATCCCATTCAGGACCCCATATTATATTTACTCATCATGTCTCCATAGGCTGTGACAGTTGCTTAGAATTTATTGGTTTTTGATGACCTTGATGGTTTTGAGTATTTCCAGTCAGGTATTTTGTAGAGTGATCCTAAATTGGAATTTGTTTGATGTTTTTCCTCATGATTTGAATCGGATTATGGATTTTGAGGAGAAAGACCACAAAGTTAAAGTCCTACTTCTATTTCTTCAAATCTTATCAAGGGAACATGATATGAATTTGAGCACCCATCTTGGGCATTTTTTGTAACATTTTTCAATATAAAGTTAAACCACCCTTTTCACACCATATGCAGACACTCACTATGTGCAGCCCATACTTAAGGAATGAAGAATTGTGCCTCACGGGCTTGAAGGTTAATTATCTACACAGATTGTTTCGAATTCTTCTCTAAGGGAGATTTGTCTCTTCTCCCCATTTATTTATTCATTCATTCAATCTTTCATAGACAGATTCATGGATATTTATTTTATATTTTGGGTTATGATCCAACACTACATTATTCATTTTGTTGTTCTAAATGTTCCAGTTTAAACGGGACATTTTAAGTTAGACAATTAAGTTGAAAGAAAATAGAAAAAGTAAAAATGAAACCAATACATAGGTCAGCAAATAAAATAGATTTTACTTTCAATAATACTTTATTCTTACAATTCATTTTATGCATCCATTTCGTGATTGCTGACCTAAGTGTACATAGAAAACCTACTATACTAAGAAATCTAAAATGCATTTTATTTCTTTCTCCACTCTAAAGTAATGCATACTTATTTAACAAATTCAACAAATATAGTAGAATAGAAGAAAGCAAATAATCACTCATAATCTAACTGCCCAGAGTCAACCACTATTATAATTTTGCTATATTATCTGCCATTTTTCTAGTCATAGGTTTTATTTCTGTTCTGACATGTTCTGAATATTTTAATTATTCAAAATTATATCTGATAATTTTCATAATTTTGTAAAGATATTTTAGCAAAAGTTAACAAATTCAATAATTTGTATCACGATAAATTTATGACACACTAAAAAATAAGCATTTGCCATGGAATATTCTAGTGAATGAAAGCTACGTGGTATAATTAGCCATGCTCTTGCTTTGGATATTGTTTTTTGCTATTCCCCATAACCCCACACAATAGACAATAACACTCAAGTAGGATTTCTACCAGGGATATTACTTTCCTCCCTTCTATTTAACATTGCAAAATGGGCAACATCAGAAAAAGTCAACTAAACAGAGGTCTAAACAAAGCTGAGAGTTTCATAATATTTGGGAAAAAAATATGTAAGTTTCACTCAAAACAAGACGATCTCAAACTCATAAACAAGACAAACAATAGATACCAACCCTCAGCTGACAGATGTGTTAGAATTGTCTAACACACATTTTAGAGACCACATCATAAAATTTCTTCAAAAACCAAACAAAAACATTCTAGAAACAAATTACAAATTTAAGATTGTAGCAAAGAAAAAAGTCTTAGCAAATAAACTATACAAAGAAGAATCAAATGAAAAGTTTTGAAAGCATAATAACACAATTTTACATAATCCAGAAATCAAAAAGAAAATCTTAATAAACCCCAATAAATATGGAACAGAATAAAAATAAAACTATAATGAATCAAAATTTGTGAGACATAGCTAAAGCAGTGCTGAGAGGGAAATTCATAGCTTTAGATGCATACACTAGAAAAGAAGCAAAGTCTTAAATTAGTAATGTATGCTTGCAATTTCAAGGACATAAATGGAAGAAAAAAATGATCCATATTAAACAGGAGGAAGAAAATAACAAAGGAAAACAAATTAATGCAATTAAAAACTGAAAGTAATAGTGAAAATCAGTGAAACAAAGAGCTGGTTCTTTGAAAATATCAATAAAATCAACAAACCTGCAAAAAATTGACAAAGAAAAAATATAAAAGACATAAATTACCAATAATATCTGGTAGGAAAGAGAAGCCATCATTACAAACCTATGGACATGAAAAGGTGATATTGTATGAACAACTTTACGCACTTAAATTTGGCTACTTAGTGGAAATGGACCATTTTTTTCTTCAAAAACACAAACTATCACGGCTCACTCAATGTGAAATAGATAATTTAAATAGTCCTATAATTATTAGTATTGAATTCGTAATTTTATAAACTCCTTCAAAAGAAATCTATAGCATCAGATACTTCCACCAGAGAATCCTGTCATATGATTAAAGAAGAATCAACACAATTCTACACAATTGCTCCCATAAATTACAATAGATAGCACTTCTTGATTAATTATTATTACCCTGATAACAAAACCATACAAAGAAATACAAAAACAAATACACACCAATATTCCTCATGAACACATTCACAAAAATTCTTATGAAACTATGGCAAATAGAGTTCTGCAACATATCAAAAGAATTATAGATCATGACCACTTGGAGTTTAGCCCATCTGTGCACTACAGGTTCAATATTTAAACATCAAGCCATATGATTCACCATAAAATAAGAGTGTAAAAATGAAAACATAGGCCTATCAATTGATGCAGAAAAATCATTTGACAAAATTCAACATATTCACGCTGCAAAATAGAAAGAGAGATAAGCTACTTTTACTTGTTCGAGCATCTATGCAAAATCTACAAGTAACATTATACTTAATGGTAAAAGATGGAATGCTTTCTCCTTAAGTTAGGGAACAAAGTTAGATTTTTCACCTCTCCTCACTCTTATTCAACAAGCTGCCGAAGTTCTAGCCAAAGTGATGAGGCAAGAAAAGAAACTAAGAGGCATAGAATTCAATAGAAAGAAATGAAACTATTATTTGCAGTGGACTTTACTGTCTATATAAAAATGAAGAGCATATTGATGGTCGCCATGAGTTAAGAAGGCTGTGGCAGGGGTAGGATGTAGCTATCAAAGAGTAACATGAGAGATTCTTGTGGAGATGAAGTGTTCTCTATTTTGACTATATCAATATCAGTGTCCTTATTGTGATATTGTACTAAAGTTTTGCAAGATGTTACCACTGAAAAAATGAATAAAGTTTACATGGGATTTCTTTATATTATTTCTTGCAACTGTATGTAGATCTACTATTATCTCAAAATTAAAGGTTTAATTTTAAAATCACTCTTATTAGTCCTTAGTTCTATAAGTCTTTACAAATGCATACAGTTCTGTAACCACCACGAGAACCAGGATATACACTACTCCTCTCACTCCCAAAATTTTCTCATGCCACTTTGCTATCAATTCCTCCCTTTATTTGCAGTCCTTGGCACCACTGTTTTCTGTTTCTATATTTTTGCCCATTTCAAAATATTCTATAAACTGAATTACATAGTATGTTGCATTTTAATTATGACTTTTTAAACTTAGCATCTCTTCCTCCCTCACTTTCTGTTCCCATTCACCTTCTCAGCTTGCAGCCCCATTCAGATATGTAATTGATCCTTCCCTTATTCAGATCCTATACAGGCAGTGGCCTCATAGGTTTTTTTGAGGCCTCTATACAGCACACTTTGATTTGAAAAAGTGAATGAGCACATTTGCAAAGTTCACTAAAGTAATGCTGAGATATACCTTGCTGTATGTTGTTCAGATGATAATGAATTGGACTTCAATAATTTGTGTTCTTTAAGAATCCCCAAAATACTTACTATGATTTACCATCACGCTAAATATACTGCTGACTTCATTTCCTGAAAATTCATCCATGAGACAATGTTTGCCTTTTATGAGTAAAGAACAGTATTTTATATTAAACAGATCTATGTCATACTTGATAGGAGTTAGATTTCTTAGAAATGATCCTTCTTGTCTACTGTTTTTGAGAACACATTGTACTTCTTTATACACCAAGTGTGGTTTTCTACTTCATGTATCCAGTTTGTTGAACAATGTGGAACTTCACAGTCTAAGTTCTTAGTCAGAATGTTTCAAAAATCTATTTTCAAATATGTGATTTTAATCAAGAGCAGAATATATATTGATCTACAAGTACATCTAATGAACTTATCAAAATTTCATGAGATTTAGTTTCTAACTTAGTATTTTGAGCATTCAGTACTACCTTCAACAAAATGCTAGGGCTTATTCACTAGCAGATGAAGTTTTCAGGACTTTGATGTATAAAATATGCTTGTTTATCATTGATCTAAATGTCCTTTTAAGTCATCTTCTGAATACTCAAATGTATTCAATTTACCTTGCAGGTATTTGTTAAACATCAAAATCATTGCTAAATATGAAGAAGGCCTGGAGAAATAGAAATAAAAGACTCAATGTCTCTCTTCAAGGAAGTCAGCCCAGTAGAGAAGATAAACAATTAAATAAATGATTCACTATATTTTGAGTGGCAGATGTTTCCAAGGGACTCTCAGATAGTACAAAGGAGGGATATGTTAGATATTCTAGCTGCCAGATATTTTAGATCTGATACCCTTGCATGGGGATGTAACTAATAATAAATACCAACAAAAATTACTTCATGCAATAAAGGAGAACGTGAGCAAAAGTTTAGGATTTTAAAAGCTGGAATATAATGTTGAGAGGACAGAGGGAACTTGATAAACAGAAGAGATGCTACTGGAGAGACATAGGATTTGAAAGGTACGTTGAGGTCCTGGGTGAATTTGATGAATATGATTTTGATTTGACTACAAATTTCATAGCAGTGTGAAATTTCTGCATCAGATTTAAGCACCTAGAGGAAAGATGGTTAGAAAGAAATGATTGAATTTGTATGTTAATTATTGGCTAGCTGGCCAGTTATCTAATTAGAAAGAAAAGTTGTAAGTCCCACTGCATGCAGTCAGTCTCAGAAGGTGAAAGCAACCAGATTTATTTCATGCTTTGCCTTTTTAATAAGATTATTCTTGTGAGACTGTCAATTCTATTTTTTAAGAAAAAGTCTGTCCATACTATTTATATAACTAATGATAATGCACAGATCTCTGGTTAAATGTAGAAAAAGTCAACTTCCATCCAATTTCTGGATATCATCACAACTCTCAACTCTCAATAACTTGGACCACAAGTGTTTGAAATAAAGTAGAACTAATTTAGTCTTCCCCTTGGGAACTAAAAGTGGACAAGAGAAAAAGGCAGAAGCAGAGTATAGAAAGCTGAAAACCTAAACTCAGTAATAGGGAAAATAAATGGAAAAATGAATGACATAGGATAGAGATCTCTATCTACTGCAAATGTCATAGTTGACTATAGAGAACATCCTATTTGAAAACTTGATTGAAAATATTCTTTGATATGGTTTACATATATGGTTTGGTTTTGTGCTATTTTTCTGGAATCCACAGAAGCAAAATATATGATTAGTAAAGAAAATACAGAGGATTAGAATTCTGTATACCAACATATGACAGAACTGAGCATACATTAGTGCCACCTGTGGTCAACAACAACAAAATTCTACTCTCGCTGAACAAGTTGGATATGGAGAATACAAGTGTAAATGGAATTTAAAGACTGGTGGATAGTTTTTGGTAGATGGTCATTAGTTTATAAATCCTTACTTAATGTGAGAAACTGCAAACATTTTGGCTCCCAGGAGTTAAACATTCCTTTTAAACTCCCTATTTAAAAGGAATATTAAAATAATTAGAATATTCCTTTCTCCTTAATAGACTGGTCGTATGTACTGAATAGGTAATTTTAATTTTCAGACTATCAGAATATAAAAAAAGTTAATAAAAATAACCCAGTGCTTAATGATTCAAAAGATACTCCCATCTTAGATGTTTCAAGTTCATTATCAGTGATATCAGTTAATATTATACTGGAACACTGCAGAAGAATTAACCCGTAAAGGGTTAATTGGGAAGATATCAGTTAAACACCATTTTATTACAACGCGTGTTGAAGGTATAAAGCAACTTCAAGAATTAAATCATATACATCCCTGCCATGAACACTGAAATCACTGCAAGCTCCAATATACAATATAATACATACATGCTCCAAACGATTAAAAGCAACTTGGTCTCCTCGTCTTGGTTCTAGACTTCTTATTGATAAGGAGTGCTCCTTATTTATCCTTATAGCCCTAGTGCATGACACTGAACTTCAAACATAAGTTCTTCATTAGTCTGTTGTCTAAACTAATTAACAGAAATCAAAGAAAGTATGTGCTCTTGAAAATGATATTGTCCTATCAAATGGAAATTGTTGACTAGGTCATACAGTAATACAAAATGTCCTATAAATTTTTGTCCTCGGTGATATTATCAAAAAACAAAAGTCAGCATGGAACAAGGCTGACGTTACTTTTTATGCAGCTGACAGGTAGTATATTGAGAACCGAAACCACAAAATACTGATTAACCCTGTATCTAGTCTAGGACTCAAGGTAAGTAAAACCTTTGGGGTTGATTCTATATATGAGTGCTACTGTGCTACTGGCAAAACCTCCATCTGGGAAGCCTGTGGTAAAATACTCAATCTAAAAACATAATGAAATCTAAAGGTATCTGTGAGTATTCTATTCCTAATGCCTCTACAATTTTACTTTAAATTCATGTGCTTTGATGTTTCCCAGGAAATCCAATTAAAACATAAAGAGAAAAATAAAATTGAAATGTTTTCAAAGAAATATTTGTTCTTAAAACATGCAAAGTCCATAGCATAACGTAGGTATATGTAAAGTATCATTAGAGAAGCGCAAAGGTTCTCAGAATTTATTGGACATGGGTGGGAAGGGGCTTGTCATTAATTTTGCAGCAGTATAGTGGGTTTCAAATTCAGGTCTAAATATATTTTAATAATTAGTAATTTAGAAAAAACTGAGGAAGGCAAATGAAAGGATAACTACTATTATGATTGCAGAAAAATGTGGGAGTCTAATTTTGAACAATATACATTTTGGAGCCATTCATTCATGTTAATAATAATTACAATTATGACAACAATTGTAAGAATTTTATAGCTTGGAAAACTGACTGCTCTACAGTGCTGAAAAATCCATCTCATTTAATTTTTTTTAAAAAATTGGTGAGTACAGAATAGATGTATATATTTATGAGGTACATGAGATATTTGGATACAGGTATACAATGCGTAACAATTTCATCAGGGTAAATAGGGTATCCATCCCCTCAAGCATTTGTTTTCTTTGTGTTACAAACAATTCAGTTGTTTAGTTTTAGTTATTTTTAAATGTACAATAAATTATCATTTACTGTAATCACCCTGTTGTGCTATCAAAGCCTAGATCTTATTCATTCTATCCAATGATATTTTTATATCCATTAACTATCCCTTTTCCACCTAGCCTCTGGTAACCATCATTCTACTCTCTATGTCCATGAGTTCAGTTGTTTTAATTTTTAGCTCCCACAATAAGTGAGAACATACAAAATTTGTTTTTCTATGCGTGCTTATTTCACTTAACATAATAATCTCCAGTTCCACCCATGTTGTTACAAATGACAGGATCTTATTCTTTTTGATGGCTGAATAGTACTTCATTGTGTATCTGCACCACATTATCTTTATCTGTTCTTCTGCTGATGGACACTTAGTTTGCTTCCAGATTTTGACTATTGTGAATAATGGTTGTTACAGTAAACACGGGAGAGCAGTTATCTCCTCTATACACTGAGTTTCTTCCTTTTGGATATACACCCAGCAGTAGGATTTCTGGATGATATAGTAGGTCCAGTTTTACTTTGTTGAGGAGTCTCCAAACTGTAATCCACAGTGGTTATACTAATTTATATTCCCACTGACAGTATACAAGGGTTCCCTTTTCTCTCCATTCTCACCAGCATTTGTTATTGCCTGTCTTGAATAAAATCCTTTTTAGGTAAGGTAAGATAATATCTCATGGTAGTTTTGATTTGCATTTATCTGATTATCAGTGATGTTGATCATCTTTTTATATACTTGTTTGCCATTCATATGTCTGGTTTTCAGAAATGTCTATTCAGCTCTTCTGCTCATTTTTAAATGAATTATTAGATATTGTCTTGTTGAGTTGTTTGAGTTCCTTATGTATTCTGGTTTTTAATGCCTTGTCAGAAGAAAGGTTTGAAAACTTTCCCCCATTCTGTGAATTGTCTCTTCACTTTGTTGATTGTATTCTTTGCTCTGAAGAAGATTTTTAACTTGATATGATCTCTTTTGTCCATTTTTGTTTTGATTGTTCTATGCTTGTGCGGTATTACTCAAGAAGTCTTTGCCCCCAGACCAACGTCCTGGAGAGTTTCCCCAGTGTTGTTTTTAGTAGTTTCACAGTTTGACATCTTAGATGTGAATCTTTAATCCATTTTGATTTGATTTTTTATATGGTGAGAGATAGAGGTCTAGTTTCACTCTTCTGCATATGGATATCCAGTTTTCCTAGCACTATTTATTGAAGCGACTGTTCTTCCCCCAATGTACATTCTTGACACCTTTGTTGACAATGATTTCACTGTAGATGTATGGATTTGTTTCTGGGTTCTCCATTCTGTTCCATTGGTCTAGGTGTCTGTTTTTATGGCACTACCAAACTGTTTTGGTTAATTGGCTTCGTAGTATAATTTGAAGTTAGGTAATGTGATTTCTCAGGTTTTGTTCTTTTTGCTCAGGATATCTTTGGCTATTCTGCATCTTCTGTGGTTCCATATAAATTTTAGAATTGCTTTTTTCTATTTCTGTAAAGAATGTCATTGATATTTTGATAAGGACTATATTGACGTTGTAGATTGCTTTTGGACATTTTAACAATACTGATTCTTCTAATCCATACACATGGAATATCTCATTTTTTGGGTATCCCCTTCAAATTATTTTATCATTGTTGTATAGTTTTTATTGTAGAGATCTTTCACTACTTTAGCTAATTCCTAGATATTTAATTTTATTTGTAGCTATCGTAAATGGGATTATTTTCATTATCTCTTTTTCAGATTGTTTGCTATTGGCATGTAGAAATGTTACTGATTTTATATGTTGATTTTGTATTCTGCAACTTTACTGAATTTGTTTATATGTTCTAATCGTTTTTGGTGGAGTCTTTAGGTTTTTCCAAATGTAAGATCCTATCATCATCTGCAAATAAGAGCAATTTGACTTCTTCCTTTCCAATGTAGATTCAATTTGTTTCTCCCTCTTATCTAATTGCTCTAACTAGGACTACCAAAATATATCTCATTTGATTCTCGGAATGTACTCATGTAGTAAGCTAATAAAATCTTACACTTAACATTTTACACAACTTGGAAAGAGAGGTGTAGAGGTTGCAGAGCTAGAGCCCTGCAATGAAAGATCAATTTGTTAACAATTGCCTGGAAAAATCCTTCTAGACCTCTATATTCTCAAGGTAGAAAGGCAAAACATTAACATCGCATCTTCACTTATAAGAAAGAGAAAACATTTTTTTAGTTGGTTTTTGTCTCTATATTGAAAAGCCTCTGGATCCACTGCTTTTTTCCCACAACTTTTTAATAAATCTTTGTGTTTTCTTTCTTCTTCTTCCTTCTACCAGGTTTTCATTCCTTCTTTATTAATTAAAAAATATTCTCGAGTACCTAGTATGGACTAAATGCAAGTCTAGAAGTCAATGTAATATTATTGGAGTTTCTATTTTAATAAAATTATAGTTCACATTAAAATTTATATTTTCTTTGTCCTCTGCATCAACCCCTAAACATATTATATTTTTATAGCAAATATGAAAACATATCATATTTATACTTTTTATATAAAATATATTTTAAATGCTAGTTTTAACTTTGTGTGTCCATGTATTTCAGCATGCTTACACATAGAAATCAATAACAGTATTTTGGGCATTACTTTTTTCCAATTAGCTAAAAATAATGTTTTCCAATAAAAAAAATTTAACATTTACTCTAAAATTTTCATTAGCAATAATGTTATTATTAACAATATTTAGTGTTAACAATTACATCTATTGTATCTTATTATTAACAAAAATAAAGATATACAAATTATACCTCTAAAAATACACTTCACCTGTGTTTGATGGCTCAGGTCTGTATCCTTAGCCTTTGGGAGGGTAACGTGGAAGATCACTTGAGGCCAATAATTCACTATCAGCCTGGGCAACATAGCAAAATCCCGTCTTTACATGAAAAATAATTTAAAGATTAGCTAGGTGAGGTGGCTCTCACCTGTGGTCCTCGTCACTCAGGAAGCTGGGGCCAGAGGACTGCTTAGACCTAGGAGTCTGAGGTTACAGTGAGCAACTATTGCTCCACTGCACTCCAGACTGGGTGACAGAGTGAGACTCTGTCTCTAAAATAATAATAATAATAATAAATTTAAGTGGATGTCATACATTCAGCAAGAAAACATAGGAAGTGAAGAGATATAATAAATCATTCTAGAAGGAGAAAAGTGTGTTATATGAAAGTTTACTCTCTCTCACTGTGTATCTCTGTCTCTCTCTCTGTATGTCTGCATGTGTTTGCATTACATATTGAGATGTGTGCATGAATTTGTATTTATGCATACACACATACATATATACATGTATACATATATAATACATATACCTATACAATATGTAATATACATCATCTACATTATATACACACAAACATATACATATTCTATATAGAACATTAAATGACTAGAGGACTTTCTATTTCTTTTTTTTTTTTTTTTGAGACAGAGTCTTGCTCTGTCGCCCGGGCTGGAGTGCAGTGACCGGATCTCAGCTCACTGCAAGCTCTGCCTCTCGGGTTTACGCCATTCTCCTGCCTCAGCCTCCGCAGTAGCTGGGACTACAGGCGCCCGCCACCTCGCCCGGCTAGATTTTTGTATTTTTTTTAGTAGAGACGGGGTTTCACCGTGTTAGCCAGGATGGTCTCGATCTCCTGACCTCGTGATCCGCCCGTCTCGGCCTCCCAAAGTGCTGGGATTACAGGCTTGAGCCACCGCGCCCGGCCGGCCCTTTCTTTTAGTTTTTATATTTTGTGTGACTCCAGTGCACATCTTTGCATGTAATTACTTTGTTATGCTTTTCTTTTTTTTTTTTTTTTTTAACCTGTCTTTCATTATAAGGGTGCTAAATGTTACCCTTTGCCATGGGAGGAAAGGGATCACCCTCTTCCTGTCCCTACAGTAGTAAATTTCTTGATTCTCCATTCATGTGATCTAAGTCAGCATTTCCTCTCTAGGTTAGACATTTACCTGGATTTTTTACTCTTCTCCCTCTTTCCTTTCTTCTTCCAATACCTAGGGGCAAGGAAGAATCTAGCTTTCTCCTTTTTCTTCCTTTTACTTAGCTTTCCTTGTGTATAATCCAGCCTGACTGTTAATACACTTAAGGAAGAAAATTGAAAATAGAATTTAGTCTTTTATCAAGAAAGTAGCTATATTGAACATAATTTTCTTGCTGTAAAATTAAATTGTTGAATGCAAGAGTCTGAATATTATGATTCCTAATTTTCTTTATTCTTCCCATAAGCCCAGAGATATAGCTTGTATGGGCCAACTGGAGTAAAAATCATGTGCTCACAAAAGCTAAGAAAAAAATCACATTAATAATTGTTAAAACATTTATTTTCCTGTTTAAAAAGTGAATCTTCTCTCTAAGGAGAGATAACCTCTGGAAAAAGTTGCTTTGAGTTATTGCATATTCATCCTTCTTGAGCCTTAATGTCTTTGACTTGCTCAGGACCTGTCACTTCTTCTTTCCTATTTCTCTTTTTTTGAATGGGAATGTCTGTCCTGTGTCTGCCCCACAATTGTATTTTGAAATCATATAACTTGTTGGATGTCTCAGGCTCAAAGCTAGAGAACAATTTGCCTCAGTATGAATGTACCTTGAGACTATATGGGGACCATGGCCATAGATGACTTAAATGTTCACTGAAGCAGATTATTTAACAGGAGAAAAGGAAAATAAATTTATTTAATATGTATACACAGGAGCCATCAGGATGAAAGTTCAACTTCCCAATTGTCAGGCCTCTGAGCCCAAGCCTGCACATATACATCCAGATGACCTGAAGCAACTGAAGAATCACAAAAGAAATGAAAATGGCCAGATCTTACTGTAACTGATGACATTATCTTGTGAAAGTCCTTCTCCTGGCTCAGAGGCTCCCCCACTGAGCACCTCGTGACCCCTGCCCCTGCCCGCCAGAGAACAACCCCCTTTGTCTGTAATTTTTCACTACCTACCCAAATTCTGTAAAATGGCCTCACCCTTATCTCCCTTTGCTGACTCTCTTTTCGGACTCAGTCCACCTGCACCCAGGTGATGAAAAAGCTTTATTGCTCACACAAAGCATGTTTGGTGGTCTCTTCACATGGATGGGCATGACATTTGGTGCTGAAGACCTGGGACAGGGGGACTCCTTTGAGAGACCGGTCCCCTGTCCTCGCCCTCACTCCATGAGGAGATCCTCACCTACGACTTCAGGTCCTCAAACCAACCAGCCCAAGGAACATCTCACCAATTCCTTTCTTTTTTTTTTTTTTTGGAGATGGAGTCTTGCTCTGTCGCCCAGGCTTGGCCACTGCAAGCTCCGCCTCTCGGGTTTACGCCATTCTCCTGCCTCAGTCTCCCGAGTAGCTGGGACTACAGGCGCCTGCCACCTCGCCCGGCTAGTTTTTTGTATTTTTTAGTAGAGACGGGGTTTCACCGTGTTAGCCAGGATGGTCTCGATCTCCCGACCTCGTGATCCGCCCGCCTTGGCCTCCCAAAGTGCTGGGATTACAGGCTTGAGCCACCACGCCCAGCCCATCTCACCAATTTCAAATCAGGTAAGCAGTCTTTTCACTCTCTTCTACAGCCTCTCTTGCTACCCTTCAATCTCCCTGTCCTTCCAATTCCAGTTCCTTTTCCTCTGTAGTAGAGACAAAGGAGACACATTTTATCTGCGGACCCAAAATTCCAGCAGTGGTCACAGACTCAAGAAGACAGTCTTCCCTTGGTGTTTAATCACTGCAGGGACACCTGCCTGATTATTCACCCACATTTCATTGGTGTCTAATCACTACGGGGACGCCTGCCTTGGTCATTCACCCACATTGTCTTGGTGCCAAGTCAATTGCGGGGATGTCTGCTTTGCTGCTCACCCACATTGCAGCCCAGGGCTTTTCACCACCCCCTTCTCCGCGTTTCTACCTTTCTCTTTAAACTTACCTCCTTCACTATGGGCAATCTTCTACCCTCCATTACCCCTTCTTCTCCCTTAGCCTGTGTTCTCAAGAACTTAAAACCTCTTCAACTCACTCCTGACCTAAAACCTAAACATCTTATTTTCTTCTGCAACACCACTTGGTCCCAATACAAACTCAACAGTAATTCCAAGTGACCAGAGAATGGCACTTCAATTTCTCCATCCTACAAGATCTAGATAATTTTTGTCCAAAAATTAGGCAAATGGTCTGAGGTGCCTGATGTCCAGGCATTCTTTTACACATTGGTCCCTCCCTAGTCTCTGCTCCCAATGCGACTCATCCCAAATCTTCCTTCTTTCTCTTCTGTCTGTTCCTTCAGTCTCTACCCCAAGCTTTGAGTCCTCTGAATCCCCCTTTTCTACTGATCTCTCCCCTTCTCTCCAGGCTGCTCCTCGCCAGGGTGAGCCATTCTTCCTCAGCTTCTGCTCCCCCACCCTATAATGCTTCTATCACCTCCTCTCCTCACACCTGGTCAGGCTTACAGTTTTATTCCAGGACTAGCCCTCCCCTACCTGCCCAACAATTTCCTCTTAGAAAGGTGGATGGAGCTGAAGGCATAGTCAAGGTTAATGCTCTTTTTTCTTTATACTACCTTTCCCAAATCAGTTAGCGTTTAGGCTATTTTTCATCAAATTTAAAAAACCAGCCCAGTCCATGGCCTGTTTGGCAACAACCCTTAGACGCTTTAACGCCCTAGACCCAGGAGGGCCAGAAGGCCGTCTTATTCTCAATATGCATTTTATTACCCAATCCGCTCCCAACATTAAAAAAAAAGCTCCAAAAATTAGATTCCAGCCCTCAAACCCCACAACAGGACTTAATTAACCTCATCTTCAAGATATACAGTAATAAAGAGAGGCAGCCAAGTGGCAACCTATTTCTGAGTTGCAATTGCTTGCCTCCTCTGTGAGAAAAACCCCAGCCACATCTCCAGCACATAAGAACTTCAAAACACCTAAACCGCAGCAGCCAGGCATTTCTCCAGGACTTCCTCCCCCAGAATCTTCCTTCAAGTGCTGGAAATCTGGCCACTGGGCTAAGGAATGCCTGCAGCCCAGGATTCCTCCTAAGCTGTGCTTCATCTGTGTGGGACCCACTGGAAATCAGACTGTCCAACTCACTGGTAGCCACTCCCAGAGCCCCTGGAACTCTGGCCCAAGGCTCTCTGACTGACTCCTTCTCAGATCTTCTCGGCTTAGCAGCTGAAGACTGACGCTGCCTGATTGCCTCAGAAGCCTCCTGAATGATCACAGACACTTTGAGTAACTCTTACAGTGGAGGGAAAGTCCGTCCCCTTCTTCATACAGAGGCTACCCATCCACATTACCTTCTTTTCAATGGCCTGTTTCCCTTGACACCATAACTGTTGTGGGTATTGACAGCCAGGCTTCCAAACCCCTTAAAACTCCTCAACTCTGGTGCCAACTTGGACAACATTCTTTTGTGCACTGCTTTTTAGTTATCCCTACCCGCCCAGCTCCCTTACTAGGTCAAGACATTTTGATGAAATTATCTGCTTCCCTGACTTCCTAGGCCACAGCCACACCTCATTGCCACTGCTTTAGTACTTTTAGAGACCCTCAAAATCACAAGCTATGCTCCGCTTACTCTCTACAGTTCCCATAACTTTCAAAATCTATTTTCCTCCTCACACTTGACGCATATACTTTCTGTCCCCCAGCTCCTTCAGCTGTACTCACTCTTTGTTGAGTCTCCCACAATTACCATTGTTCCTGGCCCAGACTTCAATCTGGCCTCCCACGTTATTACTGATACCATACCTGACCCTCATGACTGTATCTCTCTGATCCCCCTGGCATTCACTCCATTTCCGCATATTTCCTTCTGTCATGTTCCTCACCCTGATCACACGTGGTTTATTGATGGCTGTTCCACCAGGCTTAATCACCTCACCACTCACCAGCAAAGGCAGGCTACGCTATAGTATCTTCCACATCTATCCTTGAGGCTACTGCTCTGCCCCACTCCACTACCTCTTAGCAAGCTGAACCTATTGGTGTAACTAGAGCCCTCATTCCTGCAAAGGGACTATGCATCAATATTCCTACTGACTCTAAATATACCTTCCATATCCTGCACCACCATGCTGTTACATGGGCAGAAAAAAATTTCCTCACTACACAAGGGTCCTCTATCATTAATACTTCCTTAATAAAAACTCTTCCTAAAGCCATTTCACTTCCAAAAAAGCTGGAGTGATTCACTGCAAAGACCATCAAGGGGCCTCAGACCCCATTGCTCAAGCAATAATTATGCTGATAAGACAACTGAAAAAGCAGCCAGTATTCCTACTTCTGTCCTTCATGGCCAGTTTTTCTTCTTCTCATCTTTTCACTTTACATTTCCAGTTTTGCCTTACGAAAGGTCTCTTCTTCCTCTGTGGCTCCTCCATCTACATGTGTCTACCTGCTAATTGGACAGGCACATGCACAATAGTTTTCCTTACTCCCAAAATTCAATTTGCAAATAGGACAGAACAGCTTCCTGTTCCCCTCATGACACCAACACTTCACCACTGTTTTATTTTATTTTTCTTATTAATATAAGAAGACAGGAATAGTCCTCGACTTACTCAGTGCTGACAAAGGAGGACTCTGTATATTTTTTAATGAAGAGTGGTGTTTTTATCTAAATCAATCTGACCTGGTATATGACAACATAAAAAAAAAAAAAAAAAAAAAAAAAAAAACCTCAAGGATAGAGCCCAAAAACGCACCAACCAAGCAAATAATCACGCTGAACCGCCTTGAGCACTCTCTAATAAGACATCCTGGGTCCTCCCAATTCTAAGTCCTTTAGCACCTGTTTTTCTCCTTCTCTTATTCAGACCTTGTGTATTCCATTTTGTTTCTCAATTCGTACAAAACCACATCCAGGCCATCACCAATCATTCTATATGACAAATGCTTCCTCTAACAACCCCACAATATTGCCCCTTACTACAAAATCTTCCTTCAGCTTTACCTCTCCTATTTGAGGTTTCCATGCCACCCCAACCTGCCTCTGCTGACTTTTTTCAGACTCAGCCTACCTGCACCCAGGTGATTAAAAAGCTTTATTGTTCACACAAAGCCTGTTTGGTGGTCTCTTCACATGGGCACACATGACACCAGTGAGTTACAGAAGCTTGTACACCATTTCAAGGTCACAGAAATAATGGGGGCTTGGATTCTGCTAAAATAGGTTATGGGAATGGGAAAAAGAGAAATTCTATTGAGGGCCAATAAATGATTGCTAGGGAGAATGATTGAATCCTGGAATAGAGATTAACCTATAGATAGTTTCTTAGAAATTTAAATGTTCCTTGGAGATGTCCATGAAAAGAGCTGAACTCTAAAATATGTGAAGAGATTTATTCTGAGCCAAATATGAGTGACCATGGCCTGTGACACAGCCCTCAGGAAGTCCTGAGAACATGTGCCCAAGGTGGTCGGGGCACAGGTTCGTTTTATACATTTTAGAGAGGCATGAGACATCAATCAAATACATGTAAGAAATACATTGATTAAGAAATACATCAGCCGGGCGCGGTGGCTCAAGCCTGTAATCCCAGCACTTTGGGAGGCCGAGACGGGCGGATCACGAGGTCAGGAGATCGAGACCATCCTGGTTAACACAGTGAAACCCCGTCTCTACTAAAAAAAAAAAATACAAAAACTAGCCGGGCGAGGTGGCGGGCGCCTGTAGTCCCAGCTACTCGGGAGGCTGAGGCAGGAGAATGGCGTAAACCCGGGAGCGGAGCTTGCAGTGAGCTGAGATCCGGCCACTGCACTCCAGTCTGGGCGACAGAGCGAGACTCCGCCTCAAAAAAAAAAAAAAAAAAAAAAAAAAAAAAAAAAAAGAAATACATCAATCAAATACATTTAAGAAATACATTGATTTAGAAAGGCAGAACAACTCAAACTGGAGGGGCTTTGAGGCTACAGGTGAATTTAAATATTTTCTGCTTGACAATTGGTTGATTTTGTCTAAAGACCTGGGATCAATAGAACGGGAATGTTCAGGTTAAGGTAAAGATTGTAGAGACACAGTTCTTTTGAAGTCTTATAGTGGCTGCCCTTAGAGAAGATAGGTGACAAATGTTTTCTATTCAGATCTTATCTCTTTAGGATTGGGAGGGTCTGGAAGAAAAAGATCTAGTTATGTTAATAGAGATTCTTTACAGATGTAAATTTCCCCCCCACAAAGAACAGCTTTGCAGGGCCATTTCAATATATGGCAAATAAACATGCTTTGGGGTAAAATATTTTTATTTTCTTCTTTGTCTCATAAACGTTGTGCCCGAGTCAGGTTGGAAAGTATATCATGATATATAGGGTTAAATAAAACTCATCTGATGAGCATTTATGATTTGTAGTTCCCCAGAGCCCTTAGGAATTTGGGCAAGATGAAAAAATCGAAGTTTAGTCCTCAGAGAGAGCCATTATAACTCCTAAAAATGTCTGCTTAGGTGTGGTCACATCTCGATCTTTTTTACTGCAATATATAATGAGATAACAGGTAAAGAAATAACAATTTTTCTTTATGGTGGGTTTGTATCTTAGGCAGATAAAGGGAATTCAACCTCTTTAAGAGAGATGGTGTGGATGTAGGGGAAGGTCAGAGAGACCTTGAGGCTTCTTCTGTTCGCCACGTCAAAACCACATATTTTCAGTATTGATTTCTGAGGTGTGGCACTCATTTATATCTGATTACAATTCTATTTATTTATTTATTTATTTATTTTATGTGATGGAATCTCACTCTGTCACCCAGGCTGGAGTGCAGTGGTGATATATTGGCTCACTGCAACTTCCGCTTCTCAGGTTCAACCTCCTGAGAAGCTGGGATTATGGTCATGTGCCACCACCCCTGGCTAATTTTTGTATTTTTAGAAGAGATGGTGTTTCACCATGTTCGTCAGGCTGGTCTCGAACTCCTCACCTCATGGGCCAGCTGCCTCAGCCTCCCAAAGTGCTGGGTTATAGGTGTGAGCCACTGTGCCTGGCTAAGATGATATTTAAATAAGACTTTGGACTTTAGACTTTTGAGTGTATGGAAGAGTGAATTAGCATTGTTGGCACCATTGAGATGGAATAAATGTTGTTCGCAGGCAACAAGTGAGAGGTGAAGTTCGCTGGGATTCTGGGTCTGGTGGGGACTTGGAGAACTTTTCTGTCTAGCTAAAGGATTGTAAATGCACCAATCAGTGCTCTGGGTCTAGCTAAAGGTTTGTAAACACACCAATCAGCACTCTGTAAAATGGGCCAATCAGCACTCTGTAAAATGGACCAATCAGCAGGATGTGGGCAGGGCCAAATAAGGGAATAAAAGCTGGCCACCCTGAGCCAGCAGTGGAAACCCTCTGGGGTCCCTTTTCATGCTGTGGAAGCTTTGTTCTTTCCCTCTTCCCAATAAATCTTTCTGCTACTCTTTGGGTCTGTACTACTTTTCTGAGCTGTAACACTCACTGCAAAGGTCTGCAGCTTCACTCCTGAAGTCAGTGAGACCACGAACCCACCAGGAGGAACGAACAACTCCAGAGAGGCCACTTTTAAGAGCTGCGACACTCACTGCGAAGGTCTGCAGCTTCACTTCTGAAGTCAGCAACACCACAAACCCACCAGAAGGAAGAAACTCCGGACACATCTGAACATCTGAAGGAACAAACTCCGGACACACCATGTTTAAGAACTGTAACACTCACCATGAGGGTCTGTGGCTTCATTCTTGAAGTCAGTGAGACCAAGAACCCACCGGAAGGAACCAATCCTGGACACAGAAGGACATGAATTTGGTGGGATCAGGGGGTAGAATGCCATGGTCTGAATGTCTGAACATTTCTATCCTCTTCAAATTTATGTGTTGCAATCCTAACCACCAACTTGATGGTATTCAGTGGTAGAACCTTTGGGAGGTGACCAATTCATGAGGCTGGAGCTGTCATGAATGGGATGACTCATGACTCTCCTTATAAAAGAGGCCACTAGAGACCTTCTTGGCTCCTTTCAATATTTGAGGACACATAGTGAAAGCACCATCTATGATCCAAAAAGTTGCCCTCTCCAGACACCAAATTTGCTGATGCCTTGATCTCGGACTCCTCAGCCTACAGATTGTGAGAAATAAATTTCTATTATTAACAAGATACCAAATTATGGTTATTATGTTATAGCAGCCAGAACATACTAAGACATTTATTCAATAAGTTTTACTAAGTACCTCATGTGTATTTGAACTATGTTAGGTTTCACTTTAAGGACATCCACCCTACATGATTTATGCTAAATACAAGCACATTTCTTCCCTCTCACTTTTTAATCTTTAGGTAGGATTCCAACAAGGGAATAGGCAGCATAGACTCAATATAATATACACTTTATCAACAGGTTTTACTCATAATAATATTAAAGGATTTTTTTTTTTTTTTTTTTTTTTTTTTTTTTTTCAGATGGGGTCTTGCTCTGTCACCCAGGCTGGAGTGCAGTGGCATGATCTTGGCTCACTGCAAGCTCTGCCTCCTGGATTCATGCCATTCTCCTGCCTCAGCCTTAGTAGAGATGGGGTTTCACCGTGTTAGCCAGGATGGTCTTGATCTCCTGACCTCGTGATCTGCCCACCTCGGCCTCCAAAAGTGCTGGGATTATAGGCATAAGCCACCACACCTGGCCCCTAAAGGAATATTTTAAAAATAAAATAAAAAAGACAGTTACCATGTTTTCAAAATTAAATATTAGCTGAATTCCATCAATGCGTGTATTTGTTATTTTTTGTTTGTTTGTTTGTTTTTTGTAGTTTAAACTTCTAAAGCCTAGACTAAATTTCTGTGTTGTTTGGGCTGTGGCATCACAAGATCCCATATTAAGGCGAAGTCACTCTTGTTTTCTTTTTTTTTTTAACTTTCTCATTGCACTTAGTGTTTGTTTATTGAATCACAGAACATAACTTGACGGAACCTTAAGAAAGTATTGCACAAAACTACCAGGGAGAACTAAACTGTCATTAAGTTTACAAATACGATTTTACAGACTAAGCACTATGCTTCTGAGGAAAACTCAACTATAACAGCTTTCACACTTCAGCAAGCACTTGTTTCTGTGTGATTTACAGATTTTTGCATATATACACCTAAATTTATTTTTGCAATATAATACAGTTCTAGAATTGATAAAGAAAACCATTAACTCTCCATTTCTCTGGTTAAACGGGAGTTTACATACAACAAAGACACTGTTCAGAAATGTGTTAGGAACTGATTGTATCTAAAAAGCACATGAGAGAGTGCTGAAAAATAAATCACGTTTATGCAAAACTTTCTAATTTCCATTTGATTTGTAAGCCTTCCAAAATTCCATCATTTTTTAAAATACGTTATCGTCAAGCAATTAGAAGTGTGTATTTGCAGGTTTGGAAGAAAGCCACTGTTACACAAATTCAGTGGATGATAGTGATTATTGTTAAACTAAGTTATAGGGTGTAAGAGTTCACTCATAAAGCAACAGCATCTTATCACCTTGATAAGCGTCCTGTAAGGCTAGAGGCAGGTAAAATAAAGTCTACTGAAGAAGCCCCATGCCAGGTCAGGGGAATGTAGAAATTACCACGACCCCAAGGAGACTTCTTCTTTATTTATTTATTTTTTTAACTCTGGTTCCTGGGGTATAATTACTTTACTCTCCATATTTTGCTCCACCTGCCTAAAACATCACATTCCTACTCAGCACAGTCCCGCTAACTCTACTTCCTCCCAGGTAAGATTTTCTTTCAGATCTTTTAACCATGCTCAAATCTCTCTTACATTTTCACCTTTTGAGAGAGAAAATTCTTGAAGTAAGAAAGCAGGAAACTGTTGACATTGTTCAAGTTAGGGAGTTTTAGAATAAGCCAAGGACGATACTCTTGCTGCTTGCGATATTACATCCTGTGGCCATCTCTACCCATATGCAACACAAACCTTGATGACCAACGGAGTTCAAATAATCATTCTTTTATTATTATTATTATTTTTTCTTTCTTTAAAAATTTTATTTTTAGGGCCTTTCTGACAAAACCAGAAAGCCTGTTAGACAATTCTAAAAGAGCTATAACACTTCAAATAACTATTCTTAAAGAGCTGTACTAAAAGTCTCTGTCCTCAAAATTAGAAGTGATCTTTTAGACCAAATCTACTTAAAATGTAGTCTGTGACCTTGTGCCATCTTCTGAAACTTTTGCTTCCAAACTGTGTTAAGTATGGAAATAGAGTGTTTAGAAACTTTCCTAATTCAGTCTGTCACTGATGGACATTTGGGTTGATTCCAAGTCCCTGCCATTGTGAATAGTGCTGCAATAAACATACATGTGCATGTGTCTTTATAGTAGCATGATGTATAATCCTTTGGGTATATACCCAGTAATGGGATGGCTGGGTCAAATGGTATTTCTAGCTGTAGATCCTTGTGGAATCACCACACTGTCTTCCACAATGGTTGAACTAGTTTACACTCCCACCAGCAGTGTAAAAACATCACCTACTGGGGTCTGTCGTGGAATGGGGGATGGGGGAGGTATAGCATTAGGAGAAATAGCTAATGTAAATGACGAGTTAATGTATACCTATGTAACAAACCTGCACGTTGTACACATGTACCCTAGAACTTAAAGTATAATTTAAAAAAAAAAGAAAGAAACCATCTTGAAAATCAAAAAAAAAAAAAAAAGAAACTTTCCTAGCTATGTGATAAAATCTAGTGATTCTTAGAGTGAAAATTAACATTGATCTTACATTTTTTGGTCGTTTTTAATACTTCATTTTTCTAGTAATTTATTTTACTGTATTTTTAAAAAGCATTGGTTAGTGACAGGTTTTAAAATAAAGCTATCCTTCAGGCCAGGTGCAGTGGCTTACACCTGTAATCTCAGCACTCTGGGAGGCCGAGGCTGGAAGATTGCTTTAGGCCAGGAGTTCAAGACGAGCCTGGTCAATGCTATGAGAGCTCACCTCTACTAAAAATGTAAAAATAATAGCCAGGTGTGGTGCTGCATGCCTATATAGTCCTAGCTACTGGTGAGGCTGAGAGGGGAGGATTGCTTGATTCCAGGAGGTCAAGGCTGCAGTGAGCCATGATAACGCCTCTGCATTTCAGCTTGGGTAACGGAGTAAGATTGTATCTCTAATATATATATACATATATATATATATATATACACACACACATATATACACACACACATATTACCACTTTGAGTATAACAAACAATGTTTTAGATCCTTGTATTGTAAAGAAGCACTGGAAGTTTAGAGTATAGCATTGACAATATTTTAACTCCTTTTACTGATTTACTTCAGATAAAATAGATTATAGTTACATAAGAAGGGCCCATGTCTTCAATCTCAGAGAAACATAGGACAGTATCAAGCTTGGCCTATGAGTATGGGTCTATCTTTATTTGATATTCAGAGAAATGGAAGAAGGGAGTGGAAGGGAATAAAGGTAATTTACTAATACTAATCTATTTCAATATGTGTGACTTTCATTTTTCTTTACTGAGACGCATCCATCCCTCCAATTTTTTTTGTATTAGACAATCACATTAGTTTCAGTTTTGGTATTAAAATAAAAGTAAAGAAAGAAAAAAATTATAAAATTAAAATTAATAAAGAAGGAAAATAGAATAATGAGAAAATGTACACTGGAGAAAGTTACTAATAAGGATAAATTTTAAAAATTAAGACAAAAAACTAATCTCTTCGGAAGCAATAGATGTAAGTTATTAAGTCCATCAATATACCATGCAAATTGTGATCCAATATAACTTAATTGCTCTCTGGACAGCTAGAAATGGTAGTAATATGCAGGAAAATCAGACATCATGGTTTAATTCAAAAAGCCTCTACCTGTGTTTATTTTCTGTTGCTTGTAAATTTGTCTTTAGTATGTATTTTAAAAGTAGACATTAAACATAAACATAAACAGGACTGTAGCAGGAGGAAAGGTGAAGTAAAAGAGAGAGAGAGAAATCCTTTAGGGAATGCACTGGAGGAACAAACCCTAAGGGATATTGGATAAGAATTTATTTATTTATTTATTTATTTTTATTTTTTTCCTGAGACAGGATCACCCAAGTTGGAGTGCAGTGGCATGATCATGGCTCACTGCAGCCTTGACCTCCTGGGCTCAAGTGATCTTCTCACCTCATCTTTCCAGGGAGCTGGGACCACAGGCATGTGCCAGCATGCCTGGCTAATTTTTTGGCATTTTTTTTTTTTTTTGTAGGGACGGGGTTTCAGCATGTTGCCCAGGCTGGTCTCAAACTCCTGAGCTCAAGTTATCTACCTGCCTAGGTCTCTGAAAATGTGGGGATTACAGGTGCAAGCCAACCGTGCCTGGCCTGGAAGAGAAAAGTTGATGATAAAAGGAAAGTTCTGTTTTTGTTACCTCCTTTTATGTAACAATTTACCCAAAGTCTTACTAGATTAAAATAATATCTGTTTATTATCTCAGAGTTTCCATGGGTCAGAAATCCAGGTAAAGCTAAGCTGGGACCTCTGCATCACAGTTTCTTATTAGGCTGCAATTAAGGTATTGGCACAGGATGGACATTTTGTTCAAAACCATACATTTTTTAAATTTTTATGGATACATGCTACTTGCACATATTTATGAGGTACATGTAATATTTTGGTATAAGTGTACAATGTGCAATAATCAAATTCGGGTAATTGGGATACCAATCCTCTTAAACATTTATCGTTTCTTTGTGTTAGGAACATTCCAATTTCGTTATTTTTGTTCTTTTGAAATATACAATAAATTACTGCTAATCATAGTCACTCTATTGTGCTACTAAATCCTAGATCTTATTCCTCTTATCTAAATGTATATTTTTTACCCATTAACTAACCCCTCTCTATTCCCAACACTCCCGTCCCCAACCCCTGCACTCTGCACTACCCTTTCCAGCCTCTAGTAACCATTACTCTACTCTCTATCTCCATGAGATCTATTTTCTATTAACTTCCACTTGTGAGTGAGAACATGCACCATTTGTCTTTCTGTGCCTGGCTTATTTCATTTAACATGATGTCCTCCAGTTTCTTTCTTTCATTTTTTTTTTTTTTTTTTTTTTTTTTTTTTGATATGGAGTCTCACTCTGTTGCCCAGGCTGGAGTGCAGCGGCACAATCTCAGCTCACTGCAAGCTCTGCCTCCCAGGTTCACATCATTCTCCTGCCTCAGCCTCCTGAGTAACTGAGACTACAGGTGCCCACCACCATGCCTGGCTAATTTTTTGGTATTTTTAGTAGAGAGGGAGTTTCACTGTGTTTGCCAGGATGGTCTCGATCTCCTGACCTCGTGATCTGCCCACCTCGGCCTCCCAAAATGCTGGGATTACTGGCTTAAGCCACCGTGCCCGGCCTCCAGTTTCATCCGTGATTTTACAAATGACAGGACTTCGTTCTCTTTAATGACTAAAAAATATTCCACTGTGCACATGTACTAAATTTTATTTATTCATTCATCCATTGGTGAACACTGTAGGTGATTTCCATAGTTTGTCTATTGTAAACAGTGCTGTCATAAACATGGGTGTGTAAACAGCTCTTTGATATACTGATTTTCTTTCATAATTAACCAGCAGTAGTTCTATATTTATTTATTTATTTATTTATTGAGACGGAGTCTCGCTCTGTCGCCCAGGCTGGAGTGCAGTGGCACAATCTCAGCTCACTGCAAGCTCTGCCTCCCAGGTTCACATCATTCTCCTGCCTCAGCCTCCTGAGTAACTGAGACTACAGGTGCCCACCACCACGCCTGGCTAATTTTTTGGTATTTTTAGTAGAGAGGGAGTTTCACTGTGTTGCCAGGATGGTCTCGATCTCCTGACCTCGTGATCTGCCCACCTCGGCCTCCCAAAATGCTGGGATTACTGGCTTAAGCCACCGTGCCCGGCCTCCAGTTTCATCTGTGATTTTACAAATGACAGGACTTCGTTCTCTTTAATGACTAAAAAATATTCCACTGTGCACATGTACTAAATTTTATTTATTCATTCATCCATTGGTGAACACTGTAGGTGATTTCCTTAGTTTGTCTATTGTAAACAGTGCTGTCATAAACATGGGTGTGTAAACAGCTCTTTGATATACTGATTTTCTTTCATAATTAACCAGCAGTAGTTCTATATTTAATTTTTGAGGAAATTCCATACTTTTTATCACAGTGTACTAATTTACATTCTCCCACACAACGTATGAGCATTTTTTCTCTGCATCTTCTCCAACATCCAGTATTTTTCATCTTTTTGATAAAACTCATTTTAACTGGACTGAGATGGTATCTCATTGCATTGAAATAGATTTGATTTTCACTCCCCTATGTTACCTTGTGATGTTGAGTCTTTTTCATGTGTCTGTTGGTCATTTGTATATATTCTTTGAGAAATGTCTATTCAGATCTTTTGCTTGTTTTTAACTGAATTTTTTGTTTTTGTTTTTTGCTATTGAGTTGTTTGAGTTTCCTATATAAACGGGTTATCAAAACCAGGCATTTCAGATACTATAGCAACTCAACTCTCATTTCCCCCTTAAGATGTGTATGCTTTTGCTGTTGTTGTTTATATGTTTTTTTTTTAATGACTTCCCTGGATTTCAGTTCTCATGATGTATGGCCACAGATGTGTTTGTTCAGCTTATCTTGCCCTCATTTTTATTTTTTAACCTGGCTACCCTAGAGGTCACTCTGTGTCTTTTATGGCTCTGTGATCAGTCGATGATTTGGGCAGTTGTGCTCGAACACATTGATTCCATAAGGTTTCCACCTTTTGCTGAAAGGCTTTCCTCTGAGGAACACATTCAAAATTCAGCCAGTTTTCAAATACACCCTGACTTCTCCTTTCTGCTGGGCCAAGCTGGCTTTCCTTACATGTATGTTTATTTATCCAGTCTCTCAGGGAGGTATTAAGAGCTTATCAGACCCTTCTATGTCTCTCATTTCTAGGTTCTCTCCACTCACTCTATGGGTTATTCGCAGCTCTGTAACCATAAGCTAACAGAGGCACAAGCTTCCCTGTTTATTTCCTCCAAAATTGCTACTTTAATAATATGAATATGGTTTTATATTTCCTGTTCAAAAAAGTCAGCCCACTCTGGCAACATGCCTACTGGTTTTGAGTTGTCACTTCACCTGAAATAGGCAAGGAGGAGGAAAGCATTCCCAGGAAGGAAGGCTGCAGATCCCACTGCCCTTTTTAGGCTTCCAGTGGGTTTCTTATGAATAAATGCTTCTCCATTAGTTGTTTCTGTTCGCTTGATTTCCAGAGGCCTGAAATGGTTATTTTTGACATGTTTCCTACTTTTATGTGACTAGGTTAATTTGATCATAGGAGGAGAGTGGCTTTCATCGTTATTATTTGTTTCTACAAGGAATACATAATCACAGATATTTAAAATTACATAGCATTTACATGCATCCTGAGTAACACTGAAGTATTTAATAAATAGCTGCTGATGAGGGTGGGGCTGAGAGAGTTATGGCTAACCTACAGGTGTGCATGTATACATCAGAGAAAATAATCAGGGCATGATTCAAAGAACAGGGACTCTGAAAGGGATCTCAAACAACCTAACACTTTTGGTTACTATTCTTTGGTAAACTTCATTTTTTAATTCCAGGTGACCATCTCCTAATCCTGCCTAATTCCAGGATACAGGCTAAAGTTTCTGTAGCTAATGAAAGTGCTTTTCAAATACACCTACATACAAAGCTTCCACTCTATTTGATTGATTTTCAGCCAAACTGTAAAGTTCAAATGTTGAAACACCAGTGAAAGAGGCATAAAATGAATCTGATGAGAATGTGCTTGGTTGATGGGGAAAGGTAGAAAAAAGATACATCACAGTTTGCAAGTCTAAGATGAAGTGGTTAAGACAATGGACTTGAGCCTTAAAGGACCTATGCTTAAATTCACCACTTGGAAGCTGCACAATATTGAGACATATAGTTAACTTCCCTGAGTCTCCTTTTCTTTTTTCATAGAAACTTGGAATAATAGTATGTATTTTATAGGGTCTTTGTAAAGATAAATTAGTAAGTTTTTGTAAGGTACTCACCTGTACCATGTTAAGACGTCAATGTGTAAGAACTATTATTCATAAGGTTTATTTAGTGGTCTATGCCTCGTTCTTTATTAGGTCGTTACAGTCTTGGTGAGGAAGGACTGTGTCATTCAGGAAATTCTGTAGCATTGATGAACACTTGAGGCATGCAGAAAGCTCAGACAGTAGACAGAATGCCTGAATTCTTGATTAAGACATTTCCCTCTAGAAATTCACATGCTGAAAACACCCATTACCTTTAGCATTTATTCAAATCCTCCAAGAGGATGAAAATGCTTTTAGTATAGTGGAATCTTGAGACCTCTTTGTCAAAGTACATCATTGAGATGTAAAGAACTGAATAAACTAGCTTCTTGCTGTGGGTAGTAATAGAGGATATAGAAAGAGGGAAAGATGAGACCCACAAGTAACATAGCTTTTATTCTGGCCAACTATTACAAATCATTTTTTTAAAATAAATACATGTCTGGAGTACGTATCTGTGTGTGTGTGTGTGTGTGTGTGTGTGTGTGTGTGTGTCTGTGTTTCTTGAAGTGTTTCTGCTGAAAAGTGTCATGGATTTTTTGTTACTTCATCCTCACAACATGAATAATTTAATTTGGGTGCTTTGTAGTGATTTTTACTGCCTCTAAAATACAGCTATAATTCTAAAAAAAATATATTATTATGATATACGAAGCCTTTGGTTTTCCTTCCTCACTTCCTCACTAACACTTCTGTACTCTCATGTAATGGGTAAGCTGATGGATATTAAAACTGCTATCTTTCAAATATAAAATAATATTTGCATCCAGTCATCCCTCTGTGTTTGTCAGGGATTGATCCCAGGATCCCTGCAGATAACAAAATTTGGCTACTTTCAAGTTCCTTAAATAAGATGGCATAGTATTTGCATATAACTTTTGCACATCTTCACATATACCTGAAACCATTTCTAGATTACTTATAATCCCTAGTACAATGTAAATGATATGTAAATCGTTGTCAGACTACATTATTTTTATTTGTATTATTTTTATATTGTTATTTTTATTGTTTTTCATATAGTTTTGATCCACATTTGGTTGAATCCATGGATGTTGAACCAGCGGATGTGGAGGGCCAACTGTATTTAGTTCTTGGCTTTCATTTTTGATATAGCTTTAGAATCACAAATGTTATTGATGTTGGCTTATCTTCTCTCTGCTTTAAGCTAATTGCTTAGAATTAATCTTCTTTCTCATAGTGTCAATGAACAGTCTTCTAAGGCACATTTAAAGTATTCATTGACTTAAGCTTAAGTTTTACTTTGCTTCCTACTTTCATCAATATGCAGCAAAAGAGTTGTAGTGAAATATGTATTATTTTAGTTATCAACTACCCAATATTCCTTCTTATTTTACAGAAAGTCTCCATTGTCTGTAGTATTAGTGGGATATATTGTCTTACCTCCCACAATAGAAATCAAAGATGGGTGTTTTTGATCTCTTCACTGCCAGACAAAGAAGCATTTGATCCTTGCCTAACCAGCCGACTAGACATTTGCTTCAACGCCTTTGAATCCAGAGCACGCACCACAGAGGTGAGTTGATGGCTGAAATGTATTTTCTACTGCTGTGGAGTCAGACACGGAAGCAGCAGTGAAATCCTGGCTCAACTGCTTTTGTTGCCAAGCTCTAGAATCCCTAGATCCTTATTTTCCAAGTCTCCCACCAATATTAGCTTCTTATGATAAATCTCCATTTTATCTTACATAGCCAGAGCCCGATTCGGTTGGAAAAAAAAAAGCAAAAATCCTGAATAACAAAAGAGTTCTCAAAACTATTATCCTGTGTTCAGTAAAAACATTGTCTAATTCATAATACTGCTGTGTAGCTTCATACATTCATTCACACACGCATCTTTACAATTTGATTCTTTCATTTATTATCACTATGATTTGGTATAAAGTACATAGATTTTGCTATCAGGCCAACCTGGGTTCAAATTTCGACTTCAACATTTGGTATGTCATCTTGAGTAATATGTGATATAAACAAAAAATCCAGTTTAAAACTCAGTGCATAGAAGACAGATCAATTAATTCAATATCAGAAAATGCATTATTAGCTTTGCCTCTAAGCAACTTTGTAATCTTGGGTAAATAACAAGCTCTAATCTTATTGACCTAATCTAAAAAGAAAATGTTGTTCAGGATTATTTCTAGTTCTAAGATTCTATAATTCACACAAAATTCAGTTTCACGTTTCAAAACTGATAGCATTTTGCAATCTCTCCCTGTGTGTGTTTGTGTGTTTGCAGGCACTAGGTATTATATAAAATTAGCCCTTTCCTTTTTAAACTATATATATATATATATATATATATATATGTTATATATTGATAAATTGTGGTTGTATATATTAATGGGGTAGAAAGCATTGTTACGATTTTTAATACAAAGTGGACTTATTAAATTAAGCTAATGAAGATACTCATCACTTCAAATATTTAACACTTTTTGTGATAAGAACATTTGAAGTTTACTCTCTGTGATATTGAACTGCACAGTACTCAATTATTAGCTATATTTTATGCCAGTCTGTTGGTCTTAGAAAAATGTCACCATCATGGCATTTTATGTGAGAAATAATCAGCTTAGCTGGTCCACAGACCTTGTGTGTTCTGGGTGTGCCAACCACACCTGACAAAGCTATCCCACACGCTGCTCTTCTGCCTAGACCTCTCTACATTCCTTTCACTTTGTCCTGACTTAACTTGTCTTTAACTGAGTCTTTAATATGTCAATTTCTGTTTTTATTTCCTTTGGTAAACTTTCCTAAACCTCTCTCACCTTCTACCCCTAACCTTGATTGGTTTTCTCACGACAGGCATTTACCACATGCTCTACTTCTGTGTATCATTCATTACAATTGTAACTTAAGAATGATTATTATTATTTAATTAAGCTTCATGATAGCAGAATCTTGGTTTTAATTATCTCCCTAGTACCTCGCATTGTGCAAAGCCCACAGTGGGTACACAATAGATAACTGTTGAATTTGAGGAATGAAAGTTACTACCAGAATACAAGCCTGCGTGTTTGATTCCAACTTCTGGCTCTCTCTACTCAACTATGCTGACCATATAAAGGGCTTAAGCTTCAGAACTGTATCATGTGCAATAAAGCCTTTAGAAGATTTGCCATGGATCACAGTGTCTTTCTTTTCCTAATGTCCTGGGAGTCACATGTTTTATTGGTCAGCCTCTCAACCTGTAGCTGACTTCACTGTTCATTCAGGGTCCAGCTCCTCCATCTTTCAGTGATTTGCATAGGCTATAATGGCTTTGTTTTGGATAATTAGTGACAAGATAACATTTAAGGACATCCTAGGGTTATAAGCCAACACATGGGAGCGATTCCAGAGTCTATCATTCTAATTAAAGGAATATTTCTCTAAGGGTACTATTTACAATTTCCAGCCACTGATGGGTAACATTGGCACTCAAACTAGAGTTTGTGAATAATGTAAAAATGAAAGCCAGTATAAATCATCCCTCTATGAGAAAACAAATAGCATTGTCAGACAAATAAAGGGTGCATTTGTAAGTGATTTAAAGTGCCAAATAATTTGTAAGCTTCTCAACTCTTCATAAACAACTGGAGGCCTAATATTTTGCAGGTACTTAGTCAACGCTACTCAATTGTAGATTCACTGAAATAGTTATTCTTAAGAGAGCCATTTATCTGCTGTCTAGCTATTATTGATACTCAAGACTTATAGAAAGAGCATGAATTTAATTCAAAATATTGAAAGAGAAGAAGTATACATGTGATTATCAAAAAAACAAAGTTCAAGATACACAAAAAAGTGGTGATTAAAGAGTATTAAACAATTCTAACCTCCATGGATACAATGGTACATTCAGGTGACTAAGACAGAGATAGTGAAGTGCCTGATACACATTGTATCTGTGCTGCTTCATTCATTAAAATGCGATGAATGAAGGTTCACTCATACTTGGGATGGCTGGAAGGTTCACTGTCATTGTTCCATATTTCTCTCCACCAAATATAAACAATGACAGTGAAAATGGAAAAAAAAAAAATAGGAATAAAAACACAGTCACATACAAACACAAGATGAATCTTGGTGATGCATAAATGCAGAGCTAAAGGGAGCAACCTGCTTGTCTGCAGGCTTGAAACTTGCAAAGACAGCTAGGGTTAGACCACGCTCGGAATTGGGAGCAAAGATACTCACTTCGGAGGAAAAGATAGCTCAAGTCTCACAATGTTTATGGCTAGAGCTGGATTAAGTCAAGAGAAGAATTTGAGTTGAGTTAGATCACCAAATGTGATAGTGCCAATATTCCACCTTCTGGCTCTTTCTTGATGTCTCTCTGACACCTATTTGTTGTTATATTCTTACCGTTTCCTCTCTTTGTCACAATTCTTTCTCTTACTGTGCCAGTCTTTTCCCCATATCTATCTCCCTTTTTCTCTTTCTCACAAAATTTCTCACATTTCTCAAAGAAACACTAAGAAAACATTGCTAAGAAAATATTTGCTAGAGAAAAGCACTATTACCTGACCAGGGAAAATTGAAAATAGAACTAATGACAACAAAAGAATACATCAGGATTGATGAATTGAAACAATTGATTTTGGTCAAAAACTGATTAATAAGTTAAATTTTAATTAGCAATGTAATTGAGAAAGTAATAGTACTAATAAGAAAATCAGCAAAATAAAAATAAATTGAAATATTTTCACTGTGGTATACAGAAAATCAATCAAGGAAATAAAATGGACTAAAGGAATGTTTTGTAAAAAAAAAAAAAAAAAAAAAAAAAAAAAAAAAAAAAACTAGATGATATTTATTTGCATTTACGTTATTTGGAATTTTTTTTCTTTTTTCTTTTTTTTGAGACAGAGTCTCACTCTGTCACCTAGACATCTAGAATGCAGTGGTGCGATCTCAGCTCACTGCAACCTCTATCTCCTGGGTTCAAGGAATCCTGCCACCTCAGCCCCCAGAATAGCTGGGACTATGGAACTACAGGCACATGCCAACATGCCTGGCTAATTTTTGTACTTTTAGTAAAAACAGGGTTTCACCATGGTGTCCAGGCTGGTCTTGAACTCCTGGTCTCAAGTGATCAGCCTGTCTCAGCCTCCCAAAGTGCTGGGATTACAGGTGTGAGCCACTGTGCCTGGCCTTATGTTATTTGAAATGTTTTGTTCTAACTAGTCTCTGAGTTAAAACATTTGCAGCATTCAAATTCGTCAAAATTATTCAAAACCTATTTTAGAAGTCACTTTAATGATCTCTGAAACGTTTTTATTTCCAATGCCTTCAGTTTTTCTATTTCTCACTAGTCCAATAAAAAGCTTCTCATAAGATATAAAGGAAACACTCCTTGGTAGATCAGTACATTTTATAAGCTAAGACATTTTTAAACTTTCACAGCTCAGTGGTGGGGGACTTGAACACAGCCTGATCTTCAAGGAAATCAGGAACATATGGGATTTTACAGTGAGGTTTGCAAACTTAGGTTGCCATAGATTCAACAAAAAACTGTCTGTAAAAGAGAAAGTAGCTCATTATAGAAAAAAAAAAAGGTTAGCTAACTTCATCTCTATTTGAAACACTGATATATATATATATATATTTTTTTTATCAGATCACAGTTGTCTCTTATTTTGTCTGAAAATGTTCACCCCCAATAGAGTAAATGAGAGTGTTTCAGCCTTGTAAAGATGCACAGGTGTTCATGCCAGCATTAGTTTTCCCTGCTGGAGAGATCCAAGGTGCATGATTCAGTCAAACCATCACCAAGGCCCAGCTGTGATTATGTAGAAGAAACACATGCCTGGGAGGTCTGGGTTCTTCTCATGTATTTACAGAAAGCAAAAAGTGTTTCTTTCAACTGAGGAACAAAATTTCCAACTATTTACCCAGGAAGTCACTGAGTAGACGTGCTGGTTCTTGGGAAAAACAGAAATAGACTTACCTGGAAAGAAATGCCAGTCATTTTTTGCACTCCATGCCAAAAGTTAATGTATTAGTCAGGGTTCTCTAGAGGGACAGAATGAATAGGATAGATGTATATATAAAGGGGAGTTTATTAAGTAGTATTAACTCACATGGTCACAGGGTAAGGTCCCGCAATAGCCCATCTGCAAGATGAGGGGCAAGGAAGCCAGTCTGAGTCTCAAAGCTGAAGACCATGGAGTCCGATGTTTGAGGGCCAGAAGCATCTAGCATGAGAGAAAGATGTAGGCTTGCAGGCTAGGCCATTCTAGTGTTTTCATGTTCTTCTACCTGCTTTTATGCTGGCCATACTAGCAGCTGATTAGACTGTGACCATACAGATTGAGGGTGGGTCTGCCTTTCCCAGTCCACTGACAAAAATGTTAATCTCCTTTGGCAACACCCTCACAAACACACAGGAACAATACTTTGCATACATCAGTCTAATCAAGTTGACACTCAATATGAACCATCACAGTTAATGTACAGGCAGAACCAGCTCAAAACATCTTCTTTTTTTTCTTTTTTTGTTTTGACAGTCTCACTCTTGTCATCCAGGCTGGAGTGCAGTGGTATGATCTCGGCTCACTGCAACCTCTGCCTTCTGGGTTTAAGCAATTCTCCTGCCTCAGCCTCCTGAGTAGCTGGGATTACAGGCACCTGCCACTGTGCCTGGCTAATTTTTGTACTTTTAGTAGAGACAGGGTTTCGCCATGTTGGCCAGGCTAGTCTGGAACTCCTGATCTCAGGTGACCCGCCCACTTGGGCCTCCCGAAGTGTGGGATTACAGGTGTGAGCCACTGCACCCAGCCCCAAAACATCTTCTTTTATACTTTACTTGAGACAAAAAAAAAAAAAAAAAAAAAGCATTGCTGAAAGTGAGTATGTTCTAAGGCGTTACTCCTTTGGAATGTCTGTCTAGTCTTGCTAACTCACCCCTCTTCATGGGAGTCTCTTTTCACCCTTTTTTCCCTCCTATATCCAACTGGTATCAATATATGTAATTGAATCCTTGTTTTTGTGCACACATAGAAGGAAACTTCTGGATAAACATACCTTGTGCAAGGTTGTTACTACTGAAGTTGTTATTTAGGCAAGGATTGTATTTATACTAGTGTTATGCTTGCAAGCAAGGTCATTACACACTCATGATGGGCCAGAACATCTCAATATGGTGAGATATTTTCATACGGTGAAGCATTATTATAAGGAATATTAAACCAACTGTGATAGTAGGTGTATAGATGAATATGAATGAACCTTCCAGAAAGGATTAGTGGATGTCTTCATGTATTTGGATAACTAGCTCGTCAACATAAATAAATATTTACTTTAAAAGCAAAAGTTTGTTATCATTGGACATACTTTAAAAAGAAACACAGATCATATCCTTGTTATGTTCGCATCTTCTGTAAATAGAAATTATTTTGACTCCAAGCACATTAGTATTCTCAGTATTTGTTATATGGCTAGAAGATTTATCAACCATGATAACATCTGGTTTCAAGAAACACAAAACCTGAAAAACTATGCCCTAAACAAGCAGCAGGTTTGTTTTATTCCTCGCAAAGAAAAAAGTCCAGAAAGAGGTGGTCCAGGGCTGGTTTCCTGGTTCCCTGGTTCCATGACAGGACCTAAACATCTTCTATTGTATTTTGCTGCCACACCAGCCTTAGTAGGAGTTTTCAGCTTTATGCTTGCATCAACCAAAATTAAGGCTGTTGAGGCAGAAATAGTTTGAGAAAGGTTTATTGGAAGCCAAATGTGAGACTCGACCCTGGAAAACACACTATCGGGAGAACCCGCTCCTGATGTTTAACGTGGGTTCTTTTCTATTTCTTAAGTGTGTCGGCTGCCATTGAGAAATAAAGGGAAAGAGCACAAGAGAGAGAAATTTAAAGCTGGGTGTCCGGGGGAGACATCACATGTCAGCAGGATCCGTGATGTTCCCCCAGATCTAAACCCAGCAAGTTGTTATTAGCGATTTTCAAAAGGGGAGGGAGTGCACGAATAGGGTGTGGGTCACAGAGATCAGATACTTCACAAGGTAATAAAATATCACAAAGCAAATGGAGGCAGGAAGAGATCACAGGACCACCAAATGAGGCAAAATTAAAATTGCTAATGAGGTTTCTGCAGGCATTATCATTGATAACATCTTATCAGGAAACAGGGTTTGAGAGCAGATAACCTGTCTGACCCAAATTTATCAGGTGGGAATTTTCCTCCTTCTAATAAGCCTGGGAGCACTACAGGAGACTGGGGCTTATTTCATGCCTTAGACTTCGACCATAAAAGACAGCACACGCTTCTAAAGGGGTTGTTTATAGGCCTGCCTTCAGAGTGCATTCTCTTTCTCAGGGATGTTCCTTGCTGAGAAAAAGAATTCAGCGATATTTCTCCTATTAGCTTATGAAAGAGGAGGAATAGAGCTCTGTTCCCTCCGGCTCACCGGCGGCCAGTTCAAAGTTACCTCTAGTTCCCTGAACATCACTGTTATCCTGTTCTTTTTTTAAGATGCTCAGATTTTGTATTGTTCAAACACACATGCTCTACAAACAATTTGTGCAGTTGATACAATCACAGGGTCCTAAGGCGACATTCATTCTCCTCAGTTTACGAAGAAGATGACGGGATTAAAAGAAGACATTCATACAGCCAACAGACACATGAAAAAATGCTCATCATCACTGGCCATCAGAGAAATGCAAATCAAAACCACAATGAGATACCATCTCACACAAGTCAGAATGGCAATCATTAAGAAGTCAGGAAACAACAGGTGTTGGAGAGGATGTGGAGAAATAGGAACACTTTTACACTGTTGGTGGGATTGTAAACTAGTTCAACCATTATGGAAAACAGTATGGCGATTCCTCAAGGATCTAGAACTAGATGTACCATATGACCCAGCCATCCCACTACTGGGTATATACCCAAAGGATTATAAATTACTCTACTACAAAGACACATGCACACGTATGTTTATTGTGGCACTATTCACAGTAGCAAAGACTTGGAATCAACCCAAATGTCCATCTGTGACAGACTGGATTAAGAAAATGTGGCATATATACACCATGGAATACTATGCAGCCATCAAAAAGGATGAGTTTGCGTCCTTTGTAGGGACATGGATGCAGCTGGAACCATCATTCTTAGCAAACTATCACAAGAAGAGAAAACCAAACACCGCATGTTCTCACTCATAGGTGGGAACTGAACAATGAGATCACTTGGACTGGAAAAGTGGAACATCACACACTGGGGCCTATCATGGGGAGGGGGGAGGAGGGAGGGATTGCATTGGGGAGTTATACATGATATAAATGATGAATTGATGGGTGTTGACGAGTTGATGGGTGCAGCACACCCACATGGCATAAGTATACATATGTAACAAACCTGCACGTTATGCACATGTACCCTAGAACTTAAAGTATAATAAAAAAAAAAAATAAGAGATTTAAAAAAAAAAAGAGATTAAAGACAGGCATAGGAAAACACAAGGGTATTGATTGGGGAAGTGATTAGTGTCCATGAAATCTTCACGATTTATGTTCAGAGATTACAGTAAAGACAGGTGTAAGAAATTATAAAAGTATCAATTTGGGGAACTAATAAATGTCCATGAAATCTTCACAATTGATGTTCTTCTGCTGCAACTTTAGCCGGTCCCTCCGTTTGGGGTCCCTGACTTCTCGCCACAATACACCAACAAAATTGAGTGTGTTCCAGAGTCTGTTACAAGTTGGAAGGCTTTTTTTTTTTTTTTTTTTTTTTTTGAGACGCAGTCTCGCTCTGTCACCCAGGCTGGAGTGCAGTGGCCAGATCTCAGCTCACTGCAAGCTCCGCCTCCCGGGTTTACGCCATTCTCCTGCCTCAGCCTCCCGAGTAGCTGGGACTACAGGCGCCCGCCACCTCGCCCGGCTAGTTTTTTGTATTTTTTAGTAGAGACAGGGTTTCACCGTGTTAATCAGGATGGTCTAGATCTCCTGACCTCGTGATCCGCCCGTCTCGGCCTCCCAAAGTGCTGGGATTACAGGCTTGAGCCACCGCGCCCGGCCGGAAGGCTTTTATGGAAAAGTTTAGAGAAAAGGAAGTGGATTCCTCATGCTGGAGTTGTCCCTTTCATTGGAGAGTATAATACAGAAGTTACAATCCTAGGCTACAGATTACAACAAAGAGGCTAAAATGTTTAACATGCAAAACAATCAGTAAAACTTCATGAATCAGAAAAACTTCACGATTCAGAAATAAGTCAATCTCCTTTTCTTTTCTTTCTTTTTTTTTTTTTTGTATTTTGTTTTTGAGATGGAGTCTCACTCTGTCACCTAGGTGGAGTGCAGTGGCATGATCTCAGCTCATTGCAATCTCCACCTGCCAGGTACAAGCAATTCTGCCTCAGCCTCCCAAGTAGCTGGGACTAGAAGTGCGCACCCCCACGCCCAGCTAATTTTTGCATTTTTAGTAGAGATGGGGTTCCACCATGTTGGTCAGGCTGGTCTCAAACTCCTGACCTTGTGATCCGCCTGCATCGGCCTCCCAAAGTACTGGGATTACAGGCGTGAGCCACTGTGCTCAGCCTGTCAATCTCCTTTTCAATGTCAGTAAGTTATGTCTTAATCAGTATGCCAAGTTTGAGGAACTCATGATAATATTCGAGGAATTCATGTTAT
Organism: Trachypithecus francoisi; assembly: GCF_009764315.1. Classification (NCBI taxonomy): domain Eukaryota; kingdom Metazoa; phylum Chordata; class Mammalia; order Primates; family Cercopithecidae; genus Trachypithecus; species Trachypithecus francoisi. The sequence continues at coordinate 115,258,904 of NW_022681458.1, forward strand.
GATCTTTACTCAGGAATAGGATGTGAGCCAGGAATCATAAAACTTCCCCTGGGCAAGTCACATTCATATATAGATGACTAGTGGGTGGGGGGCAGGCTGGAGAAGCACACCCTTACCCTGGACAAGTGGATTTGGAAGTCTGCCAAATGTGACCTGTAGATTATCACTTGCAGAATGGCAGCCACGACTGTAGGTATCATTATCATGTTCCAGGCAGGTGGAAGGCTAAAAGAAAATGGTAACGAGAAACGAGGTATATGCCAGGTGATTTCTCATCTTTATCTGGAATGCAATAACTTTCCCAAAGGCTCTAACCACTATTTCCATTTATATTTCACCTTCCAGAATGGAATCTCATGGCCAACCCTTGCTGTAGGATAGCATCTAGAAAAATCACGATTGTATTCATACACATTACCTTTTCCCAAATGAAAGAAGAGTAGAATGGCTATAGGGAAGGTAATTATTGGTAACCTTTGGAGAGAGAAGGAACTTTCCATATAGATGAGTAGTGAGTGGGTGGCAGGCTGGAGAAGCACACTTTTACACTGCAGAGAAGGCTCTTCATTTTCTGTTCTTAGGAGCTTAAATTTACCCACCTTTCACAAAAGAGGCCATTTTGTGTGACTGCTGTCACAAGTACTTCCCTGTACCCGTTTCTCATTGTTCACCTAGAAAATTATTTGTCATCAAGACTCAGATGAAATGTCATCACATTCACATGGAAGCCTTATGCTGCTCCATCAGAAAAAAAAAAAAAAAATTGTTGAATGTCTACTAGAAATTGAGCTGACTAAAGGCAATAGCTCCACCTTCTTTGTATTTCAACCCTTAGGCTAATGCCTGGGTGGCTTACTTAATTTATATACCATGTGTGGAGTGCAGATATTACACATTTCCAGTTAAGGTGCATGAAGGATTGGGTGTCTCACATAATTTCTTAGGGCTAACTATAAAAAGGATCCAAATATTTTTTGCTAGTTTTGGAACAGTTCAAATACACGGGAGAGTGAGAACCTGTGCTTTGGTGTTGTAAACCATAAAGCAAAATACACAAAATCAAATGTCCTTTTGGAGAATAAAACCTAATCAAATGTACAGAGAGATTGAGTCCTAGCAATAGGTTAACCAGCGGGTACATGTCACTCCTAAGGACATTCCAATGTGAGAATACTTAACTATTTTGCTGGCCAAAGAAGAATCATTTTTGCTTGAATTTGATCAATGGGCCAATAGTTTAAACATTTAGCAAAGGACAATACCTTAAAAAATATTGGCCAAAAATTATAAAATATTTTAACAATATTTATATATTTCTAATTGATAAATAATATTTGTATATATATTATGAGGTACAATGTGATGTTTTGATCTCTGTATGAATGAGTACATTAAGCTAATTAACATATCCATCACTTCATCTAGTTATCCTTTTTTTTTTTTTTTGTATGTGGTAGAATACAAAAAATCAATTCTGTCAGCAATTTTGAAACACACACTAAATTATAATTAACTGTGGTCACCACACAGTGCAATAGATACTAAAATATTTCTTCTGTCTAACTGAAGCTGATCAATATCTCCTTTTTCCCCCATGCATCCCCAAAACCCTCAGCCTCTGGTAAAATCCTTTCTATTCTCTTTTTCTATGAGATTCACTTTTTAGATTCCACATATGAGATTTTATAGTACTTGTTGATATGGTTTAGCTGTGTCCCCACCCAAATCTCATTTTGAATTGTAGCTCCCATAATCCCTGCATGTTGTGGGAGGTAACCTGGGAAGTAATTGAATCATGAGGATGGGTTTTTCCCATGCCGTTTTTGTGATAGTGAATCAATCTCAGGAGAACTGATGGTTTTATAAAGGATAGTTCCCTTGCACATGCTCTTCTTGCCTACCACCATGTAAAGGGTGCCTTTGCTCCTCCTTTGCCTTTCACCATGATTGTGAGGTCTCATGTGGAACTGCGAATCCATTAGAACTATTTTTATTTATAAATTACCCAGTCTCAGGTATTTCCTCATAGCAGTATGAAAATGGACTAATATGCTAGTCTTTCTGTCCCTGGCTTATTTAACTTAGCATAATGTTCTCCAGGTTCATCCATGTTGTTGCAAATGACAGCATTTTCTGCCTTTTTATGGCTTCATCGTGTGGTACACACATTTTCTTTATATATCCATTTCTTTGATTTTGAGATAGAGTTTCACTTGTGTTGCCCAGGCTGGAGTTCAGTGGCACGATCTTGGCTCACTGCAACCTCCGCCTCCTGGGTTCAAGCGATTCTCCTGCCTCAACCTCCCAAGTAGCTGAGATTACAGGCATGCACCACCAGGTCCATCTGATTTTATAGTTTTGGTAAAGAGAGGCTGGTCTCGAACTCCCAACCTCAGGTGATCCACCCATCTCGGCCTCCCAAAGTGCTGGGATTACAGGCATGAGTCTCTGTGCCCGGCCTATATATCCATTTCTTGATGAATAATTAGGTTGTTTCCATATCTTGGCCATTGTCAATAAAGGCACAATAAACATAGGCGTGCAAACATCTCTTTAACAAACATATTTCGCTTCCTTTGAATATATAATCAGAAATGAGATTTCTGGATTATATAGAAAATTTGACTTTCAGTTTTTTGAAAAAACTTCAGTCTATTTTGCAAAATGGCTGTATAATTTACACCTTTACCAACAATGCACCAAGGTTTCCTTTTTTCCACATCTTCACCAATGCATTCTAGTTTTGTGTTTTTCAATATAGCCCTTCTAGTATGTGTGAGGTGATATGTAATTATGGTTTTAATTTGTATTTCTCTGATGATTAACAATGTAGAACATTTAAAAATATATATTCCTTGGCCATTTTATTATATGTCTTTTTTTAAGAAATGTCTTTTCGGGTCCTTTGTCAATTTTCTAATCAGCTATTTTCCTGCTATTGAGTTATTTGATTTCCTTGTACATTTTTGGACATTACCTTTTTATGAGTTGTATGATTTGCAAATATTCTCTCTCTCAGTCTATGGGTTGTCTCTTCACTGTGTTGCTTCCTTTGCCATGCATAAGCTTTTTAATTTGCTATAATTCCATTTATGTATTTTTGCCATTGTTGTCTGTGCTTCTGGAGGCCTTTCCAATAAATTATTGCCCAGACCAATGTCGTGTAGTGCTTCCGCTATGTTTTCTTTTAGCAGCTTTATAGTTGCAGGTTTTATGTTTACATCTTTAAATTTTTTTTTGGTTTATTTTCACATATAATGTGAGATAAGAGTCCAATTTCATTCTTCTGAATTTGAATATTCATTTGTCTTGACATCATATTGAAGAGACTGTCCTTTTCCCATTGTGTGTTGCCAGCACTTTTGTCAAAAATCAATTTGTTGAAAATATCTAGATTTATTTCTGGATTTCTATTCTGTTCCATTTGTCAATATTTCTGTTTTTATGCCAGTGTCATGCTGTTTTGATTACAATGACTTTAATATATATTTTTGGATAAGGTGGTATGATGCTTCCAGCTCTGTTCTTTTTGCTCAAGATTGCTTTGGCTACTTGAGGTCTATTTTGGTTTCATACAAATTTTAGCATTTTCTTTTCTATTGCTGTGAAAAATGACACTGGAATTTTGATAGGGGTTACATTCAGTCTGCACATTGCTTTGGGTTTTGTACATTTTAACAACATTAATTATTCTAATCCTTGACCACAAAATATCTTTCTACTTATTTGTGTCTTTAATTGTTTTTTCATCAATGTTTTGCAGTTTTCAGTATACAGGTCTTTCATCTCCTTGGTTACATTTACTCCTAAGTAATGTTTTTAGTGCTATTTTAAAATGAGATTGTTTCTTTAATTTATTTTGTAGATAGTTTGTTGTTAGTGTATAGAAATTCTACTAATTTTTGTATGTTGATTTTGTAACCTGCCTCTTTACTGGATTTGTTTAACAGTTTTGGCAGGATTTTGGTTGAGTCCTTATGGCTTTCTCTATATAAAATCATGTGATCAGCAAAGAGAGACAATTTGACTTCTTTCTTTTCTGTTTGAGTGTCTTGTATTTTTCTTGCCCAATTTAGCTAGCTGGAACTTACAGTACTATGTTGAAGACTAGTGATTAGAGTGGGCATCCTTTTCTTATTTCTGATCTTAGATGAAAAGCTTTCAACTTTTCACCATTGAGTATAATGTTAATTGTGAACTTGTCATTTATGGTCTTTATTATGTTGAAGTACATTTCTTCTGTATCTGTTTTGTTGAGAAGTTGTATCATGAATGAATGTTAAATTTTCCAAATGACTTTTTTGCATATATTGAGATGCCTATACAGTTTTTGTCTTTTATTTTGCTAACGTGTTGTATCAAGTGTATGAATTATATGTGTTGAATCATCCTTGCATCTCTGGGATATACTTCACTTGATCATGGTGAATGATCACTTTAATGTGCTGTTGAATTCAGTTTGATAGTATTTTATTGGAGATTTTTATAATATGCTCATCAGAAACACTGGTCAGTAATTTTCTTTTCTTGTAATGTCCTTCCCTGGCTTTAGTATCAGGGCACTGCTGGCCTCATATAATTAGTTTGAAAGTAAACTTTCCTTTTTAATATATTTAAGATGAAGTCTTACCAGTCTCATCTACAACACTGATAGACAATCTCATAAATCATCTATAAAAATATTTATTTTTACTTAATGTAGAATCCTGATGAAATCTCTAAAAGCAATCATTTGTTTGCAAATCAAATATCTGTGTCAGTGAATTAGCTTATCCACTATAGAAAATTGTTGTATATAAGACAATTACATTTTGGAGAACATTTGCCAAATAACATGGCGTATGAAAGAGGTTTAAAAATAATTTTTATGGAATGCATAACTAAATGAAATAATGACTGTGATGTTTTTAAAAGCAAGGTCAGTCATACACTAACTTTACAGAGCATATGATTTCAAGAGTACTTGTGTGTTTATTTACTATATTAATGAGTAAACAAATGCATTTTTAAAAGATTTAACCCTATGATTTGTTATATACTAACTAACCTCACATGAATTCATGATACTTTTGATAGTTTAAACTGTAGCTTCACTTATTTATATCCCTGAGCAACTATACTCTGTCATGCCTTACTGTGGGTGACTATGCTGTCCTGATCTCTTGACTTTGGCCTCAGTTTTTTTTTTTAAATCTGCTTTGGTCAGTGGCATGAAGGCAGAAGTGACAATGTTCCAGTTCTGAGTCTATGCCATAAAAGCTTGGTATGTTTTCCCTATTTTTTCTGTACTTCTGATACTTACATAAAAGAAAAACATACAAAAAAGCTTAACTAATATATAGAGATTTGGTCAATTTAAGATAAGTATGTCTTTTAAAAAAATAGATTTTAATAAAACTCCAGTAACATTAAAAAAAATTCCATACATAAAGATTGAAACTCTAGCTCCATTAAAGTGCTAATAAAACTTTTAATAATTTTGTTTCCTATTGAATTTTTTTGTGAGGCTTTTTACATGAATCTTATTATTTGACAACCAAGATATTGTGAAAAAAATAATTTTAGAGCATATATAAAAAATTAATGAATTTAATTTATCTTACATTTTTTCATGCTAAAAATATCGAAGAACCTCTAAATATTCTATATTCTTGCAAGGGAAGGACACTTGTTCTTCTAACAAAAAAGAGTATTTTTCCATTGACAACTTTTAATCAAAAACAATTTAACTCTCTCCGTCCTATTCTGGCCATATGAAGTGCTGGCTTCCCCTTCAACTTTCACCACAATTGTAAGTTTCCTGAGGCCTTCTCAGAAGCTGAACAGATGCGTCATGCTTCCTGTACAGCCTGCAAAACTATGAGTCAATTAAACTTCCTTTCTTTATAAATTACCTAGTTTCAGGTATTTCTTCACAGTGATATAAGAACAGACTAACTACAGAAAATTGGTACTGAGGAATGGGGCATTGTTATAAAGGTACTTGCAAATGTGGAGGTGACTTTGGATCTGGATAACAGACAGAGAGTGGAATAATTCGGAGGGTTCAGAAGAAGACAGGAAGATTACGGAAGGTTTGGAACTTCCTAATGACTTGTTGAGTGGTTGTGACCAAAATACTGATAGTGGTCTGGACAATGAAGTCCAGGCTGAGGATGTCTTAGATGGAAATGAAGAACTTATTGGGAACTGGAGCAAAGGTAACTTTTGTTGTGCCCTAGTGAATAACCTGGCTGCATTTTGCCCTTGCCCTAGGGAATCTGTGGAACTTTGAATTTGAGAATGATTATTTATAGTATCTGGCAGAAGAAATTTCTAAGCAGGAAAGTATTCAAGACTTGGCGTATCTGCTTCTAAAAGGTTATGTTCATATGTGTGAGCAAAAAACCCCATAAAACTGAAACTTACATTTAAAGGGGAAGCAAAGTATAAAAGTTTGGAAAACTTGCAGCCCAGGCATGTGGTAGAAAAAAATGCCCATTTTCAGGGGATGAATTTAAGCAGATTGCAGAAATTTGTATAAGTAAAGAGGAGCCAAGTGCTAATAACCAGCACAATGCAGAAAAGGCCTCAAAGGCATTTCAGAAACATTCAAGGAGATCCTCTCATCACAGACTTGAAGGCCTAGGAGGAAGAATGATTTCATGGGCCAGATCCAGGGCCCTACTGCTCTGCACAACCTCTGAACACTGCTCCCTGCATCCTGGCCACTCCAACTACAGCCATGGCTAAAAGGCACCCAGGTACAATTTGATCTACTACTTCAGAGTGTTCAAGACATAAGCCTTGGCATCTTCCATGTGGTGTTTATCCTACAGGTGCACAGAGTGCAAGAGTTGAAGCTTGGGAGCCTCTGTCTAGATTTGAGAGGATGTATGGAAAAGACTACATGTCCTGGCAGAAGCCAGCTGCAGGGGTGGAGCCCTCATGGAGAACCTGTACTAGGGCAGTGCAAAGGGGAAATGTTGAGCTGGAGTCTCCACACACAGTTCCTACTGGGACACTCCCTAGTGGAGTTGTGAGAAAAGGGCCATCATCCTTCAGACCCCAGAATGAGGTTGATTCACGGGCAGCTTGCACCCTGTGGCTGGAAAAGCTATAGGTACTCAGTGCCAGACCATGAGAGCAGACACAGGGACTGAACCCTGTATAGCCACAGGAGTGGAGCTGCTGAAGGCTTTGAGAGCCCACCCATTGCATCAGTGTGCCCTAGATGTGGGACATGTAGTGAAAGGAGATTATTTTGGAGCTTTCATATTGAATGACTGCCCTGCTGGGTTTTAGACTTGCATGGGGGCTGCAGTTCAGTTCCTTTCTTTTGGCCAACTGCTTTATTTTGGATTAGGAGCATTTATCCAATGCCTATACTCCCATTGTATCTTGGAAGTAACTAACTTTTTAAAAAAATTTTTTGTAGGTTTATACGTGGAAGGCACTTGCCTTGTCTCAGATGAGGCTTTGGACTTTTGAGTTAATGATGGAATGAGTTAAGACTTTAGAAGACTAGTCAGAAGGCATGATTGTATTGTGAAATGTGAGAAGGGCATGAGATTTGGGAGGGGTCAGGGCAGAATGATATGGTTTTGATCTGTGTTCCTCCTCAAAATCTCATGTTGAATTGTAATTCCCAATGTTGAAGGTTGGGCCTGTAGGAGGTGATTGGATCATGGAGGTCCAAACCATCTTCTTGGTGCTGTTCTTGTGATAGAGTTTTTGTAAGATCTGGTTGTTTAAAAGTGGGTAGCACCTTTCCCTCTCTGTCTTCCTCCTGCTCTGGTTATGTGAATTTCTGGCTCCCTGTTTACTTTCTGTCATGATTGTAAGTTTTCTGAGACTTCTTCAGAAGCCAAGCAGATGCCAGCATAGTGTGTCTGTACAACCTGTGGAACCATGAGCCAATTAAGCCTCTTTTCTTTATTGAAATATATATATATAATCTTTTGAGATGGAGTCTTGCTCTGTCACCCTGGCTGGAGTGCAATGACATGATCCCATTCACTGTATGCAACCTCTGCCTCCCGGATTCAAGCAATTCTTCTGCTTCAGGCTCCTGAGTAGCTGGGGTTACAGGCACCTGCCACCACGCACAGCTAATATTTGTATTTTTTAGTAGAGATGGGGTTTCACCATGTTGGTCAGGCTGGTCTCTAACTCCTGACCTCAGGTGATCCACCCACCTCGGCCTCCCAAATTGCTGGGATTACTGGTGTGAGCACTGCACTCAGCCAAAAAAATAATAATTTAAAAGGGAAATGGAAATAGCATTCCATGAGACAAATGCAATACACATTGTTCATACTTATAAATTAGGAATAAAAGGATAATTAAATGCTAAAATAATTTTAAACATACCAGAAAGTATGTAGTCTCTGTCATGAAGATGTTAGAAAGGGAAAGGGGTTAAGAATAAACAATTCTGGTTAAGAATAAACAATTCTTGGAATTGTCAACCTGTGTCTAGAAGATGGAACGTGAAGAAGGTATTCATATTTTGGTACTGGCCTAGGATAAGAAAATCTCTAGTCCAAGAAGTTTACGATGGTGTGGCATATGTTCTACATTCCCAGATGTTGACAGGGATAAACTTTCAGTTGTTATGCCATGTCCCATTGTGTAGAGACAAGATGATTCCTGGTGACGCAAAGATGTAGCCTTAAAGAATGTTGAACTACATAATTGAAGAAGTTATGCTTCATACTTTTTTTGAAATATAATACCCTGAAAAGAAAATGGAAAAATTCTAGGATTACAACTCTGAATACTTACAGAGTTGTAATCATTGACAATGATAATCGACAAAATTGAGAGCAGTAATGTCGTCACCTCCTGGTGAGCTTCAGTTTGTTTCTCCTCTCCATCTTTAATTTTTTTTCTCCTTTTCAAAGTTAACCATTCACTTCACTTCTAAAGCCACAAATTCACATTTCCTGTTTTTGAATTCCCTGTAGATTCAATTATAAAGTATGCATTTGTGTCTGGCTTCTTTCACACCACATCATGTAGGTCCCTTCAATTATCTTCTGGCCCAGTCCTCAGACTCTTGCCTGAGATCAAGAGTATTCAGTGAAGAATAATAAAACATTTTTAAAGAAACTGTTTCACAAAGAATTTGTCCAGAATCTTCTGCAGGGATGACTGATCAGCAGTGTTGAAGGAGGTGTGCTTGTGGCACACATCTGCACATTTGATATAAAAAAATGCAGAGCTTTGCTCCAGAAGTGGATGAGCACCAGAAGCAGTTAGGGTGGTACTAGGACAGGCAAAACAAGAATATTTGCAACTTTGGAGGTATTAACTCTGTAACTGGTGACTTAGGAGAGGTCATCACAGTGAGCCAAAGCCAGAGATGGGAAAGCAGTGTATGCCATGAATTGGTAAGATGGTTGACCTCTTGGGAATTCTAAGAACTCTCTGGAGGAATTTGAAGGAAATGGAGTTTCTTTAGATCTGAGCCACAAAAACATAATATTATTTATTGTTTTTATATTATATATAAATATGTTACATATATTTTACACACATGTGTGCACACACACAAGGCTGGAACTGCTTTGGAAATAGTTATGTATGCTTTTGAGATTAGGAGATCTAGGGTAAGGGTCTAGTAGTTGAGAACAATAAATATAAATGCTTTCTCAAAAAAAGTGTTTTTTTTTTTTTTAATCTCACAAACTTATGCTTCTGTATTGGTATGCTAATGATGCAAAAAATTGGAATTTTTGTTTAATATATATCATACTGGTTTTCATGTACATGCTACCAATAGTTTGATAATAAATTTTTAAAGTCACTCCTGTATTTGCTTTATACCCGAGTTATTTAAAACAAAGGTTTAAAAGTAGATAAAAGGCCAGACAAGGTGGCACATCTGTAACCTCAGCACTTTGGGAGGCTGAGGTCAGGGGTTCGAGACCAGCCTGGTCAACATGGTGAAACCCTGTCTCTACTGAAAATACAAAAATTAGCCCTACGTGGTGGTACATGCCTGTAGTCCCAGCTGCTTGGGAGGCAGAGGTGAGAGAATCGCTTGAACCTGGGAGGCAGAAGTTGCAGTGAGCCAAGATCGCGCCACTGCACTCCAGCCTGGATGACAGAGTGAAACTCAGCCTCAGAAAAAAAAAAAAAAAAGAAAAAAGAAAAAAAACAAAAAAAAAGTGGTTAAAAGTATCACAAACTGAACTGATGTCTTTCTACTGTTTCTCACAATATCTTAGCAACTAAGACCACTGAAACTTACTTTTCTGTTGCAAATTTTCTAGCATTGAAAATGGTTTTATATGTAAAGAGAAATATAAGAAAAGAAGTAAAACAGCTTACCATAAGAAAGGGTTTTTTTTTTAAACCCAGATTTTGCATTTTCTTGTATCTTTAAAGCTACATAAACTGATCATTACTAAGGCAATTCACTTAGAGACTAGATGTTAATAACAAGAGCATTTGCTTAATATTCTTGGTGATTAGGTTTCACATCCTTAAGTCTTTATCGAAAAATACCTTTATTCCCTTAATTTCTCTAAGAACAAAACTAATATGATCAAAAAATGTAAAATGAAAATTGTGATGGGCTGTTCAAAAAATTGATAAGAAGTCAAACTCACTTCAGAAAAAGAAAGCACAGCAGCAGCAGAACCATTACAAACACTATTCAATTTTAAATTTGATTTTCAAGATAATGCAAGTCAAACCATTTGCCCAAATATGTAACAATCACACACAATAAAACTTACATAGTTATCCTATAGTACCCACATCAGTCCCTTCCACAGACATGCTCCCCAGGTTGCTATAAAACAAAAGACCCAAAATAGTTTAAGAAGGGAAAAATTTCAGAGAGATATTTGAAAAACAGCATAGCAATAGATTTTGCTTTTGATTTGCTGACTTGAAATTAGAGATATGATTTTAAATGATGGAAACGCCATCAAATTGTACCAGAACAGGCAAATGTGTATATACTGAGAAATCTGTACATAGCCTTTGTTGCTCTGGAGGGAAGCTCAAGGAATCCTTACTTTTATAATAGCAAAGAAGCTAAAAATCTTGACCCACAGTCACTTTAACACACAATAGAAGTGTTTGCTGTGGCATGCTCTAAGCTGTACCCTTTGTCCCAGCATAGTTTCGGCAGGTCATTGCATTCTCAAAAAGTGGCTAGAAAGCATTAAGTTAAATTAATATGATTAAGCTTTGTCTCATATAATTCTCCAACTGTTTCACATCTGTTAATCAGGTCTATCCCTATAGGATTAAATATTCTTGGAAAGCAAGACCTACATTTTTTTGTTGTTTGTTTCTGAGATGGATTCTGGCTCTGTTACCCAGGTTGGATAGCAGTGGCACAATCTCGGCTCATGCAACCTCCATGTCCCAGATTCAAGCCATTCTCGTGCCTCAGCCTCCCAAGTAGCTGGAATTACAGGTGCCCGTCACCATGTCTGGCTAATTTTTGTAGTTTTCGTAGAGATGAGGTTTTGCCATGTTGGCCAGGCTGGTTTTGATCTCCCGACCTCAGACAATCTGCCTGTCTCAGCCTCCCAAAGTGCTGGGATTACAGGCGTGAGCCACCATGCCTGGCCAACAAAACCTAAATTTTTAATATTTCTAATTACCTTTGATGAGATACATAGAACATATCTAATCTCTCTCTTCTCCTTTGTTTGACAATTTTTCATAATCTGATTACAATATTAGTATTGGTAATTATAGAAAATGAAGAAAGCACAGAACAACAGGAGAAAAAATATATATATTGCCTGTAATTTCAATATCCAGAGAAAGCCCCTGTTAATATATTGGGGCAATTTATCCCAATTCCACCCCTACACCTTTGGCACTTCTAAAAAAAGCATAGGCTTAAAAATTCTATTTGTTTGTTGTTTTTATATAATTGGAATCATTCTAACTTTTTCACACATCATTAAATGTTCTTTGTTACCATGATAGTATGGCTACATAATTATCCATTTGTGGCAGAGTTAGCTAGCTCTTTATTAAAGACTGACACTACTCTTGCATGGCATATAGACCCAAAAACAACCACATTTTTCAGCCCTTTTAAAATCTAAATTGTGTCATGTGATTGCACTTTGACTAACAAAGTACATACAAAAATGTTTAGTCCGTTTATAGTTTAAGTACATAAGAACTTCTTTCATAAATTTCTACTTTTTCTTATTTCCTTATCTGCCAAATTGACATCAATGCCAAGAGATACCTGGGAAACCACATGGTATGAATGCCAGGGCTCTCATCTGGCTAGATCCCTGAATGACTGCATGGAGTAGATTCCTTTACTCCTGCCTCACTTGCTGTTTATATACTATGTAAGGAAAAAAAAAAAACCTTTCCACTCTGTTAAACCAGTAAAATTTAAGGTTTATTGTTAGAGTAGCAAACATAACCTTAAACAAAACCCTATAATCTATAAATAAGTCATAACTATTATTGAGTGGTTTTCAAAATTTTATACAGTAATTATGATATTTGGAAATGAATCTTTGTACATACACTACATCTTCAGGACAAATTCATAGAAACTATATTGTTGGGTTTCAGTGAAGGAACACTATGGCTCCTGGTACAGACAGCCCCTGAACTAAATATAAAAGTTAGAAAACAAAAGATTTGAAACAATGTACACTTCAACAAATTGTGTATAAGAATTCCTAGTTCCTTGGATTCTCAATCTTTCCCAATCTCCTTCCATTACCATAGGTGAAAAATATTGTTTTTATTTCTTGAATTATACCAGTGGTTATATATTTTTTTCTTTTTGTTCTTCCTTTTCATTATAACTGTGTATGTTTCCCACTTATATTTAGTTATAAGACTAATATCTTTACCATTCATGCCCTAATTCAAACTAGACCAAGACTAGCAGTAGGTAAATATAATCATTCATGAGCTTGTGTGTTAGAGTTGCTTTTGTTGCTGTAGAAGATTTAGCATGCCATTAGGAACCTTAGCACCGCTTTTTTTTTTTTTTTTTTTTTTTTTTATGGCCTGTTCTTACCATTTCTGGGGTCTACCCATTGGTCTAGACTTGAGTCAAAGTGCTTGATCTCTACCTAGCTCATCTATTGGGATTGAAGTCCTCATCTGAACAGGCCTCTGAGATGATGTTCTGATAATTTGACTGGTACTTCTAGCCCATATTTTTAGTAACCCTTTCTAGATACTATGGCATGCACTCCTGGTAATTTACTTTGTTTTCAGTGACTCCTGCATCATTGCAAGTCTAGTCACTACTTGGAGACATCTGGTGTTTTTATATTCATTAATTTATTCATTTATTCTCAAAGTAAACATTTATGGGGTGCCTCCTATAGTCAGACTTGTAAGAAACATTAGTGTTACTTTGGTAAATAAACACCCATTGTTCCTCCCCTCATAAAGCCTAGAGTCTAGTATATGTGAAAAGAGAAGGAGCAAATAGATAGTGAGAGGAACATATGAATAAGAAAACACATCAGTAAATGTATAATTGTTGAAAAAAAAAAACTAGATAAGTTAAGAGGTTGATTTTATCCAGGCTATTAAATTAGAGTGCCCCCAGATTCAAAGATCAGAGTGTTTCACCAAGGTAGTTTTGCCTTAGATTTTTATCAGGAGAGATAGATAACTTGCAGACAGGGTGGTTTAAAGTCCAGGTTGTTTTGTAGGCAGGGGAAGCTGAAGTTAGTTATTTGAACAGGACATGTTTTTCTTTGCGGATGGCTAGTTTTAAGACAATTAGTTTAGAATAAACAGTTCTAATCTTAGCAATCAATCATGACCAACAGTTCTGATTTTAGCTAAGCAACCATGAGACAAAACACAGAAAGTTGACTGAGGATTCTCTGTCTGGCTTATCCACAGAAAAACATGGAATAGTTAAGGAAACTGTCAAGGCCAGTACAGGTGAAATAAGTACAAGGATGAGAGACAAGAGAAGTCAGGAAAAGGTAGTGAGGTTTTTTTTTTTTTTAATTAATTTTTCTTTTGTTTTGTTTTTGAGACGGAATCTCGCTCTGTTGCCCAGGCTGGAGTGCGGTAGCGCAATCTCGGTTCACTGCAAGCTCCGCCTCCCGGGTTCACGCCATTCTCCTGCCTCAGCCTCTGGAGAAGCTGGGACTACAGGTGCCCGCCACCACGCCTGGCTAATTTTTTGTATTTGTAGTAGAGACGGGATTTCACCGTGTTAACCAGCATTGCCTCGATCTCCTGACCTCGTGATCCGCCCACCTCAGCCTCCCAAAGCGCTGGGATTACAGGCGTGAGCCACCGCGCCTGGCCCAGTGAGTTTTCACATTTAGTAGAGATGGGTTTTCACCATGTCTCGAACTCCTGACCTCAGGTGATCTGCCTGCCTCAGCCTCGCAAATTGCTGGGATTATAGGTGTGAGCCACTGCGCCCGGCCATGTTTTCGAGTGTTTTTTTAAAAAAAAGACTTGTGCAATAGATTTTGAGGTGAAATTTAGTGATTTTTTTCTGATAAATTAGAGCATTTAATTGACTATTTTATTCAGGTGGATGTGTTGAATATTTGTTAAAGACCAGTTTTTTAAGCTAAGACATGTAATAAATCCCAAATGACAGTACCTTGTTGCTTACTTAGCTATTGTACTTATATTTTTTGGAGGAGAAAACACTATCATAAAGTGTAAATAGCCAATGCATAACTCTATCTTATGCCGGGCCGTGACTGTTGGCAGTGTCATCACTGAGAAAGAGATAAATAAAGTTTATTTACTACAAAAAAAAAATCCAGGTGCAGAGTGATGTGGGACATGGTACAGAAAGATGACTGTAGGAACCATATCCAGTGTGACTACAAGCTACAGTGCGACCATAATAACTGATGTGAAAGGGAAGAAGTTGAGGCCCAGTGGAGCTTTACCTTAAAGACAGGCCTCATAGGTGTGTAGTGCACAGAGGAGATGAACAAAATTCTAAATTCTCTTCTCCAAAGAGGTGTAAAAATATAGCAATACAGCTATGAAAATAAAATGCAAGGCATCTGATTAGCCCATGGATAGATAGCAGCCTAATACAGGCTATTATCTTTCTTTATCTGGATTACTATAATAGTTTTATCACTAATCTCTTTTCTTATTTTTGTAAGATAATACAATTGATAAGATTAAAATAAGTAATTTATATAAATTTTCTTAGGTTAATTTAACCCATTATTAAGTTATTTATATAGCTACAGTTATATAAATAGGCCCAACTTAGTTTTATATAATTATATAACTACAGTTATATATAAATTTATATAACTACAGTTATAAAGTTTTACATCCACAGTTATATAAATTAGATGTATGTAACCTGTCATTTATATAACTGTAACAATAAGAGAATACCACAACCAATGTCTGCAGCAACCTCAGGCAACAGATGCTAGCTGTAGTCCCATTTTATAGATGAGAAAACTAATGTTTAGAGAGAGATAAAATAAATTAGCCAAAGCTTTTCAGTTAGTAAGTGTCTGAGCAGAGGTCTGAACCTAGGTATTCTGACTGTGGAGTCCATGCTGTTATTTGCTAATATCACTTCAAAACCAAAGGACTCCGAATGTTTTTGTAATTTTAATATATTAATAACAATATTTTAAGACATTGTCTCAGTTTAATATTGCATAACTTAGTAAAATTAACTATTTCAAAACTTCTAATGTGATCATGATTATCTAGGCATAATCAAGTTTGAACTTAGTTGCAGGAAGACAGATAATATCTTGTAGTTTTTTTAGTTTGCTATAATTTTCACATTGCTTAATGTGAAATAATGTGCTTGGTAGTGAGACAAAAGTATTTGTTCAATCGTTTATGTAAAATAACATATTTGAAAGATAAAATTGCTATCACATGGATTGGCACATTTGCTAGTTTATTTAGCTTGACTTGAATTGAGTGCAGATTAACTCATTAAGCAATTCCGAACCAGAAACTGCTTTCACCAGCACAGATAAACAAAATCTTACTGTTGAAAAGTTCACACTCCATTTGGAGGAAAATAGACAAAGGGTATGTGATAAATGCTGGGATCAAGGATCAAGATTCATGCACTATGCTGAGTGCAGAGACAGAAGAAACAGAAAACTGTTCATAATTT
This sequence comes from Trachypithecus francoisi, assembly GCF_009764315.1. Classification (NCBI taxonomy): domain Eukaryota; kingdom Metazoa; phylum Chordata; class Mammalia; order Primates; family Cercopithecidae; genus Trachypithecus; species Trachypithecus francoisi. Next base: position 115,275,003 of record NW_022681458.1, read on the forward strand.
TATTAAACTGTGGCTCAGTGAGTTTTAAAACAATGATTTCCCCAAACAGTCACAAGAAACATCGAACACTGTGATGAAGGACACCTGCTAAATGCTGTGGGGAACACCAAGTAGTATTAGCCAGGGACCTGCCCCCAAAATTTTGAACTCTAGTTGGAGAGAGAATGATGAAAAGTGTAAGATCTTAAAGTGCGAACCCAGAGGACAAACGGATCTCTCTAAGTTGAAACGATCAGTAAAGTGCTTTAAAAACATAACAGATTCTTTGCTGTCACAAAGCACGTGGAGAATTTAAGAAAGCATTTCTTTCAAAAGATTTGATTGCTAGATCGAAGAAAGAAGTAAAACCATGGCAGCATCTTCAGTGGAGGTGGGACGAGTATAACTGGAGCACGGGACTCTGAAGGCCATGTCAGGAAATGGGGTTTTAAAAATGGCTTCTGGCCATTTTGTATGAGGCACAAAGGACCACATGGGTCTGTGAACTGACAAACAAATGGACACAGACTGGAAGGCCAAGGTTCTTCCCTGTGGGAATTCAAGTCAGAATTCTGACCACCAGACCTAGATATTTTCCTTGAAAGCTATTCAGCTTTAATTCCTAGGGGCATTGTGATCCATCATCCATCGTTGCTGAGGACCTCTGCGGGTCAAAGCCGTCTGAGTACACCCCTACCTCTGCTGTTCATTGAGTAAATATGCCACTTGCCTCTGGAAATTGAGTGCTGCCACTTTCTGCTGTCTTGAGATCAGATTTTCCCCTTTGACATCAGCAAGTCCGTTTCATAGTAGCATTTCCAACAGTCACAGCTGGTCTACAGGGAAACTGGTCTACCAGAAAAGCCTGCGGGGCCTTTCAAGAAAACGTGCTCCTCTCACTAAAGTATTGCTGTAGCCTTAGTGAAGGAGGTGCCTCTGAACTCTCTCAGGAAGTGGGTATGAAAACCGATAAATCTCAAAAATGTCTATCCCTTAAGCCTTTAGATGTCTTTCCTTACTAAATTGATGGAAAATTCTGGGATTTCAGGCTCATTAAATGTAGGCCACTAGTGAATCCAAGTTTTAGTCCGCTATTGACAGACTATTAAGCTCTTCCAGCTGCATAAGTTACACATTAAATGAAAAATCTGTTAAATACACTCATAAATATATTCAGCAGAGACATTGTATTATCTCCTTTCTGTAACTCTCTTTGATGCCATTTACACATATATTTCCAGATTTATGTTGATACAAATTGGAAAACTCTGGCCATTATTTTAGAGTATAAATGATTTTTTCGTAGTCAGAATTTTTTTTTTATTTTTATTTTTTGAGATGGAGTCTTGCTCTGTTTCCCAGGCTGGAGTGCAGTGGCACAATCTTGGCTCACTGCAACCTCTGCCTTCTGGGTTCAGGTGATTCTCCTGCCTCAGCCTTCCGAGTAGCTAGGACTACAGGTGCATGCCACCACACTTAGCTAGTTTTTATATTTTCAGTAGAGATGGGGTTTCACCGGGCTGGTCTTGAACTCCTAACCTCAGGTGATCCACTCGCCTCGGCTTCCCAAGGTGTTGGTATTGCAGGCATGAGCCACTGTAATCTTAGTCAGATTTTGAACTTTTCCTCTAGGTTCAGGCTAAAATATAATCTAGTTATGGAAGTGTCAACTAAGGGTAGTTGAAGTGTCCTCAGATAAATAAGTATCCCTTGAATGCAATTGCCAGTAGAAGTTTGCCACAGGGACCTCAAACTAGGAAAGAAAAGCACCTTCCAATACAGAAAGGCAGGCTGCTTCCACTGACAAAGGATGCTCACGTAATTTAAGGGTTGAGGATTCTCTGTTTCATTCACTCCTAGTCTCAGGATCCTGCTTCTTCCTAATTCATACTCTTCTGTTTTTCCTGAGTGATGCTGAAAAGCTAGGAATTAACTCACACTATAATTATACAGTCTACACAATTAACATTTATGCTCATTTTTGGAGACTGACCCTTTAGCTATAAGATATTCTATAGGGATACTATAAAAGCTCTTTGATTCTCTGTATATTGATATGAATTTTTTTTTAAACCTGTTAGTCATTCTCTTTTTGTAAGCACCCCAATGCACTCAGTTACAAGCATTCCACCTCACAGATCTTGTGGCCTTTGAAATAATGTCCAAATGCCATTGTTAAAAGAATTGCAGGGCCGGGCACAGTGGCTCACACCTGTAATCCCAGCACTTTGGGAGGCTGAGGCAGTTGGATCACCTAAGGTCAGGAGTTCGAGACCAGAATGGCCAACATAGTGAAACCCTGTCTCTACTAAAAATATAAAAATTAGCTGAGTACGGTGGCAAGCTCCTGTAATACCAGCTACTCGGGAGGCTTAGGCAGGAGAATCTTCTGAACCTGGGAGGCAGAGGTTGCAGTGAGCTGAGAGCACGCCACTGCACTCCAGCCTTGGTGACAGAAGGAGACAGTCTAAACAAAAACAAAAACAAAAAAACAAAAACAAACAAGCAAAACAATAACAACAACAACAAAAAAGAAGAATTGCATGTTTTCCAATTCATATCAACATAAATCATGCACTTGTCCTCCAAGGCACTGACCTTAGCAGGCATTTCATTACAACTAACCATACATCTGACTTAGATTAATTTGATTAATTATGATGCTAATGCATTTCATAGATTCTACTATTCCAACACTTGATAAAACTATAGAATAGCCTACTAAAGACTTAGTTACAATGCCAGTAGGGAAACAAAAAGATGGAGCTCAGTCAACAGGATGCAAAAATATGTGTGAATCAAAAACCAGTAGATAGTATTTGTTTTGTAGCCAGAATACATGGATCAAGAAATCAAATGGCAATGGCAGAAGTGCTTCCTTTCACTGTTACACTGTCTAATTTATGAAAATTTTGCTTCTTGCTCTTAGAATAGTAAGCTTTGTTGATTTGGAGGTCTTGGTTCTCTAGGAAGACAGAGTACCACCAAGGGACACAGCACTTCCACTGAACTGAAAGTTGAGATTGCCACCTGGCCATTATTACCACATTGCAACACTATCTATAGGCAAAGCTGACTGGGATGACTGATTGAAATTACGGTTACACAAAGAGGCAGGAACTCAGGTGATTCTCTGTGATAATACTTAGTGCTTTCATACCCTATGGTAAAAGTGAGTTAAAAACTATAGCAACAACAAAAAACAAAGGCAGAACTACTGAGTCATCCACTGCAGAAATAAAGATTTAGGTCACCTCACAAACAGAAGATCTCAACTATCTGAAATACTGACCAAGGTCAAAGGAAACATGGACTGGTTAGTGAGAGAAAGAAGTTATAAATATCAGCTATGACCTCATGACCATTACAAAAGCAGAAACTGTAGAAGAAATGAATATATTTGTGTGTATGAAATAATTTGTTCATGTTTTTCTCCTTACTGCTAATATTTTATATAAAACTTATGGTTGCTATTAACTTAAAATTGAGTTATTAGGCAACAAAATATTCAGATGGAACTGTGGCTAACATCCAGAATACAAATGTTGATATTTTGTATCTCCTCATTTTAAGGAGAGACTTAGAGATTTGTTTATAACGAAGAAGTTGCATCTTGTTAAGTGGAAATAGAAAGTCATTTTTGTTGTATGGAAGTTCAAATGTGTAGAAGGATCTAAATGAATGCCAAGCAGTGGAAGAGGTGGAATGTGATTTTGTTTCTCAGCTTCAAACTCATGTTTCTATAGTTGGCTTTGTGATGCTGCAGACTTCATTTCTGCTTTGTCTTCTGGGGCTTGTTATACTAAGTAAATAGGGGCTCTTGAGGTTGACTGGAATGCTGAAGGAGGGAGAAAAATGTTGCATCTTTCTGATTGCTCCATATCCCTGCCTATCTCATTGCAACAATCACCCTTCACTCTGGCAATGGGTAGTAGTAGTGGGTTCTTATTTGCAATTTTTTCCATTCCTCAAAAGCAGCTTTACAATTCCTAAGGGGTACCAGCCCTTCATAACTGGCACCCACTCCTCAGGGTCTGGACCCCAGTTCTGCAGGTCCCCTCCTCCCAGATGCTAACCTCCATGGTTATTTCCTGCAGTTACTTTCTCTGTGATACCATCATGTCCCCAATGAGTATTTTTAGTTGTCTAATAATTGGTTGAAAATGTATGTACATTCATCTCTGTTAAAATAACTGGTGCCATTTCTTTCTTAACTCAACACTGAAAAGATACAGTAAGGTTGTTCTGCAGTAGGAAGTTACTCAAATTTTAATCCTGTCCTTTGAAACTGAGCCTTAGAATTAGCCTAGGGATTTAATGAATGAGACTAAGTAATGGCCCAATATCACCCCCATATCACCATCTTAAGCAACTTTACTGCTTTTTATTATTAGACAATTCATGAAACCTTTAGTGTATGTGTTTGGGAGGGTGGGGCAGTGATCATATCTCTTTGAAATGTACCTGGACCGTAAGAAGTACTTTTTTAACGTATAAAAGAATGCTTTTTAAAAGTACTACGTATTACTAGTAATACTAGTCATACTAAGTATGACTTGTATTACCTACTAGTTGGTGAGCTTGGACCAGTTAACAGTCAATACATCACAGATGATGAGTGCTTGGTTTCAAACCCAGACTACCTGGGTTTGAACCATACTTCCTCCACTTCCCAATTCTGTAACTATGGGTAAGTGACTTCACCTCTCTACACCTTGTCTGTGAGATGAAGGTAATTACTGTAGCTAATGCATGAGGTTGTAGTAAGGATTAGAGGAAGTAATTTATTAAAGACCTTTAGAAATGTACCTGGACCATAAGAAGTACTCAGTGCATTTTGTTTCTCTCATTGTTGGTTAGCCATGTGAATCTGTGAATCTGGAAACTCACAATACTGTACTACTAATACATATTGGTAAAGTTGTGTGCATTTCCCACTACGGTTTGATTGAGTTCATCTAACCTGTTAGCTGCAATCTGGCAAATCATCTTTCTTCATGGAACCAAATCCACGTGTGCTTAGGATAAAGCATGAGCTGTGAACCTTAATTAGTGTCAGTAGTTCACTCTTGGTCTGCAGAAAAGGCAGTTCTTTCATTCAGGGGACATGAACTTACTGTTTTGATTTATTCTGCATATGAAGCATTAGTAAATCAGTAGGGAAAGCATATGAAATACAGGAACTAATTTGATTTCTTTAAAGTATTACATCTGGATGTGTGACATGAAACTCCTAACATGACCCTGGTCTATTGCTGTCAAATTCCTTGCCAAAAATGAAGTCTAGAATGGTTGACCAATCTGGGATCAGAGGGCAAGGCCAAAAGTGTGGGCCACGGTGCAAATCTGTCTAATGTTGCCAGTAGGGCCATTCTTGGGAAGGTCATGAAAGAAAATATTCTCCAGGGCTATCCCAAGAACATCTCTTTCCTCTGCTTCTCCACTCTTTGTAACCTATCTGCCCCATTTCCACTTTTCATCTGACAAAACTCAAGGAGGAATGTGAGCAAGTGTCTATCGCTCTTAGAAAATTGTCCTCTAAACCTGATCACTTGCTGATCACTCTGATATTGTGAACACCTCTATGTGACCTCACTGTGAACATTCTTATCATAAACTTCAGATTTTGGGAAATACAAATTAAAAAAATTGAGATGGCAGTTTTCAACCGTCAAATGTATAAACAATTAAAAAGATTTGTAACTACTAGAATCAGCAGCCATGTGGGAAAATGGGCTGTCTTATACATTGCTGATGGGTATGTAGAGCGGCACGAATTTTTCAAAGGTTATATGTCAATAAACAAAAATATTTAAATATGCACAGTCTTACACTCAACATTTGCACTTCTAAAATTTGTACTAAAACAAACAAATGAAAAAGAACCAGTACTTAAGAGATTAACTCCAAGAATATTTGTTTTAAAACTTTTTGTGGCAGCAAAAATTGGGAAAATCTAATTTTCCGTAAATAAGAAGTATGCAAATATATTCTAGCCATGGAGATTTTGCAGTATTTTAGAGCTATTAAAACAGAAGTGTTCCTGAGAGGGATATGAAAGTTAAGTGAAGAAAGTGAGCTGAAAACAAGAGCATATAGCATGCTACAATTTTATTTAAGGAGAAGGAGTATAAGAAAATAGCTGCATATGCTTTATTCCTTTGTGTATTTAAGTTTAGAAGCACAAAAGAGGCTATATCCATGTGTGTGTTTAGTTTGGGGCCCAGATGGAAAGAGCTTTTGGAGTGATTATCAATTTTTTTATGATTATTATGGTGTTAAGATTTATTATAATGGCCATGCTTTTATCTACAATTTTTAAATCCAACAAAATAAATAAATAATTTATCATAACACATAGAAGAAATTAGGCTGTAAACTTTTTAAATGTCCACATCTAATCAGGAGATAATTCATGTGGAATTTGAACCCAGGGCTACGTGGTCCCAAAACTATCCTAGTTGTTTTACACACATTTCCTTGGGCCTTGTGAAATACAAATTCAAGTGAACAGGTGGAATCAGCAGTTTTTGGCTGAGAAAGCATTCCCAGTGTCTTTGGAAATTAAACCCCACAGGCAGCAGTTTGTTTCATGCGAGGTTTATCATACCTATTGATAAGAAAATATACAGAACACACTAAACCTGGTCCTGGCTCTTCTGCAACATTTAACCACAATTAGAAACTTACAACAGTGTCCAAGAATATTGGCACAATACAATGGTATCATTTGGAGCAGCTAAAGGAAAACACTGCCCAGCACTAAGGAGATAAGAGGAAAAGGTACTGCTTTCTCACACTTCATTTCATTTTACAGCATCTTTTTCTTTTTCGGCTTCATTTTGAGGAAAGAAAGAATGGTGCATTTGCAAGGCAGCTCAGCAGGTTGAGTCATGAGCTCTGGTAGGTGCAATATGTAAACTGCATCTAAATGAACATCTGTCAACCTTCTACATGTGGCGGTTAAAAGGAATGATAACCGGTGAAGTACTATTTATCTAGTGGTTTGTTTTTAATGCAAATGATGTCCTGTGGAGAAGGAGGAGTCCATGCAGAATTCATAAGCAGCCTAAGAAGTTGGTGAGAAAAGCAATAAACCTTGTGAAAAGACCTGCAAGACAACATACCCCTGGGGACCTCATCTTTGGAGCATTACTATGCTTTGTGAATTAAATCCTCTGCACAGAGCAGCCACCTGGTGCTTCAGAGATGATTACCATCATTCCTAGAGGCTGAGGCTTTCTGCATTATCAACCTAGCATCATGGGATCAACCTATGGAAACCATGAGGCCTTTCTGAGCTCAGAGCCAGAAGAAGTAGGCATGCCCTTTGGGTGAGGGGTGAATGCTAGCATACCAAGGTATTCTCTACTTACGAAGAGTCATGGGCTAAATTACGCTTACATTGATTTTTATGGTCCAGAAAGCACACAGGGCTGGGAAGACATGAAGAAAAGGGGTTGTCATATAAATTATTCTAAAACCATGGTAACTAAATATCAAAGCACTAAATCAGGGGCAGCAGACAGCCATAATGAAGTGTTCATGGAACCAGAGTCCAAAAATACAGAGAGGACTATGCAATCCATTGTGGAAACTGCTATAGTGTGAATTCAGAATAAGAAAATGAAAGAGGCAAAATAAATCCATCAGGACTGAAGGCCCTCCAGCCCAAATGTAAAATATAAGAGATAGAATTTCATTTTCTCTGTTCCTTTAATTAAGCCAATTCACTTCCTTTTGAATCGTCATTTTATAAATTCACGTAGATATGGGATCAAAAGAAAACTGCAAAAGAAGAAAAGTCCTATCATATAAAGATAAGCTATTGCAGTTTACTTTTTCCTTAAATAATCCAGATATAGTTTATGTTGTTAGTGAGGAAATGAAATTTTTCCAAAGTTTTTGGAAAAATTTCAAAAAATTTTGAAATTTTTTGAGGCCAATATTTTGCCTCACTTAATGACAATTTTTTTAGACAATGTCTAAATGTCTTTGCTCTTGTCTTTAAGATAAAACTCTAAATGTCAACAAACATGTGTTACAGTCAGGACTTCAATAATTAAGTAACTTTTAGCCCGGTGTCAAACATCATCTGTGTCCACAGTCACGTGTAATTAGACATAATTTTCATGGTTTTTCTTCCATCAAGCAACTCCTGCCCTTAAAATTATAACACATTCACACATCTCATTTTGTGTTTTAGATTAGTTTTGATTTGATTGAAAATTCCTCATCCAACCTTTCCAACAGGGAGAAGAGCTGGTGTGTCTCCCCTCCCCTTCCTTTCCCTTCTCACCTCACACAGGTACATGCACACAATGCAAAAAAGAAACCAGATCGTGAATACCCACTAGTGAATTGGTATTTGGGCAATGAAAGGAAACAGGTCCTAGAGCAGGTTTGCGCTTGAATGTATTCATCTTGCAGTCCATGGAGACAATAGGGAGGAAGATGCTTCTAAGCGTGGTGGAAGGGCAACCCAGGGAAAGAGGCTCAAAGTGCTCTCAGGATAGTAGTTTGCACAAAGCTCCTTGTTGTTCCCCTTTGCTTGAGCTGCAAAATGATCAGCAGGATTATCTGTCTGTGTTCAGAGAACACCGCTATCCTCAGCGTTCAGGCCTGGCTGTGGCAGGTCTAATAACACTGAAACGGCCCTTCAAACTGGCTGCTTCCATGCAGAAAAGCACAGAGAAAGGCTAATAGGCCCAGGCACATGGCAGAGATGCTCATTACGAAACTAGCCAGAAAGCTGCCTTTATTTCAAAAGTTCTCTTTATCTCAGAGTCAAAACTCCCAGGGTATAAATGAAAAAAATATTCTTTTAAACACTGTTGCCTTTGTCTATGTAAGTGAATCACGACTTTTTCAAGTACAAAATTTTTTAAATTAAAAAGGAAATCATGAATTCTATGATACTAGTTATATTCTACATTGATTCATTGAGAGTATAATGACCAAATAACTACATACATCCAATAATATTTTTATTTTTATTTTTTATTTATTTTTATTTTTTATTTTTTTTTTTTTGAGACGGAGTCTCGCTCTGCCGCCCAGGCTGGAGTGCAGTGGCCGGGTCTCAGCTCACTGCAAGCTCCGCCTCCTGGGTTTACGCCATTCTCCTGCCTCAGCCTCCCAAGCAGCTGGGACTACAGGTGCCCGCCATGTCGCCCGGCTAGTTTTTTGTATTTTTTTTTTTTTTAAGTAGAGACGGGGTTTCACCATGTTAGCCAGGATGGTCTCGATCTCCTGACCTCGTGATCCGCCCGTCTCGACCTCCCAAAGTGCTGGGATTACAGGCTTGAGCCACCGCGCCCGGCCCCAATAATATTTTTAAGTAAGTGTTGTTAAAATTTATCACAAGAACATCTACGTATATTTAATAAACTGGACAATGTTGTCATGATATACTGTATTTAGTCAGAGTACATATAATGTTCTGGTCTGTTTCAAGTGAAAATAATGAAATAGAAAAGCATATGTAGTAGATGAAATTCTGAACTTTTCTTCATTTTTTTTCCTTTACCGTATCCCTTAACTCCCTAGTCCTTGCTGCCACAGGGTGCCAGCCATCATCTTGAGGGAGAGAATGTTGGTGGGATGGAGACCGCTGTGAAATTCTTGGGTTCTAAATTTTAGTGTTTGACCTTTCCACTATAGAAATACTTCAATACTTACAAAAAGTAGAGCATACGAAAATGACCCTCCTGGAGCCACTACCCGGATTTGGCAACTAGATACACTTACCAGTCTTGTATCTTTCATCCAATACTTTTTTTTCATCTCATTATTTTAAAGCAAATTCAAGATATGTATTTCTTCTGGAAATATTTTTGTGGAATGTTTTTATTGTTGTTTTATTGGTTGGTTGGTAATATAAATACAATATTGTTATTGCACCTAACCAAGTTAACAATACTTTCTTAATATTTTCTAACACTCAATCTATATCCAGCTTGCCTAATATTGTCTCAAAATGTTTTTTATGCTGGTTTGTTTAATTCCGGGTCTAAACAAAACCCACATAGTGCATTTAGTGACCTCTTAAGTCTCATTTAATTTCCAACAATCCTCCTCTTTTAAGTCATATATATATATATATATATATAAACTGGGCCATTTGACTTGGAGCATTAGTTGCATTTTGGATGTGGCTGATTGCTTCTCAGGTATCTTTAACTGGTTCCTTTTTTCCCCGTAATTTCTGTAAACTGGTAGTTAGATTTAGAGACTCGAATAAGTTGAGCTTTTCTTTGCAAGCACAGTTGTACTTCTACTTACATCATACCAGGAATCATGTATAAGTAATGAATCCTTTTTTATCATGCTAAGATTGATTCTTACATATCTGGAAGCAATAAGACAAGAATGCTTGAAAAAATGCATCAGAAAGGATAGTGTATTTGTTGTCCTCTTTGTTTGAATTGAGAAGGAAGAGATATTAACAGAGGAAGCTAGAGTTTGCTGGACTGGCATAACGCTGATTGAATCTTGCCCTCTTCCTCAGGCTGAAGTTACAATAGCATCAAACATAAAAGCCCACATCAATTCAGATTCTGAGGGTAAAGGTGGTGTACACAGTGCTTTCCACATTGAATTCTGAGAAGGCACATCATCCCGGACACAACTATGATTACAAGACAAGTGACCTTCCCTGACTCAGCAGCAAAAAATTCTGGAAGCCAGCCTGAAGTTCACTCAACTGGAGTGTGGAAGTTAGCAAAGAAAATCCAAACACTACAGAGAGTATCTAGAAGTCTTCTGATAAGCAGTCTAGAACAAGTGCTTAGAGGACAGAGGGTAGTGACCTCAGCAGATGTTCATATGGAAGAGTGATATCAGCCGAGAACCACAACTCTCTAATTTTACTTCCCAGCAGGTATTCAGTGCATACTAGTTCCTACTTAGAAGGATCATATTTGCCCAAACAAAGTGATACCCATAACGAGGTAAGTTTCCTGTTTTCTCAGTGAGATATTTTGTTGTCATTGCTTTTGATTTTGGTCTTTTTGTTTGTTTTTGAGACAGGGTCTGGCTCTGTCACCCAGGCTGGAGTGCAGTGGCACGATCTTGGCTCATTGTAGCCACAACCTCCTGGGCTCAAGGGATCTTCCCACCTCAGCCCCCGTGGTCGCTGGGACTACAGCCCTGCACCATCAGGCCCAGCTAATTTTTGTATTTTTTGTAGAGATGGGGTTTCAACATGGGTTGAACTCCTGAGTTCAAATGATCCATCGCCTCAGCCTCTCAAAGTTCTGGGATTACAGGCCTAAGCCACAGTGCCCAGTGAGATCATTTTTTAAAAAATGCATTCTGGTCAGTTTGAACATATAAATATAAATTTGTATGGATCTAGAGAAAAGAACTACCAAATATTCACTTATAATAAAGATTAATTCATGAATTATACATGTACATTTATAATCACATGTCATCATTTTCCATTCTCATATTTCACTAAACCATCTATTCAATTATTTATACACTGCCCTGGATGACCATCTGTGGAAGTCCTACTAGGTGCTGTCTACTCTGTACGTGATTTCTCATTTAACCCACAGAAGAGTTTTCTAAGAAAGGCATCATGATCTCCCTTTCTCAGTTGACCAAGGGTAGGCTGACAAAGACTGAAAAGGGACTCCAATGTCACATGAAATAAGGGGTAGGAATGAGATTCCAGTTCTGACTCTCATCACAATACACCATTTAATCTCAATAGGAGCAAGGTTACCCACAAGGGGCTAAAAATTGTTTTAGGATAGCAGAGGAGCGGGAGTAGACATTATAATAGTTTATGGCCCTGCAAAGATTCACAATACATAAACAAATAGACAGTATACTTGTGGTATTAAAATGTCAAATTCTGGGCAGAAAGAGATTAATAAGGAAACATGTCTGAAAAGCCTCTTCAGAGGACCAATAATGAAAGAAGACTGAGAAACACTGCACATGCCCAGAGACTTACCTGCTGACAATGCCCCATTGAGTAATGAACTCTGGTGGCACATTACCATTTCTGAGGTCTAATAATGTGTTCCACCTCACATCACTCTCACTTCCATCCGAGGTCCTTGAAATGTGCATATTTTGAATCTTGCGCAACAATATACAGCACGCTCCAAGTGGCACTGGGACTTGTATCTCAAGTCCCCTCTGTAAAACTTTAAAATAGTTGCTTTTTTTCCTGCTCTGCAATCAGTGTACATTTTTGATCTCTTCGGCATAGCCACTTATGCATTTTCATTTTAAAGATTTTTTTAGGCCGGGCTCGGTGGCTCAAGCCTGTAATCCCAGCACTTTGGGAGGTCGAGACGGGCGGATCACGAGGTCAGGAGATCGAGACCATCCTGGCTAACATGGTGAAACCCCGTCTCTACTAAAAAAAAAAAATACAAAAAAAACTAGCCGGGCGAGGTGGCGGGCACCTGTAGTCCCAGCTACTCGGGAGGCTGAGGCAGGAGAATGGCGTAAACCCGGGAGGCGGAGCTTGCAGTGAGCTGAGATCCGGCCACTGCACTCCAGCCCGGGCGACAGAGCGAGACTCCGTCTCAAAAAAAAAAAAAAAAAAAAAAAAAAAAAGATTATTTTAAAGCTTACTTACTATAAGCATTAACTTACAATCATGAGGTAATATCCCCAGGGAACTAAGATAAATCTGTGTTAAATGTATTTGCCTATTTTTTTTTAATCAACTCTGTTAGGCAAACTCCATAAACATCCTGATTGTTACTTTCAGGCTTATGTGTCTCTTCAAAATTAGTAATAGAAGGGCAGGGAGAGAGAGAGAGAGGGAGAGAGAGACACAGAGAGAGAGAACAAGGGGATGAGAGAGAGGGAGACAGTGAAGAGAGACACCCTCCATAATGTGAAGGAATTTGTGAGGAATGCAAAGTAGGATAAGTCCCATTTTTTTCAGAGCATAAGTGTAAAGGAAAAGAATCTGCCTTGTATTTGGGCACATATAATGATGTCTTCTATCCACCAGTCATGTATAAAAATGGACAAAGGGATGAAGAAAAGATAAAATATTAAATTTGAGCCATTTTTAAAGTCTGAACTGAAGAAGAATCACTAATTTTTCTCAGAAGTCACTACATTAACTATTTTGCTATTAGACAAAGTAGAGACTTTATATATAAATTATGATACTATGGAAAAATGTTACATTTTTCACAAATGATTATATGGTTGTAAAATTTGTCACTATATATAGTGGAGTGATTATAATAAAGAAATTAATAATATTTGATTTTGTACCATAAAGGTATATTGAGTTTTCCTTAAGCTCCAGACACTAGGCTAGGCACTAAGCATGGAAATATAGCAAGACAGACCTGTCCCTGACAAAACTTCTCACATTAAGGTTTTCGTTTTGTTGTTGTTGTTGTTTTTAAGTTCTGAGGTATATGTCCAGGATGTGCAGGTTTGTTACAAATGTAAATGTGTGCCATGGTGTTTGCTGCACCTATCAACCCACCACCTAGGTATTAAGCCTAGCATGAATTGCATCTTTTCTTCCCTGACACCATCTTAATACCAGATCCTGATTCTAGATTTATGCACTTGATTGCCTTCAGGAATGTTCTCAGAAGTCTCAATGTCCCCACTGCTCTTTCGTCTCATCCCAGTCTTATTCATTATAGCCATGGCTGATTGGGTGGAGGTAGCAATGAATTATGCTAAGACTTCAATTAACACAATAAGTTAAATCATTCACTCTTTTTTTTTTTTTTGACATGGAGTCTCACACTGTCACCCAGGTTGGAGTGCAGTGGTGCGATCTCGGCTCACTGCAAGCTCCCCCTCCTGGGTTCACACTATTCTCCTGCCTCAGCCTCCCAAGTAGCTGGGACTACAGGCACCTGTCACTGCACCTGGCTAATTTTTTGTATTTTAATTTTTTCTGAGCCTATCTTTTCTCTACTCTCTTGTAGTGTTATTGTTTCATACATCAAATATCCACATATATGAGGATTTCCCTCGGAACTCCATTCCATTCAATTTCTGCCTATATTTCTTTGTAACAAACCTTGGCATTTAAATTATTATATCTCTATAATAAAACTTTCTATCCAGTAAAGTTCTCAAATCTATTCTTCTTCAAGATGATTTGAGATCTATTTGATGCATTGCAGTTTCATAGAAAATGTTAAAAGCAGTCTATCAACCTTTTACGAAAACATTCAACACAATTGTTAAAACTATAGATATAATTACATACAGTAAAATGCACAGATCTTAAGTGTACATTTCAGTGAGTTTTGACAAATTTATTCACCCTGGTTATTATCATAAACAACACTCCAAATCTCCTTTTTACCTTAGAGACTTTCCTCATGGCCCTTTTTGGTGCGTTTCTGGAAATTGCTGCTGCTTCAATTATGGGTTAATTGTTGAATGTCTCTGGAAATGTCAGGTTTCCACATTTTAAGATAGAAAGGAGACATATTGCTTGTGCTCCTTGGTATGTTAAAGGTTTGATTTTCCATAGCTGTTATACTCTCCATTCTCTTGCAGCCTTCAGAGGATTTATGACTTACTGGTAGAATGGCTGGGAAAGCACTTTATGCTTAGACCATATCTTTCTTCACCAAAGCTCAAAGGGTTGCCTTTCTGTAGTACTTTCCTTCTTCAAAGACTCCACAACCCGTTATTCTTCCCTTTCCCACTCCTGGGGCTGGCCATGATACCTCTTCTTGAAGGAGAGTCTTTTTGTGAAACTCTGGTTGGTCCTGAATAGCACATGTCTAAAATCCCTGCTGTCTGCACCCTCATTGTTCCACTTTGTGTAATTGAAAGAGGTTCTCAGTAAAATTCTTGGACGTCTTTTGGCTTTTATTATACTTTTTATCTTTGCTGATAGCTACTTTTTTTTTTTTCTGCAAGACCCCCACAAGTGGTGAGATGAACATGTCTTGAGTTCCAGAATAATTATTTGGGGTTTCAGTGTAGTAGATATAGATATTAATATGTGTATCAGGTTCATTTACATTTCTCCAGTTATGGTCCTATAAAAGCATTTTTCATTGAGCAATAGGGCATATACATATGTAAAATCTTTCTATTTATATATATGAATATAACATATATATTATATACATATATAACTGTTCCTTGGTATATTAAGGATTTAATTTTCAACAGCTGTTATACTGCCCATTCTCTTGCTACTGTTTATATATATGTATATTACAGTTTTGTTTATATATATATATATATATACTGGGGAGAAAAATAAGCTAGTAAGTAACAACAAAACTGTGTGTGTATATATACATACATATATATATAAAACTGTGTGTGTGTATATATATACACATATATACAGCATAGATATAAAAACAGTATATAGTTTTTTATATAGAGTTATCTATCTATATATATATACATACAGACACCCACACCCACACACAGTTTTTCTTTCAGCTCAAATTTTTAAAGACTAGAAGGCTATGATATTCTTAAGGAAATGATTATAGATATACAGAGTGAATAAGGATGAATGACATAAACTCTAACGTTCACTTCCAGAGTGCCTATTTGCCTGACATGAGTGCAAATTTTAACACCTGAACTGGTATCTCAAAACACTTGCCCCAAGATGCACGTGTGCCTCCTCATAATGGATACCTCAAACAGAACAAATAAAACATCTTCTGGTGCAGAAAGGATACGTATTATGCTGCAAGTAGAGACCAACTGTTATTATTGCTATTAGGGGAAGAAAAAAAACGTGGCATTTAAAGCCTGGAATGTGCTACAGAGTATGGTGGTGGCACCTCTCTAAGATTTTCATCAACTAGGAGAAATGGGTATGTATCCTCTTTAGTACATATCAGGGATAGGACAAGATTAGTATTAATTTTAAGTCAGAGGATCACAAAGGTAGAGAAGAAGATATTTTAATATAGTGTATATAGCACAGAACTCAGGAATTTACTTAACAAAATTTGAAGGTAAATCTCATACAGGTAGTCCAGAGCCATACATTGATAAATAGATTGGTTACATCTCTGTGCGTCAGCAGGGGGAATGATGGAAGGCCTGTGTGGGAGCACTGTGTTCAGATGTTAAAGGGACTGATGATAGGCCTCTTTCTTTTAAGGATTACAAGCAAAACACACAAAATACACAGAGCTAGAGTGGGAGTGACAGCATGTCAGAGAGAGAGAATGAGAGAGAGAAAAAAGAGAAAAAGAGAGAGAGAGAAAAAGAGAGAGAGAAAGAGAGAAAGTTTGCCTTCTATTCCTATAATCTATCATTTTCCAGGATAATCTTCCTAAAGGCCACACTCAGATACCTATGATGGCTGCTCATTGAGAATGATGAGAGACGTAGCAATTCCTCATCATCTAAGCCATTCCTGTATTCTCCTGTCCCATTTTGCTAAAATAATTTTTTGATATTGGAGAAAAAAAATCAGATCTAAAATGTATATCGAATCCTATGAAAAGATGTCACCAATGAGTTTAAACTGTGTCACCCTCATATTTCTTTTATTTCCATGTCAAATACACTTATATTTCAAACAGGGAACTTAAACGAAGCCATCTACTGCCTGTAACACTGCACCAATATTTAGCGGCTGGAAAATATTCTTCCTCTTCTCTTAGCCTGGATCCATTACTCACAGAGTAAGTTGCCTATCTTAAAGCTGTCTTTTGCTGTAGAATAAAGCCATTTGTAGAAGAAAGCATTAACTTGTTGCTTAATGTGCTATTCTAGAATGTTGCTTTCCCTTAATATGTCAGAATGATTATCACATCTCTTAATGTAAGTAGTTGAAGATACAGTGGAACCCAAATAGTCACTTGTCTAGTATCACCCTATTACTGCCCTCAGAGAAAAAGAAAAATAACTTATTGGAGTAAATGTAGAAATGAAAAATATGCATACAATTTGAATGATTCTATTCATATAAGTTAAATTAATTTACTCTCTCATTTTAATAAAAGAAAGTCGGGGAGAAAAATAAATTACTAACAACACAAATGAGTGCGACATCTCCTTTAAGAATTGTGTCTTCTCATCACCTTGATGACATCACATCTAAGAATGAGGAAGCCCAGGCCACTCAGAAAGTGACTATGATTAGGTGGTCCAAGCTATGTGAAAAACGTCAGCTTAGAAAGAAATATGCTAATAGACAGGTAAAAATGGAAAACAAGTTTAAAATGTTTAGTCCGCCCAAACCACTCCTGTCTAGCAGAGATTCTCAAGGTTCAGTGTGTGGAACATTTTAAGAACCCAAATCAAAGCTTCTGTAATCTACTCATCATCCACTCAACCTACAGTGCATGTGAAATCAGAAAGCCACAGGAGTCAGGAAGAACTGAGCAAAATGTGTCCAGCTGGTTACAAGTTTGGGCTGTAAATGAGGTTTTAGAGGAAATTGAAAATTCATATGTGATTCAATGAGCAGTGAACATATGATACACACAGTATGCTTATCTATGGGGGACCAAGAGCAAATTGGGTACAATGAACATGGTCTTGTTACGTAGAAGTACAGTTTGTCCACCACCGAAAATAACTGCAAACTGCTCACTTGTTCCTAGGGTGTTTCTATTTACGCTTTTGTTTAGTGATTTGTAATTTTGCCAGCAACCATCTTCCCATTTGGGGATTATTGGCTGAGCTACAGAACAGCCTTTTAGGTTGGATTTTCCAACCAAAGAGAGGCTTTATACGACATTTCCACTGAAGCTCCTTTGCAAAGTCCTTGTGCCCCAACACATTTTCCCTGTTGACTCTGGTCCCCTCAGATGCATCGTGAGAGATGGAAACACAGCCAAAGTCACATCAAATTAGCCTTTGCAGTTGATTTTATGGAGAACAATTCTGTCCTAATGGTAAGTAACTAAGTTGAAACTGTTCCTACAGAAGTGATTACGACTCAGGAAAATTATTTCCTGTACATTTTAATCAAATACTATTGAAAATAAATTGAACTCCTAGAATGTGTCAAGGACTATAAGGATTTAAAAGAGCAATAAAATATGTCTCTTGACTTCACAGGTCTTAAAATACAGCAGAGAAAATGCAAAGTGTGAATTCTAAGGTACTCTGGACTTTCAGGTAGCTGAGAGATTATTGTGATAGAAATGGTTACATAGATCCTGATGATGAAAAAGTAAGCGGGAATAGAAGCAGGGTAGATTTAGGGTCAATTTTAAGGAAGAGTTGAAACAGCATTTTTAAAAGGCTGTAAATAATGTTAGTGTATGGATATGAATTGAAGAAAGGCAAACATTTTGGGAAGAGAGACAAAGATGAAAGTGAGTGTATTGGTTTTAGGGAGAATGGCTGTGAGTTTGAGATGACCAACATTGAGTGTTGTGTAAACAGTTGTATACGTAGAGATGTATACTTGAGATGTGGAGATATAAAACAATGTCAATCTGTGGAATGGCTTAAATATCATGCTAATGAGTCCAGATCTGCAGGTGTTTTGAGCAAACCAGTATTAGGAGGCAACTCTGGGGCAGAGTTATCACTACAGATGGTAGAATCAGAGGGTAGAGTTAGGAGGTATGAAAGTATTCAGGCAGAGATTCTCTGAGGGCCAACGAATAGTGGAACAATTGCAAGAATAATATTAGAATAGATAGATTTTGAAAATATTATGGATAAGAAATAAGAAGGACTTCATAACTAAGTGGTTGTAACAAAATGGAAGAAAAAAAAAATCATTCATTGGAATTTCAGGAATCTAGAGAGCACACTCTGACCTGGTGGAGCTACTCACCATGAACAAGAAGCAAGAGTGGGATGTAGATGCTGAATGTGGAGATGTTGCCAAGCCCAGGACATGGGCTATCAAAGGGGCCTGATTGGAGGTGAGAGTGACAACAGGGTATGGAACCTGGTTGGTGCTGAATATGGTCTCTTTAATGTGATATTCCCAAATCCTGGGGAAAGTTACTATATTCACAGATTGTTGAAGTGAGTGGATATTTTTAGGTGGGTGATGGGGGACCAGTGGAGAATGAAACCAAGATAATATATGCAGAAGAAAAAAGAACATTGGAAAGGCTTGTGGAAGTATTCTCTGAAATTAGAACAAAGAGTTGGGAGATATTTAACTATGTGAGTTGGTAAGAAAGAGTTCAGATTAATTCAAGTCTATATGCTGGAGGTGAGGAAGTCTGATTTGACTTCTGAGTTATTTGGTGTGCAGGATAAGGAGCAAAAAGGCTATGAAGATAACTCAGGTTTTGAGATTAAGTTCCTGGGGCAAAGGTAGTTCATATGTTAATAAATTAGGAAAAAAAAGAGAAAAAGGTGTTGGAGCAAGAAGAGGAATATATTCAATTTGAAGCACTGGCAAAACATCAAAAGATGTCCAGGAATTGCCGTGTGGAACCCCTGTTAGGGGCTGGAAATAAAAACATGTACTTGGAAGTCATTAGCATGGAGGTGCCAAGTAACACTGAGTGAATGAAAGAAGAGCAGATGGCGAAGGACAGAATGTTGGAAGTCACCCAACAAATATTTATCGAACAAATGACGTATATCAGGGACTCATCTCAGTGCCAAAAATACAGCAGTGAACAAAATAGATGAAGTACCCCTTTTTCATGAGGAATATGGCTGGTATGAAAGTGAGGTGAAGAAGATAACTTGATAAGAGAGAGTGAGAGAAGACAGGAAGTAGAAATTCTTCATAAGAAGACATGGGTACAAAAAAGAGACAGAAGGAAATAGGGCAAGGCTTGGAGTCAAGCAGAACAGAGTTAAATTACATCTTCCTCACTTTGTAGAAACTGATCTGGAACAAGTTACTGAACCTCAGTTTTCTCATGTATATAAGGGGAATTATGATTATTTATTGTGAGGATTGAATAAATAAAATATGTTGAGTGCCTCACTCATTCTAAATAGTTTAATCATATTAGTCTTTTTTTTTTTTTTTTTTTAATGGCTCTTCCCATCCTCATTGCTGAGAAACTTAAGAGAAAACAAACACCTATACATCTCTACAATGATAGTCATTGTGCTAGGGGTTTTTGAGGACACGTACCTTGCCTTTAAAAAGGCAGCTATCTAGTAGGGAAGTCAGTACATGTAAACAAATGTTTGCAAAAAGGTATTCTAAAACAGGTAGCTGACAAAGTATGTTTGTTTTATAACACGATGCAGGAAACACAACGGCTTCCTACTACTCACAGTATAAATTCTGAACTTCCTATTGTGGCTTATGAGAACGCAAAGTGATCTCATCAGCACCATTTCCCACCTTCCTGTGCCTCTCTCTGTGTGTGCTCTAGTGATACAGGTCTTCATGTGGTGACTGCAACACGTGACACTCCCTGTTGGAATGCTCTGTATCCTCTTCAGCTTACCATTCATTGCCTGATTAATTCAGATTTCAGATTCACTTCCTCAGCAAGTCATAACTTCCTGAACCAGATGAGACTATACAGTTGTATTCTCTTAGAACCTAATTCTTCTTTGTAGTACCTTTCACAGTTGTAGGTAAATCATTCATTGTATAATCAGTAGATAAATGTCTACATCCTGTGCGTAATCAGTAGATGAATGTCTGAACATAGGATGTATGTTCAGGAACTGTCTGTGCTCCAGTTAGCTTGATGCATGTCCTAAAAGTAGATGCTCAGTCTGCACCTGTTGCATCTGTGAATGCACCAGGTAGATGCTCAATAAATGATCATTGAAAAAGTGAATGAAAACATAGGAGTAATACATTAGGATGATGCCACTGTACACAGTCTAGATTCTATCTCTAGTCCAAAGCAGAAGAATGGCACATTAGAAAAATAAACATCCTTCCTTCACAATATTAACTCCCAAGGTCTAGGGTCATGCCATACAGGTAATCTTTCTGTAATAGTTTTGTATGTGTGTATCACCCATGAACTTTCCTACACATTAAAAATGCTTCATTATGTATTTAGATTGTGCTAATTCATAGACAGATGTTATTATAGAAATGTACTTCCGTGTTACTGACTGTTTCATTATGTATTTAGATAGTGCTAACTCATAGACAGATGTTATTATAGAAATGTACTTCCGTGTTACTGACTTAATAGTTACTTTATTTGCAACAAAAACGTATTCCCTAAAACTTTAAAGTTTCCTTCTTCTTGTATTGCAATTCAGAATTTCCAGTCTTAGTTTGCAGCTCAATCAGCTTTTGCTTTTCTGGATGAAAGAGACTGACCTTTGCCCTAGTGTCTTGCATGTGTTAAGTTTTTAGATTGAAGGCTTTTATATTTGAACTTGGCTGATTGGCTTACCTTTTCTTTGGGCTTTTCTCTTCCTTCTGCGTATTTGTGATGTCTTCTTAGAGTTAAAAATGCAATGAAACACAGTGTGTTTCTTGGTATTCACAGTGTCTGAGGGAAGGAGATTCATTTTACCTTAAACTAAAGTCTTCTCTAATGAGACCCTGGATTGGACCAATGTTCTGCGCCTGATAATTGGAAATGGTTATTACACAGGTCATACTAAATAATTTTAAAGCACAAAATAAATAAGTGATTTTAAAATAGCTCATTAGAAAAAAATGTGCTACAAAGTTAAGTAATTGAATTTTTATAATCACTCCATAATGGAAAAACCATGTTTCCTAGAGGCAAATAGATGTGGGTCAGAAACTTAGGGTTCCCCATACGTTAGTTATATGACTTAGGTTAAGGCACTTACATTTCCTGGGCCTCAGCTTCATCTTCTCCAAAAGTGGCCCACATGTAGTCTGTGCCATTGCTGTGGGGATTAAGTGATGAATGAAGACAACAGAAGTGGGGACAATGTTTTAGAAAATAGTACTTCACGTTTTTTCTCCTCTTTCAAACGAGAGTATTGTCTGTTTCAAAATATGCTGTTCGTCCATCTGTTTTGTTCTTTCCTCTCTTTCTTGCTATTTTATTTCCACTTTAGTTTGCAAAACTTTGTAAACCTATCATAATTTGAAAAATACGGACTTTTACAAATTATCTTTGCAAGATATAAGTAACTATGTGGCTTTATCTTCTAGAACAGTAATATTTTTATACAACCTGCAGAGATGACTTCATGCCGTAATAAGTTATACAAAAATCAAGTTTTTGATAATAAATTTCTGTTGTATCATAGAATTAGCAATGCCAAATACAGGAGCTGGACTATGAAAAAACAGGGTGAAATCAAAGTTCTGAAAGCATGTGAAAAAGAATGTTTTTATTTCTGTTGCCTTGGGACAAGTTGGGGATGATGGGTGTGATCTGAAGTTGAAAACAGGAATATCATTCATTTATCATAAAGAATACCATTAATGGAAAAATATATTGAGGAAACAGTTTATCAGAGTTACTCAAGGATCGGCTTTCTTCCTCCTTGACCTTTGTCCTCCTAGTGCGCAGAGCAGTGTCTGGCATTTACTAAGGACTCAATACAAGTTGATAAACTTGACTGAAATTTATGATATTTCTCTATTGTAAATCCTTTTTTATATGACTTTTGAAAGTTTTTAAAGTTAATTCGGCTGTTTTATTGAAAAAATTAGAATTACCAGAAGCTGAAGTTAGTTATATGTTTACATAATCTTCCCAACTCATTACCAATTCCAAAGTGTTTAAGAATGAAAACATGAAGTTCACATCCGTGGAATAAACATACTGTTAGCTCCACTTCCTTTGAGCACAGAGGAAATGCTTTCATTAATTAAGCTTCCAAACATCCTCCTCATTTTAAGCAACGATAGATTTGGTACACTGATGGTTGATTTGGCAGACTGAAATTAGGTGTTTTCATGAACGGATCCAAATGCCAGGGAGAAACACAGTAGCTCCAAGTATGAACATGCACCCAGGATCCCAGATTCACAAAAACCTCTGTGGACGACAGGACGATGGCAACCTGAGCAACAGCAGTCACAACACTAGCAACCATCTGCTACTCTAGATAACAATTACAGGCTCCTGCCTGTAATTCCAGCAACTTGAGAAGAAAATTACTTGGAGCAAGGAATTCAAGACCAGCCTAAGCAACACAGAGAGACCCTATCTGTACAAAATTTTAAAAACTTAGCTGGATGTGGTGGTGTGCCTGCAGTCGCAGTTACTCATGTGGCTGAGGCAAGATGATTGATTGAGCCCAGGAGTCTGAGGCTGCAGTAAGCTAGGATCACACCACTGCATTCCAGCCTAGGTTACCGCAATACCTTGACTTTAAAAGAAAAAAATAATAATTTCAGTTAACTAAATATCTACATAAAAAAAATGAATTTTTAATTTCACCTCACATTATATTCAAAAATACATTGTTGCTGTATTGAAGAATTAAATGTGAAAAGGAAAATAATAGAGTGTTTGAAAAATAATACTTAGAAAACATTTATAATTTCATGTTTTGCAAAGATTTCCTTGTTAGGAAAGAAAACATTATGCAAATATGAGCTAAAAATATACAAATTAAGAAGTGAGGATAAGGTAAAGAATAAATCCAAAAACACTAAGAGGAAGAAAACGTATAAGAACTGAAATTAATGACTGAAAAATACCACAGAGAGTATCAGTAAATCAAAAATTGGATTATTTTACAAATCAAAACTGATAAACCACTAGCAGGAATGATAAAGACAAACATAAATAAGAAAGACTAAGAGGCATTTTCAAAAGAATGTTAGAAGAAAGCTCTAGATACAGATGAAGCAGAGATTAAAAAGATGAATGAGGATATACTGTAAGCAATATTTTTTCAACAAATGCTAGACTTTGATGAAATAAACTATTTCCGTAAAACATGAATAACCAATTGTGACACAGGGAAAAATTTGGCCAAGATAGTTTTCTTGATGAGTTCTGCCACACATTCAAGAATCTTATGAATACTGTCTCATAATCAAGAAATATATTATTCAAAAATTGGATAAGCTTTATTGTAAAAGTAGTAAGAGATATAGTAATTCTCAGATAATGCTGTGCATCTGATTTATCCTTGGTAACAAAATCAAAGATAAAATGAGAAAGGCATATAATTATCCAAGCTTACTTCTGAATATAATCACAAAAATTCCAAAGAAAATGTTAGAAAATAAAATGCAGAGACACTCTTATATTCTTTTTTTTTTTTTTGGTTTCCAGAAAACTTGAGTGGAAATATTTATTGCAATTGACAAGTCAGTATTGATATATTATCAGTAGTAATTTACATTAGGGATAATTTACATTAGGGATCACTGGTGTGCTGCACATTTTTATGAGTTCAGACAAATGCATAATGTCATATATCCATTTTTGTGCAGTACCGAACAGAACAGTTTTGTTACCCTAAGAATCTCCTGTGTGTTCCACCTATTTATCCCTTCTTCCCTCACTCCAGATCTCTGATAACTACTGATCTTTTTACTGTCTCTATGATTTTGCTTTTTCCAAAATATCATCTAGTTGGAATCGCACAATATATAGCCTTTTCACACTGGCACTTTTCAATTAATAACACGCATATAAGGCTCCTGCATGACTTTTTGTGGCTTAGTATTTTTTTTTGTATTACTGAGTAATATTCCATTGTATGGATATACCAATTTCTTTTTTATTTTTTTCTTTTTATTATTATTATACTTTAAGTTCTAGGGTACATGTACATAATATGCACGTTTGTTACATATGTATACTTGTGCCATGTTGGTGTGCTGCACTCATCAACTCGTCAGCACCCATCAACTCATCATTTACATCAGGTATAACTCCTAATGCAATCCCTCCCCGCTCCCCCCTCCCCTTAATAGGCCCCGGAGTGTGATGTTCCCCTTCCCGAGTCAAAGTGATCTCATTGTTCAGTTCCTACCTATGAGTGAGAACACGCGGTGTTTGGTTTTCTGTTCTTGTGATAGTTTGCTGAGAATGATGGTTACCAGCTGCATCCATGTTCCTACAAAGGACACAAACTCATCCTTTTTTATGGCTGCATAGTATTCCATGGTGTATATGTGCCACATTTTCTTAACCCAGTCTGTCACTGATGGACATTTGGGTTGATTCCAAGTCTTTGCTATTGTGAATAGGGCGGAAATAAACATACATGTGCATGTGTCTTTCTAGCAGCATGATTTATAATCCTTTGGGTATATATCCAGTAATGGGATGGCTGGGTCATATGGTACTTCTAGTTCTAGATCCTTGAGGAATCGCCATACTGTTTTCCATAATGGTTGAACTAGTTTACAA
Source organism: Trachypithecus francoisi (assembly GCF_009764315.1). Lineage (NCBI taxonomy): Eukaryota > Metazoa > Chordata > Mammalia > Primates > Cercopithecidae > Trachypithecus > Trachypithecus francoisi. Next base: position 115,300,160 of record NW_022681458.1, read on the forward strand.
TCCCACCAACAGTGTAAAAGTGTCCCTATTTCTCCACATCCTCTCCAGCACCTGTTGCTTCCTAACTTTTTAATGACTACCATTCTAACTGGTGTGAGATGGTATCTCATTGTGGTTTTGAATTGCATTTCTCTGATGGTCAGTGATGATGAGCATTTTTTCATGTGTCTGTTGGCTGTATGAATGTCTTCTTTTGAGAAATGTCTGTTCATATCCTTTGCCCACTTTTTGATGGGGTTGTTTGTTTTTTTCTTGTAGATTTGTTTGAATTCTTTGTAGGTTCTGGATATTAGCCCTTTGTCAGATGAGTAGATTGCAAAAATTTTCTCCCATTCTGTAGATTGTCTGTTCACTCTGATGGTAGTTTCTTTTGCCGTGCAGAAGCTCTTTAGTTTCATTAGATCACATTTGTCAATTTTGGCTTTTGTTGCCATTGCTTTTGGTGTTTTAGACATGAAGTCCTTGCCCATGCCTATGTCCTGTATGGTATTACCTAGGTTTTCTTCAAGGGTTTTTATGGTTTTATGTCTAACATTTAAGTCTCTAATCCATCTTGAATTAATTTTCATATAAGCAGTAAGGAAAGGATCCAGTTTCAGCTTTCTACTTATGGCTAGCCAATTTTCCCAGTACCATTTATTAAATAGGGAATCTTTTCCCCATTTCTTGTTTTTATCAGGTTTGTCAAAGATCAGATGGCTGTAGATGTGTGGTATTATTTCTGAGGGCTCTGTTCTGTTCCATTGGTCTATATCTCTGTTTTAGTACCAGTACCATGCTGTTTTGGTTACTGTAGCCTTGTAGTATAGTTTGAAGTCAGGTAGCCTGATGCCTCCAGCTTTGTTCTTTTGCCTTAGGATTGTCTTGGCAATGTGGGCTCTTTTTTGGTTCCATATGAACTTTAAAGCAGTTTTCTCCAATTCTGTGAAGAAATTGGTAGCTTAATGGGGATGGCATTGAATCTATAAATTACATTGGGCAGTATGGCCATTTTCAAGATATTGATTCTTCCTATCCATGAGCATGGTGTGTTCTTCCATTTGTTTGTGTCCTCTTTGATTTCACTGGGCAGTGGTTTGTAGTTCTCCTTGAAGAGGTCCTTGACATCCCTTTTAAGGTGGATTCCTAAGTATTTTATTCTCTTTGAAGCAATTGTGAATGGAAGTTCATTCCTGATTTGGCTCTCTGTTTGTCTGTTACTGGTGTATAAGAATGCTTGTGATTTTTGCACATTAATTTTGTATCCTGAGACTTTGCTGAAGTTGCTTATCAGCTTAAGGAGATTTGGGGCTGAGACGATGGGGTTTTCTAAATATACAATCATGTCATCTGCAAACAGGGAAAATTTGACTTCTTCTTTTCCTAACTGGATACTCTTTATTTCTTTCTCTTGCCTGATTGCCCTAGCCAGAACTTCCAACACTATGTTGAATAGGAGTGGTGAGAGAGGGCATCCCTGTCTTGTGCCAGTTTTCAAAGGGAATTTTTCCAGTTTTTGCCCATTCAGTATGATATTAGCTGTGGGTTTGTCATAAATAGCTCTTACTATTCTGAGATACGTTCCATCAATACCGAATTTATTGAGCGTTTTTAGCATGAAGGGCTGTTGAATTTTGTCAAAAGCCTTTTCTGCATCTATTGAGATAATCATGTGGTTCTTGTCTTTGGTTCTGTTTATATGCTGGATTACGTTTATTGATTTGCGAATGTTAAACCAGCCTTGCATCCCAGGGATGAAGCCTACTTGATCATGGTGGATAAGCTTTTTGATGTGCTGCTGGATCCGGTTTGCCAGTATTTTATTGAGGATTTTTGCATCGATGTTCATCAGGGATATTGCACTAAAATTTTCTTTTTTGTGTGTGTCTCTGCCAGGCTTTGGTATAAGGATGATGTTGGCCGCATAAAATAAGTTAGGGAGGATTCCTTCTTTTTCTACTGATTGGAATAGTTTCAGAAGGAATGGTACCAGCTCCTCCTTGTACCTCTGGTAGAATTCAGCTGTGAATACATGTGGTCCTGGACTTTTTTTGGTGGGTAGGCTATTAATTATTGCCTCAATTTCAGAGCCTGCTATTGGTCTATTCAGGGATTCAGCTTCTTCCTGGTTTAGTCTTGGGAGAGTGTAAGTGTCCAGGAAATTATCCATTTCTTCTAGATTTTCTAGTTTATATGCGTAGACGGTAGTTTGTATTTCTGTGGGGTCCGTGGTGATATCCCCTTTATCATTTTTTATTGCGTCTATATGATTTTTCTCTCTTTTCTTCTTTATTAGTCTTGGTAGTGGTCTATCAATTGTGTTGATCTTTTCAAAAAACCAACTCCTGGATTCATTGATTTTTTGGAGGGTTTTTTGTGTCTCTATCTCCTTCAGGTCTGCTCTGATCTTAGTTATTTCTTGCCTTCTGCTAGCTTTTGAATGTGTTTGCTCTTGCTTCTCTAGTTCTTTTAATTGTGATGTTAGAGTGTCAATTTTAGATCTTTCCAGCTTTCTCTTGTGGGCATTTAGTGCTATAAATTTCCCTCTACACACTACTTTAAATGTATACCAGAGATTCTGGTATGTTGTATCTTTGTTCTCATTGGTTTCAAAGAACATCTTTATTTCTGCCTTCATTTCATTATGTACCCAGTAGTCATTCAGGAGCAGGTTGTTCAGTTTCCATGTAGTTGAGCGGTTTTGATTGAGTTTCTTAATCCTGAGTTCTAGTTTGATTGCACTGTGGTCTGAGAGACAGTTGGTTATAATTTCTGTTCTTCTACATTTGCTGAGGAGTGCTTTACTTCCAATTATGTGGTCAATTTTGGAATAAGTGCAATGTGGTGCTGAGAAGAATGTATATTCTGTTGATTTGGGGTGGAGAGTTCTGTAGATGTCTATTAGGTCTGCTTGCTGCAGAGATGAGTTCAATTCCTGGATATCCTTGTTAACTTTCTGTCTTGTTGCTCTGTCTAGTGTTGACAGTGGGGTGTTGAAGTCTCCCATTATTATTGTATGGGAGTCTAAGTCTCTTTGTAAGTCTCTAAGGACTTGCTTTATGAATCTGGGTGCTCCTGTATTGGATGCATATATATTTAGGATAGTTAGCTCTTCCTGTTGAATTGATCCCTTTACCATTATGTAATGGCCTTCTTTGTCTCTTTTGATCTTTGATGGTTTAAAGTCTGTTTTATCAGAGACTAGTACTGCAACCCCTGCTTTTTTTTTTGTTCTCCATTTGCTTGGTGAATCTTCCTCCATCCCTTTATTTTGAGCCTATGTATGTCTCTGCATGTGAGATGGGTCTCCTGAATACAGCAGACTGATGGGTCTTGACTCTTGATCCAGTTTGCCAGTCTGTGTCTTTTCATTGGAGCATTTAGTCCATTTACATTTAAGGTTAATATTGTTATGTGTGAACTTGATCCTGTCATTATGATATTAACTGGTGATTTTGCTCGTTAGTTGATGCAGTTTTTTCCTAGCCTCGATGGTCTTTACATTTTGGCATGTTTTTGTAATGGCTGGTACTGGTTGTTCCTTTCTATGTTTAGTGCTTCCTTCAGGGTCTCTTGTAAGGCAGGCCGGGTGGTGACGAAATCTCTAAGCATTTGCTTATCTGTAAAGGATTTTATTTCTCCTTCACTTATGAAACTTAGTTTGGCTGTATATGAAATTCTGGGTTGAAAATTCTTTTCTTTAAGAATGTTGCATATTGGCCCCCACTCTCTTCTTGCTTGTAGAGTTTCTGCTGAGAGATCTGCTGTTAGTCTGATGGGCTTCCCTTTGTGGGTAACCCGAGCTTTCTCTCTGGCTGCCCTTAAGACTTTTTCCTTCATTTCAACTTTAGTGAACCTGACAATTATGTGTCTTGGAGTTGCTCTTCTCGAGGAGTATCTTTGTGGCATTCTCTGTATTTCCTGAGTTTGAATATTGGCCTGCCTTACTAGGTTGGGGAAGTTCTCCTGGATGATATCCTGAAGAGTGTTCTCCAACTTGGTTCCATTTTCCCCCTCACTTTCAGGCACCCCAATCAGACGTAGATTTGGTCTTTTTACATAATCCCATACTTCTTGCAGGCTTTGTTAATTTCTTTTTCTTCTTTTTTCTTTAGACTTCTCTTCTCACTTCATTTCATTCATTTGATCCTCAATCACTGATATTGTTTCTTCCAGTTGATTGAGTCGGTTACTGAAGCTTGTGCATTTGTCATGTATTTCTTGTGTCATGGTTTTCATCTCTGTCAGTTTGTTTATGGCCTTCTCTACATTAATTATTCTAGTTATCAATTCTTCTACTCTTTTTTCAAGATTTTTAGTTTCTTTGCGCTGGGTACGTAATTCCTCCTTTAGCTCTGAGAAGTTTGATGGACTTAAGCCTTCTTCTCTCATCTCATCAAAGTCATTCTCTGTCCAGCTTTGATCCATTGCTAGTGATGAGCTGCGTTCCTTTGGAGGGGGAGATGTGCTCTTATTTTTTGAATTTCCAGCTTTTCTGCCCTGCTTTTTCTCCATCTTTGTGGTTTTATCTGCCTCTGGTCTTTGATGTTCGTGTCGTACTGATGGGGTTTTGGTGTGGGTGTCCTTCCTGTTTGTTAGTTTTCCTTCTAACAGTCAGGACCCTCAGCTGTAGGTCTGTTGGAGATTGCTTGAGGTCCACTCCAGACCCTGTTTGCCTGGGTATCAGCAGCAGAGGCTGCAGAAGATAGAATATTGCTGAACAGCAAGTGTACCTGTCTGATTCTTGCTTTGGAAGCTTCCTCTCAGGGATGTACTACACCGTGTGAGGTGTGGGGTGTTGGTCTGCCCCTAGTGGGGGATGTCTCCCAGTTAGGCTACTCAGGGGTCAGGGACCCACTTGAGCAGGCAGTCTGTCCGCTCTCAGATCTCAACCTCCGTGTTGGGAGATCCACTACTCTCTTCAAAACTGTCAGACAGGGGCATTTACCAGCATAGAATTAGATGACCTCTGTAGCCTCTTTTGCAGCTAGATGTGACCACATGGCAGAATTCTGGCCATTCCAGTGAAAGAGGAAAAGATGTGCATTTTCCCAAGCTCTGATCATGAAAATCTCCATCAGGATCTATGCAATCTCCTCTCTATCTGCCTACTAAATTTACCAGACTCTGAGGATTAAGAGTCACAAGATGGAAATTACTGAATAAGTGTGTGCAGCAAAATATTCATACCATAGCTAGCAACAAGTACTGTCTGTGACAAGAGCAAGAAATACATTTTGAAGTGGTTTGTTTTAGTAGCTAAAGTTATCCTGTCTGATACATTTGATAAGGGATATTTACCAACAGTTCACAATGAACATACTACTACATGTATATATTAAAGATCATAGTCTGCATAATAAAAAGAAGAAAATAAATAAAAAGGTATAGGGATTAGAAAGGAAGACACAGTATTAGTTCTAGTCACAGAATATGATTCTCCAAATAGTAAATCCCACCAGCTTCATCAACAAGTAACCAGAATACCAAAGAAGACATACAAATGGCCAACAGGTATATAAAAACATGCTCAACATCACTAATTATCAGAGAAATGCCAATCAAAACCACAATGAGATATTAAGTCATACCTGAAGGATCACTATTATCAAAAGTACAAAAGACAATAATTGTTGGGAACGATGTAGAGAAATTGGAACTTTTGTACACTATTGGCGAGACTGCAAAATGGTGCAGTCACTATTGAAACAGCATGGAGGTTTCTCAAAATATTAAAAACAGAACTACCATATGATCTGCAACCACTTTTGGGTATTTATCCAAAAGAATTGCAATCAGGGTCTAAAGTGATATTAGCACTCCCATGTTCATTGCAAGATTATTCACTATAACTAAGAGATGGAATCAACTCTTGAACTAGAGAATCAAGAGCAAACAAACCCCAAAGCTAGCAGAAAGCAAGGAATAACCAAGATCATAGTGGTACTGAAGAAGATAGACATGAAAAGTCTTCCCAAAAAATCAAAGAATCCAGGAGCTGGTTTTTTGAAAAAAAATAAAAAGCCACTGGCTACACTAATAAAAAGGAAAAGAGAGAAGAATCAAATAGACACAATTCAAAATGATAAAGGGGATATCACCACTGACCCCACAGAAATACCAACAACCATCAGAGAATACTACAAACACATCTATGCAAATACACTAGGAAATCTAGAAGAAATGGATAAATTTCTGAGCACGTACTCCCTCCCAAGACTGAACCAGGAAGAAATGGAATCCCTTAGTAGACCAATAACAAGTTCTGAAATTGAGGCAGTATTAAATAGCCTACTAATAAAAAATTAAAAAAAAAAAAAAAGAAAGCCCCAGGACCAGAAAGATTTACAGCTGAATTCTACCAGAGGTACAAACAGGAATTGATACCCTTTCTTCTGAAACTATTCCAACCAATGGGAAAGAAAGGACTCTTCCTTAACTCATTCTATAACGCTAGCATCATCCTAATGCTGAAACCTAGCAGAGATACAACAACAAAAAAGAAACTTCATGCCGATATCCCCGATGAACATTGATGCAAAAATTTTCAATAAAATACTGGCAAACCAAATCTAGCAGCACATCAAAAAGGCTTCCACCATAATCATGTTGGCTTCATTCTCGAGATGCAAGGTTGGTTCAACATACGCAAGTCAGTAAGTGTAATTTATCACATAAACAGAACTAAAGACAAAAACCACATGCTTATCTCAACAGATGCAGAAAAGACCTTTGATAAAATTCAGTATCCCTTTATGTTAAAAACTCTCAATAAACTAGATATTGAAGGAACATACCTCAAAATAATAAGAGCCATTTATGACAAACTCACAGCCAATATCATACTGAATGGGCAAAAGCTGGAAGCATTCCGCTTGAAAACTGGCATAAGATAAGGATGTCCTCTCTCACTATTCCTATTCAATATAGTATTGGAAGTTCTGGCTAGGGCAGTCAGGGAAGGGAAAGAAATAAAGGGTATTCAAATACCCAAGAGAGGAGGTCAAATTATCTTTGTTTGCAGATGACATGATCCTATATCTAGAAAATCCCACTGTCTCAGCCAAAAAGCTTCCTAAGCTGACAAGCAACTTCAGCAGTATCAGGATACAAAATCAATGTGCAAAATCACAAACATCCCGTACGACAACAACAGACAAGCAGAGAGCCAAATCACAAATTAACTCCCATTCACAATTGCTACAAAGAGAATAAAATACGTAGGAACACAGCTGACAAGGGAAGTGAAGGACCTCTTCAAGGAGAACTACAAACCACTGCTTAAGGAACTTAGAGAGGACACAAACAAATAGAAAAATATTCCAAAGCTCATGGATAGGAAAAATTAATGTCATGTAAATGGCATTACTATCCAAAGTAATTTATAGATTCAGTCCTACTCTCATTGAACTACCATTGACATTCTTCATAGCATTACAAAAAACCGATTTTAAAATTCACATGGAACCAAAAAAGAGGCCCATATAGCCAAGACAATTCTAAGCAAAAAGAACAAAGCTGGAGGCATCCATCGCACTACCCAACTTCAAACTGTACTACAAGGCTACAGTAACCAAAATAGCATGGTATGGGTACCAAAACAGATACATAGATCAATGGAACAGAATAGAGAACTCAGTAATTTTCTGTATCTATGTACCTGTTGATGAACACTTGAGTGTTAATGGAATTTGAAAAGCCAAATTCTATCATCTAAAATCTAAATATATATGGAAAATAAAAAGGGCTCAAACAGCTGATACACTCCTCGAAAGAGTAACCAGGCATGAAAATTGCTTAAAACACTATCCCTTCACTTTATTAATTGACAAAGTGTGGAAGTTGCATGGAGACAGACTGATAAATCAATGAAACAGATTAGACTCCAGAAACAGAGTAACACATATATGTAAATAGAGTCAAAATGGGAGATCATTAGCTATAGTGTAGAAATAACTGAATATCCACGTTAAAAATATGTTTTGAAAGGGTCCTTTATATCACACACACGTACACACACATGCATCCTAAATATAAGAAAGACTTTACATTGAAAGAAAAAAATATGAAAGCTAAAAAGTTCTAGGAGGAAATCTAAAACAGTTTGGAGTCTGGACTTAAAAAGCACAAATCATGAAGGAAGAAGAGCTTGATACCTTCAACTCTATAAAAATTAAAAAATTCTGTTTATTGAAAGACTCCAAAAAGTGAATGTGTAAAGGAGCCACAGCTGAGAAAAGAAACTTTCAAAACATATGACTGGAAAAGGATGTGTGTTAAGGCCTTTAAAATATCCTATCAATCAGTAGAGACTCAGCCTAATTAAAAATGGACAGAAGATACAAGCTATTTTCAGAGAAGAGAAAAGATGAGAAGAGAAAACATGAATAAGAATATAAATGTAAATGGCCCACTTACTATTCATCAGGGAGATTTTAATTTAAAAAGCAATAATTTTACATTTATCCAATTTGGCAAAAAATTTAAAGGACTGCCAAAGGATGTGAAGAAAGGGAACTGTCACTTCTGAAAAAAATAAAAATGTGTGTAGAAAATGATTTTAAAAACAATTTAATATTATGTAATCAAGCTAAAAATACACATAACCTATAACTTAGCAAGGCATACTCAGAGCTCATGAAAGCATGTAATAAAACACATGCACATGCACATACACACAAAATTGGAAACAGGCCAATATTCATGAATGGTAGCTGGACAAATAAATTGAGATTATTCATGCAGTGAAATACCCTACAGCTATGAAAATGAATGGCCTGCAGCTATGAATGTCTACATAGCCAATTCACCACATTATGGTAAGCAAAAGGTGCAAGGAACTGAACACACAAAGCATGTTCTACTGATTACATTTCAAAAAGCCAGAACTAGAAAATACATCATTTACAAATACACATGCGGTAAAAGGATAATGGAAATGAATGACATGGTTAAAACTACAGAGGCAGTGAGGGAGGACAGGACTGCAGGAAAGTTAGTTTGATTCCTAAACGACACGGGTAATGATCTAAAGGTGGATAATGGGCTCATAGGGTTTATAATATTAATATTCTTTAAATTATACCTAGTTCCTTTTTGTGCTTTTCATATGATATATTTTAATATTTAAAATATTAATGCAAATAAAAGCCCAAAGTGTGTGGAACAAAAGCTATTACTCTATTGATATCATCAGGAATTTTGAGTTTTTAAACTAAAAAAAATTCAAAAAATCTTCTGGACTAGAATTCATTTTATTTTACTTAAACTTCTATTTGGTTGATGTAACTTGACATGGAAAAAATAGTTACAAAATATGCTTGAGGCTCAAATTCACATTCAATAAGGCATACTTCTTGAATTCTTCCAAACAAGCATATTCAAAACCTCTGTTTTTAAAACTTGTTTTAAACCTCTGTTTTTGACAGATATTGTATAAAATATTATTGATTTTCTACATTATTCTCAAGCAACCTGTAATTTTTGTGCATTCAACTTTTCCCACTCTGCTTAAAATATTCCTACAAACCCTCACCTTTCAGAGATACCTTAAATAAGGCCAGTCTCTCACTGTGGCCCAGCAGGGCAGAATTACTGGGGTTTGTGCAATTCTTTTCAGATTGCATATATTTGAAATGCTACAGTAACCACTACAGCACTGGATGCCAGAGTTGTGCCAGTTTCACAGCTTATTGACTTACTTAATTTCGTTTATGTCCAAAGGCCCCTGTCTCATTCCCAGTTCTTCATTTTCTCCAGAAACACTGTCATTCCCCATGCATTCCGCTGCCCTTTTGTGCCTGCTATTTTGTTTCTTGGAATTCCCTGGCTTGGCGTTTTGTCTGGTTAACTCATTCATTATTTCAAAGTTGCCTGGGTATCACCTCTTTCGTGCCTTTGATTCACAGGGGAGCCTCTGTACCTGCAGCATCGGCATGCTCTGAAGTTTGTTCAGAATGGAAACTCTTGGGCCCAACCCCAGACCTACAGAGTCAGGTACTCCTGGGGCGGGTCCAGCAACTTGCTCTTTTCATCCCTTTGAGTGACTCTGACCCACACCAATATTTGAGAATGTCTGGAGTAGGAAAAACATCTCTTCTTTGTGTTTCCATGTGACCAGCCTCTACTCACTGTGCCACTGTATCCTCACCACATTATGTTAAAACTCCATGTTTGCCTGTCTCTCTGTATGAGGCACAGACTCTTATTTACCTCTGTATTCACAGCTCCTGACTGTGGGAGTCACTCGGGAGATGTTTAGAAAACTGTAAGTTCTAAAATATTTTAAAGATGTTCGTCAGAGACACAAAGGAGACAGACCGGTATCTCAGAGCCCTGCAACCCAGCTTCCTACCAGAGATTTATCCCACAGCCCCGCTGAGAAGTATAAGTCATCTTAGAAAAATCTTATTTGACAAGAAAAAAATAAGTCAATGTGTTTGTGAGCATTGGTTCTAAAACTAAGCCTGCTGATTTTCTGGCCATTAATGTAGCAAGAGACTGATACTTCTGAATTCAAGAGAAACTCATTCTAGTTAAAGCCCTTGGTGGTGACTTAGGGTATGGCAACCCTAATCCCATTTTTTCTCTTCTACCAGTTCCCAGGTCCTAAGGATCTCTGGATCACAAATATACATCAAGGAAACCTCTGCACTAGAATCCAGAAGAGGAGGTGGTCATTTTATAGATCTGGAGGTTGCTTGAATCATAGTAGATAATGGTTGAAACTAGATCACTAACCTGGAATCAGGAGGGTGGAGATGCAGAAATTATGACAAGGCAATGAGTCAAAGTCTGGACATGTCAGCACAAATCACGACTATTTATTTATTTATTTATTTATTTATCTTGAAACAGAGTCTTACTCTGTTGCCCAGGCTGGAGTGCAGTGGCACAATCTCACTGAAACCTCTACCTCCTGGGTTCAAGCGATTCTTGTGCCCCAGTCTCCTGAGCAGCTGGGACTACAGGCATGCATCACCACACCTGGCTAATTTTTGTAGTTTCAGTAGAGACAGGGTTTCACCTTGTTGACCAGGCTGGTCTCAAACCGTTGGCCTCAAGTGATCTGCCCAAAGTGCTGGGATAACAGGCGTGAGCCACTGCATTCAGCCATAAATGATGAACATTTTAGAAACCAACTGTTACAGGTAGCTAGCAGGCATGAGGGGGCAGGAGAGGGCTCTCCTCCACCCACTAGAAATATCAGTGAATGATTTGGCAATTATCACATTGACAGTCTAAAAGTTATACATTGGCAGCTGGTGCCAGGGAAAGACCATATCCCGATGGTCTACACCTGTTGCACTAAAGTGTTAATTGAATGCAGATACTAGGCAAAAGCAAATTCCCAGGCATGTGCATTAAGAGACAAAATGGCCGAGTATGAGCTTCCAGGGACACACCCCTGAAAAAGAGAAAGAAGCCTCAGATGGGCTTGTGTGTAACTTCTTAAACACACTGTGTGTGCTCACTTCCCAAGGGTAAGGAGGGCACTGTGCATGTGGGCAGCCTAAGGGAAGAATCATGGGAAAGGGGCCAGCATATAAAGTCCTAGGATCATCAAGGGTAAACACCACACTGGACCTTCAGGTGCCCTCTTCGGTCTCTTCCAAGCATACTTTCCCTTGTTTCCTGTTCTAAAACCCTTTAAAATACACTTCCACTCCTGTTCTGAAATTTGCCTCGGCCTCTTTTTCTGCCTTATGCTTCTCAGGCAAATTCTTTCTTCTGAGGAGGCAAGAATTGAGTTTGCTGCAGACCCATATGGATTCACCACCAGTAACTCAGATATCTTCCACTGGTGACACAGCAAGGACTATGAAATTCAGCAGCAGGTGTGTGAAGATTCTTGCTTTTGGCCCATTCATGGTTTTTAAAATAAATTTCTTTGACAGCAGAAAACTTGCCTATGGTAAAGGTTTCGCAGGCAGGAAGTAAGAAGAGATGAGAATGTACATCAGATGGAAGTTTGGGTGAAGGGCAGGAAGAAGGTCAGGTCAGAGGGAGAGAGAATGGTTAAAGAAAAAATAAAGGGCTAAGGATGAATATTAACAGCTTTGAGTGTTAACCCCATACTATTATGCAAATCTAGTGTGTCTTGCAATATTAAAAATGTTGTCTTCTCAACAAGTGTGTTGAGATTGGCAGACTCTAAAATCAGATTGCAATGCTATCTATTAAACCATAAGCTCATTAAAGACTATAATTGGTTTTCATGTCTAATACTGAAATATATATGCTCCCTATCTTCTTTGCTCAATACATATTTTATGAACACCTACTATGTACCAGGTACTAGACACTGATATCCCCAAAGAGCCAGGCTGGATATAGCCGCTGTCCTGAAGTAGATCACAGACAAGTAGATAGGAGGATGGGTCCAGGCTTAGTTCATCCTTACATGTACTCACTCCTCAACTCACAACAGTGTCAAGGTCATGCAGATTTGAGCCTCCCATTCTCCTGCCTAGGCCACTGTTCCTCAAACCTGGTTAGATTGCAGTGAATCTAGGATTCACAATGTTTTAGACAAAATACCACATATTGTTGTCCTTTTCTTAAAAGCAATGTTTTACACTAATTCAAATAACACCTCATATTAGCACCTTGTGTTTACTCATCATTTATTCATTCAACTAAAATTTACTGATAGCTTATTAAGTACCTATTCCTGTGCCGAGCACCAAAGATATGATGACAAACAAGATGAGCACAGTTCCTGCACTGAGTCTCATGAGACTCCATTCCCCATAGACAGAGGGCAGGTCATGAACAAACCAAAAGTACAGAGAAAAGAGGAAGAATATCTGTTTTATATATGAAAAGGATGAGTGAGTCAGAAAAGCTTCAGCAAAGAGATGATAGCTGAGTGGAGTCATGAAGAATGAGTCTCTGTTTAGCAGCAGACAATGGGGACATAGAGGAGCAGGGGGAATTAATCTCGAGCTTGGAGGAAAGCAGTCCATCAGAGAGAAGAGTATCTCTAGAAAGGGCTGGTGGTTATGTCTGGAAGATATGGTGCTTGACGGACAACAATAGCAGGTGAGAGGAAAAAACAGAGGCCAGCTGAAAACGTCCTTGTACTGCCTGCCAGGAGCTTGACTTATATCCTCAGGGCAAGCAAGCAAGAGTCATGGAAGGGCCAAACAGAATATGACTGACTTAGTTAGGATTTTGGACACATCAAGGTGTGCTGTGTGATGGAGTTCTGAAGGCAGGTACTAGCCAGATACTGGAAGGTGATGTAGGGCAAAGCAAGAAGTTATTGGAGCTTTTCGGAGATTCCTGATGGCACAACATGGCTCCAACCTTACTTTTCTCTGGCCTCAGGTAAGGAAGGATAACCACTCAGAAGTGGACACACTCCTAAGTGTTGATTGGCTTCTTGATAAAACCCTGATAAACCAAGGCTGAACCACAGCCTAGGAAAGGAATAAACAGAGGGCAGGCTGATCAGTGTGGTGCTGCTTTGGACAGTGGAGAGGGCAGATGTGTCTCTCTGCACATCATTTGTATCTCCCTCTGTAATCACTTCATCCTCTTGTCTGTTTATTGCTTCCTCACATTTCATATACGTTGACAGCACATCTTATTTAGCTTGTGTCTATGATTTCCTCCACCTGACTGACAAGCACAGATCCCATCGGTTCTCTCTGTTTTCAGTGCCAGTGGGTAGCCAATCAGTCTTTCAATTTATATGTGGAAGCTGCAAAATCCTGAGAATGAACATGCACTATCAACCTTTCAAAACCAGCTTTACCACTCCCAAAAGATATAGTAATTAAAAAAAAAAAAAAAAAAAAAAAAAAAAAAAAAAAAAAAAAAAAAACTTTGCAAAAGATACAACAAAGAAATAGGATTCTTCTTTATATTATCTTTTAAGAGAATTTTTAAATCTTTTCTTTTATAAGAAAAAAACTACATTTCTGACGAGAAAGGAAGGGGAGAAGAAAGAGAAAGAAGGAAGAAAAAGAGAGAAAAGAAGACATTCTCTCCTTAGAGAGAAAGAAATCATGTTTGCTAACTCATCTATTCTTTCTCTAGTAAATATAGTGTAGTGAATATTTGAAATCATGAATTCAGTTTCCTGAGTTCTAAATACCCATTTCAAGTATTAATGAGAAGTTATTATGATACTTTCAAATTACTGAGTATAAAATTAGGGGAGAAGCCTAAGCTTTCAAAAGACTGTAAAGGAACCCAGAAGACTAATGAATGATTAATAAAAAGACAAATAAACAGGAAAAATAAATAAATGAGCCTCAGTTGATCCTGAAACTGAATTTTTATAAACCAAGCCACAGTATCCAAATGGCAGTCAGCTAGTTTCTCTCTTTTTTTTTTTTTTTTGTGTGTGTGTTTGTTTTTTAAACATCAGCAATATTGTTAAGGACATGTCTTTTGTAGCTTTGTCCCTGAATTGGAGATAGTAAGTTGGGAAGTAACAGAGGATTGTAGTAACGGGTCTAAGTGCAAAAGTGTTGTGGTTCTTGTTTTAAACAGTAACTGCCTAAGAGGGAGGAGGCTAGTAAAGACCTAATAGAATCATATCATATAAGATTATACATATACATGTATTTAAATAAATTCAATTGTGTATACTTAAGGAATACAATGTAATGTTATGAGATAATATATAAATCCTTTTCTTTTTGTTTTGTGGTGGAAGCAACTAAAATCCACTCATTTAGCACAAATCCTCATCCAATACGGTTTCATTGCCTGTGACCTTCACATTGTCTATTAGATCTCTAGACTTGTGTATCCTGCATATCTGCTACTCCAGGACCCAGGCTGCTCTGTTGTCATTTATTTATTTTATTTTTATTTTCTTTTCTTTGTTTCTTTTTTCTCTTTTTTGAGACAGTCTCGCTCTTGTCGCCCAAGCTGGAGTGCAGTGGCCTGATCTCGGCTCAGTGCAACTTCCGCCTCCCGGGTTCAAGCAATTCTCCTGCCTCGGCCTCTGAGTAGCTGGGATTACAGGCGCCCGCCACCACGCCCAGTTGATTTTTGTACTTTTAGTGGAGACGGGGTTTTGCCATTTTAGGGAAGCTGATCTCGAACTACTGGCCTCAGGTACCCACCCGCCTCGGCCTCCCAAAGTGCTGGGATTACAGGCGTTAGTCACCGTGCCCGGCCGTCATTTCTTAGCAATAATTCTTTTTTATGTCTGCATTTAAAGTTCATTTTAACTTTATTGTTCTCAATAAATATGTTCAGAAATGGGAAGTAGATTTTCTGAAGCTCCACACTTCTCTAGAGATAAGGGAATTATTTTATTCCCTTATCTGTATCAGGTACCATAGAAATCAGATAAGTCCAGGATGTCACTTAGGCTAGGAGCTTTCCATGTCACAAAAGAACAAAGTATAACTATTACATCAACATTTTTACTCAACAACTACCCCTGGTGAAAGTCCTGGGTTCCTCTTCTGTAGATTGCTGTTCTGGGGGGAGGAATATGATTTAGCACTGAAGAAGACGTGGTTTCCAGCCTTTCCCCAGTCTCTGATGGTATAACGCAGCAGCTATACCACACACTCACTCGCTCTTATTATGCTTAAGGATATTTGGAATTACACATATCTCTTTGAGTTTCTTTTCCGCAATACATATACTTAAAAAATTTTTCTATTTTATCTTAATCCTTTTCTTTTCAGTGAGTCTAAGAACACACAATGTCTCCAGTATTCACATTTGCCAAAATATAAGCACATTAAGGATGGTTAACTATCAACTATCAGGCACTGTTTAGAAGAAATGCTTTGGGGAAATTATTCTCTAGGTTTATCTACACAAAAACACTTAGAATAGTTTTATTATGAGTTTGAAATAGCTTCATGTTATACAAAGTTGTTTTCCAAAGAATGATGCTATCATTAAGTCAAGAATTAGTAGTTAATTACAGCGGGTTACCAGAAAGTATAAGTAATACTTGGAATTAAAAAATGTGTGGTCTTATTTGAACCCTAGTACTTAAGTATCTCAATCCTAGATTAATAAGAATCAGGCAAATGAAACATTTTCATTCACAGGCAAAGACAAAATATTGAATATAATTTACTGGGTCTGGTCTAGTCAAGCAAAACTAGATAATATATAGTTCTAATAATACGTTTTCTAGCATTGAAACTTTTCAAAATGAATTATATAATAATTACAGAGTCCAGGATTTCTAATATATGGTACAATTCCTAAGGTATAATCTGTTCTAATTGGACATTAATGGTGAACGTAAAAAGCAGAAAATATGAAACAGCTAATTTAAAACCACCACATTATACTTTCAGACTTCTAAAATATATCTGAGTTTTGCCTTTTCTGAAATAGGTAATTTTATTAAGTTTGTCTCCTCTGAAGACATAACTGTGTCAAAGAAAATACACTTCAAAGACAAAACTTATTTTGTTGAGGATTTCGGGGGGGTAAAATTTCCTATTTCAATTTTCATGATTTTCCCAAATGAAAGTAAACCTCCCTTTCTTCTCTTTAAGGACCCTGGCTGAGATAAGTTTTTTAAAAACTACAGAGTAGTGGTTGTGAAAAAAATGTTGAAACTAAGTCAGATCGTGTAAACCACACAGCAGTCCTTACATGGGTTTTTACAAATTCTAACTCAATTTATAACTGCTAATATTTGCCTCCCAGACTTTTATTAGGTTTAAATAAAAGAATAGATGTCATAGTGCTCAGAAAATGTACAACGTATTACACATATGTTTTATCAGTATCATTTCATTAGCAATATTTACTATAAAGTTGATGGTAATATACAAACAGTTCATTGGAGGGAGGATGATGAGGGGAAAGGGGAAAATGAAATTCTCCATAAACTACTGAAAGCTGCAGGTCAGTCACTGGTCAATGAACTTTCTGAGAAACAGACATAAAATGATAGCAATATTCTGCCTGTAGTCCCAGCTACACGGGAGGCTGAAGCAGGAGAATGGCGTGAACCCAGGAGGCGGAGCTTGCAGTGAGTGGAGATCGCGCCACTGCACTCCAGCCTGGGCGACAGAGCAAGACTCCGTCTCAAAAAAAAAAAAAAAAAAAAAAAAATTGCAATATTCTGCAACCTTGTTCTTGGTGGTAGCACTGCCGGTCAAAAATAACTTATGTGCCAGGTTTTTAACCTTTGCAGAAATTGAAGAATGTTCATTTAGCACTAAGGGCTCTAGAGCTCTAAAGACAAAAATCTGACCGTTTTAATGCAATAGCATAAATGCACGTAGCTAATCTCAGTCATCCAATGAGATTAACTGTTGAGCACTTGGGGTCGATGGAGAGAAAAGAGGAAGGGATTAAACACAGAACCTCTGTCTATACGCATATACCTAATTTGTAATGAGAGCTGTTTAGTCAAAATGTCTTAAAAACGGTAGAGAAAATAAAGCAAACTTTTTTGTTGAGTTTGTTTGTTTTACCTCTCAATATTGATTCAACAGAATCATCTCTTCCCCAACTGTTAGCACATGAATACAGATGAGACTAGCTCAACTCAACTCCTGGAGGGGAGCATGTCATTAAGGCTTACACCAAAGTGTTTTTTTCTTTTTTCTTTTTCTTTTTTTTGAGATGAAGTCTCCCTCTTGTCCCCCAGGCTGGAGTGCAGTGGCACAATCTCGGCTCACTGCAAGCTCCGCCTCCCGGGTTCAGGCCACTCCCAAGTAGCTGGTATTACAGGCGCATACCACCACGCCCATCTAATTTTTTCTATTTTTAGTAGAGACAGGGTTTTACCGTGTTAGCCAGGATGGTCTCGATCTGCTGACCTCGTGATCCACCCGCCTTGGCCTCCCAAAGTGCTGGGATTACTGGTGTGAGCCACCGCGCCCAGCCCCAAAGTGTTTTGTTTTAATCCAAGGTAACTGATTGGATTAGTGATAGACTTGTTTCCCAATAAAACCATAAAATGCAATGAAAGGTTAGCTGAAAATTCTAGGAAAAGGTAACTTAACCCGCTAGTATTCTGTCTGGAGTTAAAAAGCATCTAGCTTCCAAAAGGGGAAATTTTTTCTGAATGACAGTAGATGACAGCAGAGCAAAGTTAGCAGGATGGAAGGCAGGAGAAAGAGAAGACAACTGAATTCTGCAACAAACTGTTCCCGAGACCTGCCCTTACTCCTAGAATTTTCAGGTAAGGTCCCCTTTTACTTAAGCTAGTTTGCATTGAGTTTTCTTTTACTTTCAATTGAAATAGGTTTAAATCATTGGAAAATGAAAAACTAGATGATGAAAACCAGAAAGTTATGAATAAACTAAATTCACAGATTTAACAGAAATAAAAAAATAATTAGTTTCCATCAAAATCCACTCAGTTGCACTAGGCAAAATTAAGTGGCCTTAAATTAGGCCAACCATGGTAAGTTAGAAAACTAATAAAATAAATAATATATCAGGAATCTGGATACACGGATGCCCAGGAAACAAGCAACAAGCAGATGAAACCCAGATAGATGTAGGTACCAATGAGCAAGGCCAATCCAGAGTAATATATCCATAAATAATTACTTAATAAATTGTAACTAAGGGTTAAACAAGTGATCAAGAATCAATTTATTTGCATGAATCAAAAAAGGGAATACTGTAAAAATTTAAAAATTATAGCATCAAAAACAAGAATAAAGGCTGCCATTAATTGTTTACTACACCAGTATCATCCCCTGTGGTTTACATACTGTATCTCATTTTATTTCATTTTATTTTTACTGTTCTTTTTTAAAATTTTCTTTTTCTTTAAGTTGCAGAACGTATAGGTTTGTTACATAGGTAAACATGTGCCAGGGTGGTTTACTGCACCTATCCACCCATAACCTAGGTATTAACCACTGCATGTATTAGCTATTTGTCCTGATGCTCTCCATCCCCTCGCCCCACCAACAGGCCCGGATGTGTGTTCTCCGCACCGTGTCCATGTGCTCTCATTGTTCAGCTCCCACTTGTGCGTGAGAACATGCAGTGTTTGGTTTTCTGTTCCTGCATTAGTTTGCTGTGGATGAAGGCTTCTAGCTTCAGCCATGTTTCTGCAAAGTACACATCATTCCTTTTAACCACTGAATAGTATTCCATGGTGTATATGTACCACATTTGGTTTATCCAGCCTATCACTGATGGGCATTTGGGTAGATTCCATGTCTTTGGTATTGTGAATAGTGTGCAATAAACATACATGTGTATGTATCTTTACAATAGAATGATTTCTATTCCTTTGGGTATATACCCAGTAATGGGATTGGTGGATCAAACGGTATTTCTGGTTGTAGATCCTTGAAAAGTCACCACACTGTCTTCCACAATGGTTGACCTAATTTACATTCCCACAAACAGTGCAAAAGTGTTTCCGTTTCTCTACAGCCTCACCAGCATCGGCTGTTTCTTGACTTTTTAATGATCGTCATTCAGACTGATGGAAGATGATATCTCATTGCGGTTTTTATTTGCATTTATCTAATGATGAGTGATGTTGAGCTTTTTTCATATTTGTAGCCACATAAATGTCTTCTTTTGAGAAGTGTCTGTTCATGTCCTTTGACCATTTTTTGATTTTTTTTTTGTCTTGTAAATAAGTTTAATTTCCATGTAAATACTGGATATTAGACCTTTGTCAGATGGGTAGATTGTAAAATTTTTCTCCCATTCTATAGATTGCCTGTTCACTCTGATGATAATGTCTTTTCCTGTGCAGAAGCTCTTTAGTTTAATTAGATACAATTTGTCAATTTTAGCTTTTGTTGCAATTTCTTTTGGTGATTTCATCATAAAATCTTTGTCCATGCCTGTGCCCTGAATATTACTTTATCTCATTTTATTTTCACTATATCTCAGTGAGAAAAATGTTCTCATCTACATTTTTTTCTTAAATTTTTAAAATTTTTATTTTTTATTTCCATTGATTTTGGGGGGAAGAGGCAATGTTTTGCTACATTAATGAGTTCTTTAGTGGTGATTTATGAGATTTTGATGCACCTATCACCTAAGCAGTTTACACTGTACCCAATTTGTAGTCTTTTATACCTCACCCACCTCCCACTCTTTCCCCCAAGTCCCCAAAGTTCAATGTATCATTCTGTGTCTTCGCATCCTCACAGCTTAACTTCCACTTCTGAGTGAGAAAATATTATGTTTAGTTTTCTATTCCTGAGTTACTTCACTTAGAATAATGGTGTCCAATTCCGTCCAGGTTTCTGTGAATGCCATTATTTTGTTCCTTTTTATGGCTGAGTAGTATTCCATTTCTCTAGAAAATTCACAATTTCTTTATCAACTCATTAATTGAAGGGCGTTTGGGCTGGTTCTAGATTTTTGCAATTGTGAATTGTGCTGCCATAAACATGCGTGTACAAGTATCTTTTTCATATAATTATTTCTTTACCTCTGGGTAGATAATCTGTAGTGGGATTCCTGGATCAAATGATATTTCTACTGTTAGTTTTTTTTTTTTTTTTTTTTTTTTTTTTTTTGAGACGGAGTCTTGCTCTGTCACCCAGGCTGGAGTGCAGTGGCACAATCTCGGCTCACTGCAAGCTCCGCTTCCCAGGTTCACGCCATTCTCCTTCCTCAGCCTCCCCAGTAGCTAGGACTACAGGTGCCTGCTACCACGCCCGGCTAATTTTTTGTATATTTAGTAGAGATGGGATTTCACCATTTTAGCCAGGATGGTCTCGATCTCCTGACCTCCTGATCCACCCGCCTCGGCCTCCCAAAGTGCTGGGATTACAGGTGTGAGCCACCGCGTCCAGCCCTACTTTTAGGTTTTTAAGGAATCTCCACACCATTTTCCATACAAGTTGTAGTAGTTTACATTCCCACCAGCAGTATAAAATTGTTCCCTTCTCTCCACATCCCCACCAACATCTATTACTTTTTTATTTATTGATTATGGCTATTGTTGCAGGAGTAAAGTGGTATCACATTGTGGTTTTGATTTGCAATTCCCTGATTATTAGTGATGTTGAGCATTTTTTCATATGTTTGTTATCCATTTGTATATCTTCTTTTGAAAATTGTCTATTCATGTACCTAGCCTATTTTTTGATGGGATTTTTTTTTCTTGCTAATTTGTTTGAGTTCCTTGTAGATTCTGGATATTAGTCCTATGTTTTAAATACATAGAGCCATGCTATAAGAGTATAGGATTTGAAGTCTATGCTTCATTTGCAGAAATAGTTTCCATGTTATTCTCACCTCTTTAACTCCCTTGCTATATCTGAATTACATATATAAGCCTTCAGCATACGAATTTGCAGTGCCTCTAATATGAATAGAGAATATGCTCCTATTACCCTAATGGCAATTGGCTTTGGCCAAGTGAATGTGGGTAGAAGTGATGGTGGGCCAGTTATAGACACAGGCTCTATGAGCCATCACATCACTGCTTTCTCTCTTGCACTCCTGAGACTTACCATGGGAAAAACATGTCTTAAGTAGTAGAGACAAAGACCTGAAGTCAACCAGAAGGCTGGAGTTCAGCCCAGCCCAGACTAGCCCTGCTTAGATCAACCAAACTACATGTACAGCATAATAAAATAAATGTTTATAAGCCATTGATATTTTGAGATTATTTTTATTACAGAAAAAAGGACATTTATTCTGAAGGACATCAAATCATACCTACTAACACAAGAAAGTGTCTTGATGTGGAGACTGCTAATCCAGAGCACAGCCACGTTTGACTGACAGGTGGAATATAGAAAGTCTTTGCCCTTGTCTGAGAAGAGTGTTGGTCCTGACTGTATTACAGTGATTTTGGTTCCCATTGAGAGTCTTTTCAGCAAGAGTGTAGGCAAGTTATTGATTGACAAGTCAGGTTCAGTGTGAAATCCAGACTCTGCTACTTGCTAATCATACTAATCCTTCGAAATCTTTTCTTTTCCACAAAATATGACAAATAACACATAACTCACTGGGTCCCTGTGAGGGGTCTGTCTATGCAATGTTTATTAAATGCCTAGTACGATGCCTAGCTCAGAGCTAGCACATAGCAAGCTGTTGCTATGCCCCTATGTTGTGTCTATCAATATCATTTCCTAAAATTATTCCCAAATAATTATTCTGATAAGGGAACTCTCCAGTTTAGTGAAGTATAAGCAAAACAGTCACAGCATACTCGTATTTGAGCTGGCAAATGCATTTGGCAAACCTAAATTAATTCCAAGCTTTGGCTATTAGGCCACAAAAGTGTATTTCTTCCATTTCTTTGATCACTCCTTTATATTTTGGCATCCCTACCAAGTACCATTTCCACCATTTCCCACGAATATAACGTGATTTGAAATGTTAAGAAAGAATTGAGAGTGTGTCATTTTAGCTGAGAATACTTTTATTCTTTACCTGTGGGGATATGTGAACTGCTGACTATGAGTGCGCTTCCCTTACAAAGAAAGATATGAAATAGGAGCAGCGGTTACTTATCTGGCAATGACAGGAAATATCCTCCTACCAGAAACTCAAGTTTCTCCTTGAAGATGTCAACTTCAAATGAATTTCAAGGATTTATTTTCTTATAGTTTTATCGATTCCTTGATTTGGTTTTAACACTAAAAAGCAAACAAGGTCAGAGGCTCTATCTTCTTTGATTTTAATAAATGGCTTAGTAAAATGAGATGGTACATCACACAGATGAAATATCTGACAGTAGTCTTACAATAACAAAATACTACTTTATGGGCCCAGGACAGCAGGTGGTTTACCCCATCCTGGAAGAGCAAAGGAGGGGAGGTAGCACCATTTCTATCTCCCCCTCAGAGGGTTCGGTGTTGGGTCTATTGTTCTTGAAGTAAAGATGCAAATTTAAGGGGCAGCAAGAACAGCAGCAGTAGCATAGCTTTGTGACAGCATGTTCCTTTGATGGGCGTCTTGAAAACTCTTTAATGATGAATCATTTAATATATACGACTGGTCTATAAAATCAATTGTAATCAATATAATTACACTGCCATTTGATCCCCCATATATCTTACAACAAATACTCTGTTTTTAAACACTTTAACATCTCTCCTTTTATTCAATTATTCTTTCAACTTTTTTCCTTCCAATCTAGCTTATTTTAAAATGTTTAATTGACAAAGATTAAAGACATTTAAGGTGTCTGAAGTGGTGACTTGATATACATATACACTGTGTAATGATTGCCACAATTAATTTACAT
The DNA here is from genome assembly GCF_009764315.1 of Trachypithecus francoisi. Taxonomy (NCBI): domain Eukaryota; kingdom Metazoa; phylum Chordata; class Mammalia; order Primates; family Cercopithecidae; genus Trachypithecus; species Trachypithecus francoisi. The sequence goes on from NW_022681458.1 coordinate 115,323,288, forward strand.
GTCAATCACTACCCATTCATTAGATCCCGAGAATGGAGTCATTTTATAACTGGAAGTTTGTATCCTTTGACCAATATCTCTCCATTTCCCCACCTGCTCAGCTTCTGGCAACCACTGTTCTACACCCTGCTCTTATGATTTCAACTTTTTAAGATTCTACATACAAGTGAGAACTTACAGTATTTACTTTTCTGTTTCTGGCTTATTTTGCTTAGCATAGTGTCCTCCAGATTCATCCATATTATTGTTGCAAATGTCAATGATATTACATTGTATAAATGTTCCACAATATTTTGTATCCATTCATTCATTGATGGAGGGCATAGGTTGTTTACCTATCTTGGTTATTGTGAGTAATGCTGCAATCAACATGCGGTTTAGATATCTCAAGAAACTGGTTTATGTCCTTTTAATATGTAGAAAGAAATGGGGTTGCTGGATCAAATGGTAGTTCTACTTTTAATTTTCTGATTAACTTCCATATCATTTTCAACAATGACTACACGACTTTACAGTCCTACCAACTGGGTACAAGGGTTCTCTTTTCGCTACACCCTTGCCAATACTTGTTATCTCTTGCTTTTTTCAATAGTAGTCATTAGAAAATGTGTGAGGTGGTATCTCATTGTGGTTTTGATTTGCATTTCTCTGAAATGCTCAAGCATCTTTCATAGATTTGTCAGCCATTTGCATGTCTTCTTTGAATGAAATGTCTATTCGATCATTTGTCCATTTTTAAAATATTGAGTTCTGTGAGTTCCTTATAGATTTTAGATACAAACCCTTTACCAGATATATGGTTTACAAATATTTTCTCTTATTCTGTAGGTTGTTTTATATTTTGTTGGTTGTTTTCTTTGCTGTGTAGACACTTTTTAAATGTGACATTCATCTTGGCAATGATTTTTTGATATGACACAAAAGCACAGGTAACAAAAGCAAAAATAAACAAGTGAGACTACATCAACATATATTCATTAAGTTTCTTCTACATGCTAAGCAAAAGTCCTCGCTGTCATTAAATTTGCATTCTAAGAGGCATGGGGGAGACAGACAATAAATGAATAAACAATGAATATATTCAGATAAGAAATGCTATTGTGGGCCAGGTATAGTGACTCACGTCTATAATCTCAGCACTTTGGGAGGCCTAGGCAGGTGGATCACTTGAGGTCAGGAGTTTGGGACCAGCCTGGCCAACATGGTGAAACCCCGTCTCTAGTAAAAATACAAAAATTAGCTGGGTGTGGTGGCGTGCGCCTGTAATTCCAGCTACTAAGGAGGCTGAGGCAGGGGAATCCCTGGAACACGGGAGGTGGAGGTTGCAGTGAGCAGAGATTGCACCACTGCACTCCAGCCTGGATGACAGAGAAAGACTTCGTCTCAAAAAGAAAAAAAAGAAAGAGACAGAGAATTTCTATTGGGGAAAATAAAGTAAAATAAGAAGGAACAAGGAATGTAGCAGAGGGATGATGCTCTTTTAAGGGGCAGTCATCTTGGTGAAGATTTTGTGGGTGATAATTGAGGAGCATCTAGGGAAAATGTTGTCACCAGCCATGTAGCATAAGATGATCCCAGAGAAAATTGCATGTGGAAAGGACCTAAGGCAGGATCATCTATGGCATGTTCAAGAAACAGTGGGGAATCTAGAGTGAGCAAGAGTCATGGGAGCCAAGGTTAGAAAAGTGGTGGGAGGCAGATCACATAGCCATTATTAGGATTGAGTGGTATGAGAGATCCTGGCTTGCCTGTAGAAAAGCCACGCCATGTTCTGACTTGCATCCCAAAGGTTCAACCTGGCCTCTCTGCCAAAGACAGTGGGTAAGTGTTGAAGAAAGGAAACTCATCAGGAGGCTATTGGAATAATCTGGGGGAAAAGGGGAATTGTGACTGCTTGTATCACTGAAATTGCAAAAACTGCAGAATTTACTGATGGATTTCACATGGGACCTGATAATAGGCAAGTATTCAAAGATTGCTCTAAGTTGTGGGGCTTAAGCAACTGAAATGACTAAGTTAAATATGAAGCAGTATGTGTATAGTATCAAGAGAGGGACTAAAAGCAAAAATGCCTAGACAGCAAGGATGGAGAAGGTATGGATGAAGGGATAAGGAGATGCACAGCAGGACGAAGAGAGAGAAGAGACAGGCCCTGAAACCATGACTTATGAGTTTGAAGATAAGGTGGTAATAGTATGTGAGGCAATCTGTAAAAGTTCTGGATAAACCCTATTTATTTGGAACTCTGTGAATCCAAATAAAAAGCAACTTTAGAGATAGATATAAACCAGATGGTATTATTCTATTCAAAAGATCAATAGAATAGAGTAGAAGTGAAGATTCCCGTTTATATTTTGCCATTCTCAGAAGTCCACAAAAACCAGTGGTGGGCATGGTGTGCATCTGCTTCCAGAATACCTGGTCCCACAGATGCTTGGCAGGGTGAAGGATGGGCATAGGTTAACATTAGGTTAACATGTGCCTTTAGGGCTCACAAGCATTTCCAACGACATTTTATTATAAACCATCACTGATCAAAAACCTTTGTTCTCCCCTGTGGATACATATTTGATTTTTATAAATATGAAGTTGTTTGGAAGCCACTCTCATGACAAGGCCATTTAAATCATGATGAGGAATGAGGGTCAGAAAATGAGATGCCATCATAAAATAACAGAACTGCTTTCTTTGTGTGGCTCTGAAAATACTTCCAAACATATCTTGAGCAACAAAACAACCAGAAATGTAGCCAGTTTCCCAAAATGATTTCTTTAAAAGATAACTCTATTATGGATACATTCATCAATGTGTTATTAAAGAAGCCTTACATCTTAGTCACAAGTTTAATAAGATATTGCAGCAGAAGGGCAATATATTAATTAGTACAAGCCCCTCTTGATTTTATGTCTCCATTTATTTTGATAGTTCCTCGGGTGGTGTTTTTTAACTGAACAGAAGGGTTACTGATGAGTCTGTTAGCAATCAGGAAATGACTGAGGATTCAGGTACAATGTAGGGTTCTTAACTTATCCTAAAAAGACTTAGAGAATAAAGAAGATGAAAACAAAAAAGATACAGTTCCAGCCAAACTGAGAATTTGCTTTTCACTCTTTATAAAAAGAACGTTTTCCTCCTGTATTTTATTTCCTCTTTATTTTCCTGGGAGAAAAGAGTGTGAGAAAAACACATTACCCAAAATGAGCCTGAGAAGGAAAGAAAATAATAAAAACAAGTGATAGGTTACAAATGAGAAAAGAGTCCAGCAAATGAAATATCTATTAACAATGAAGATAAAGAGAATGTGTAGGAGCAGACGAAAAGGAAAGGTAGTAGAAGAAAGACATATAGACTCAATCACAGACAGGGTGTGAAAATTAAATGCCTTAACAAAAATGGGCTTGCAGACAGATAAAAAAGAGAATGGGAAGAGCAGATAGGAAGGGATAAGTAATGTAGCTTGTTCCTTCTCAGACTACAATCTGGCTTTAGAGAGAAAAAGTCATTAATATAACTTATTCACTCACACACTGTCAAGAAGAATCAACCAAAGAGGGCCCTTTGGTTAAATTTAGAGCAAAGTTGCTATTCACACCATTGGCTGTGAACCTCATTACAAAGCCAACATGTGGAATAATCTCTGGGTTGAGAAACAGGAGACCCAGAATCTAATTCCAGATCTGTTGTGACCCACTCATGCCCATTAGGAAGCCTCTGGGCCTCACCCTCAGCATCTATAGAATGGAAGAATCAGGCTAAATGTCTTCTAAGTTCCCTCTGGATCCGTTGTTTAATGACTTATACAAGTGTTCCATCAAATGTCTAGTATTTGACTCAAAAATGATAGAAGGATAAGTTAGTCAACTTCAGACTTCTTTATTATCCTTTTTGATTTGTCTTCACTTTTATTCCTAAGGAACAGCCTTGACAAGTTTTTAAAACATATGCTTGTTACATTATTAATTTGTCTACCTTTCAAGTCTCACAATTTATTAAATCCAATCATTCTGGCCATACCCATGAAGAAAATGTGACAATTTTTCCTTCTGTTTATCTAAAATAGCATCACAAGATGTACAGAATTAGCACTTACTAGAGCAGTATCTATGTGATGTCAGAGTCCTCTATAACTGGAACTTCTTTATTTTGAAGAATGTTGGTAATGGAATAGATCTGAGAAATTACCTAATCATTACATCATGAAAAAATTATCAAATAACTTTTAAAATTTTTTATAGTTTTTTATTTCAACAGCTTTTGGGGAGCAAGTGGCTTCTGTTTACATGGATAAACTCTACAGTGGTGTGAGATTTTAGTGCATCTGTCCCCTGAGCAGTGTACACGATACCCAAGATGTAGTCTTTTATCCTTCACTCCCTCTTGCCTTTGTCAAATCCCCAAAGTCTATTATAACCCTCTGTATTTCTTTGCATCTTGATAGCTTAACTCCCATTCATAAGAGAGGACATAAAATATTTGGTTTTCCATTCCTGAGTTACTTCACTTACAATAATGGCCTTCAACTCCATCCAAGTTGCTGGAAAAGACATTATTCTGTTCCTTTTTATGGCTGAATAGTATGCATGGTGTATATATACCACATTTTCTTTATCCATTTATTTGTTGATGGGCACCAATCAAAAATTGGTTGTGCTGCTATAAACATGCATGTGCATATGCCTTGTTCATAGAATGACTTCTTTTCCTTTGGGTAAGTTCCCAATAGTGGGAATGCTGAGTCAAATGATAGATCTACTTTTAGTTCTTTAAGGAATCTCCTTAATGTTTTTCATAGAGGTTGCACTAATTTACATTCCCATCAGCAGTGCAAAAGTATTCCTTTTTCACCACATTCATGCCAACATCTATTGATTTTTGACTTTTTAATTATGGCTATCTTTGCAGAAATGACGTAGCATCTCATTATGGTTTTAATTGCCTGAAAATTAGTGATGCTTACATTTTTTCATATGCTTCTTGGCCATTTATGTATTTTCCTTTGAGAAATATCTATTTATATCCCTTGTCCACTTTTTGATGGAATTATTTTGGGGGGCAGAAGGGGGAGGCTATGATTTGTTTGAGTTCCTTGTAGATTCATGGATACTAGTTATTTGTTGGATGCATAGATTGCAAATATTTTCTTCCATTCTGTGGGTTGCCTATTTACTCTGCTGCTTATTTATTTTGCTGTGCTCAGAAGCTTTTTAGTTTAATTAGGTATCCTTTATTTCTTTCTGTTTTGTTGTATTTCCTTTTGGGGTCTTAGTCATTAATTCTTTGCTTAGGCTGATGTCTAGAAGACTTTTTCCAACATTATCTTCTAGAATTTTTATGGTTTCAAGTCTTACATTTAAGTCTTTCATCATGTTGAGTTGATTTTTGTATAAGGTGAGAGAGAGGGACCAGTTTCATTGCTGTACATGTGGCTTGCCAGTTTTCCCAGCACAATTTCTTGAATAGAGTATCCTTTCTCAATTTATGTTTTTGTTTGTTTTGTCAAAGATGAGTTGGTTTTAAGTATTCAACTTTATTTCTGAGTTTTTTATTCTATTCCATTGGTCTAAGTACCTGTTTTAAAATCAGTACCATGCTGTTTTGTTAACTATAGCCTTGTGTTATAATTGAAGTATGGCAATGTGATGCCTCCAGATTTGATTCTCTTTTATTAGAATTGCTTAACTGTTTGGGCTCTTTTTTGGTTCCACAAGAATTTTAGGATTTTTTTTCTAGTTCTGTGAAAAATGATACTGCTATTTTTATGGAAATTGCACTGAATCTGCAGATTTCTTTGGGCAATATGGTCATTTTTACATTATTAATTCTCCCCATCCATGATCGTGAGATACATTTCTATTTGTGTCATGTATGAATTCTCTCAGCAGAATTTTTTAGTGTTCCTTGTAGAGATCTTTCACCTCCTTGGTTAAGTATATTCCTATATATTGTACTTTTTTGCAGCTGTTGTAAAACTTAAGTTATTGATTTGATTCTCAGATTGTCATTGATTGGTCATCATAGCATAGCAGTGCTACTGATTTTTGTACATTGCTTTTGTAACCTGAGACTTTACTGAATTTGTTTATCAGATCTAGGAATCTTTTGGATGAGTCTTTAGGGTTCTCTAAGTATATGATCATATCATTGGTGAACAGCAAGTTTGACTTCCTTTTTTCCAATTTGGATGGCTTTTATTTCTTTCTCTTGCCTGATTGCTCTGGCTAGGACTTCCAGTACTATATTGAATAAGAGTGGTGAAAGTGAGTCCTGGTCTTGTTCCAGTTCTCAGGGAGAATGCTTTCAACTTTTCTTCATTCAGTCTGATCTTGGCTGTGGGTTTGTCACACATGGCTTTTATTATTTTGTGGTAAAACCCTTCTATACCTAGTTTATTGAAGGTTTTTATTATAAAGGGATGCTGGATTTTATTGGTTGTTTTTTCTGCATCTATTGAGATGATCATGTAGTTTTTGTTTTTAATTCTGTTTATAAGATGTATTATATTTATTGATTTGCATATGTTAAACCATCCCTGAGATGAAACCCACTTGATCAAGATGTATTATCTTTCTGATGTGCTGTTGGATTTGGTTAGCTAGTATTTTATTTTGAGAATTTTTGCATCTATGTTCATCAGGAATATTGGTCTGTAGTTTTCTTTTCTTTGTTATGTCCTTTCCTGCTTTTGGTACTAAGGTGATACTGTCTTCATACAATGATTTAGAGAGGATTCCCTCCTTCTCAATGTTTTGGAATAATTTCAGTAGGATTGGTACCAATTATTCTTTGACTGTCTGATAGAATTTAGCTGTGAATCTATCTGGTCCTCATTTTTTTATTGGCAATTTTAAAATTAATGATTAAATCTTGCTGCTTATTATTGGTTTGTTCAGGATTTCTATTTCTTCCTGATTCATGCTAGGAGGTTTCATGTTTCCAGGAATTTATCCATTTCTTCTAGATTTTTTATGTTGTGCACATAAAGGTATTCATAGTAGTTTTGAATGATTGTATTTCTGTGGTGTCAGTTGTAATGTCTCTAGTTCTATTTCTAATTGATATAATTTGGATCTTCTCTCTTTTTTTTTTTGGTTAATTTCACTAATGGTCTAACAATTTTTTAATATCTTCAAAGAAGCAGCTTTTTGTTTCATTTATATTTTCTATGTTTTTGTTTCAATTTTAATATTTATTTAATATTGAAGTTTATGTATTTTCTTTTGCTGACTTTGTATTTAGTTCCTGTTTCTCTAGTTTCTTGAGGTATGACATTAGATTGTCAATTTGTGTTACTTCAGACTTTCTGATGTAGGCATTTAACTCGATGAATTTTCCTATTTGCACTGCTTCTGCTGTATCCCGGAGGTTTTAATAATTTACGTCACTATTATTACTCATTTCAAAGAATTTCTAAATTTTCATCTTGATTTCATTGTTAACCGAAAATCATTCAGGAGCATATCATTTAATTTCCATGTATTTATATACTTTTGAAGGTTCCATTTGAAGTTGATTTCAAATTTTATTCCACTGTGGTCTGAGAAGACACTCGATATGATTTTGATTTTCTTAACTTATTAAGACTTGTTTTGTGGCCTATCACATGGTCTATCTTGGACAGTGTTTCATTTGCTGATGAAAAGAATGTATATTCTGCAGTTGTTGGGTACAATATTCTGTATATATCTTTTACATTTGTTCAGAGTGTAATTTAAGTCCATTGTTTCTCTCTTGAGTTTCTGTCTCAATGATTTTATAGTGCTGTCAGTGGAGTATTGAAACCCACCGTTATTACTGTGTTGTTGTCAATCTCATTTCTTAGACCTATCAGTAATTGTTCTATAAATCTTGGATTTGCAGTGGTAAGTGCATATACATTTAGGATTGCAATGTGTTCTTGTTAGATTGATCCCTTTCATCATTTTATAGTGATCCTCTTTGTCTTTTTTTTCTTTACTTTTGTTAGTTTTAAGTCTGTTTTGTCTTATACAAGAATAGCTACACCTGCTCATTTTTTATTTCCATTTGCCTGGAATAACCTTTTCCACTCCTGTACCTTGAGTTTATATGAATTCTTCCATGTTTGGCAAGTATCTTGAAAACAGTAGATATTTGGGTTGTGACTTTTTTTATATACTTTAAGTTCTAGGTACATGTGCACAACGTGCAGGTTTGTTACATATGTATACATATGCCATGTTGGTTTGTTGCACCCATTAACTCGTCATTTTCATTAGGTGTTTCTCCTAATGCTATCCCTCCCTCATCCCCCCACCTCACGACAGACCCCAGTGTATGATGTTCCCTGCCCTGTGTCCAAGTGTTCTTCTCATTATTCAATTCCCAACTATGAGTGAGAACATATAATGTTTGGTTTTCTGTCCTTGCGATAGTTTGCTTAGAATGATGGTTTCTGGCTTCATCCATGTCCCTACAAAGGACAGGAACTTATCCTTTTTTATGGCTGCATAACATTACATGGTATATATGTACCATATTTTCTTAATCCAGTCTATCACTGATGGATGTTTGGGTTGGTTCCAAGTCTTTGCTCTTGTGAATAGTGCTGCAGTAAACACATATGTGCACGTGTCTTTATAGTAGCATGGTTTATAATCCTTTTGGTATGTACCAAATGTATATACCCAAATGGTATATACAATGTGTCAAATGATATTTCTAGTTCTAGATCCTTGAGGAATCATCACACTGTCTTCCACAATGGTTTTGGAATAGTTTACATACTTTCACGTTCCCACCGACAGTGTAAAAGCATTCCTATTTCTCCACATCTCCTCTCCAGCACCTGTTGTTTCTTGACTTTTTAATGATCGCCATTCTAACTGGTGTGAGATGATATCTCATTGTGGTTTTGATTTGCGTTTCTCTGATGACTAGTGATGGTGAGCATTTTTTCATGTGTCTGTTGGCTGCATAAATGTCTTATTTTAATAAGTGTCCGTTCATATCCTTTGCCCACTTTCTGATGGGGTTGTTTGATTTTTTTCTTGTAAATTTGCTTAAGTTCTTTGCAGATTCTGGATATTAGCCCTTTGTCATATCGGTAGATTGTAAAAATTTTCTCCCATTCTGTAGGTTGCCTGTTCACTCTGATGGTAGTTTCTTTTGCCATGCAGAAGCTCTTTAGTTTAATTAGATACCATTTGTCTATTTTGGCTTTTGTTGCCATTGCTTTTGGTGATTGAGTTATGAAGTCCTTGCCCACGCCTATATCCTGAATGGTATTGTCTAGGTTTTCTTCTAGGGTTTTTATGGTTTTAAGTCTAACATTTAAGTCTTTAATCCATCTTGAATTAAGTTTTGTATAAGGTGTAAAGAAGGGATCAAGTTGCAGCTTTCTACATATGGCTAGCCAGTTTTCCCATCACCATTTATTAAATAGAAAATCCTTTCCCCATTTCTTATTTTTGCCAGGTTTCTCAAAGATCAGATGGTTGTAGATGTCTGGTGTTATTTCTGAGGTCTCTGTTCTGTTTCATCTGGTATCACAACAGATACCAGTACCATGCCGTTTTGGTTACTGTAGCCTTGTAGTATAGTTTGAAGTCAGGTAGCATGATGCCTCCAGCATTGTTCTTTTTGCTTAGGATTGTCTTGGCAATGCAGGCTCTTTTTTGGTTCCATATGAACTTTAAAGTAGTTTTTTTCCAATTCTGTGAAGAAAGTCATTGGTAGCTTCATGGGGATGACATTGAATCTATAAATTACCTTGGGCCATATGGCCATTTTCATGATATTGATTCTTTCTAACCATGAGCATGGAATGTGATTTTTAAATCCATTCTGCCATTATGTATCTAAGTGGAAAATTTATTCATTTTGGTGTAAATCAAGCTTTTGTTTCAAGATTTAGTCCTCCTTTTAGCATTTCTTCTAGTGCTGGTTTGGTAGTGGCAAATTCTCTCAGCATTTTTGTGTGAAAAATGGTTTTATTTCTCCTTCATTTATGAAACTTAGTTTTTTGGATACAAAATTCCTGACTGACAATTATTCTTTTTAACGAAGCTGAAGATAGGACTTCAATCCCCAATATAAAATCCCTTCTAGTTTATATGGTTTCTACTGAGAAGTCTGCTGTTAGTCTGATAGGTTTTCCTTTACAAGTTATCTAATGCATCTGTCTCACAGCTCTTAGAATTATTTCCTTCATGTTGACTTTAGGTAGCCTGATGACTATGTGCCTTGGAGAGTATCCTTTTGCAATGAATTTCCCAAGAGTTCCTTGAGCTTCCTGTATGCAGATATCTAAATCCTTAGCAAAGCTGAGGAAGTTTTCCTAAATTAATCTCTCAAATACGTTTTTCAAAATGTTAGCCTTCTCTTCTCTCTCAAGAACACCATTTATTCTTAGGTTTGGCCATTTTACATAATCTCATATTTTGTGGAGACTTTGTTGGTTTCTGTTGATTCTTTTTCTTCATCTTTGTCTGATTGGGTTAATTCAAAACCTTTGTCTTCAAGTTCTGAAATTCTTTCTTCTACTTGCTGTAGTCTACTATTGAAGCTTTCTACTGCATTTTGTAATTTTCTAAGTGCGTTTGTCATTTCCAGAAGCTCTGATTGGGTTTTCTTTATGATATATATCTCTCTAGAAAATTTTTCATTCATATCCTGAATTTTTTATTTTATTTCTTTATGTTGGTTTTCACTTTCCTCTGGTATCTCCTTGAATAGCTTAATAATCAGCCTTCTGAATTATTTATCTAGTATTTCAAATATTTTATATTGGCTTGGATCAATCCCTGGGGAGCTAGCATGATCTTTTGGGGGTGTCATAGGATCTTTTTTATTATATTACCAGAAGTTACTTTTCTGTTTCCTTCTCATTTGGGTAGACTATTGTAATTGTTCTTGACTTTATTTTTTAACATTATATTTCTCCCTTAAGGATGTGACTTTAATATTTATTGTTTATTATAACTTAACTTTGTTCTTCATCCTCTTTAAGGGTGAAGATTCTGTATGAGTTCCTTGGTTATAGAGACTATTTGTATGATGGTTTTCTCAGGTGCTCATTGTAGTACCAATGTATGCAGTGTGTGAGCAAGTTCCTTGTCTCTTACGAGGTTGAAATGGCATAGGTCTCTTGAGCTTATCTCATTTTCCCCTGGTGTGCACTATTTTATTTATTTATTCTTCCACAGTATTTTATTAACTGAGTTGATGGTTCCGGCTTCAGGTCAGTAGTTGAGGTGTCCTTGGGTAAGCACCGGTTTTAGCTAAAGCAGGTGGGTAAATGCAATATCCAATGGTGAGCAGAGTTCTCACCCTTGACAGAAACAGCTGTGGGAGCTCTCAGTGAAATGCCCTGAGGTTTTATCAGTTGGGAAGGGTAGGAGTCACTTCAGCTCCCCTGCCAGGTCATCAGGAAAGCTATCCACCTCTTCGACTCATTTCTTCCCCAGTGTTCTGGCTATTCAGATTAGACAAGCACCTCTTTTCATCTGTAGAAATGTTGATTTTCCAAGCAAAGAGGAATTGTGACTCAGCCTCTCATGAAAGCCTGAACCTGGGGTGTACTCCTTCTGTGAGGATGTGGTCACCCTGAAGTATTTCAGGAAAGGTGTCTATAGGTGCAGCTATGACAAGCTCCCATGGGAGAAGCCCCAGCTATGTCTGTAGTGGTGGACAAGAGGGGAAAGAAGCCCATTTCTCCAAGGTTGTTCACAAACACTAAAGCTACCTGGTTTTGGAGAAGAGTTACTGACTTTCCCTGCTAAGCCTAGCACTGCAATTGTGTCTCTGCTGAAAGAAACTTCCTACTAGTGGAAAGATCTAGGATTCAAGGCCTCCCATCTGGATTATTTTGTCCTGTGGGATGTTCCCTTGATGTGATGCTCTCCCCCTCCTCCTAAAAGTAGGAGTTCTTGACAGTCAAATTATAAGGATAATATTGGTCTTTTAGGCCTAGCCACCAGTTGGGCTGCCACACTCCAGGCTGGTACTGGGGAATGTCTGCAAAGGATCTGGTGATATGACCTGTCCTAAAATCTCCCAGCCCAGCACCAGCTCTGATGAGGGTGGCAGGAGAGTGAGGTAGACTCTGTGAGATTCCTTGGTTATAGATAGCCTTAGTGTTCTTGAATGCTGGCTTTCTCAAATGCTGGTCTTAATGGGTAGTGAATTGGTCATGTTGACAGACTAAAGATTCCTGGTTAGCCAGGGTGTTGCAGGCAATGGTGATAGATGATATCATGCACCAGTTTTCTCCTTTATGGGCACAGCGGTATTCTACGTAGAGGTGCTGTAATGAACTGTATTAGTTGGCTTCCAACCAGGAAGTGGCATTTGCAAAGGAGCACCAGCTGCAGTGGTAAAAGTGGGATTTGAGCTTGTTCTATGTTGCCCAGGGGAAGTATTCTGGTTTCTCAGGTGAAGAGTGGGGCCATAAATCTCCCAAAAGTTTCTGTCCTTTATGTTAAGCTGCCAGGGCAGGTGGAGGGGAACAGATAAGTAGGGGCTGGGTCAGACAGGTCTGTGCTCTGACGCTCCATGTGCGGGCAAGCTGCAGCCCCTGTGGGGATCAGTGGTTCTTAGGCTACTGGAGAAAGGTTCCAGTGGGGCATGTAACTGCCTCTGCTGCACAGAAGGCTTTGCACAGGGAGTGGAGAGTAGCAGGTGGCAGTAAGTCTCACCTAGATTCTACACAATTGGCAAGGCAGATCTCACTCCTGCATTACCCCATTAAAAGCACCCAGCTAAGTTCTAAGCAGCTGAGTTAAGAACTCCACCTGTCCCAGACCATAAGTTTTCCCTGTGGCAATAGCAATTGTACCGTTAAGGGCATGCCCCTTTCCATCTGCATGCAAGGCCAGGTGCCCAGTTCCTGCGCTGGTGGCTGCAGCACACTTCTGGCTCACCCCTCAGGTTCTGGCCAAGGGAGTTTGTCCCCACTTGATATTATATTGCAAAATTCAATTGGAAGCTTCTTTCAACCTGTAACCTCCGTCTGAGCTAGTTGGCTGACTTCCCCCAAGGTCTCCTGTGACATACAATAAGGAATGGCTTTTCTAGGTCGGCACTAAAGACTGGGAATGCCTGCCAGGCAATTTCCACTGCCGCTTCTTCTGTTACATTTCTCATCACTTCCTAAATCAGTTCCAGTTCTGGGTAGGGTTAAGGCCTTCTCAGATAGCCTGGATTTTCAGGTTCCCTTGAGGGGATAAGTATCCTGGAGGCAGTTTCTCCCACTCTCATACTCTGGGGGTTTACAATTTTTCACCTGTCTCATGGTGAAGGCTGCAGCCTGCTGCTTCTTTCAAACAGTCTGTAGATTCTTTCCATTTTTCTGTTAAGTTCGTGGATTGCTTCTTGGAAAAAATATACAGTGTGAACCTCTACACATTATTCTTTCCTTCCAAGTGCCCATCAGGCTATTGATGAATTTCTTGGCAAAAACCTTATAAGCCAGAAGAGACTAGGGGCCTATTTTGATCATTCTTAAATAGAAGAAATTCTAGGGATGAAGCCAACTTTATTGCTTCATCCCTGGGAAGCAAGCTGGTTCAACATACACAAACCAATAAATGTAATGCATCACATAAACAGAGCCAATGACAAAAACCACATGATTAACTCAATAGATGCAGAAAAGGCCTTCGACAAAATTCAACACCCCTTCATGATAAAAACTCTTAATTAACTAGGTATTGATAGAGTGCATCTCAAAATAATAAGAGCTAGTTATGACAAACCCTCAGCCAATATCATACCAAATGGGAAAAAACTGGAAGCATTCCCTCTGAAAACTGGCTCAAGACAAGGATGCCCTCTCTCAACACTCTTATTAAACATAGTATTGGAAGTTCTGGCCAGGGCAATCAGGCAAGAGAAAGAAATGAAGGGTATTCAATTAGGAAAAAAGGAAGTCAAATTGTCTCTGTTTGCAGACGATATGATTGTATATTTAGAAAACCCCATCATCTCAACTCAAAATATCCTTAAACTGATAGCAACTTCAGCAAAGTCTCAGGATACAAAATTAACGTGCAAAAATCACAAGCATTTTTATACACCAATAACAGACAGAGAGTCAAATCATGAGTGAACTCCCATTCATAGTTGCTACAAAGAGAATAAAATACCTAGAAATACAACTTACAAGGGATGTGAATGACCTCTTCAAGGAGAACTACAAACCACTGCTCAGGAAATAAGAGAGGACACAAACAAATGGAAAAACATTCCATGCTCATGGATAAGAAGAATCAATATTGGGAAAATGGCCATTCTGTCCAAAGTAGTTTATAGATTCAATGCTATCCCCATCAAGCTATCTTTGACTTTCTTCACAGAATTGAAAAAAACTACCTTAAATTTCATATAGAACCAAAAAAGAGCCCACATAGTCAAAACTATCCTAAGCAAAAGAACAATGCTGGAGGCATTACGCTACCTGACTTCAAACTACACTACAAGGCTGTAGTAACCAAAACAGTATGGTACTGGTACCAAGACAGACATATAGACCAATGGAACAGAACAGAGACCTCAGAAATAATGCCACACATCAACAATCATCTGATCTTTGACAAACCTGACAAAAACAAGCAATGAGGAAAGGATTCTCTATTTAATAAATGGTGTTGGGAAAACTGGCTAGCCATATGAAGAAAGCTGAAACTAGATCCCTTCCTTATACCTTGTAAAAAATTAACTTAAGATGGACTAAAGACTCAAAAGTAAGACCTAAAATCATAAAAACCCTAGGAGAAAATCTAGGCAATACCATTCAGGACATAGGCATGGGCAAAGACTTTATGACAAAAACACCAAAAGCAATGGCAGCAAAAGCCAAAATTGACAAATGGGATCTAAATAAACTAAAGAGCTTCTTCACAGCAAAGCAAACAAACAAACAAACAAACAAACAAACAAAAAAACTATCATCAGAGTGAACAGGCAACCTACAGAATGGGAGAAATTTTTTGCAGTCTATCCATCTGTCAAAGAGCTGGTATCCAGAATCTAAAAAAACCTAAACAAATTTACAAGAAAGAAACAAACAACCCCATCAAAATGTGGGTGAAGGATATGAACAGACACTTCTCAAAAGAAGACATTTATGTGGCCAACAATCATATGAAAAAAAACTCATCATCACTGGTCATTAGAGAAATGCAAATCAAAACCACAATGAGATACCATCTCACACCAGTTAGAGTGGCAATCATTAAAAAGTCAGGAAGCAACAGATGCTGGAGAGGATGTGGAGAAATAGGATTGCTTTTACCCTGTTGGTGGGAGTGTAAATTAGTTCAACCATTGTGGAAGAAAATGTGGCTATCCCTCAAGGATCTAGAGCTAGAAATACCATTTGACCCAGCAATCCCGTTACTGGGTATATACCCACAGGATTATAAATCATTCTACTATAAAGACACATGCATATGCATGTTTATTGTGGCACTATTTACAATAGCAAAGACTTAGAACCAACCCAAATGCCCATCAATGATAGAGTGGATAAAGAAAGTGTGGCACATATACACCATGGAATACTATGCAGCCATAAAAAAGGATGAATCCATGTCCTTTGCAGGGACATAGATAAAGCTGGAAACCATCATTCTCAGCAAACTAACACAACAACAGAAAACCAAACACCGCATGTTCTCACTCATAAGTGAGAGTTGAACAATGAGAACACATGGACACAGGTAGGGGAACATCACACACTGGGGCCTGTCAGGGGGTGGGGGACTAGGGGAGGGATAGCATTAGCAGAAATACATAATGTAGATGATGGGTTGATGAGTGGAGCAAACCACCATGGCACGTGTATACCTATGTAAAAATCTGCATGTTCTGCACATGCACCCCAGAACTTAAAGCATAATAATCATCATCATAATCATAATAAAAGAAATTCCAACCAAGAATCTTATGTCCTGTCAAACTAAGGTTCATAAGTAAAAGAGAAATAAAATATTTTCCAGACAATCAATCACTAAGGGAATTTATTGCCACTAGACTGGCCTTACAAGATATTCTCAAGGGCATTCTAAGCGTGGAAATGAAAGAACAATACTTGCTAACACACACACACACACACACACACACACACACAAAACACTGCATTGAAATACATAGTCCAGAGATCCTATAAAACAACTAAACAATAGAAACTACAAACCAACCAGCAAATGACTTCACAATAGGATCAAAACTTCACATATCAATATTAACCTAGAATGTAAATTGTCTAAACACCCCACTTTAAAGACAGAGTTGCAAGTTGGATAAAAAAAGTAAGACCATTTATCTGGTGTATTCAAGAGACCTATCTCATATGTAACAGCACCCATTAGCTCAAAGTAAAAGGTTAGAGAAAGATCTATCTTGCAAACAGAAAACAAAAAACAGCAGGGGTTGCTACTCTTATATAAGATAAAATAGACTCTAACCCAACAACAGTAAAAAGGACAAAGAAGGCAATTACATAATGATAAATGGCTCAATTCAACAAGAAGACATAAACAGGGCAACAAGGAAGAAGTGCTTCTAGACCTGCAAAAAAACCTAGACATCCATACAATAATAGTGAAGGGCTTCAATGCCCCATTCACAGTGTTACATAATCAAGGCAGAATACTAATAGAAGTTTTGGACTTAAACTTGACACTTGATCAATTTCACCTAATGGACATCTACAGACCACTCCACCCATCAACCTCAGATTATGCATTCTTCTCATCTGAACACAGAACATATCATGAGATTGACTACATGCTCAACTATAAATCAAGTATCAATAAATTCAATAAAATTGAAATGATACCAATCATACTCTTGGACCACAGTGAATAAACATAGAAAGCAATGCTAAGATGATCTCTCCAAACTAAACGATTATATGGAAATTAAACAACTTGCTCTTAATGCCTTTTGAGTAAACAAAACTATGGTATAATAAAATTAAAAAACTATTTGAAATGAATAAAGACAGAGACACAACATATCAAAATCTCTAGAATGAAGCCAAAGCAGTGTTAAAAGGAGAGTTTATAGTGCTAAATGCCTACATTAAGCAGGTAGAAAGATCTAGAATTAATCTAACATTATATCTAGAGGAACTAGAGAAAACAAGAACAAACTAACCCTAAATCCAGCAAGAAAAAAAATGGCTAAAATTGCAGCATAACTGAATAAAATTGTGAATCAAAAATTCATAGAAAAAATCAAGGAAACCAAGTGTAAACCAAATGTTGGCTTTTTGAAAGAATAAACAAAATCAATTCAAACACTCGTTAAATTAACAAAGAAAAAAAGAGAGGAGATCCAAAAAAACACAACCAGAAATGGCAAAGGAGATTACAATTGATTTTATAGAAATACAAAAGATCCTCAGAAACTATTATAAATACCTCTACGCACACAAATGAGAAAATCTGGAGAAAATGGATAAATTCTTGGAAACACATAACCTCCTAATAATGAATTAGGAAGATACTGAAAACTTGAACAAACCAATATTAAGCTCTGGATTTGAATCAATAATTAAAAACCTAACAATCAAAAAAAAAAAAAAAAGAGAGAGAGAGAGATGCACCAGATGATTTCACAGCCAAATTTGGTTACACAACCAAATTCAAATGTACAGAGAAGAGCTGGTACCAATAATCATGAAACTACTCTAAAAAACTGAGGAAAAGAGACTGATCCTTAACTCATTCTTGGAAACCAACATCACCTTGATATCTGAACCTGGTAAAGACACACCAAAAAAGAAAACTACAGGCCAATATCCTTGATGAGCACGGACACAAATGTTCTCAACAAAACACCAGTAAATCAAATCTAGCAATCACATCAAAAAATTCATTTACCATGATTGGGTGGGCTTTATTCCTGGGATGCAAGGTTGTTACAATATAGGTATATCAATAAATGTAATTTATCACATAAAACTAAAAACAGAAACTATATGATCATTTCAATAGATGCAGAGGCTTTTGATACAATCTATCATCACTTCATAACAACCCTCCCCCACCTGAGAAACTAGGCATTAACAGAACATACCTCAAAATATTAAGAGCTCTCAATGACGAACCCACAACCAACATCATTCTGAATGGGTGAAAGCTTGAAGTGTTCCCCTTAAGAACAGGAGAAACACAGTAATGCACACTCTAACCATGCTTACTCAACATGGTATTGGAAGTACTGGCTAAAGCCATCAGGCAAAAGAAATAAAAAGTGTTCAAATAAAAAAATACAAAGTCAAAGTATCTATCTTCACTCATGACACGATGCCTAGAAAACTTTAAAGACAGTGCCAAAAGGCTCCCAGACCTGATAAACAGCTCCAGTAAAGTTTCACAATACAAAATTAGTGTACAAAAATCAGTATCATTTCTATACACCAATAATGTTCAAACTGAGAGCCAAATCAAGAGTGCAATCCCATTTACAATAGTTGTTAGAAAAAAGAGAGAAAGAAAAAGAAAAAGAAATACATTTAACCTAGGAGGTGAAAGATCTCTACAAGGAGAACTATAAAACACTGCTGAAAGTAATCAGAAATGACACAAACAAATGAAAAATCATTCCATGCTTACAGACTGGAAGAATTATATCATTAAAATGGCCATACTGTTCAAAGAAATCCACAGATTCAATGCTATTCCTATCAAACTACCAATAACGTTTTTTCAAAAAATTGGAAAAACTATTTTGATTTATATGGAACCAAAAAGGAGCCATATTAGCCAAAGCATTTATAAGCAAAAAGAACAAAGCAAGAAGCATCACAAGACCCAGCTTCAAAATATTCTTAAAGCTACAGTAATCAAAACAACATGGTACTAGTACAAATATAGACACAAATACTGCCCAATGGAACAGAATAGAGAACACAGAAACTAAGCAACATACCTACAACTATCTGATCTTCAACAAAGTTAACAAAAATAAGCAATGTGAAAATAACTCCCTGTTCAATAAATGGTACTTGGGTAATTAGCTAGCCATATGCAGAAGAATGAAAGCAGACCCCTGACTTTTACTGTATACAAGAATTAACTCGAAATCTATTAAAGATTTAAATTTAAGGCCCCAAACCATAAACATCTTAGAAGAAAACCCAGGAATTACCTTTCTGGACATCAGCCCTGGCAAAGAATTTATGACTAAGTCCTCAAAAATAATTTCAACTAAAACAAAAATTGACAAGTCGTACCTAGTGAAACTAAAGAGCTTTTGCACAGCAAAGGAAACTGTCAGCAGATTAAAACGGCAACCTACAGAATGGGAAGAAATATTTGCAAACTATTCATTGGACAAAGTTCAAATATGCAGAATCTATGAGGAACTTAAACACGTCAACAAGCGAAAAGCATATAACCTCATTAAAAAATGAGCAAAGAACATGAACAGACACTTCTCAAAAAAGGATATACTAGCAGCCAACAAGCATAGGAAAAAATGTTCCATACTAATTATTAAAAAAATGAAAATCAAAACCACGAGATACCACCTCACACCAGTCAGAATAGCTATTATAAAAAAGACCAAAAAAAAAAAAAAAAAGATGCTAGCCATTCTGCAGAGAAAAGGGAATGCTTATACACTGTTTGTGGGAATGTAAATAGGTTCAGCCACTGTGGAAAGCAGTTTGAAAATTTATCAGAGAACTTATATCAGAACTACCATTTGATCTAGCAATCCCATTCCTGGGTATATACTCAAAGGGAAATACATTTTTTTTTTTAACCAAAAAGACACATGTACTAACATGTTAATAACAGCACTATTCACAGTAGCAAAGACATGAAATCAACCTACATACCTATCAATGGTGGATTGGATAAATAAAATTTGGTAAATATATACCATGGAATGCCAGCCATAAAAAGATCAAAATTATGTTTTTTTTTTTTTTTTTTTTTTTTTTTTTACAATAACATGAATATAGGTGGGGGCCATATCCTAAGCGAATTAACTTAGGAACAGATAATCAAATACCACATATTCTCACCTATATGTGGAGCTAAACTTCGAGTTCATAAATACGTAAGAGGAGACCAATAGTCCTGGGGATTACTAGAGGAAGGGAGGGAGAGGCAAGCAGGCACTGAAAAGCTGCCTACGGGGTGTTACACTGAGTACCTGGGTGATGGGATCATTCATACTCCTAATGTCAGCATCATAAAATATAGTCATGTTACAAACCTGCATACATTCCCTCAAATCTAAAATAAAATTTGAAATTATTAAAACATATGAAATAAAAGATAAGAATATGATAAAGGAAAGTGTTTTGGAATTAAAACAATTGTGGTACAATTTAGAAATTATTTTTTAAATGTCCTATCTAGACTTTTATCTGCTATAATAAAGGTATGAATTATTCCTCAAATACTTATACAATTAAGTTCTAGATGAAACGTTACATGTTTGAAGTGAAGAGGAAATAAGGCAACATGTATGCACCCTTGATTTGCAGACAAAATAAATTTACCCTTTAGAGTGTTATTGAAAAAAAAAAAAGACAAAACAAACAAGAAAATCTACCTTGTTTTATGTAACAAGTAGTCAATTAATTTTTAAAATAAGCAAAACACATTGGACCTCTTCGCACTTTCTGCTTAATTTTGCTGTGGACCTAAAACTTGTGTAAAAAAAAAAATAAGACAATAACAACAACATTGGGCCAAAATGTCAGCCTTTATAAACAATTATTTTTCAGGACTACATTTTCTTCTTGTTGAAAAGTATAAAAGTTAAAGAATTTAGCTATTGGCAAAATCTTTGTTTCTTCCCTATTTAAATGAGGGTTAAGTTGCCTGCTTGAAGTCTCCTCTTTAGTAGATCTCAGTCATATTATTCATTTGGTCTTTCTGTTCCCCTAGACAGGTCAAGGAGCTCAAATGTATTACCTGGATACAACAGAAGTACTCTTTTCTGTTTTAAGTTCAATATTTTTAATCTTCCTATAGAAAAAATACAGATGCAATTGAGGTCAAACACCTCGCGCTTGATCAGTCCTCTTTTTCACAAACTGTTCATTAATTTTAAATATTTAAAACCTCAAGAATGAACTTCATTCAATCAAACTAAAATAAGAGCAGCCATTCAGGCCCAGTGCCAACCAATTTGGGGGAGATTATACATAGGTCAGGAAAAGGCATGACAGTGGAACACTTCAATGTATCAATAGTCACAAGGATATATAAGATTTAGAGCCATTTGCATAGCTAGCACGACTTCCTCACCATCAGTATTTCTGAACAGGGGATATCAAAATGTAAGTAATGTGGGAAAAGCATAAAAGAGTAACATAATATATATTTTTTGAAGTGACATATGTGGAAATCAGAATGCTGTTTCCATTGGTGCCCATGTCACTTAGGTACCATTGGACTTTAATTTTTCCAAGTCACAGTTCCTTTAACCCTTCAAAGGGAATGATAATTCCATCTTCAAGATTATAGTGAACCACCAAAGAGCTGTGATACTATAGTACTTAGCAAAGCATAGAAAAGAGCAAGTACTCACAAATGGTAGGGAAAGATAGCAGTACTTGGAATGATGATGTTAAAAGGAATGCTGGTAATCCTGGTATGGGCATTGTTTCTTTCTGTCATGGCAGTAATAGTGGAGGCTACAGGCACAGCAGCAGAAGCAGCCATAGTGGGAATATGTTCAGCAGTAATTATATGCTGATTGCACTGGAATTCCTGAAAAGCAAGGAAGGACCTAATTCCATCATGCTTTCTATCAGGAGTCAGCAAACTGCAGCCTGCTTCCCCGTTTTGTATGGCCTGAATGCTAAGAATACTTTTTGCATACTTCAATGGTTACATTTTAAGTAGTTATGTAGGTACTTGCATAATATGTTCAATTTTGCTGCTTGACCAAAAAATATTTACCATCTAACCCTTTAGAGAAAAAGTTTGCTGATCCCTGCCCTATATCCTTGATTATTGCAAGACATTCAGGATGTCTCTTACCTCTTGTGCAAATGCTTCTCAGATCTCCTCATCTGATCTAAGTTAACAGTCTCTTTGTAATACCCA
The DNA here is from genome assembly GCF_009764315.1 of Trachypithecus francoisi. Classification (NCBI taxonomy): domain Eukaryota; kingdom Metazoa; phylum Chordata; class Mammalia; order Primates; family Cercopithecidae; genus Trachypithecus; species Trachypithecus francoisi. Next base: position 115,345,328 of record NW_022681458.1, read on the forward strand.
TATTCTCAGCAAAATCTCCTAAATTCTCCATGTATTCTTTGTTTGTTTCTAATCTCCTGAAAACATAGATATCTCTGTTTTCTCTCCCACATAGCTGGTAACTTTAAGCCTGAAGTGAGGAATACAATCTTCCCTGTTTTTCGTAACACTTTCATACTATTCTCCTTCCGCCTAAAAATCCCAAGTTTGTTTGAAGTTCATACTATCAAATGAAGTATATTAATTATGCCCTTTAATTTTGATTTATTAGCAATCAATTCAGTACATTACTGGCTTAAAATAACAAAAATATTATTCCTCATTCATCTAACCTGTCCATGTCTGCTCAGTGGAAAACTCTACTCCATGTCACCATCATTTTGAGACCAGGTGGATAGAACCTGCATCTTGCCATTCACTGTGGTGCAGAGAAATAGACATGGAAAATTGTATCTTGGCTCTTGAAAATGGCTTTCCAAGAGGTGACATCTCATGCTCACATTAATTGACCAAAGCCATTCAAATGAACAGGCATAACTCCTTGGGTGCATTTCCTACCAAATGACCTGAAAATGGAAAATGGAAACTACTTCAGAACTTCATGAATCACTCTCATTCTTCACCACCTACTATGTCTCTTTAGTTTGCAGTCCTCTGTGGATCATGGGCTATTGTCCCTAATTCCTCTAAATGTTAGCACACGAATCATGTCTCTCTCCCACGATTTTTGTCCCAAGACTCACTGATGTTAATCTTCACACAGATTATCTTTCCAGCATCTGTCACTGAGTTGTTTGACTGTGTCATCATTTCACCACAGTTACCTATTCCCATGGTCATAACCTAGACCTTGGAATTACTATAACTGCAACCCACCCATAGTCTCAAGCAGCCATTCTCCTATTAACACCTCCCATTTTTTCATCCCAGACCTACTTATGTTTGAATTCTAACTTTCACCCAACCACTGGGACTTCCAATCCATTAACATTACCAACTTTTCACTGATTTCCATCCCCTTGTGCTTTTATTTCTTCCTCGATTGTTCTCATATTTCATAGCCCATCATTATAGTCACTCCTTTGCATGGTATTTCAGGTCCTTTGTCCCTCTCTCCTTGCTTTTTACATATTTAGCAAAATGCAACTGGGATTAAATATTGGTCTCTGCCTACTTGACATCAGGACCCAAATTTCCAAGTGGCCTTAGAAAAACACACAACCTGAGGCTAACCTAGGGCGGAGCAAGATGTCCAAATAGGAACAGCTCCAGTCTCCAATTCCCAGCGCGAGCGACACAGAAGACGGGTGATTTCTGCATTTTCAACTGAGGTACTGGGGTCATCTCACTAGGGAGTGCCAGACAATCAGTGCTGGTCAGTTGCTGCAGCCCGACCAGCGAGAGCTGAAGCAGGGCGAGGCATCGCCTCAACAGGGAAGTGCAAGGGGGAAGGGAATCCCTTTACCTAGCCAGGGGAACTGAGACACACAACACCTGGAAAATCGGGTAACTCCCACCCCAATACTGCGCTTTAAGCAAACGGGCACACCAGGAGAATATATCCCACACCTGGCCGGGAGGGTCCCACGCCCATGGAGCCTCCCTCATTGCTAGCACAGCAGTCTGTGATCTAACCGCAAGGCAGCAGCGAAGCTGGGGGAGGGGCGCCCCACCATTGCTGAGGCTTAAGTAGGTAAACAAAGCCGCTGGGAAGCTTGAACTGGGTGGAGCTCACAGCAGCTCAAGGAAACCTGCCTGTCTCTGTAGACTCCACCACTGGGGACAGGGTACAGTTAACAACAACAACAACAAAAGCAGTAGAAACCTTTGCAGATGCAAACGACTCTGTCTGACAGCTTTGAAGAGAGCAGTGGATCTCCCAGCACGGAGGTTGAGATCTGAGAATGGACAGACTGCCTGCTCAAGTGGGTCCCTGACCCCTGAGTAGCCTAACTGGGAGACAATCTTGAAAAAAGAGTGGAAGAATTGACAGCTAGACTAATTAATGCAGAGAAGGTCATAATCGAAATGACAGAGATGAAAACCATGACACGAGAAATACGTGACAAATGCACAAGCTTCAGTAACTGACTTGATCAACTGGAAGAAAGAGTATCAGTGATTGAGGATCAAATGAATGAAATGAAGCGAGAAGAGAAACCAAAAGAAAAAAGAAGAAAAAGAAATGAACAAAGCCTGCAAGAAGTATGGGATTATGTAAAAAGACCAAATCTACGTCTGATTGGGGTGCCTGAAAGTGAGGGGAAAATGGAACCAAGTTGGAAAACACTCTTCAGGATATCATCCAGGAGAACTTCCCCAACCTAGTAGGGCAGGCCAACATTCAAATTCAGGAAATACAGAGAACACCACAAAGATACTCCTCGAGAAGAGCAACTCCAAGACACATAATTGCCAGATTCACCAAAGTTGAAATGAAGGAAAGAATCTTAAGGGCAGCCAGAGAGAAAGGTCGGGTTACCCACAAAGGGAAGACCATCAGACTAACAGCAGACCTCTCGGCAGAAACTCTACAAGCCAGAAGAGAGTGGGGGCCAATATGCAACATTCTTAAAGAAAAGAATTTTCAACCCAGAATTTCATATACAGCCAAACTAAGTTTCATAAGTGAAGGAGAAATAAAATCCTTTACAGATAAGCAAATGCTTAGAGATTTCGTCACCACCCGGCCTGCCTTACAAGAGACCCTGAAGGAAGCACTAAACATGGAAAGGAACAACCAGTACCAGCCATTACAAAAACATGCCAAAATGTAAAGACCATCGAGGCTAGGAAGAAACTGCATCAACCAAAAAGTCTAACTGGATGCATTTTCAACTATATTCAAAATCTGACCATGCCACACTTATCCATTGCTACTACCCCAGCTGTAACCATCATTATCCTTCATGCGACATATTAAAAGCCTCTTAACTGGTCTTCCTTCTTTCTCCTTGACCCCTTGTCCACCTGGGTTCTCCATCTATGGATCCAACAAACCAAGTGCTGACATGTGATGCAGAACCCGTGGATATGAAGGGCCAACTTTTATATTGAGGGTTTCACAGGGCCACCTGTGGGATTTGAACATCTGCGAGTTTTGGTATCTGCAAGGGTCCTGGAACTAATCCTCCATGAATAGAGAGAGATGACTGTACATATACAAATCTCATTTCTGTGTACAGACACACAAATATATTTATAGTAAAATGGAAGATAATAAAACCACCAAAATGCTGATCATCATGTTCTATAAATGATAGACTTAGTATAATATTCTATCCTGCTTTTCCATCTTGCATTTTACCATAAGAATTTAATATAAAATAATTAAACAGTCATATAATGATTAAAATCATTAGAATCAACATTATTAGCACCATAATTTAGCCATTTGCTTACTAATAGAGCTATTCAAGCTACTATTTCTACATTTTCACTATTTTAAAAATAGTGAAACCTCCTTGTACATAAGTCTTTACTTATATTTCTAATTATTTTAAAAGACAAATTCCAACAGGTTGAATTACTAGGTCAAGGAGAATATTCAAAAGATTCTTGATGAATATAATCAAATTAACCTTCATCAAATATGTGGTAATGAACATTCCTGTAAGTAGAATCTGAGAATTTAGATGCTATCACACCCTTGATAGTCCAAAATTCTTCATTCATTAAAACATTGCCAATAATATAGATAAAAATATTTCATTTTTCATGAGAATATCTGTACTATTAATGGATTTGATCAGTTTTCCATGTATTTGGAGACCAATTCTTAATGCTCATGTCTGCTCAGTACTCCTAACTCTCAGGAATTGGCCAGGGAGGCATGATTCCTGCCTCTGTAGTAAAAAAAAAAAAAAAAAAAAAAAAAAATTGCGTCAAGTTTACTCATTAGAATTAGCCTCTTGCCAAGCAACCTTTCATTATTCTTTTTCTAACGTTGACCTGACCCAGTGCCACCTTGCAATTGATCGAGCCAACATCTAATTAATGGGGTTTGTATTGATGGTAAATAAGCCACACTGTAATTTATAATGACTTTATTTCAGGATTATTTACCTATGGGAAAATAAGATTTTTTTTCCTCTGTGAATTCAAAGAATGTCTCAATCAGAATCTCCAAATAAACTCAAATAGATTTAGCACAGGAATGTTATATCTCAAGACTTCCCAAGACAACAGACCAAACCCACAATTTATACATAGAAATAATAATGGTTACTTGTTTCAATGTGTTTTTCATGTCACTGTTACATCTTTCTTAACCAAAATAATTTATTGAACTTGCCTTACACAGTACCTTAAGTTTTACCACGATAGTGACCTTTTCGCTAATGAATTTCATTGCTTTCAGATGTGCATCTCTGTACCAGGCATCAACATTCACAAATGAGGCTCATTTAACTCATTGTCAGTCTTGATCATTTTGATACATCTTTGATGAAAACTTACATCTGAAAAAATTGTAGGTTGTAAGGAAGGACATTTCAGAATATCAAGCATTATTCTAGTAGGTTTTAGTGAGATTCCAAAGTTGAGGTGGTAAGACGGAAGTATACTCTGGGGTTAATAATGCATTGGGAAATAAATTGGCAGTGCCTGCCTAAGGAGCTAAATTAAAAAATATTCTAGGACTAGACACAGCTCTTGTGGGAAATAATACAGTCAAGAAATGGTAACTTCTAGCACCAGCAGAGGAGGAAGGAGTAATATTACAGGTGCTGTGTATTTGACTACACTGCATATTTGACTACAGTTCTCAAACACGAACTTGCATTAGTATGCCCTAGAGGGTTTATAAAAACACAGATTGCTGGACGCCAACACCAGAGCTTCTGACTAGGTAGATCTCAGTGAGGCTTAATCTTGAGTATCTGCAAGTGGTGCTGACGCTGCTGGTCAGGGGCCGCACTTTAAGAACCATTGGTCTAGAGTGTTAGGTACCATCCCCCTACTGTTAAAGGCTGAAGGAATGTGGAGTTGAGAAATCAATTACCTTGATCTCTCTGCTGAAGATTGAACACATTTAACCTGTTTTTAAACCTATAAAACAGAAATCTCTGCATAATATAATTCTGTTACAGCATAGGCAGCTCTTAGAATAAATTCTTACGGCACTTATCAGATTAGGGTTGCCAGATTTAGCAAAAGAAAAGAAAAAAATCCAACAAAATATTTTTATTATAAATATGTCCCATGTCATATTTATGTGAAATTCAAAGTTAACCAAGAATTCTATATTTTACCTGGTAATGCTATATCTAACTAAACAGTGTGGAAAAGCTTATAGAAAAGAAGAGTGCAACAAATCCACGTCCTAAACCAGAGATACAAAAGACTTAAACAAAGATTGTGGAAACACCATAGGACTAAATATGAGTACTCCAAATCCTCCTCCTCAAAAGAGATGGAGCTCTGTAATACTAAGACTACAAAGGATAAATGTCCAAAACGGAGTAGAAAGAAACCAAATAAATGAAGTGAGTGGAACTACATCTGTGTCACATTTCTTTCACTCTCTCAACATGTGAACTTGTCCTATAATGGTCTTAAGCAATCCAAGCAGCAGAATAAGGAAACAGCTGCAAGCTGATAACATTTCCTACCTCAGGCTGCATTAACTTATATGCAATAAGGAAAACTGGGTATCTTTAAAAATTGAATTTAATGCAGAAATTTACTTTTAAGCCAATCTCTTAAGAAGTGATAAAAGGGGAAGGTAAATTTTTCCTGAAATTTATAACTAAAAGTGGTTTCTGCCCCCCACAGAACTGAAGAAGCAGAGGAGCGTTACACCCTGAGCCCAGGATCACTGTCCCATTGAAAATGCTATTGTTGGATCTGAGCTACTTTATCTGGAACCAAGATACACAAAATGATAGTAGCTATTGCTACTGTTTCTACTGGTGATACCACTGACATTGTAAAGCACCTACAGAAGCAAGAAAAAAAAATACATCTTTTCTCCTTCTTCTAATTTCACTTCAGTATTTCCCATTGGCTGAATGTGATGGAAAGGCAGCTGAAAAAAAGAATGTTGAGAACATAACTTATAATAATTTATAGGCTTCCAGTCCTTGTTTCAAGGAAAGCATATTAAAGGTTGAACATGAAGCTGAAAGACTATAGACACCATTTGGGAGAGCCCATTCCAGATGACTGGTTTTCGTACTCATCATTCTTCCCATAGTTAAACTCCCAAACAACAACTTTAACAATGTCAGGTTTCCACACAACTAAAAGAAACAAATGGCTTTCATAAATACTAAGATAGACATTATTTCCTCTGAAAAGGGCACATATTAAGTCAAATAAGTGGCCAGATAATATTAATTCCACTTCCAGTTTTGCTAAAAGCCCACCTAGACATATTATTAGCTAAAAAGACTTTTGTACCTCCTCTTACACAATATAGTAGAAAAAATGGAAAGGAAAATATAAATCCTACCTAACATATGTACGTAACAAACAATAGGAAAATGTGAGCAGTCACCACAGTCTTCATTTCTGTAACTATCCATGAGAACATAGTTGAAGTTATAACGTCCTTAGTCTGTGATCTATCCAGTGTTCCCCATGCCCCAGTAAACATGTCAGCTGATTAGTGTCCTTTACCTAATTATTTATTCCTGAATTTCTGATTACTTGTTTGTCCTACTATTATTGGATTTCTGTCATCTTCCACTAATGTTTACTTCTATGCAGAGAAGTACTAATACTACTAAGAGACAACCCAGAGAATCTCCCAGGTCTCTTAGTTTCTCCTGCCTCTATGGGCAGCAGCATCCTATTTTCACTTTAATAAAAATAAACAAAGCCCAGCCTGTACAGTAACCCCATATTTGCCTCTTGACTCGATGGCATGAGGAACTCAAAATAAGCAGGTATCAGCCTCAAACTTAATTTTATTGAAAACAATGTTGTGATGCTTAAACGTTTTCCTCCTGGGATCTAAAACTCCTAAATCAGAAAAAAACTCAAGATTCTGGAAATGGGAAGCAAACGTTTGTGAGTGCGTTGTTAGAGACATTGGTGACAGGAATCGCTTGCTTCCACTCTTTACTTCTAAACTGCTCTATCTTGCTGTGAGGAAAACAGCATGATCCATTCAACAAAGGTTCTAAGCATATATCACACTCTGTGGGAAAACAGCCCAAACTCATAAGGTGTTGTCTTTCAACTGATAGCAAGTGAATCATCAGACTGACTCTATCATTCTATGAGGCCAGAGGCTTTAGAATAATATGCTACATCCTATAACCAAGACCTCTATACAGCATGATTGCTGCTCCATGTGACCTACTTTTCCATGCAATTTTATCTGTGTTGAGGATCTTACTGAGCTCAATATCATATACGGCACTAAAATGCCAAAGTGCTGGTGCTACAATCAATTCTCTTACTATCTCAATTATCTTACTATCTCTTACTATTTCCCTTATCCCACCTTCTGATCTCCAGTAATTCCCCACTGGAAGAACCTAACAGAAATCTGCCAAAGAAAAGAGTATGAAATGTAATAAGCAAATTTCTAGCCCCACTGATAAAGAAATATCTATAAGAGGGACAAGTGTGAAGCTGAGAAATCAGCAAACACCATTCAACACAAAGAGGGTCCTCAGAGAATATTAGGATGGAAAATCATAGTAATCATCACTCACCCCTTCTCCCAATGTCAAAGCTACTATTAACTATTTAAACTAATTCTTTCCTGGTCTAAAGCCCCGGCCTTACTAAGAAGGAAATTTCTAATTTATTGTTTGATGGGCAAAATAGAGTCTTACAGGATACAAAAAGAAAAATAATAATAGACAAAATACTACCATCATTAATCTAACAATTACTGAGCCTTTAATATGAGTCAGATTTTTTTTTCTAATCATTTTCTCTATATTAGTTCATTGTACTCTCAATCTGATGAATAATCACTATTAGGATCCTAATCTCAAAGATGCAGAAAAAGGCAGAAAGAAGTTGGTTTGCCCAAGGTTACTCAGCTAGCAAATGCTGCAGCAGAGATACAAACCCAATTTCTCTAGCTCCATAGTTCATGCTCTCAATGCTATGATTATTCTTTCTTTCTGGCCTAATCTCCCTTTCACACCCAAGGCCTCTTATACTCTAATTGACATATTTTTTAAGAAGTAGGCCGGGCGCGGTGACTCGTGCCTGTAATCCCAGCACTTTGGGAGGCCGAGGCGGACGGATCACGAGGTCAGGAGATCAAGACCATCCTGGCTAACACGGTGAAACCCCATCTCTACTAAAAAAGACAAAAAATTATCCAGTCCTGGTGGCGGGCACTTGTAATCCCAGTAACTCGCGAGGCTGAGGCAGGAGAATGGCGTGAACCCGGGAGGTGGAGCTTGCAGTGAGCCGAGATCGCGCCACCGCACTCCAGCCTGGGCGACAGAGAGAGACTCCATCTCAAAAAAAAAAAAAAAAAAAAAAAAAAAAAAAAAATTGCCGGGCATGGTGACATATGCCTATAATTCCAGCTACTCAGGAGGCAGAGGCAGGAGAATCACTTTAATTCAGGAGGCAGAGATAGCAGTGAGCCGAGACCTTTCCACTGCACTCCAGCAGTGACAGAGCGAGACTCCGTTCCCCGTCCACCCCCAACCCCGCAAAAAAAGCTTCTTCAATGTGGTATTAGGCATCTGTAAATTACTTTAACTTCATCTTTCATTGTGTCTCAAATTTCAGTCTAACATCTATATTTCAGAAGAGAGAAAGGCAAAACTTACCAATACTTCTCAGGGAACTAGACAAGCTTCAGGTTATAGGGCTACGAAACCCAAAAGACATTATACAGATATTTTCTGAGGTCAGACACCATGGAAGCAATATATCAGGGAGCCCTAAGTAAGGATTTGACTCCTGATGCCATCTCTAAAGTCTTGAACACAGTTTAATCTTGGAGTTATGAATAATATTGAAGCCAATTAGAATAAGGTTATAGTTTCAAGGGCAGACCGAAAAAATGAGTCTCTGGTTTTCACAGCAAACACCAGGAGAGCCTTTAGACATGAGAATTCCTGGTCATCCTGGCTGTGTATATAATCACAAGTCTTGATTCTCATTGTCCTTAGCTAATAGAAATGGATATTATAATGTGGACATTATTATCCTCTCATGAAAAAATTAGCAATACATGTCCTGATTGTCCTTTATCCTAGTAATATGTCTGGCCCAAAATAAAAGATAAGTGAGTCCCCTGATGAAATCAATAAAATGGAAACAATGACCCAAAGGATCGTTTCTCCAAGTGATGTTTTTCCAACTTGTCATTCTTTTCCCTTTATGCACTTATCCCCATGCACAGCAAGGCTTCTTTACGCCTGCTATCAGGAAGAAGTTATTGAGTGTACTCCCTCTGCTGTCACTTTGGTCCATTTCTCTACTACGCTTCATCAAATTCTTTCATGAATTGCTCCACATTTCCTCGCCCCAAACCCTAACTTAGACAGTTGATTTCTATGATATTATCTTGCAAAATGACTTTTAATGGGTCACCAAACCCTTAATTCACTCTTCTCTTTATGGTTCTTACAATATAAAAAGGTCAGACTGAGAGAGGGTTCAGTCAGTCATTCATCTGCAAAATAAATTTCTACTTCTTGGCCGGGTTACCCAGGTGCTCAGCTTCTTCTGTTCCATTCCCTAATGTGAGTACATATTTTGATTTTTTAATGAAATCTTAAGGTGCACACTTCGTACCTAACTGCATCCCCACAGCAGGTATCTCCTTAGTGTGACAGGCAAGAGCATTATGCTAAGTAGATAATCACAACAATTAACTGAAAAGGTTATAATTTCATCCTGTTTGGTACTGTTGGCCTGTCAAAAATAATTAGGTTAAAATAGATCTCAAGACTCCCTCTGCAAATTTAGGGGAGAAAATAGAAGAAGAAAGAAAGAAAAAGGTGACAGCTAAGAACTTTTTACTTGGCCAAATTAAATGTTCTGAAATTTCACTGCTGGCTGAAACACTAGAGAGCTATTTAATAGAAGAGTCCTTTCAACTCAGTTGGAGGTATTTGGTTTCTGTTCCAACGCTTCTCAATACAAATATTGAAAACGCATAAGGCAAAATTTCAAGGCACAGGTTCTGACCAAAAAGATAATCTCTCACCATTTACAAGGAAATGAGAAAAAATATATAGAAACAGCTTTCTTAACAGTTTTGACTTCTTTTTTTTTTTTATACTGTATGTTCTAGGGAACATGTGCACAACGTGCAGGTTTCTTACATATATATATATACATGTGCCATGTTGGTGTGCTGCACCCACTAACTCATCATTTACATTAGGTATATCTCCTAATGCTATCCCTCCCTCCTCCCCCCACCCTACAACAGGCCCTGGTGTGTGATGTTCCCCTTCCTGTGTCCAAGTGATCTCATTGTTCAGTTCCCACCTATGAGTGAGAACACATGGTGTTTGGTTTGACTTCTACTTTCAATTTTGCTAGCACTCGTGCTTGTATTTGTGTTCTAGGTATTTGTGTTCTGGCATCGTGTCTCTACTCATGGCCTAATTAGCTGTGGGATTTGGAGAAACTCATTTATGTCTTTAGCCACCACTTCATTAGTAAAAATTAAAAGCTCAAACTAAGATGGTAAAGTATTACCCAGATTTAACATTGTCTAATTATATTAAATTTCTCCATACCAAAGATGAACAGACTTCAGTGACAAAAGTTTGATTCAGTCACAACACTATCACTGCCATGAAAAGAGACATTTTCGGTTTGATGTCATTGCTTTTATTCCCTTCTGTTCCTACTGTATGTCTTGGAGGTGGGATGAGATGATTATTATCATCTAATGCTTTCCCTCAAAAGACTTTCAGTCTATCTGGTGAAGCTGAACCTGAACTAATGACATAATTAGAAAAATAATATAATGGACAGAAGACGTGGGCTCAAAGGCCAATATAACATATTGTGGCTAGTCTAGGAAATACAAAATCACTGTGGCTTATATCATAGACTGCTTGGGAATTTCATGTAATATTTTTTCAGACTCTAAAACAAACTATATATATGTATTATATTCAAATAAAATTGGACCTTTCTATAGTATGGAAGACCACAAAAATACAGGATGAACAGCATAGATGAAAACTGTATCAACAGCGTCTCTTTTCATGGATAATTCTTGTTATTTTTATTTATTTATTTATTTAATTTATTTATTTTAATTTTATTTATTTATTTTTTTGAGATGGAGTCTCACTCTGTTGCTCAGGTTGGAGTGCAGTGGCGCGATCGTGGCTCACTATAAGCTCCGCCTCCCGGATTCATGCCATTCTCCTGCCTCAGCCTCCCGAGTAGCTGGAACTACAGGCGCCCGCCACCATGCCAGGCTCATATTTCGTATTTTTAGTAGAGACTGGGTTTCACCGTGTTAGCCAGGATGGTCTCGATCTCCTGACCTCGTGATCCGCTCGCCTCGGCCTCCTAAAGCGCTGGGATTACAGGCCTGAACCACCGCGCCCGGGCTCTTGTTATTTTTACAGTGTCATAATTTATATTCTATTTTTTTCTGGAAAAAATTTTGAGGATGTCCTTTCTGCCTTTTAAATTTGCTTCTCCTCAAAAATTTTCCTATAAAAATTATAAAATAAATTTCCTATTTTTAATTGCACTATATTTGTATGTTTGACCTGCTTTCGTTAGCCTATTTCTCATGCTTGCTACCAAAGCTTTGTTTAATAACACTGTTACATTCCAGTGCACCGAATTGTTCCACACAATGTATCATTTATTCATATGTTCTGTCCTGGAAACTGGGAACTCCATGGGCACAAAGATTTCTACAATACTTGTCTTAAAACCCCCACTCCTTTACAGTGTTTGTCACATAGTAAATATTAATAGCAGATATTATTGGTTTCCTACTTAGTAACTATCCTTCCCCCTTTGCTCTTTCTATTGGAACCCAGATTTCATTCAAGCACCCACCATTTTCCACATAGCCATATGCTGCAGAAGAGGTGAGCCCTCACCCCAGTCGCAGAGAGCAGATCACATTCTAAAAGAAGAAATAGTCTCATTCTTTCTGCCAGTGATTGAGGTCAAGTGATGATACTTGGAAAGGAAAATTTGTTCACACAATACAAATTCCCATAGTTTGGTATTTCTAAGGTTGTTCCATGCAATGATGCCATTACGGGCTCAGGTTCATTTCATCTTTCTTCTCTGCCACTTTCAACAGATTGACTTTATCCCCTGCCTGGATCTGCTTCTTTTTAAGATGGCAAACTGCTAGTTCCTAAATGTCACCTTCAAATAAAAAAATGCAGGGCAGAAATTTTTGCTAATAAGTTGTTAGGAAAAAGTTTTTTTAGTGTTATTGTAAATGATTTATCTTGCCAATAGAAATAGATATCATGCCAATAAAAATAGATTTTAAAAAACTGTCTCCTCTGCAGCATTACCCTATTCTTTATATGTGATATCAGGAACATTGGCTGCCGTGTGAGAGGCCTAAGTAGACCCAGCTTGAGGACAAAGTCAGCATGTTGGGGAGGACAGAATAGAGCGATAGAACAATCCCTGTTTACTTAACCAGTCTTGGCACCTGCTCTACCACACAACTTATAGAAACTAAATTTTCCTTTTTCTGTTTCATTGTCTAAAATTTTGTCCTACTAAATGTTGAAGTCCCACAAGAAATATAATAATAATGTCTAAATAATAAATGAATTATTTCAATCCTGAAAGAACTACTGGACCTTAGAAAGGAGCCAAGATATTTTGTCTAAACGAGGGTTTCTCAAATTCTGGCACTATTGACATTTTTGACCCAGATAATCCTTTATCATAGGTGGGTGGTACTGTGCATTGTACAATGTTTACCAGCATCCCTGGCCTCTACCCACTAGATGCCAGTGGCACCCTACCACTCAAATACGACAATCAAAAATGTCTCCAGAAATTGTCAAGCGTCCTCTGGAAGGTCAGCTTGCCCCAGATGATAACTACTGGTCCAAACCTATCATTGTCTAGATAAATAAACTTAGGTTCAGAGAATAAAGTGACTTTCTCAACATCACACAGCTATAAAGTAGTAGAAGGGAATGAAAATCCACGTGTATGAATTTTCAACACATGTTCATCATGAAACTACTCCTCATCTGTGGGCCACTGTGTTTGATTAATTAATAGATCAAGCAACAATATATAAATGAAATGATGGTAATGTATTAGTACTAGGTTTGGCTGTGAGTAATCAAAATTAAAAATAAGAGTGCCTCAAATAAGATGCTTCTTTCTCGCATAAACGCAGGCTTTATAGGAAACCTCTGTTATCACCATCCTGACTTCTCATAACTCCTTATTTTACCAACCTAAAAATATAGCTTCTGCTTCAAAGTCTAAAATAGTCCATTTAGTTCTGGCCATCATATCCTCAATTGAGTCAGGAGGAGGAAGGAAAAGAAGTAAGAAAGTGTTTGTGACATCCCACCTCTGAGGATGTGTCATATTTACCATGTCACTTCCACCTCCTCCATGAATCAGAATCTAGCTCCAGGGAATGACAGGGATAGTAGATTTTATTTGGGGCAGCCATCTCTCCAGTTAACAGCAATGGTTCTATAATTGCTGAATAAAGGGAGATAATATATTAGGAAACAATGTGCGTCTCAACTAGAGGAAAAATGGGGAAGATACAAAAACAGAGAACAGAGCAGAAGAAAGCAAAGGGAAAAGAAATAAAAAACAAATACAAATGTTAACCATCTGGCACTTAGTAGGTCCTGAATAAAGATGAGTTATCTTTCCTCTTTCAATCCTCCTACTTCTCCTGAAGAAGTCGTTATTTAAGCATTAACACTAGCTATTCTGTCCGTGAGATAACTATTTAAAGCTTATAGTGAAACCTAAATTCAACTAAATATATTAAAATTCAATGCAATGTTTCTGGTGTTTTTATTCAAACAGAGAAGTAGGAGTTTCATTCCCTCATCTTAATTCTGGAAACACTTCCATGTGAAACTTGATTATTATTATTAGTATTATTATTTTTATTCTGAAGCTGTATCCTACTGTTTTCTGACATTAATTCATCATGTCAGCTGGGCTTACAGACTTTACTTCTAAGCTAGTTACCCTGGAAAGCTTCAGGAACACAACATATTATCATTTTTTTTTTTTTTGTCTCATGCTCATTTCACAGCAGATGGAGTAAGAAATATGTTGCCTGCCAGATGGTTATTAAAGAAGTTTGTTGGTCAATCACAACCAATCAGCTTTTTGTTTACAAGGCTGAACACGCACTAGAAGTTTACATTCAAGGAGTTGCCTTAACAGTTTACATTGTCTTCAACTAAAACTTGAGGCTGAATTACTTTTTAACTTCAAATTTTAAAACAAATAATGCTATTTAAATTCCTGAAATCTATATGTCAAGAAAAAATGATTTGTTCATTTTTCTATTTATTCAAAAAGCTTTCAGAGAATGTCAGGCATTATTCTAAATGCTCAGGGGTATTGTGTGTTATTGAATATTGGTAGAATATTATATTCTATCAAATGAAAAGTAGAGGTAAGACTTTCAGATCTACTTCATCTACTGTAGAATGTGCTGCTTGACATGCCAGTCTGAGGTCTGCATATTCCCTCTGCACTCCCGGAGCAATCTTCCATATCATTGTACATCTTCCCATAAAGAACACAACTGCTGGTTTCCTTGCCTATGCTCCCCTTAGTTTGCAAACTCTTTGAATACGAAGGGTCATCTTAGTCATCTCTCAATACTCTGTACCTAGCACTCAACAAAAGTTGGTTTAAAAAAGAAAAAAATTATAAACAATTCGTCTTTTATTTAATTCAACAAAAATGTAAGCAATTGGAATATATATTAAAAGTTATTCAAAATATAGAAATGATAACGTAGTTTAGAAAAGCCATGGAAAGATTCAAGAAAAAAAAAAAAAAAGCATTGAGAATATTTTTCCAAAAAGCCATTAACTCTGTCTCACCAGAAACTATTCTTACTACTCTAATTAGCTGCAACTAGTGTGGTAATGTCAAATATCAAAGGCGGAGGAAACTCTAAGATAGTTAATTTCACCTCCATCTAGTGAAATCATATTACATTTGCAACTTTTAAGGGTTGATTCTCGAAAAGTTACCATTTCTAAAGAAATGCCTATGTAAGAAATATCTGCTTGAGTGGCTAACACTTTCTCTTTACTCTCTGGATAGCTGTCCTGGGATGGATGAATACACAGTGACTGACAGGCTGGCAGTTCTACAGCTGCAAATGTCACTGTGAGGTAGAGTTGATCAGTTGAGACTTTACTGTGACCGGGTAGGATATAAATTCGAAAAGATCAAGTGATAAGTTACTTTGTTTTATACAAAAACCATATTGAAACCAGGTAAAATATTTATGCAAATTTAGCACATTTTTTAGTCATTCAGTTTGAATCTGGGAACTGTCTTAAAATGGTTTTAAAACTTAGTGCTTTTATGCCTATACACCAACAACAGTCAAGCTGAGAGCCAAGTCAGGAACAAATCCCCCTTCACAATTGCCACAAAAAGAATAAAATACCTAGGAATACAGCGAACTAAGGAGGTGAAGGATCTCTATAAGGAGAACTACAAAACGTTGCTCATGGATAGAAAGAATCAATATTATTAAAATTGCCATACTGCTCAAAGCAATTTATAGCTTCAATGCTACCATTGAGATTCTTCACAGAACTAGCAAAACTATTTTAAAATTCATATGGAACCAAAAGGAGCCCGAATAGCCAATAGTCCGAATGGCTATTATTAAAATATCAAAAAATAACTGGTGCTGGTGAGGTTTTGCAGAAAAAAGTACACTTATACACTGATGGTGGGAGTGTAAATTTGTTCAATCGTTGTGGAAGACAGTATGGCAGTTCCTCAAAGACCTGAATAGAGAAATACCATTCAACCCAGGAACCTATTACTGGGTATATACCCAAAATAATATAAATCATTCTATTATAAAGAGGCATGCATATGTTCATTGCAGCACTATTCACAATATAAAGGCATGGAATCAACCTAAATGCCCATCAATGATGGATTGGATAAGGAAAATGTGGTACAGATACACCATGGAACACTATGCAGCCATAAAAAGAATGAGATCATGTTCTTTGCAGGGACATGGATGGAGCTGGAGACTGTTATTCTTCCCAAACTAATGAAGAAAGAGAAAACAAAATATGGCATGTTCTCACTTATAAGTGGAAGCTCAATGGTAAGAACATATAGACATGTAGAGGGGAGCAACACACACTAGGGCTTATAGGAAGGAGGAGGGTGGGAGGAGGGAGAGGATCAGGAAAAATAACTAATGTGTACTAGGCTTAATAAGTGATAGGTGATGAAGTAACCTGTACAACAAACCCCCCATAACACAAATTTACCTATGTAACAAACCTGCACGTACACCCCTGAACTCTAAAAAAAAAAAAAGTTGTATATCTATCCTTTTTCTCTTGAATCCTATATTGTGATTTATTCTATTTCTCACAAATTATTATTTAAAATGCCCAAATTGAGGAAACTGTCTTGTACAATGAGATTACACTAATGGATTTTAGAGGGCTTCATAGGCAAGCGATAGACCGTTAGAACAAGCCAATACAAATGTATGCCTCCTTTCCTTCTCTCTGTAATATTCTCTGCTACTTTACTTGTAATTGGCTAGTAAGATATACTTCGTACTTTTGCCTGTTTAACCTTAAGTAAACTTCTGAAGACAATTATTTTGGCACTATTCTGTGAAATATTGTCTACTCCAATAACAAACATACACTTTTATTCATTGATTTAGTCTTTCCATTTTCTTTTCTACCTGTCATCCTTCTATTCAATGGCATTTGTGACACCTACTCTATGCACATCCCTATCCTTGGTCATGAGAAAAGCAAAGCAAATATATATTCTTTGTGGGTCAATGTTATCAGTATGCTAACTAAAATATTTCCTGTTGCCCCAAAATTGATGATTAAAAACTAATAGTAAAGACAAAGAGACATAAGTATTCACTATTCTAAAGAGGAACCCAAACAACCAGTGGGGGATGCCATCTTTAGAACATTTTGAAATGTCATTAAATAAGCTCTGCTACTCCATCTCAGTTACTGCCTGTATCATAGGTCACTTTTTTTAATTGAAAAACCAGGAGATCCAGACAGATGATAAAATCATTGTAGTTCTGAGTTATTGGCTATCTGGATCAGCCGGATCTTTACCCTGTCCTTTCCAAAGGAGTAATGAAAGGGAACTTCCTTACCACCAAAGGACATGAGGAAAGTTTCAAGAAATTTCATTTGTAGACATCGGTGCTGCCTTCAAGGAGGATAACTGTCATCTAATTTCCTGATTCAATGTTTGTTTATGCAGCGGACTTGCCAACTTGCCTTCAATGCCTCTGGAAGCAGCAGAAGAGCAAAAACAGAAAGAAGCTGGCAGGGCAGAGATAAGTTGGACCCTTTGGTCCAGCAAATATGTGTGAGTTTCCAACATGACAAGAAGACATTGTGTGGGATAGTACAGAGTGAATTGTGTGGCAAGTATCATACCTAAGAGGAAGGGCACAGGGCCCTCATGATCAAGAGGCTGTGAGGTAGAGCACGTTTAGAAATGTCAAGTCAGAGTCTCACATGCCAGAGGACGGTGGAGACAAGAGGGCTCCTCACAGGGTTCCCTGAAGAACAGGGTTCCCTGAAGGCTGGTGCAAAAGGAATTGCGGTTTTGGACCGTGAATTTTAATCATTATAACAAGGCTCAAACATGTCTTTATTAATCAAAATAGCAACCATTCCAACCCATATTTTTGCCAACAAGAAATAAGTTTGTTTATTCCTGCAGCGTACAGATCTGTGCTTCAGAGTTTGACCAGCTTTCAGAAAGCATCCTCTGCATCCTGCTGCTTGTGGAAGTTTTTTTCCCAGCAAAAAGTTGTTGAGATGCTTGAAGATGTGGCAGTCGTTTGGTGAGAGGTTAGGTCAAGTGAATATGGCAAATGAAGCAAAACTTCCTAGCCCAATTCGTTCATCTTTCGACGTGCAGTTGGATGTTCTCATGGAGAAGAATTGGGCCCTTTCTGTTGCCCAATGCCGGCTGCAGGCACTGCAGTTTTCAGTGCATGTCATCGATTTGCTGCGCATATTTCTCAGATGTGATGTTTTTGCTGGAATTCAGAAAGCTGTAATTGATCAGAACAGCAGCAGACCACCAAACAGTGACCATGACCTTTTTTGGTGCAAGTTTGGTTTCAGGAAGTGCTTTGGAGACTCTCCTCAGTCCAACCACTGCACGGGTCGTCATATATAATCCACTTTTCGTCTCATGTAACAATCCGATAGAGAAATGGCTTGCTGTTGTTGCATAGAATAAGAGAAGATGACACTTAAATCCTGATTTTTTAATTTTTTGCTCAGCTCATGACTCATGAGGCACCCACCTATCAAGCTTTTTCTCCTTTTCAATGTGCTTCAAATGCCAAATAACCATAGAGTGTTCAATGTTGGGTTGTTCAGCAACTTCTGGTGTAGTCATAAGAGGATCAGCTTCCATGATTGCTCTCAATTGGCCATGGTCAACCTTCGATGGCCATCCACTAGGCTCCTCATCTTCAAGGCTCTAGTCTTCCTTGCAAAACTCCTTGAACCACCACTGCACTCTGGGCCAAATGCATTGTTGATGTTATGAGTTGTCTCCGTAACATCATTTTGAACTTGAATTAAAAAAAAAATCACTCAAATTTCCTTCTTGTCTAACATCTTTTCTATAAGTCTAAAATAAACAGCAATTAATAAGTCACTGGCAAAAATAAAGCAAGAATCGTCCATTGAAATAATGTTTAAGGTAACCACATTCATTTAAGAAAGTATTGCAATATCAAACAGCAAATTCCAACTATGCAGAAACCTCAATTACCTTGGCACCAATGTAATATATACCCCACAGGTGAGCTAACATTGGGATATCTGCCACAAAAGGAGCATTTCTGGCAAATTAGGTTTAGCCAGAAACAGTAGCCTCTAAAAGACCAAACAGATGGCCAGTCACCTAACAAGCACTGCTGTTTCTTCTATTCCTTCTTCCAGATCACTAATTCCAGAGGAGAGAAGCAGAGGTGAAAATAAAGAAATAATGAAAGCAGGAAAGGATGCCCTACATTCTAAAGGGTAAACTGGGAAAATTAGTGTATAAGCAAATCATACCTCATTCCCACCGGGGCCTCTCAGTCTATAAGGCATTCTGCAGTGAATTCCACTGCAGACAGGAGGAAAGGGAGACTGCAATTTTAGATATCTGGACTGGATTTTAATTTTATAATATAAGCCATTTAAAAAATTATTTATTTTTTACTTTAAATCAATAGTCTGTTAGTATGTTGGAAAAATCCAAACAATGACAAGATATGATCCTATTTCATTTCTTTGATTTCCCTATAGGTAACAACTTTTGTTAAATTCTTGTGGAGTTGTTTCTTATATAAAAGTAAAAGGTTATTGTGTCTTTTATAAGATATTTCTGTGTCTATTCTTTCTTATACGGAAGTTATATTTAATACGACATCCACCGCTCTTAATTTTGCTTTTTTCCTTAGCATTTTTGATGCAGATCTTTCTATGTCTATACATCTTTAAAATGAATTTTCATTCATTTTCACTTTTGTATAATGCTACATGGGGCAGATTATGAAATTTATTAACCACACATTAACTTTTTAAGACTTGTAAATTATTTTAAAAGTATAGGATCTACCCAATATTATTTCATATTTAACGAAGCATGAGTATAGATCATAATTTGAAAAAAATCAAGTTTATATCCTACCAAATTGTTTAAGAAAGAGTTTCTCTACTAAACTGTATATGTTCAGCCTCAAACGTTGTGCTGAGCTTCATATATACAAAAGGTCATTTAGCTATCCCACAAGGGTCACCAACTGAGCAAATTTAAAATTGAACTAATTATCTTTTCACAATAACATGTGCATATTTATCGTACAATTCCTCTTCAAAATAGAACAGGGTCACTGCTGATGCCAACTGAAGCAGAATATCATAGTTCCCTCCAGTTCCCCCCATAAAGCTAAAGAACAGTGCAGATGGGCTGGCTGACTTTAAGGCAAGTCAGAGGGCCCCAGTACTAGCAATATGTTTTGCATCTCTCTTAAAATCCTGCTCTGTGAAGGGGTGAGTCATCTCTGACATGGAATCCAGAAATCTAAGTCTTCAATCTACCTAGCCCGACCTACCCCAATTCCCCTGGGCAGGTTCCTAAAAGATAACTACACAAAGGAGGAGCTAACCAAGTGGGAAAAAAAAAAAAACAAACAAACAAACAAAAAAAAACTTTTAAATACTTGGAGATATTTCCTACAAAACTAGTGTTGGCAACTAGTAACATAGGCTGAATAATGTAAAGAAATGCTTTTGCCTAGGTCCTGGGAAGATTTCATTAATCCACAGTTACAGCAGCCCATGAGCCTCCCACTTCCATTTTCCCAGGACCTGTTCCTGCCTTGGACTCTGAGGATGAAAAATGTCCATTCAGGGAAGGCCATGCTGAGATAGTTCAAGCCAGTCAAAGAAATCAATATCTGTTTTAATGCTTAGAATACGGAAGAGCAATTTTCCAGCAGAAGTGGAACTGACCCCTCCCACAACTTGCAAAGAGGACAGAAAAATTTCTGAGGAACCAGTCTTATTTTACTCTTAACTGTATTCACATGTCAAAGCACCAAGACTTTATGTTATACGTGGGTTTTCTACATCTGCCAGAAACTACTTTGTGTTGTCAATGTTAAAATAAATGTTGGAGAAAAGATGAGGAGTATTAATGTAGAGAGAGTTTGTGTAATAAAAATGACCTCTGAGACAAAGTAAATGGGTTTTAATTAAGCGAAACAAGTCACAGCTGAAGTATAACTTCGGAATATCCTAAAACTGAGAATGGCACACCATCACTTCTGTGTTGTTCTTGTCAAAAATTCACAACCTTATTCTAATCACGGGAAAACATTAGACAAACCAAAATTGAGAGACATTCTTCAAAATAACTAACCAATACTTTTTTAAAATGTCAATGTCATGAAAGACCAGAAAAGACTGAAGAACTCAGATTAGCGGGGACTAACAACTAAATGCAATGAAATGCAATTTAGGATCCTGGATTGCATCCTAGAACTGAAAACATTAGTGAGAAAAGTGGGAAAGTTTTAATATAAAATGTAATTTGGTTAATAAAATTGTACAAATGTTAATTTTCTGATTTTGATTGTTGCATTATTGTTATGTAAAGCATTGACATTGGGGAATTTGGATAAGTGGTGTAAATGACTCTCTTAATTTCCATGTCTTCTATAAATCTAAAATTAACAAAATAAAAACATTTAAGAGTAATACAATGAGATACATCTTATATATATAACATATGTACATACATATTCTCTCCTGACATATACATACTCTTTCTCTCTTTCTCACTCTGTCATGTACACTTGCACATATGACATAGTGAAAACCCTTCTGCTACAAATCACATTAAAAAAGCAGAAAATAACAGTATCTTCACAAAGAGGAAGCTAACGAAAGTACAGTAAGTATGATAAACATGAATTGTACTGTTCTCATAACTTTTCCAAGAGAATTTACTGATATCCATCACTGAGGGTAGTAGTTCTCAAGCCTCAGTGTGCATCAGAATTGGAGACCCTGTTAAAACACACATGGCTAGACTCCACTGTCAGAATTTATAACTCAGTAGGTTTGGGTTAGGGTCTAGAAAGTTACATTTCTAGCAAGTTCTCTGATGATGTAGATGCTGCTGGTACAGAGAAACCACATTGAGAACCAGTGAGAACTGGTGGACAGCGGATAAAGCTGATGCCATCTAGCCTCTCACACCCACTACTATACCAGCACAAATCTCATAAAGGTTGTGATTTTACTTGAGCTATCAGTAGCCTTTCCCACATATGATTGTTTTGTCTTGAAATATTTGCTGAGATGCTAGAAAACCCCTCTCCTGAGTTTTATTTTTTTCTAATTTCACTGACCATGACTCTTCACTGTCCTTTGTTTGTTCCTCCTCATATTGCAAGCACTCAATGCTAAAATTAATCAAGGCTCAGTCCTTGAATCATTGCTCTGCCTACACTCATTCTTTGTGTGCTCCAAGCCAATTTCAAGGCCAAATAACATCACATGCTAAAATTCATACATTTATACCTCCAAATCAGACTTTTCCCATGAACTTCCCTACTCGTATATATATATCTGCCTCCCTCATTATTACCACTTAAATCTATAAAACTTAAATGCACTTCTTGTTCTTCTCCCCATAACATGCTTATTTTGCAATCTTCCCTATTTCAGAAAGCAACATTCCATTTCTTTTTAGTTTTTCAGAGAAAAAAAAATGGTTCTAGTTGCTCTTCTTTGACTGCATTCTGCGACTACCTGATCTGCCAGATACAGTTATTGCTCTTCTCCACATAGCATGAAATGATCCTTTTATATAGTAGGTAGGATTATGTCACATCTTAGCCCAAATCCTACCAAAGCCAATATTCTTTCAACATTTAAAAGAATCTCCCAGATCTGCCCCATGCCTCAGTAACACAAGTTATCACTATCTCTCCAATTCCATTTTACCCTTCTCAGTTTTCCTCAAACATTATCCAACATGCTCCTCCTTTTTCTATCTTGCCTGAAACATTTTTCTCTCATTTCCTTAATCTTTCAGGACTCTGTTCAAATATTACTCTAATAGGCCTTTTATGCCTTCTTTGTATAAAATTGTCAATGTTTAATATTCCTTGTCTCTCTTACCTGGTTTTGTTTTTCTCCACATCATTTCCTGAAAACTCACATACTATGCAATTAATTGTACACTGTATTTTTTTCTCTACAGACAAATGGACAAGTAGAATGTAAGCACATAATGGAAAGTATTTTGTCTATGCCATTCACTATTTTATTCCTTTACCTTAAACATTAGTTCACAGCATATAGTAGCTGGCCAATAAATATTTGTTGAATTAATGATATTACTCAGAATGAAACTCAGAGATTAAAAAAAAATCTCAAAGATAGGGTAATAAATGTAGAATATAAAATGAGTAGGTCTAATATTATCTAATTGAAGTTCTTAAAAAAAAAAAACAGAATAAGCAGAGTAAGAGAAAAGTAGTATTTAGGCAAAAAATGGTTAAAAATTTTACAGAATTTCTGTAGGGCATGAATCTTCAGAATTAAGGTATACAATGAATAGCAAACATGACAGATAGAATGAAATCTATACTTTAAAAGATAGTAATGGAACCAGACAGCACTAAAGACAAAGAAAAGATCTTCAAGGCAGCTAGGGAAAAAAGTCAGAATACCTACAGAGGAAAGAGAGACTACAGTAAATCTTTTGACATGAAAATGGAGGCCAGAAAACAGTGACATATTAAAATGAAAGCATTGAGAAAAAACAGTGGTAATCCTGGAGCTGTATACCACAGTCTTTCAAAAACAATTGATAAATGAAAAAATTTTCTGACAAAAAAATATATATTATCCATTAACTCTCACTAAAGGATAAGCTTCAGAAGGAAGAAAAAATAGATGGAAGAAGAAACAATGAGCAAAAAAATTAGGTACATATATTGGTGACAAAAATGCATAAAATAATAATAATGTCTAACAAGATAGAACAATGTAGAAATTAATTACTAAAAACATGACACATAAGAATAAACAGCTAAAGTAAACCAATGTTGTATTGTTCACAATGATGCTTGTAAACAATCATCTGAATGATTCTGTCTGCTGGTGTTATATTAATAATGTAATAGTTATTTTTAAAAACTCTACACTTAAGAGATCTCATAAAGGAAACTCGTATTTAGAGAAAATATTATAAAAGTAATAAATTAAAAACTATTAATAGAAACAAGCTCTTAAGGTTTTGGCTAATTTTATTTTTTACCTTTTATTTTATTATTTTATTCATGCTGTATACCAAATCTCTAGAGTTATGCATCCTACATAACTGCAGTTTTGCATCTTTTGATCTGTATCTTTCCACATCCCTCAGTGCCCTCCATAACCTCTATTTTACTCTCTGTTTCTATGAATTTGATATTTTTTTAGATTCCACCTATAAGTGAGATCATGCAATATGTATATTTTTCTGTATCTGCTATATTCTATGCAACCCATGTAGCCTTGCATTTGAAGGAGCAAACACCTTTTTCAGTCCTTACAGACTGGTTTGGGCATGTTAAAGACTTCTCCTGTTAAAATCAGCCAAGCGTGGTAGTGCACACCTGTAATCCCAGCTACTCAGGAAGCTGAGGCAGGAAAATTACTCGAGACTGGGAGGCAGAGGTTGCAGTGAGCTGAGATTGTGCCACTGCACTCCAGCCTGGGTGACAGAGTGAGATTCCATGTCAAAAAAAAAAAAATGTTAGATTTCCAGGGTGATGGGATTGTCTCTAGGGTCACAGTTGAATGAGATTGAAAATGAACTACGTGACTGCTGCAGTGGGGCCCAGGGTTGATGAGCCTATGACCAGGGGCTTTAGTGGGCATGAATTCTGTCTGCACCCTTAGTAAATCAGACTGTCTCCAGGACTTTGGTCTATAGGCGAGTGCTGGGATGCACATCTACTTAAGCATTTCTAGATAGAAAGTCCATTATTAGGTGCATAGATGGGTGTGGCAACTGGGTGGCTCCCTGAGCAGGTAATACTGCCCAGGTTCATAGCTAAGAGGGACTGGAACTGAGTTGCAGGGCCACTGCAGAGTCCACAGAGAGAACTGATTAGACAAAGTCTATTTTGTCTGAGGTAAGTATAACCATCCCTGCTGTCTTTTGTTTACCATTTGCATAGAGTATCTTTTCCATCCCTTCACTTTCAGTACACATGTGTCCTAATATTTAAGGGGAGCCTCCTGTTGAGAGTATATAGTTGAATCTTGCTATCTGTTCAACCATGTAATGTCTTTTGACTGGTGAGTTTAATTTATTTAAATTTAAAGTAATTACTGATAGGAAAGCATTTACTATTTCCATTTTGTTAATTATTTTCTATCTTTTTAAATAGTTTTTTCTGCTTCTCCTTTTCTCTCTTACTGTCCTCCTGGACTGGAAATTTCAAATGACCTATCTTCAAGTTTATTGATTCCTTTCTCTGCTTGATCAATTCTGCCTTTGAAGCTCTCTATTGAATTTTTCCATTCAGTTATGGTACTCTTCTGCTCTAGAATCTCTGTTTGTTTTATGTAATAGTTTCTACACCTTTGTTGATATTCTTATTTTCATTATGTATTGTTTTCCTTATATCACTTAATTTTCTAACCGTGTTCTTATGCAGCTTTGTAACCTTTATGATTATTTTTAATTATTGCTCAGGCAACTTATAGATCTATATTTTTTGTCCAGGTCAGTTAATGAAGACTTTTTTTCCCTTTTCGGTGTAATATAGTTTCCCAATTCTTCACATTTCTAGTAGCTCTGTGTTGATGATGGCATATTTGAAGAAGCAACAACCTCTTCCAGTCTTAATGGACTGTTTTCAGTAGAAAAAAAAAAAAAAAGACTATCACCAGTCAGCCCAGCTAGAGAGTCTGGGAATCTCTGAAGTATTTTCAGTGGATGTGCATGGGATGCTCCACTCCTCCCCTAACGAAGGTTGTGTGCATTCTCCCAATCTCAGAGAGAAATGCAAGTCTCTGTAAACCTCCGATCCCCTTTCTCTATGGCAGTGAACTATGTTAGATGTAGGGTGCAATCTCTACTTCTATCCCATCTTTCTAAAGGAAAAGATTCTAAGTTGTTTGTCTTCTTCTATCCTATGAGGCTGTGACGGCTGGTGAGAGCTGCCTGTCCTTTTTCCCTTGGGCAGTACACTGAAATGCCAGAACATCTGGTGAAATCATCACTTCTCCCCCTGTCTCCATAAAGAGATGTCTCATGATCATGTACCCTCAATCTCAATCCCAAAGAATCATGCTGGCTGCTGAGAGCTGACTGCCCCCTTTCCCTAGGAGAGTGCACTGGGATACTGGGGGGCTGGGTGCAAGTTCCACTTCTCTCTCTTTCTCCTGAAGAAGTCTCAAGATTGGGCACTTCCTCTCAGTCCCACAACACCTGCAAGCTGCTTGACCATATGTTTGAATTATAACCCCAGCTGGAACAACAGAAATTCCCAGGAAAAACACACGACCTTTTCAGTCTTTGTAGAAATCACATTAATGACTCACCTGGGCATACAGCATTTCAGTAATTACAACAACCTAATCGAATTTTGCAGCATTGCTAACTGGTTGGCATGTCGAAAATGACAAATTTCAGGCTCAACAGTGTTTTCATGTAATTCTTATGAAAGCTATGGAGAAAGGAGAATGAAAAGCATCTAATACAAAGCTTTTCTTCTCTTTCATTTCTTCCTCTTTTTAGTTACCTCTCAT
The DNA here is from genome assembly GCF_009764315.1 of Trachypithecus francoisi. Taxonomy (NCBI): domain Eukaryota; kingdom Metazoa; phylum Chordata; class Mammalia; order Primates; family Cercopithecidae; genus Trachypithecus; species Trachypithecus francoisi. The sequence goes on from NW_022681458.1 coordinate 115,371,796, forward strand.
ACTAGCTAAGAGTAACTAGGAAGAGTAACTTAGGAACTTACAGCTGCAGCGGTTCAAAACCAACTGCACTCTATTTAAAGTAGACGTGAGTCCAAGTGCCACACTCCACACACCCAGGCATGACAGCAGGATAGTTGTTCATCAATCTCATACTGGTCTAAGGAAGCAAGACTCTGGTGCATAATAGATGTGTAGCAAGTCTCTCATGAACCTATTTCTGGAGATATGTGTCTACTTACAAGAGCAAGAGGCCCACCACAGTCATGTGTTCCAGCACTCATTCATGCATTCAGTAAGCTTATTTAGTGCCATCAGTATGCAAGTCACTTTGTATAACTTGGATGATTTAGAACATTAACTTATTAAGAGCTGCTCCTTAGATCAATTCTATGTATAGAAAAAGGCAATAATAATGAACATATCATGATTTAAAAAATGCTACAAGGCCTTATCTCTTCAAAACTAGACCTTCTCATGGCTTAATGTGGCTTTATGTACTCCTCTTTTTTTTTTTTTTTTTAATCTCATGTTCTTGTGTTAGAAATATTTTCTTTGTTTAGGCAACTAAAAACAAAAAGATGTATTTCATTATTCGATAAGAATTATTATTATATGTATACAGTCGGCCTCCTGTATTCAGGGTTTCCTTATCCATAGGTTCGACCGACTACAGACTGAAAAGATTATTAAAAAATAAAAATAATTTCAAATTGCAAAAATGCAAATTAAAAACAATACAGCATAATAAGATTCTAAATAGGCCGGGTGCGGCAGCTCACGCCTGTAATCCCAGCACTTTGGGAGGCCGAGGCAGGGGTGGATTACAAGGTCCGGAGATGGAGATCATCCTGGCTAGCATGGTGAAACCCCGTCTCTACTAAAAATACAAAAAAAATTAGGCGACCATGGTGGCGGGCGCCTGTAGTCCCAGCTACTGGGGAGGCTGAGGCAGGAGAATGGCGTGAACCCGGGAGGTGGAGCTTGCAGTGAGCCGAGATTGTGCCACTGCACTCCAGCCTGGGCGGCAGAGCGAGACTTCATCTAAAAAAAAAAAAAAAAAAAAAAACAAGATTCTAAGTAGCATTTACATTTACATTGTATTAGGTATTATCAGTAATCTAAGGATGATTTAAAGTATGTGAGAGAATGTACACATGTTATATGCAAATACTATGCCATTTTATATAAAGAACTTGAGCATCCACAAATTTTTGTTTCCTGAAACCAAGCCCCCATGGACACTGAGGAATGACTGTAATAATAACAACCTTATGGCATCTATCCTATCTTAGCTCTGTGACTCCATATTTGGATCCTTTATATGCCCATATCTCTTTTTAACTTTTTTTCAGTTTTGCAAAATATTGCAGTGCAACAAAACAGCCCTAACAGATACAAGTGAGGATCAATTTATCAGATCAGTTCATTATTTTATAAGACCGTGCAGATCCCAGAAGTATCAGACACAAGACAGCTCACTTTACAGCATGGCCACCATAAGAAAATTAGTTTGGTAAGGGGAAGGTTTAGAATGGAGTGGCCGCCATAAGGAAAAACAGACAAGATCAGGAATTGACTACATTTTGGGATTCACTCATTCAAGCAATATTTATTTAGCACTACTCTATGCCAGGCCTATGGTAAAGGTGCTAGGGATACATCAATAAAGATAACAGACATGGCCACTGATCTCATCTTTGTGAGATAGACCTAATGAAGATCAAGCAAACACATAAATAATAAAATTAATATTGTAATTACTGCTGTGAAAGAAACAAAGCAGATGCAATAGTACTAAGATACATTAATAGTTATCTAGCTAGAGAGTGACACTGAACAAGAATATGTCTTACAAATTCATAAAAAGTGAGACAATACAATAATAGGTCATAGCATTGAGGGAAGAGGAGGTAAGGAAAAGAAGAAACGAAGGAAGCAAAGTTACTTGATGCCACTTAAAAGTGACTTTGGACCTCAAAAGTATAGCCCCTAGCTCTATGGGCTGGGACTCAAAGAAATCTTATGGACACAGTGGTTGGGAATCTATAAGACTGCATCTCTGAGAATTATCCCAATAGCCCAGTAAGGGCTGGGAATAAAAATATGAAGAATTGCATGACGGATGAAGAAGGCCAACAGCAACCTCATAAACTGTGGACAGTGAGCTGAATTAAATCTGTAAGTACATCTCCATGCTCTGATGCCTCAAATGATGAAAGATGAATGAAATCAGGTTATACCATTCATTACTGCCAAATAATTATCTATTCCAGAATATGTTTACTTGGTAATTTATACAGCATAAGAAGATTCTGGATTGTTAAATGTTTAGAGTGTGAAGAGATTGTGTGTTGCAATTTTAAATATTACTAGGTTAAGAAAGTAGCATTTTCACATAGTTGGGATCTGTTACAAACTGTAAGAATATCATCCTTGCACCCTGCTCCCCATACTGCCACTCCCTGTCAAAGAGAGGATCGTAGTAGAATAGTTAGGCTCACTGTCCTAAAAGATCAAGTTGCCCAATGATGTAGCAAGAAACCACCTTAGCAATAACCAAGTCACATAATGATCATGCAGTCAAAAATTATGACACCAAATTTGGATATTAGGTTTGAGTGACACAGGCTTATTTCTATGCTACTCCCAAACCTGAAAAAGAACAAAATGCAAGAAATTCTCACTCTGAGACCTTCTGACCTAGAAATTCTTATCTCTGCCTAATAAGGTTGAGGTTCCTGTGCTTTATCAGCATCTCTCTTAAAATATCAGGGAGATATTGGAAGACTACCAGGCATTAATAGATTGCATGTGTATTCTCTTGCATTGCTTATTTGTTGACTGAATCACCAAGCACTTGAAAATAAGTTTAGTTAAGACACTGTCATCACTCTCTCAAGACAGTGAAATAGGGCAAGTGTATTCCAGTTCAGCTCAGTATAGAAAATATGAAATTTCATTTTAGAAGACTGCTCCCTTAATCAGAGTCTAGTGCTTAGATTCTTTTCAAGAAGCCATGGAGCATAAACCTTGCCCAGGATGTCCTTAAATGTTTTGTCTCCAAAGAAGCACCATTATGGAAAATCCAAATCATCAAAAGATAGAGAACTTTGTCATTCAGAGAGAAACAGTGAGGTCCACAGGGGATGTAAAAAACATGTTCAAGATATTTGATGTATGACAGTATGTCAAGTAAAGGTAGGAATGGACTATACCCCCAAACCTCAGGCAGATATTTCCAGGGCTTTGTTGCATGGGATATCAATTCCTGAGGCTTAAATAATCTCATCTTGGTGGAATTCCACACTAGAAAGAACAGCCCTATGATCTGGTAGATCCCAGGTTAACTCTTAGTAATATGTATGGCTTACTTATTTTCTCATTCATTCCACAGATATTTACTACAGTCAGAGTAGATGTGCTAGTGATACCGTTAAACAAGACAGACATAGCTCCTACCTTAATAGACCTCTGTCTAGTTAAGAGGGGTGGTGGCTGTTTTTAAATAAGAAAGAAGTATGTAAATACAAACAGTTGCAAAACACAATGAAGAAAATAAATGGTGATCTATGAGCATTAATGAGCATCTGATTTAGCCTGGGGGTCAGTGAGGCTTCCTTTAAGGAGTCTTCATCTGAGATTGGGAGGATGAGGAGTTAAATAAGCAATTCTGGGAATGTGAGAGAGGAGAGAACCATCTTTACAAAAAAAAGCTGCATATTTTTCATCTCATTGACAAATATCACAGTTTAGTAAGCATATGGAGACAAAATTCTCTTTTATACTGCTGATGTGTGTAAATCAGGAAATGCTCATAAAAACAATTTGGAAAAATAAAATAATTACAAATCCACATAGTTTTTGATCTATTAATTTAGCATCTATGACTGCAACCTTTTAATGCATTCATGTAATATGACAAAATGTAGTTATAACAAAATTTGGGTGGTGATAATTCAAAAAGATTAGAAACATTTAATCTTTATCAATGGGGAAGGCTAGATCATTAACGCTACAAAGAAATCAATAACACAAAGCATCTTTTTTTTTTTTTTTTTTGGAGGCGGAGTCTCGCTCTGTCGCCCGGACTGGAGTGCAGTGGCCGGATCTCAGCTCACTGCAAGCTCCGCCTCCCGGGTTCACACCATCCTCCTGCCTCAGCCTCCCGAGTACTGGGACTACAGGCGCCTGCCACCTCGCCCGGCTAGTTTTTGTATTTTAGTAGAGACGGGGTTTCACCGTGTTAGCCAGGATGGTCTCGATCTCCTGACCTCGTGATCCGCCCGTCTCGGCCTCCCAAAGTGCTGGGATTACAGGCTTGAGCCACCGCGCCCGGCCCAACACAAAGCATCTTGTCATAAAAAGAAAGATTAAGCGTTCTATGAACCAATATGTCATTTTCTCTTGTATAGACACTGTAGGGTCCTGCCCAGAACCTCTTCACTGGGCTAGTAAGCATAATCCCGAGCTATGATGAGTGTCATCTGCTAACTAGGTTTGCACCCTTCCCTTGAGAATTACCCTTAAATGAGCATTTCCACCTCAATGAGAGATATCTGTGATATTACACAATCTCTAAGGGTTTAAAGGATGGTCTGCAGGCAATATCTGACTAATTTCAGCTAATAAAAGCCAGATCCCTTGCCCAAAGGCAGGACAGTCTGTGATGCGATTATTCTTCAGAGCATTGTGTGGAAACAGGCTGGATGAAGCTTAACTGAAGCCAGACTTGCACCAGCCCCTGCCTTCTACTCCTTCTCTAGCCTCCATCCCTCACTCTCTTATGGGTTTTCCACCTGAGAGCACTCCCTTGAACACAAACCCCCATCTTGGGATCTGCTTCTAAAGAACCTGACCTAGGAGGTTTGTATTTTTTATTTATTTTTTACAATCTCTCAGTCCATGAAATATACAGAACCAAATTTTGTCAGAAGAACAAAAGTAATTGAGGAATAGGAAAAAACAGTGTGAGCTGTAGACAACTGGACTAGAAAGATCCATCTGGTAGTTCAAAAGAGTTTCAAAAAACACCCTGTTTGAAAGCTGAACAATCAGTCCTAATCCTTAAATGTTCACATCAAAAAAAAAAAAAAAAAAAAAAAAAAAATCCCTACTCTCTCAAACTCTCACCAATATTCTGCAGCAGTTCTTGGCAAGTTGATCCCTGCCCTTAGGGAAAGTAGATTCTTCAAACCTCTCACAGCAGAAAGCTATGGCCACACACAGACTCCATAAGACAAAACACAATGGGAATTAGGTGGGAAAAACAACCCAAACTGAAACAAAACAAAAGCAAATAGAAAACCTGGTCCTGGGAACAATATCCATAGAACATACTCAAAATCAAATGGTCAGAGATACAATGCATACTTGTTTCCATCAATTCTGTTCTGATTACCATCCCATTGTTTAGTCCTCTTCTATCTATCCTTGTAAGCCTGCAAGTTATATTTTTGGAATGGTTATTTCCAGCTTCGCATAAACATTCATGATATATATTTTGCCCATTGGAAACCTATGACAAATGATCATTTCAACAGTGCTGAGCTGTCTTTCAGTTTGCATTAAACCAGTGGGGTTGAGCCACCATATGTATAGTTCATATATTTGTTGGAAATATGAAAATTATAAACTGTACCTAAGGGTATTCAGTGGTCTGCTCCCTTATCTGTGGTTGAGAAGCCTATTTTGTGAAAGTCCAGACATATCTTCTCATAGCCATTTAATGTTGTGGGTCTCTAAACAATAGTGATTGATTTTGTTTGGTCTGGCAAACACAAATTATCCCATAATCATTTTAGCCCGCCAGCCATGCTTACATTGACTTGTTTGTGTTTTGGAGAAGAAAATGCAGTAACTGTCATGAAAAATGGAAAGGGTTAGAGGCAAATAAAAGATTTATCTGTGCTGAGGAAAAATGCAGCTACTTTAATTTTCTACACCAAATGAGTTTCATTTGATATCAAAGAAAAGTGAATTTGAAAATAGAAGCGGGCACTTCAGTTTCGAGTAAACCGATCCTTCAGGCATCCATTATGAGTTTTGAGTCACTGGCTTGCTCTATGCCAAAAAAAATAGTAAATCATAAATGGGATGAAAGTTTCTGCAGTTTTTGTCCTAAAAACACTGCTCCTTGTAATGATACCACAGAAATCTAGTAATGAGTTTCACACACACGTACAAACACACATGCACACACACACACGCACATCCTCATAAACTCCTTGAAAACTAGTAAAATGGACATTAAATAAATATTTGAAAGAGGGGAAAAAAGAAAGAAAAAAGGAAAGAGGGCAAAGAAAAAGGAAATAAGGAAAGAGAAAGTGGAGAAAGTAAGGTCTTTCATTTAAATATCTGAGGCCTGTCTCATTCTATATCATATTTCCAATACAGTATAGTGGAAAACCAGAGCTTTCTTCTGCTAGTATCCTTTTCTAGGCATCCATATTCTTAACTGAAAATGAGCAGGCAGGACCACTTCTTCTCTTAGAACACCCCTGGTGTTGACTTCCTATGATTCTGAAGTCATTTCTACAACAGCAGGCATTTGATAAATGCCCTACAGTACCAGCTAGAAGGTTGATCAAATCAATAGGGTACAAAGTTTCCAGGGAACTGTGCATAGTCTGAAAAGTAATAGTCATTGAAATGTTCCAACAGAAAAGAGAAAGGTGTCAAGTCAGCAATTTGGAAATACCCTTTTGGGTAAAATAAGAAACAATTATATTCTATCAGGCATTTCTGAGCAGTTCACCTTGACAGCCTTTGCCATTTCAGCTTTGTCTCTCAAGCATACACCGCCCACATAAGCCTTAATTGCTCTTCCCTTTGGATACTCTAAGTTCTTCTGACTTGACTGGGAAAGTTTCATTGCAAAGTGTCATCTACTTTCACAATATTTTTCTTTGCTTGACTCATCCTTCATTTAGTAATTGATAACAATAATATAGACAAATGCACAATGTTCTTATTAATGACTACTTTACACAAAAACAAAATAAAAATAAGAATACATGCCTACTTCTTTTGTTATACAGTGTTGTTGAGGGTGTTACAGGAACCAAATATAAGTAGGTACCTGTGTTTCCACTGTTTATCGTTATAGGAAATTTATGTAAGTATTAGTTTCAGGATAATTATCATAATAACATATAGGACAGTAAAAACTATTTGATTTTCATTCAGGCCTATGTATACATTCAAATTAATTCAACATCTATTAAGTACTTTATATTATTAGGCCACTCATCAAAATTCTGGAATTTTATGGAAGAGATGTGGAGGATAACAAAATGAATGCATAGTGTTCAAGTTTTAAAGATATAATGTTCCATATTTAACTTCTCAAAGATAAGTCATATTCAGCATCTATTTTAGTCCTTTTAGCAACCTTCTGTGGTAAGCAGTGCATGCATTTTTTTCTTTTAATAAACCTAGAAAAAACTAGATAAATCATGACTTTTCCAAGTTGCTGAAAATCTGTGGAATAATCAGCATTAAAACAGTATGCTTCTTATTAAGAGCGAAAGCTTCTCATACACTAGATTAAATCAATTTGCTACCAGGCTTGGGTTCAAGGAGGCAAGCACAACACAAAAGTATTAAGGAGAATAAAATACTTCATATATGTGTCAGATAAAACATCTGATTTAATGATTCACCAAACAGTCATTGGGAAAATAATACGTCAAGCACTATGTTAGGCATTGGAAATAAGTAATTAATAAGATGTAATCTCTATCCTACAGAACCTTTCAGGTTGTTTCTAGTGTGAAAGGCAGAATAAACCACAAATCGTAAAATAAGACAAAAATTTTCGTAGTAATATTTCAAAAATAAAGTTATTTCCAGCCTTATTGAAGTCACTGGTACTGGATTTGCCCTGCGTCATATAAAACAGGGCAAAATGCATGAAACAATTGTTTTTAAAAACATCATACGTCAGCGCTATAGAGCTGCAATCCCTGAGACCAAGAACACAAATGAGATGAACCCTATGGCTTCAGCTTTCTGACAAGGAGGCACCTTCCAGTGCAGCAATGTGGAACCTACGCAGATATTGGAAGTCACACTGAGTTGAAAAAACAGATGTTGGAATTCAGGGTGGTGAATACAGCTAATAACTGTGAGGCAGAATACTGGAAAACAGAATGTGCATTAGAGTAAAAATTTTATCTTAAATCTTTGCCTAAACATTAAGCTGCACATACCTAAATAAAACTCCACAAGTCTGAGGATGGATTAACTGTTAAGAGGTCTAACTAAACAATTCCCAGAGATCACACATTGCTAGAAGAAATGTGAGTTCTTACTTGCCAGAGTACAGAGGTGTCAGTGAAGACCCAGGACATTCAGTAGGAACCCTAGTAACCCTAGGATGTGTCACACCTGATTAGTAAGATGAAACAAGCCCTAGAGTCAAGTCTGCTCCAGACCTTACCTAACAGTTTAAAAATATGTGAAGGGATCTAACTGATATACAAGGAACTTAACTGTTTGCCAACATAAAATGTAACAATGTTAAAAGAAATACGACAAAATTTAGACATTCAACATTGTAATATTCACAATATTCAGCATCCAATCAAAAAATTTTAGATATGCAAGAAACCATGAAAATTTGGCCCATAATCAGAGGAAAAAGAAAGTCAATCAGGGAAAAAAATGTCAATGGAAACAGAACTATAAAGAATAAAGATAATGGAATTACTAATTACTAGACAATGACTTTATTATTATTATTATTATTATTATTTTGAGATGGAGTCTTGCTCTTTCACCCAGGCTGGAGTGTAGTGGTGTGATCTTGGCTAACTGCAGCCTCCACCTCCCAGGTTCAAGCCATCCTCTCACCTCAGCCTCCTGAGTAACTGAGACTGCAAGTGCACCACCCTGCTGGGCTAATTTTTGTATTTTTAGTGGAGATGGGTTTCCATCATGTTGGACAGTCTCAAACTCCTGACCTCAGGTGATCTGCCCACCTTGGCCTCCCAAAGTGCTGGTATTACAGGTGTCAGTCACCATACCCAGCGTAAACAAGAACTTTAAAAAAGATTTTATAAATACATACAAAAATTTAAAGGAAAATAGAAACATAATAAATATTTTCTTCTGTTATGTGTGTTGTCTTTTATACTCTCTGGATAATATGCTTTGATGCATAAAAGTTTTTATTTGTCATGAGGTTCAATTTACCTATTTTTTTTCTTCCGTTGCTCATGTGTTTGGCATCATATCTAGGAATTCATTGTCAACCCAAGGTCATGAAGATTTATTCCTATGTTTTCTTGTAATGGTTTTATAATTGTAGCTTTACATTTATGTCACTGATCCATTTTGAGTTATTTTTTGTGTATGATGTAAGGGTAGAGCCCCAACTCCATTCTGTTGCTTGTGGAAATCCAGTTGTCCCAGAACTAACTGTTGAAGTGACTATTTTTTCTCCATTTAATGGACTTGGCACCTATGTCAAGAACCAATTGACCATAGATTTATTGGTTTAGTTTTGTCATCTCAATTCTATTCAATCGGTCATATATCTATTCTTATGAAAGTGCCACATTGCTTGAATTACTGTAGCTTTATAGTAAGTTTTGAATCAGGAACTTTGAGTCTTTCAGCTTTATTCTAGTTTTTCAAGACTGTTTTGGCAATTCAGGGGCATTTGCAATTCCATATGAATTTGAAGATCAGCTTTTCTAATTCTGGAAAAAATGCCATTGGAATTTTGGTAGAGATTACATTGAATCTGTATCTTTCTTTGAAGAGTATTGACATTTTAACAATATTTAAACTTCCTATCTATATACATAGTATGCCATTCCATCTGTTTAGGTCTTCAACTTCTGTCAGCAATGTGTCTTAGTTTTCAAGGAATAAGATTTTCACCTACTTGGTTTATTGTTTTAGATGCTATTGTAAGGGGAATTTCTTTATAAATTTTCATGTCAACTGTTAATGTTGATAGGTTTACTTCTTTCTTTTCAACATACATGCTGTTTATTTATTTTTCTCATCTAACTTTTCTGACAAAAAATTCAGTACAATGCTGAATAGCAGCAGTAAAAACAGGCCTCTTAGTTTTTGTTCCTGATATTAAATAAAAATATTCAGTCTTTCACTACTGAATATGATGTTAGCTTTGGGTTATTCAGATGTGCTATTTATCATATTGAGGGAGTGTCCTTCTATTTTTAATTGTTATTATGAAAGGGTATTGAATTTTGTCAAATGCCTTTTCCACATCAATTGAGACAACTGAGTGCTCTTTCCTTCTTTATTGTTATTAGTGTTATTCCATTTACTGTTATTAATGTGATGTATTATATTAACTAGCTTTCTTATGTTGGGCTAGCTTGCATTCATTCATGAGCTAAATCCCATATGATAATCATGTATAATACTTTTATCAAGTGTTTGATTTGGTTTGCTAGCATTTTGTTGGTGAGTTTTGTGTCTATATTCATAAAAGATATTGATTTGTAATTTTCTTGTCATTTCTTTTTGTGGTTGTGGTATTACTATAATTCTGGCCTCACTGAATGAGTTAGAAAGTGAATCCTCCTCCAAAAAAAAAAAGAAAAGAAAGAAAGAGTTTCCTCTTTTTATTTTTTAAAAGAATTTGAGAAGGATTGATGTAAATTCTTGTTTCATTATGTGGTAGACTTCATTACTGAACCTTGTTTTGAAATCTCTTTCTAGCGATTTTTTAAATTATTGATTTAATTTCTTTGCTTGTTATAGACCCATTGAAACTTTCTATTTCTTATATCTTTCTTTATATTTCTTCTTGAGTCTGTTTAGGCAACTGGTGTGTTTTTAGGAATCTGTTTCATATAAGTTATCTAACTCATTGGTGTCCAATTGTTTTAGTATTATCTTATAATCCTTTTTATTTCTACAAGGTCATTAGGAATGCCTTCACTCTCTTCTCTGATTTTAGTTATTTGCAACAACTCTTTCATGCTCTCTCTGTTTTTTTTTATTAGTCAGTCTAGCTAAAGGTTTATCAATTTTGTGGATCTTTTAAAAAAATGAAGTTATGATTTTATTGATTTTCTCGATTGTTTTTCTATTCTGTATTTTATTTATCACTACCCTGCCCTTCATTGTGCTAGACTTAGGTTTACTTTGCTCTTCTTTCTCTAGCTCCTCAAAGTGTAAAGAAAGTTACTGATTTGAGATCCTTCTTTTTTAGAGAATAATTCTAATCCTAAGTTAGAGAGAAATTGTGACTAAAAGCATGATATTGTTAATTAATGTGTCTGCTCAAACCAAGTTTCTAATGGAGTCAGGCATTTTATTCATTATTTTTTAATAAGCCTTCAAATTTACTCAGGAGGAGTAAGTGAAGTGGCTGAACCCTCTACTTTTATTTAATGTATTCTATACCTAGCTTTCATCCCTGTGGGATAATTTATCTGTGTTATTCTGAAGATAATATAATCTATAAAATAATCTCTAACAAGATCACTGTGCATCTATAATTGTGAACCATTAAAACATGTAATATATATCTTTTATATCTTTGACATTCAAGAGGTTTACATCTTTTACATATATTCATTTTCCTAATCAGTCTATTTCCTTTGTGAAAAATAGTCCAGTCAAATGCCTCCCTCGTATGGAATGTGACACCACTGACATTGTTTTTGCCCTCTGCTATATCAATGCTAAATAAAATATAACCATGAATTTTGGAAACAGTGTGGTTTGTTTAATTGAAGGGCCAATTATAAGATTCTGAATCTTATCTAAAAAATACAGCACCTGTGAGCATACAATTGATAACCATTTCTGAAGTTATTTTGAATTCAAATGTTAGTTTGTTTACTGATTATTAAAAATGTGAATTTGATATTTTATCAGATTTGAGATAAAAAGTGTTATTGAAGAAAGTGTTTGGAAACAGGATATACTTTTAATTTGTGAATTTCATATTTTATCAGGTTCAAGATCTAAAAATGTTATTGAAGAAAGTGGAAAACAGAATATAGTTTTAATTTAATCATCTAAGCTAAGATTTAAAATTCAAATGTGATTTTTTAGAAGCTGCCATATAAAGTTTGAGTATCTGTTGACTACAAATGATGTGTGAAATACAAACCATTGTCTTTTTATATTGCTTTTTATAATAAAATACAATAACCTTCTTTTTAGACATCTGAGACAATTTCCTGATCCTACTCATTTCAGAATAAAATTTTTTCATTCATTGACTTACTCTGCAAGCACTTTTTTTTTTTTTTTTTTAACCATTGACTTTGTACTAGACAATTTGCTCAATGCTTGGGAAGCAAATATCTGTAAGATACATTTCAGCTAGAAGTCATTAGAATGATAGACACAAAACAAAGTTCTAGGCACCCGCAGAAACAGAATAACCAATACTAAATATCAGCATACCAAGTGAAAGTCAGATTTTGATACTTCAAAGCTCTAGCTGCTGAAAAGAGACTTGGAAACTAGTATGAAAGGACACTGCAGTCTTTTACAAAGCATTGCTTCTGGGGAAGAATTGTGTAACTAGATAGGGGTGGTACCCCTTAAAGACATAGAAGTGAAGAGAAAGTAGAAAGAAAGAGAAAAAAACTACAAAACTGAAGTTCTATAGTGAAGAAAGTAAAACAAGTAAGATGAACAATCCCGTCTACTCTCTACCATAACCAAATTTATGTTATCTATTAAACTAAATACTACTAATTTAACAAATAGTATCCCACCTAAAATGATAGAGGAAGGCATATTTGATTTAAAACCCTATTAATAAAATGCCTAGGAATAAAAAAAATACCCAAACAAACTCAATGCAAGTAAACTGTACAAAAATTAAGCTATAACATATTTGGTGGATATTATTTCCTAAAAATACAACCATGAAGCAGAAAAAAATTATAGCATGGAACTCAAAACTGAACTAAATATTAATTATATTAACATATTCCCAAATATTCCTCAAATATTTGAGAATATATTTTACAAAATAAAGAAAAAGAAAACTAGCATCAGAAAATCTTAAACCAAAAAAAAAAAAAAAAGTTACATACAAAAAGAAGTAAATTTCATGAGATTGTTGAAACTCTAAAGAGAAATTAGGAAAAAAAGACAAAATCATAAGAAGAAAGACTAGTAAAAATAGATGTGAATAATGATTTAATAAGGTGAATTGAAGTAAAACAGAAACACACAAGAGAATGAGAAAGAAGAGAGTAAACAAATATAGAGGATCACAAAAAAGTTGTTAAAATTGAAAGTAAACAGAAAAGATTACACATACATATATTTACTCTTCTTAAAAGTGTACCAGGAGCAAAGAAAAAAATTAAAACATAATTCAGAGAGACTTTCCAGAAATAAGAACAAATGTAAATTACTATATCAAAATGTCCTACCATTTACCTGTCAATTTTGACCTGAAAAAATTAACTCTTAGATATTCAAGTCAAATTAAAAAGTTAACAGGACAACCAGAAAAAATGATCTAATTACTTATAATAGTAATAGAAGGCTATTCCTTCACTTCAAAAGAGCAATAATTAAAAGCAATTTTCAAAAAACTCAAAAGAGAAAGCATAAGACAAAAGATTTTATATCTAGCCAAGCCATTATTTAAATATAAAGATTATATTAAATACTTTCGATTTTGAAAAATATCACATTTCTGAGGAACGTATAAGAGGATAAATTTTAGTTTTTCAAAAGATAATGGGAAATTTCAGGAAACAAACAGATGTTGAGAATTTAATATACTTAATTTTAGATCTAAGTCTGAAACAAAGGTGAAGACATGGGAAGAAAGAATACTATGTAAAGGCTATATTTTGAAATAGTAAAAAGAATGGTTGTAAAATACAGAAGAAGTAAGAAGAAAGAAAAAGTAGAATAAGTCAATTTATTGTTACAAAGGAAATAGGTGGAAGCAAAGGATACTATTTAAAACTGACATGCTAGGTAATAAAATATAAAGTAAAATTTTAAAAATTGAGAGCATTATAAAAAAAGTATTTGTTAGACAGGCGGATCATGAGGTCAGGAGATCGAGACCATCCTGGCTAACACAGTGAAACCCGTCTCTACTAAAAAAATGCAGAAAATTAGCTGGGCGAGATGGCGGGCACCTGTAGTCCCAGCTACCTGGGAGGCTGAGGCAGGAGAATGGCGTAAACCCAGGAGGCGGAGCTTGCAGTGAGCTGCGATCCAGCTACTGTACTCCAGCCTGGGCGACAGAGCAAGACTCCATGTCAACAACAACAAAAAAAAAGGTATTTGTTAAGCAAAAATAGAAGCTTTCAACTTAAATAGTTACATACAAAAGATCCATTGAATAGAAAAATAAAGATAGCAAATTCATTATAAATAATATATTAATTATAAAATAAAATAACTGACAAAGAAATCTGAGGAAATTCATCATCACTGGAGCTGTTTAATAAGAAATTCTAAAGGGAGTTCTTCAATCTGAAAGAAAAGAACACCAGTATGAAAAAAGAAAACATTCAAAGATATAAAACTAACTCAAAAAAGGATATTCACAGATAAATTTAGAATACTCTAATACTAATTGTGGCATGCAATCCGCTGATATCTTTAGTATGGAGACTAAAAGGCAAATCTATAGAAAGGAATAATAACTACAGCAACCTCTTAAGACAGGGAATATAAAAAGCTGTAAATTGAGACAACAGAAAGTCAAAATGTTGAGAGGATGAGGTTAAAGTGTAGAGAATTTTAGTTTTCCTTTGTTTGTTTCTTTTTTGTGTGATCAAAATTATCATATATTTAAAGTAACTTACAATTTCTATAAAACGTTTCTGTAAGCCTCATAGCAGCCACAAAACAAAAACCTGTAACAGATACGCTAAACACAAAAAGCAATGAATTAAAACATAATACCAGAAAAAAAAAATCACATAACCACAAAGGAAGACAGTAAGGAAAAACAAAAGAGAAGGAAGGAAGGAAGGAAGGAAGGAAGGAAGGAAGGAAGGAAGGAAGGAAGGAAGGAAGGAAGAAGAAGAAGAAAAGAAGAAGAAGAAGAAGAAGAAAAGAAGAAGAAGAAGAAGAAGAAGAAGAAGAGGAGGAGGAGGAGGAGGAGGAGGAGGGGAGGAGGAGGAGGAGGAGGAGGAGGAGGAGGAGGAGGGAGAAGAAACAAGAGAAGAGTTACAAAACAACTCAAAAAATAAAAATAAAAAAACAGCAATAGTAAGTCCCTACCTGCTAATAACATTAAATGTAAATGGCCAAAATTCACTAATTGAAAGATATAGATTTGCTGAATAAATTAAGAAAAGAAAACAAGGCCCAACTATTATACGCTGCCTACAAGGAACTCACTTTTCTTATAAAAACAGAAACTGAAAGTGAAGAGATGAGAAAAAGTAGTCCATACAAATAGAGACCCCCAAAGAGAAGGAATAGCAGTGCTTATGCCAAATAAAATAGACTTCAAGTCAAGTACTATAAAGAAAGACAAAAAAGTCACTATATAATGATAAAGGGGTCAGTTTGGGAGGATATAACAACTGTAAATACATGTGCACCCAAAAACAAAGCACCCAAAATTAGAGGAAACATTCACAGATCTAAAGACTGAGATAGACTGCATTATAATAATAGTTGGGGACTTCAACACTCCCTTACAGTAATAGACAAATCATCCAGAACTATAAAAACAAATAAACATAGGAGTTAAATGATACTCTAGACCAAATGAATCTAGCTGACTTTTACAGAACATTTCCTCTAACTGCTTCAGAATACACACTCTTCTCATGAGCACATAAAACATTTACCAGAATACTGTATTTGTTAAGACACAAAAAAATGTCTGAACACATTTTTAAGAGGTTGAAATAATTAAAGTATTTTTTTCTGACCACAATGGCAAATTAAAACTCAATAACAAGAGGAACTTAGGACACTATACAAATACAAGGAAATTAAGCAACATGCTTCTGAATGATCAATGGATGAAACAAAAAAATGAGTTGGAAATTTTAAAACGTTTTGAAACAAATACAAACAGAAACAACACTCCAAAATGCATGGAATACAGCCAATGCAGTACTACAATGTAATTTTATAGCAATAAGTGCATAAAGAAGACAAATAGAAATATTTCAAATTAAAAAAAAAAAAAAAAAACCTAACAGTGCACATAACCTAACCATGCACCTCAAGGAAGAAGAAAAGCAAGAAGAAACCAAATCCAAAATAAGTGGAAGGAAATAAACAATAAAGATCAGAGTCAGAATAAATAAAACTGAGACTAAAAGATAGAACAAAAATCAACAAAATTAGAAGTTCTGTTTTTGAAAAGGTAAAAATAATTGACAATCCTTTCTAAACTAAGAAAAAGAGAGGGAAGACCAAAATGAATAAAATCAGAAATTAAAAAGAATATGTAACAACAGATACCACAGAAATATAAGACTACTAGAGACTATTAAGAACAACTCTATGTCAACAAATTGGAAAACTTCCAGGTTGAATAAATTCCTGGACTCATACAACCTACTAAGACTGAACCAGGATAAATAAAAAACATAAGTAAGTAACAAGACCAAAACTGTAATATAAAGTCTGTCCAAAAAGAAAAGCCCAGGACCTAATGGCTTCACAACCAAATCCTACAAACATTTCAATAAGAATTAATACAAATTTTATTCAAACTATTCCAAAAAAAATGAAGAGGGGACAGTATTTCAACATGTATTGTACAAGACCAACCTTATTCTGATATCAAAATAGAACTTTAAAAAAAAAAAAAAAGCTCAAGCCTGTAATCCCAGCACTTTGGGAGGCCGAGACGGGCGGATCACGAGGTCAGGAGATCGAGACCATCCTGGCTAACACGGTGAAACCCCGTCTCTACTAAAAAATACAAAAAATTAGCCGGGCGAGATGGCGGGCGCCTGTAGTCCCAGCTACTCGGGAGGCTGAGGCAGGAGAATGGCATGAACCCAGGAGGCGGAGCTTGTAGTGAGCTGAGATCCGGCCACTGCACTCCAGCCTGGGCAACAGAGCGAGACTCTGTCTCAAAAAAAAAAAAAAAAAAAAGGCCAGGCATGGTAGCTCACACCTGTAATTCCAACACTTTGGGAGGCCGAGGTGGGAGGATCACCTGAGGTCAGCAGTTTGAGACCAGCCTGGCCAACATGGCAAAACCTCATCCCTACTAGAAAAACACAAAAATTAGCTGGGCGTGGTGGCAGGCACCTGTAGTCCCAGCTACTCAGGAGGCTGAAGCAGGAGAATCGCTTGAACCCAGGAGGTAGAGGTTGCAGTGAGACGAGATTGCACCACTACACTCCAGCCTGGGCAACAGAGTGAGGCTCCATCAAAAAAAAAAAAAAAGAAAAGAAAAAGAAAAATAAAACTATAGGCCAATATTCCTGATGGAAATAGATGTAAAAATCTTCAACAAAATAATAGCAAGCCAATCACAAAAACATATTAAAAAGATCAATCACCATGATCAAGAAGAGAGTCAAGGATAATTCAACATGTGTAAATCCATAAACATGATACATGACATTAACAGAATCAAGGACAAAAACCATGTAATCATTTCAATAGATGCTGAAAAATCATTCAACAAAATTCAACATTTTTATGATAAAAAGTTTCAATGAACTGAGTATGAAAGAAACATAACTCAATATAATAAAGGCTATATAGGATAAACTTACAGCTTACATCACACTGAACAGAAAAAAAATGAAAGCTCTTTCTCTAAGATTTGGAACAAGACAAAGATGCCCACTTTCATCATTTTTATTCAATACACTGGAAGTCCTAGCCAAAGCAATTAAGCAAGAGACAGAAATAAAGGACATCCAAATTGGAAAAGGAAAAAATCAAATTATCCTTGTTTGCAGACAAGATAATTTTACAATTAGAAAAATCTGAAGAGTACACCCATGCCAGGCGTGGTGGCTCACGCCTGTAATCCCAACACTTTGGGAGGCCAACGCGGGTGGATAACGAGGTCAAGAGATCGAGACCATCCTGGTTACAGGATGAAACACCATCTCCACTAAAATTACAAAAAGAATTAGCCAAGCGTGGTGGCAGGCACCTGTAGTCCCAGCTACTCAGGAGGCTGAGGCAGAATGGCGTGAACCTGGGAGGTGGAGCTTGCAGTGAGCTGAGACTGCGCCACTGCACTGCAGCCTAGGCAACAGAGCGAGACTCCGTCTAAAAAAACAAACAAACAAAAAAATGCACCCAAAAATCGTTCAACCCAAAATAAATCTAATAAAGCTGTAGAACACAAAATCAACATACAAGAATCAGTAGCATTTTTGTACTCCAATAGCAAACAATCTGAAAAGGAAATTAAGAAAGCAATCTCACTTAAAATAGCTACAAGAAATATATCTAAGAATAAATTTAGCCAAAGATGTGAAAGACCTACAGAGAGAAAACTATAAAAAGGTGGTTTAAAAAATTGAAGAGGACCCAAAAAAATGAAAAGATAGTCCATGTTCATAGATTCAGATAATATTGTTAAAATGTTTATACTGCCAAAATGATCTCCAAATTCAATGTAATTCCTATCAAAATACAAATGATGTACTTCATAGAAATAGAAAAAAATAATTTCTAAAATTTTTATGGAACAACAAAAAATCCTGAATAGACAAAGCGCTCCTGAGCAAAAGGAACAAAGCTGAAAACATCATGCTATCTGACTTCAAAATATATTACAACACCATAGTAAACAAAAGACCATGGTACGGGCATAAAAATAGACACACAGACCAATGGAACAGAATCAGGAACATAGATATAAATCCACATATCTATAGCTACCTTCTTTTCTTCTTTTTTTTTTTTTTGATATTTTCTTTTTATTTATTTATTTATTTATTTATTATACTTTAAGTTCTAGGGTACATGTGCATAACGTGCAGGTTTGTTACATATGTATACCTGTGCCATGTTGGTGTAATGCACCCATCAACTCGTCAGCACCCATCAACTCGTCATTTACATCAGGTATAACTCCCAATGCAATCCCTCCCCACTCTCCCCTCCCCGTGATAGGCCCCGGAGCTACCTTATTTTCAACAAAAGTGCTATGTTAGTTCATTCTTGCATTGCTATAAAGAAATACCTGAGGCTGGTTAATTTATAAAGAAAAAGGGTTTATTTTGGTTCACACTTCCACAGCCTGTATGAGAAGTATGGTGCTGGTATCTGTTCTTGACGATGCCTCAGGAAGCTTGCAATTATGGCAGAAAGGGAAATGAAGCCAGAGTATCACATGCTGAGAAAAGCAACAAGAGAAAGAGAAGGGAGAGTTTCTAGACTTCTTTAAACAACTAGACCTTGTGATTATTGATGACTCACTCATTAACAAGAGGATGCCACTAAGCCACTCCTTATGGATCCGCCTCCATGATCCAATACCTCCCACTACGCTCCACCTCCAATATTGGAGATCACATTTCAACATGATATTTGGAGGGACACACATCTAAACCATATCACACACTAAGAACATACATTTGGGGAAACAGCAGTCTCGTCAATAAATGTTGCTGAGAAAACTGATTAACCAGAAGCAGAAGAATCATGCAAGACCCATTTTCTCCCTTTAAACAAATGTCAAATCCAAATGGATTAAAGTCTTAAATGTAAGCTGTGAAACTATCAAACTACTAGAAAAAAAAAATGAGAAAATGCTTCAGGACATTGGTCTTGGCAAAACATTTTTGAGCAAAACCTCAAAAGTACAGGTAACCAAAGCCAAAACAGACCAACAGGATTACATCAAACTAAAAAGTTTCTACACAGCAAATGAAACAATTAAGAAAGTGAAGAGAAAGTCTACAAAATGAGAGAAAAATATTTACAAACTTTTCATCTAATGAGGTATTAATAACCAGAATATGTAAGTCACTCAAGCAACTCAAGAGCAAAAATAACAAATACAGTTGACCCTTGAAAATCACAGGTTTGAACTGCATGGATCCCCTTATACTGGAATTTAAAAAAATAAATATATTGAAAAATACTGTGGAGATTTGTGACAATTTGAGAGAAACTCATACTCAACCGTATAGCATAGAAATACCAAAAATATTTTTAAAGGTATTTCATGAATGCAAAAAATATGCATAGATACTAGTCTATTTGATTCAGTGAGACACGAGTAATCTCTGCATGAGTAATTTGTCTCTCCAGGAAATTGTGTATCACAGTAAAAAGTAATCTCCCATGGTTCTTGTTTATTTTTCATTGTGTTTGTGCAATACCTCAAACCTTACCTAACACCATGGTACCTATATAAAGTGCCACTAGTGATCCTGGAAGTGCTCCCAAGAAGCAGAGAAAAGTCATGATTTTAAAAGAAAAAGTTGAATTGTGTGATATGTACCATAGATTTAGATTTGCAGCTGTGGTTGCTCGTCATTTCAAAGCATTCATATTTTAAACAGACAACATAAGCTTACAGTATCAATAAATACAGTGTATTACTATAAATGTATTTTCTTTCTCTTATGATTTTCTTGATAATATATTCTTTTCTCTAGCTCACCGTATTGAAAGAATATAGTATATAATACATATAACAGACAAAATATGTTAACTGTTTATATTACCACTAAAGCTTCTGGTCAACAGTAGGCTATTAGTAGTTATGTTTCTAGGAAGCCAAAATTTATACAGGGATTTTTGACTACACAGGGGTCAGTGCTTCTAACCCTCATGTTGTTCAATGATCAATTGTAATCTGATAAGCAAAAGATCTGAATAAACATTTATCAAAAGGAGAGATGCAGATGACCAATAGGTATATGAAAAAACTCTCAACATCATTAAACACGAGGGAAATGAAAATAAAAAACACAACTGAGATATTATCTCACCTCAATTAAAATGGCATTTATAAAAAATACAAAAAAAATGGATGCTGGTGAGGATGTGAAAAAAGAAAAACACTCATACACTGTTAGTGGGAATGTAAATTAGTACACACACTATGGAAAACAGTATAAAATTTCCTCAAAAACTGAAAATAAAAATACCATATAATTCAGCAATCCCACTGCTGGGCATATATCAAAAGGAAAATAAATCAGTATATGAAGAGATATCTGCACTTCCATATTTATTACAGCACTGCTCACAATAGCAAAGATGTAGAAGCAGCCTGTGTCCATCAAAAGATAAATGGATGAATAAAATGTGATGACATATACACAATGTATTATTATTCAGCCATAAAAAGGAATGGCATCCTGTCATTTGCAACTACAAGGATGAAACTGGAAGCTGTTATGTTAAGTGAAATGTTCAGCGCAGAAAGACAAATATCATGGGTTCTATCCACATGTGAGAGATGAAAAAAAGTGAATCTCATGAAAGTTGACAGTTGATTGGTGGTCACCAGAGGTTGAGAAGTATGAGGTGGGGTGAAGAAGAGAAATGAGTTGATGGGCACAAAAATGCAATTAGATAGAAGGAATAAGATCTAATGTTTGATAGTAAAGCAGAGCAACTATAGTTAACAATAATTTGTTGTGTAGATCAAAATTATTAGAGAAAAGAAATTGTAATGATTTCACTATAAAGAAGGCGTGAATGTTTGGAGTGAAGACTGTCCCATGTTTCATCATTATATATTGTATGCCTGTATCAAAATTTTACCAAATACCCCCCAAATATATATATCCATTATACATCAATAACAAATAAATAAAATAGAGTTGACATCAAATATATCAGTCATATAAATGCATATGACTACACTTAACAACCTATTAAAATGATTTTCAAATTGACTTTCTAAAGAAAACCTATCTGCTAATTACAATAAACATACTTTAAATAGTGATGTAGTAAAAGTCTTTAAAACATGGAAAAAAGATGACTGATGATAAGTGAAACAAAAATGCTGGAATTGCTCTGACATACTCTGAAAATAAGGGAATAAAAGTTTCAGATAGGTGAACATGTTGAAATGCATGTATTATGTATGGTTGGAAGACCCACCAGGTGATTATGTTACTGGGAAGAACTAAGTATAATTTATTTACCAAGACCATAAATAATGCACTGGTGAGAGGAAGCTGGAGTCACATAAGAATCTGAAATTAGATGTGTAAATCTCTAATTATATTTTCATTTATTTCATGTCTTGCTTTTTCAGAAACCAGATATACCTTGGAAAGTGATGGTACAGGATGACACCTTCAGTCAAGCAGTGGTTCTAATTATTGTGATCGCCATGCTAGATGTAGTAACTTTGCAATAGCAGATTAACACAGCCTAATATACATGGTGTGAAGACATTATTTGGGGAATCAATTCTTTTCTATGTCAATCGGGAAAGGGAAATCAAAAAGGCAATGTGTATTATTTTGCAATAGAAAATAATGTGTATTTTTTATTTTCTCTGCTAGGGCTATTCTACCTGTAACATGGTCCAAACAAATCTGGGTCATCTGGACATCCCATACAACATCACATTGATGATTTTACATTGATCAAGCTAGAGAGCATGAAGTTGCTAGCATGCCGAAGGCCTTTGTAAAACACGTGAGCTCCAGGGCATGGGAAATAAACCCTATGAAAATTAAGGGATTTATTGAGAGTCTTTGGTCCTGGAGGCAGTAGAGTTCACACTTGGTAATAATGCTCTAGCTCATGTGTTTATTGACAAAATTTTTCAGCTTTGACTGGGGACTAGAGCACAAACTGGCTCTGGAGACAGTCTGAAATAGCATGCATACTGTGGAATGGGACATACAGTACAGCAGACCATGTGGTGTAGGATGTATCACTGCTAAGAAAAGATGTAGTTTGAAGTTTGTGGCAAGGCACAGTGAGAGAATCATAATACCTCTGTTCTTCTAATGCAAACCCATCGCATCTTTAGAAGACAGTTAAACACATTTTGAACAATAATCTATGGCATAATATTAGGCCCTTACAGAAATATAACACCTGATCATGGTTCATATAGCACTATTTCTTGAGAGCAACCACCCACTTGGCAGCAAGCTAACTATGCCAGACTCTCTTGATTCTGGAAAGGACAGCAATTTTTCCTCATGGATATAGGTACCAGTTCTGGGTACATTTTTGTTTTTCTTTTCCAAATAGCTTCAGCCAGCACCATTTTCCAAATGATTATATAATTTTTTATCTACCAGCATGAAATTTGATTTAATATCACAACAGTCCAGGGAATCCTCTTTATAACAGAGGAAGGGGAAGAGTGAGACCGTAACCATGGGGTCCCCTGGTCATATTACGTACCTGCACCATCTAAATTTGCTGATCTGATAAAGCATTAGATGGTGAGCTGAATGCATAGCTGAAATATCTACATAGCTTGAAGGGAATGCATGCAAAAAATGGTACCTTCTACCAGGATGCAGTATAGGTGTTAACTCCAACATATCAATATAGCACTGTGTCCTCAATAGGAAGAGTACATGGAGCTCAAAAAACAAAGAGTAGGAAAAAGAATGAGCCCAATAACACACATTTATATTCTCAATAACACACTGAGACATTGTGCACGTCTTGTTTCAAGACATTCAGAACCCCTTGTTTCTGAAACTAGAGGCAAAAGGATGAATCACTATTTTACAAACAGAAAGTGGCTTGGATTATTGGGAGGAGCTGGGGGCTGCTAATACACCACAAAAGTTGGGCGAAAAATGGATAAAATCCAGGTGATCTACTTGGGTAATTTCTGGTACTGTTTTGCTCAATTGTGATGGTAAATGGAGGACATAGCACTCTTGGTCTTATATGGGAGCTCAGGTGGGCCTGTCTATTGAGACAGGGTTTCAGATCCCTCACATGGGAGTCTGTGGGTCAAAATATCAAGAAACCATCGAAGTCAGAAGAAGTTCTAGCTGAGGGTGAAGAGAATCTAGACTAGGTTGTGAAGACAGAAAACAGTGGCTATTAACTGTAGACCTGAGACTCTCTTGTATGTTTCCCATCAGTAAGAGAAATTCACTAGTCTCCTAACGAAACAGGTCCCTGGATGTATATGAAGATGTGGAGCTAAACTACACAAGAGATGGCATGTAGCAGACAAAAAGATGTGTCTCCCAGATCCACCTTTAAAGAAACAGGGGCTGCTTAACTGAAGGAAATGCCGTTGGCAGTCTCCAGCTCCTAGCTCCTTCAGGGTCTGCTTCAGATGCAGAGTGCTACCTCACCAAGGTCATAGAGTCCCCAGAGTAGTCCAGATGTAGTAACCGAACAAGGTGGGGGTATAAAAGCCTAGCCATATTTGCCTGTCATAGGACAAAACTTTGTCTCACTCTCTTCTGAGAACCAAGCCTGTGACACTTGAGTATTTCCAAAAGCAAACAACAGAATATTTACTAACCAATGTCTTTCTTCTCTAACACCAATGCTCATGGAGGAAGCCTAGAGATATTCTCATACGTTGGCCTTATCCCACTGAAATTTTACAAAGTATAGCACTTTCATGTGAGGAGAAATGTTACAAATTAAATTAATGGGACTCTATTGTACATATAAGGCTTTATTTTAATAGTTGAATTTTAATGGAGTTGATTTTTATTATCTCCCAGGGTGATTTTATAATTGATACAATCACCTTTCTCCAAAAACTTCCTCTCTTGGCTACTGAATTCCATCTTGCTTGTTTTCTTTCTTAGTTTCCCTACGCTATTATAATAGGGG
Organism: Trachypithecus francoisi; assembly: GCF_009764315.1. NCBI lineage: Eukaryota > Metazoa > Chordata > Mammalia > Primates > Cercopithecidae > Trachypithecus > Trachypithecus francoisi. Next base: position 115,396,486 of record NW_022681458.1, read on the forward strand.
GCTAATAAGTGCCCCATGTTATGACAACGAGAAACAGTGTCTTCCCATACAAAAGAAATGCTTTAACAGATTTCTTTCCTGCAAATGAGTTAGAGAACCCTTCCTTCACCAAGTCAACCTACGGACATCAATTCATGCCAGTATTTTCAGAGAGAACTCTGAGCTGGACATAAGGATCCCCATGTTCTTGTTCTGGTTATGTGTGGTCTCCAATTAAGTTAGTCTGTCTGACCCATAGTAGTCATATTTTTTCCATGGAGATAGTATCTGTCGTATATCATCATGTTATTGTTGTAGAATCTGAAAAGTTCTTATGAGAAAGTACATTGAAAAGTTAATAATACCTTACATTGTAGAATGATTTTACTACCTGAGACATATCTTTGAAACTGTCTGAGATATTAAACTCATTCTTTAAATTTAGCTAAAATAATGTTTTGAATTCATTTGATTCTAATCAATAGAACTGTTGATAAAGCTGCAAATAGGGAAGAATCAAACATGTAATAATGAGGTATAAAAGAGTGAAGCAATATTTTGGGAATTAGCTCATATTCATACTAAAATGTTTTGGATTGTTTAAAAACAGCAAAATAGAATAGTGAAAATAAAGCCTTGTCCGAAATAAAATAATATCCAAAAAAATCACCATCTGATAAATCCAAAGTTAGCCTGAACTGCTCCATTGCATTATAATGAAAAAAATACATAAATCAACAAGCTTTGAAAAGACAGATAAATCATTAGATATAAATAACAGAGGATTACTCCAAACAAATTATATTCAACAAACTTTATGGCTGTGCAACACTCATTTCTGAAATAATAAAGAAAATGCATCATGAACTGCATATTGGGATCTTACTAAAGTACTTGATTGCCATGGCTCATAAAATTTTACTGGTAAAAAATTAGTAAAATTAGTTTTATATGAGCAGAGGAATTTGGCCTGAAACCTTAGAACAAAATTAAGGAAGTCAGAGTGGAGGATAAATTGGGATGTGCTCAGTGACTCCCAGCTTCTGGTCTGTAGAGTGGCTTCATAAACTCTCCTGGGCCTTCATCAATGGATGGGACATACATACACAAATATGCCTAGGGCCTGCCTCAGGCCTCCTAATAGAGAATCTCAGTAGTAGAACTGGAGAATCTATATTTTGAACAAGATATCTCAGGTGACACTGATTTGCTGCCATGTTTGTGGATTACTAGCATGACCAAGTATATTGAAAAGGGGATACCTTAGCTCAACCAATAGCCAGAATGCCAAGTTCATTTAGAATGTATATGCAAGTGTGTTATCTGGGAGAAAGAGGTAATGTAATTATTCTGAGACACTAAGCAAGATTGCATTGCCAAACCAAATCCAGAGAACAATGGACCAACTGCATTCTCTGCCTGCCAATAAACACATCGTCTGCAGATTCATACTGCATGTGAGCCTCTAAGTGTGCCAGTTCCATCTCAAGAATGCATTCTCTCTACACTTACTCAGTCAGAATTATGATTCTAATATGGCACTTACAAAAATTTTCTTAGAGAAAATGAGTGTTACATGGCTAGAAATGTTGGATGACTAAGTGAATGTGGGGAACTTGGGTTAACAAAGTTAAATGGGTTTCTTTACTGTAGGGCTTTTACAAAGCTGTGTATATGAATATGTACTATGGACTTCAAATATAAGCTATGAAACACAGTGCTTCAATACACTTTTGTAAAAGTGTTTCACTCTTGTATATCTCATGATCACGTCCATGAAACACATTTAAATTTCACAGGATATATCTCTTGGGTCTAGTAATCTGTGGAACACACTTTTGGAATCACTTTTATGTGCACTCAAATTCCCAGTTTCTTTTTGTTTGTTTGTTTTAAATTTACTTACTTTTTATTTCAATACGTTTTAGGGGAACAGGTGAGGTTTGGTTACATGAATAAGTTCTTTAGTGGTGATTTCTAAGATTTTGGTGCTCCCATCACCCATCACCTGAGCAGTGTACACTGTACCTAATGTGTACACTGTACCCAATGGGTACTCTTTTATCCCTCACCCTCCTCCCACCCTTTCCCCACATCCCCAAAGTCCATTGTATCATTGTTAAGTATTTGGGTCCTCATAGCTTAGCACCTGCGTATGATGTGCTGTTACCTTAAGCTTGCTAGTATTTTGTCGAGGATTTTTGCATCAATGTTCAGGGAGATTGGTCTGTAGTTTTCTTTTGTTGTTATATCCTTTCCTGGCTTTGATATCAGGGCAATACTGGCTCCCTCGAACAAGTTAGGGAGGATGCCCTCTTTCTCAGTTTTTTTGGAATAGTTTCAGTAGGATTGGTACCAGTTCTCTGAAGGTCTGAAAGAATTCTTCTGCGAATCCATCAGGCTTTGGGCTTTTTTTGGTGGTGGTGGTGGTGGTGGTAACTTTTTAAATTACTGATTAAATTTCACTCCTTGTTATTGGTCTATTTAGGATTTCTATTTCATCCTGATTCAAACTAGGAGGGTTTAATGTTTCCAGATATTTATCCATTTCCTCTAGATTTTTCTATTTTGTGCATAGTGTCTCTAATAATCTTTTGTACTTCTATAGTGTCTTGATTGTAACATCTCTATTTCCATTTCTAATTGAGTTTATTTGAATCTACTCTCTTCTTTTCTCGGTTAATATAGCTAATAGTCTACCAAGTTTTTGTTTCTTTTCAAAGAAACATTTGTTTTGTTTTATTGATCTTTGCATTTTTGGTCTCAATTCATTTAGTTTTGCTCTGATCTTTGTTATTTCTTTACTTCTGCTATATTTGGGTTTTGTCTGCTTTTCTTTCTCTACTCCTTCGAGGTGTGATGTTAGGTTGGCAACTTGTGATCTTTCAGGCTTTTTGCAAATGCAAGTATTTAGTGCTACAACCTTCTCTCTTAGCACTGCTTTTGCTGTATCCCAGAGGGTTGGACAACTTGTGTCACTATTATCATTCATTTTGAATAATTTTAAAATTTTAATCTTGATTTTATTGTTAACACAAAAATTATTCGGGATAAAATTGTTTAAATTCTAGGTACTTTTATACTTTGGAGGATTCCTTTTGGAGTTGATTTCCAGTTTTATTCCTCTGTGATGTAACAAGATACTTGATATAATATTGATTTTTAAAAAATTTATTGGGACTTGTTTTGCAGCCTATCACATGGTCTAATTTGGAGACTGTTCCATGTGTTGATGAGAAGAATGTATATTCCATATTTCTTGGGTAGACTTTTATGTAAATATCTGTTAATCCATTTGTTCTAGAGTGAAGTTTAAGTCCAGTGATTCTTTGTTGACTTATGTCTTGATTATCAGTTTATTGGTGTCAGTGGAGTGCTGAAACACCACACAAATATTGTGTTGCTATCTGTCTCTTTCCTTAGGACTGGTAGTACCTATTTTATGAATTGGGGAACTCTGGAGTTGAGTGCATATATATTTAGAATTGTGATATCTTCTTGATGAATTTATTATTTTATCATTTAATAATGACATTCTTTGCCTTTTTTTACTGTTCTTGCTTTAAATTAAGTTTTACCTGCTGTAAGTACAGCTACTCATGTTCCCTTTTGGTTTCTATTTGTGTTCAATATCTTTTTCCACCTCTTTACCCTGAGTCTATGGGAATCCTTGTATGTTATGTGAGTCTTTTGAAGACAGCAAATAGATGTTTGTGATTTTTTTTTACCCATTCTGCCAATCTGTATCTCTTAAGTAGAACACTTACAGCGTTTACATTCAATGTTAATAATGAGGTGTGAGGTAGTGTTCCAGCCATAATGTTGATTGTTAGCTAGATATTTTGTTTTCTTCATTATGTTATTGTGTTATAGGCCCTGTGAGTTTCAGGATGTCAAGAGGTTCTATTCTAGTGCATGTTGTGCTTGCATTTTAAGCTTTAGAACTCCTTTTAGCATTTCTTATAGGACTGGTCTGGTAGTGACAAATTAGTTCAGCATGTACTTGTCTGAAAAAGATTTTATTCTCCTTATTTATGAAACTTAGTTTAGCTGGATATAAAATTATTGGCTGGGAGAGAAGTGGAGCATATGGCAGAATACAAGACTCCAATGATTGCCCCCACTCCCTGCCGAAAGGACACCAATTTAATTATCTACACACACACAGACACACACAGCACTTTAGTAAGACCCCCAAATCAGGCGAGCACTCACAGTACTTGGTTTTAATTTCATATTGCTAAAAGACACTAAATAGGTAGGAAAAACAGTCTCACCACCACAATCTCTTTCCAACTCCCTGGCGGCAGCAGCAGCATGGGGCAGAGAGCACTTCTATGTGCTGGGGATGGGGAGAGCCAGCAATTGTGAAAGATTGAATTCAGTACTGCCCTTGTTATAGCAGAAAGCAAAACCAGAACAAATTCTGCTGACACTTGCCTATGGAGGATGCATTTAAATCAGCTGTAGCCAGAGGGGAATCACTGATCCCAATGGTCAGAACTTGAACTTGAGTTCCCGCATGCCTTGCTACCATGGCTATAGTGCTCCGGGGCTCCACATCAATGTGAAAGTCTAGGCCATAAGGACTGCAACACCTGGGCTAGTCTTGGGGCTGAAATGGACCCAGAGATAGTAGTCTGGGGTGGGGAGACACAGACCAATTGAGTCACCAGCTGGGGCAGCTAAGGGGATGCTTGTATAACCCTTCCCATAACCACAGGCCACACAGCTCAGGCTTCAAAAGAGGCCCCTTTCTTCCATCTGAGGAGACAAAAAAAGTGAGGAGGACTTTGTCTTGCATCTTGGATACCAGCTCAGCCACAGCAAGATAGGGCATCATTCAAAGTCATGAGGGCCTCTTTCCAGGACCTAGCTCCCAGGCATTTCTAGACATACCCTGGGCCAGAAAGGAATTCATTGTCTCGAAGGGACAATCCAGCCCTAGGAATGGAAGAACGCAGTTTTAGCTGAATTTATCTCCTGCTACCTAAAGAGCCCTGGAGCCCTGAATAACCAGCAGCGATACCCAGGTTCTACATCGAGGGATTTGAGTGACATATGGACTTGCTGGCCACTGGTGAGACTCAGTATATTCCCAGTGGTGGTGGCTATGGGGTGAGACTCCTTCTGCTTGACCAAAGTAGAGGGAAAAGTAAAGAGGACTGTGTCTTGCTCCTTAGTTATAATTTGGCCACATGGGAGTAGAGCACTAAACATGATCTTAGTGTCTCCAATTCTAGGACTTGACTCTTAAAAAGCATTTTGGGATCTTTCCTGGGTCAGAGGGGAGACCACTCCCCTCAAGGGTGAGTCCTAGGCCAGGCAGCATTCACAACAAGGTGACTGAAGAGGCTTTTAGGCCTCAAGGGAACACCGGCAGTAGTCTGGCAATACTCTCTGTGAGCCTGAGGTGGTCATGGCCACTGGGTGAGGCTACTTTGCCTTTGGAAAGAGGACGAAAGAGTGGGAAAGATTGCATCTTGTGGTGAGTGCCAGCTCAGCCTCAGTATAATAGAACACTAGGTGAACTTCTACAGTTCTTGATTATAGACCTGGACTCCCAGATGGCACCTCTGGACCCACATAGTCCTGGGGAGCTCACCACGTTGAAGGGAAAAACACAGGCTTGGCTAGCTTTGCCACTTGTTGATTGTAATGCCCCAGACAGGGAGTGGTTGCATCAGGCCTTGGGTGAGACTCAGCACTGTACTGGCCTAAGGTCTCCTTCAGCACAGTCCTAGGGGTTGTAGCTACAGGGGTTACTTGTGTCACTCCACTCCCAGCTCCAGGTCACTTATTCCATTTGTTTGGAATAAAGTAAGGGAAAAAAAAAAAAAAAAACAAGAGTCTGCCTGGTAATCCAGATAATTCTTACCAACATTGTTCAAAACTATTAAGGTGGCAACCCTATGCATCTGAAAGAATCACAGTGCTACTGGGCTTGGTGTCCTCCATAAAGCAGATACAGCTTAGATTGCAACACCCAATTCCTTTTGAATATCTGGAAATTCTTCCCAAAAGGGATGGGTACAAACAAGCCCAGACTGCAAAGACTACAATAAATACCTAATTCTTCAAATTCCGGACACTGAAAAACATCTACTAGTATCTGTACCATCCAGGAAAACATGACCTCTCCAAATTAACTAAGTAAGGCAGCAGAGAGCAATCATGAAGAAACAAAGATATGTGATCTCTCAGATAATTCCAAATAGTCGTTCTGAGGAAACTCAAAGAAATTCACAATAGCACAGAGAAGGAATTCAGAATTCTATCAGACAAATTTAACAAAGAAATTGAAATAAAAAGAATCAAGCAGAAATTCTGAAGTTGAAAAATGCAATTGGCATACTAAAGAATGCAACAGAGTCTTTTAATAGCACAATTGATCAAATAGAAGAAAAAACTAGCTTGAATGCAAGCTATTTGAAAATACATAGAGTAGACAAAAGAAAAAAGAACAAATAACAAGGAAGCACACTTACAGGATGTAGAAAATAGCCTAAAAAGGGAAGATATATGAGTTATGGGCCTTATAAGGGAGGTAGAGAGATAGGGGTAGAAAGCTTACTCAGGGAAATAGTAATAGAGAGTTTCCCACACCTAGTAAAAGATATGAATATCCAAGTACTAGAAGGATATAGAACACAAAACAAAGAAAACTACCTCAAGGCATTTAATAATAAATGTCCCAAAAGTCAAGGATCAAGAAAGGATCCTAAAAGCAGCAAGGAAAAAGAAACAAATAATATAAAATGGAGCTACAATACATCTGACAGCAGACTTTTCAGTGGAAACGTTTATAGGCCAGGAGCGGATGTCATGACATGCTAAAAGTCCTGAATAAAAAAATCTTTTATCCTAGAATAGTATATCTGGTAAAATTATTCTTCAAACATAAAGAAGAAATACTCTGCCAGACAAACAAAAGGTGAGGGATTTCATCAACACCAGATCTGTCCAACAAAGAATGCTAAAGGGAGTATTTCAATCAGTAAGAAAAGGATGTTGATGAGCAATAGGTAATCACCTGAAGGCACAAAACTCGCTGGTAACAGTGAGTATGCAGAAAAGCATAGAATATTGTAACACTGCAACTGTGGTGTGTAAACTACTATTATGTTATGTAGAAAGATTTTTAAATAAACCAATAAAAAATGATAACTACAACTTTTCAAGACATAGACAATACAATAAGATATAAATAGTAACAACAAAAAGTTAAAAAGTGGAGAAATGAAGTTAAGGCATAGAGTATTACTTTTCTTTGCTTGTTTGTTTTGTTTATGTAAACAGTGTTCAATTGTTATCAGTTTAAAATAACGGATCATATGATAGTATTTGCAAGCCTCATGGTAACCTAAAAAAAAAAAAAAAAAAATACCATGGATACACAAAAAAGTAACAAAGGAAGGAACTAAATCGTATCACCAGAGAAAATCACCTTCACTAAAAGGAAAAGATAAAAGAAATAAGGAAAGAAGAAAAGACCACAAAATGACCAGAGAAGAAATAAAAAAATAGCAAAAGCAATCCTTACTTATCAATAGTAACATTGAACGTAAACTCACTAAACTCGCTAATCAAAAGACATAGGGTGATTAAATGAATATAAAAAAATGCATTGATCAATTGCCTATAAGAAACACACTTCACCTATAAAGACAAACATAAACTGAAAATGAAGGGATGGCAAAAGGTATTCCATGCCAATGGAATCTACAAAAGAACAGGAGTTGCTATATTTGTATCACACAAAATAGATTTAAAGACAAAACTATAAGAAGAGACAAAAAAAGGTCACCATATAATAATGAAGTGGTCAATTCAGCAAGAGGATATAATGATATTAAAAATATATATATGCACCCAACACTGGATCACCCAGATATATAAAACAAATACTAGTAGATCTAAAGAGAGACATAAACTTCAATACAATAATAGAGACTTAAACACCCCACTTTCAGCATTGGATAGGTCATTCAGACAAAAAAAAAAAAAATCAACAAAGAAACATCAGACTTAATCTGTACTATAGACCAAATAAATCTAATAGATATCCACAGAAGATTGTATCCTACAGCTTAGCAATACACATACTGTTCCTCAGTACATGGATACTTCTTAAGTGTAGACCATATGTCAAGTCACAAAACAAGTCTTAAGGCATTAAAAAAAAAATGAAATAATATACAGCTTATTCTCTGATGACAACAGAATAAAACTAGAACTTAATAACAAGAGGAATTTTGGAAACTATGCAAATACATGGAAATTAAACAATATACTCCTGAATAACCAGTGGGTCAATAAAACAAATTAAGAAGCAATTTAAAATTTCTTGAAACAAAAGATAATAAAATCATGACATATCAAAAGCTATGGGATACAGCAAAAGAAGTGCTAAGAGAGAAGTTTATAGCTATAAGTGTCTATATCAAAAAAGAAGAAAAACTCCAAAGAAACAACCTAACAGTGTAAGGAACTAGAAAAACATGAGCGAACCAAGCCAAAAATTAGCAGAAAAGATGTAAGTATCAGAGCAGAAATAAAGGAAATTGAAATAAAGAAAACTATGCAAAAGATCAAGGAAACAATGTTTTTTTTTTTTTTAAGAGTTAAACAAAATAGACAAACCTTTAGCCAGACTAAGAAAAAAAAAGAGACCCAAATAAATAAAATCAGAAATTAAAGATGAGACGTTACAACTGATACTGCAGAAATGATCATTAGCAGCTACTATGAGCAACTATATGCCAATAAATAGAAAAATACAGAAGAAATGGACAAAATAGTAGACACATATGACCTACTAAGATTGAACTATGAGGAAATCCAAAACCTGAACAGACCGATAACAATTAACAGTATTAAAGCTGTAATAAAAATCCTCCCAGTAAAGAAAAACCTGGGACCTGATGAATTTACTGCTGATATTTGCCAAACATTTGAAGTAAAACTAATACCAATCTTACTCAAACTGTTCCAAAAAATAAAAGGGGAAAAAATACTTTCAAACTTATTCTACAAGGTTACTATACCCTGATACCAAAACCACACAAAGACAAAAATAAAGTAAAATAAAATAATAAAACAAAAACACAAAACTGCAGGCCAATGATTCATCATGACTAAGTGGGATCTATACCTTGCATGCTGTAAGCAAATTAATCAATGTAATACATCATGACAACAGAACAAAGAACAAAATCCATATGATCATTTCAATTGATGCTGAAAAAGCATTTGGTAAAATTCAACATTCTTTTATGATAAAATCCCTCAAAAACAAACAAACAAAAACAAAAAACAAACAAACAAAAAAACTAGGGATAGAAAGAATGTACCTCAACATAATAAAAGCCATGTATGTCAGACCCACAGCTATTATCATACTGAATGGGGAAAAGCAGCAAGTCTTTCCTCTAAGATCTGGAATACAACAAGGATGCCCACTTTCACCACTGTTATTCAACATAGTACTGGAAATCCTAACTAGAACAATCAGACATAGTACTGGAAATCCTAACTAGAGCAATCAGACAAGAGAAAAATATGAAGGGCACCCAAACTGTAAAGAAAGAAGTCAAATTATTCTTGTTATATATGATATAATCTTATATTTGCAAAAACCTGAAAACTCCACAAAAAACTATTAGACCTGGAAACCAAATTCAGTAAAGTTGCAGAGTACAAAATGAACATACAAAAATTATTAGCATTGCTATATGCTAATAGTGAATAATCTGAAAGATAGATTTTAAAAGTAGCCCCATTTACAATAGCTACAAATAAAATTAAATACCTATGAATTAACCAAAAACATAAAATATCTTCACAATGGAAAACATAAAACACTGATGAAATAAAGAGGACACCAAAAAATGAAAATATATTCCATGTTCATGGATTGAAGGAATCAATATCATTAAAATGTCCATACTACCCAAAGCAATCTACAGATGCAATGCAATGCCTATCAGAATACCAGTAATATTCTTCACAAAAATAAAAATAAAAATTCTAAAATGTATATGGTACTACAAAAGACCCAGAATAGCCAAAGTTATCCAAAGCAACAAGAACAAAATGGAAGGGATCACATTACCTGACTTCAAATTATACTACAGAGTTACAGTAACCAAAACAACATGAAACTGGCATAAAAACAGATACATATACCAATGGAACAGAATAGAGAATGGGGGAAACGAATCCACACACCTACAGTAAACTCATTTTTAACAAAGTTGCCAATAATATACACTGGGGCAAAGACAGTCTCTTCAATAAATGATGCTAGGAAAACTGAATATCCACATGAAGAAAGATAAAATTAGACTCCATCTCCTGCCATTTACAAAAATCAAATCAAAATTGATTAAGGACTTAAATCTAATACCTCAAGCTATGAAACTACTACAATGAAACATTGAGAAAATGAACCAAGACATCAGCCTCGCCAGATTTCTTGCATAATATCCCACAAGCACAGGAAATCAAAGAAAAATGGACAACTGGGATCACTTCAAGTTAAAAATCTTCTGCACAGCAGAGGAAACAATGAACAAAGTACATAGATAAGTCACAGAATGGGAGAAAATATCTGCAAACTATCCATCTGACAAGGAATTAATAACCAAAATACATAAGGAGCTTAAGCAATTGAATAGGAAAATACCTAATAATCTGATTTAAGAAAGGGTAAAATATTTGAATAGACATTTTTCAAAAGGAGACATACAAATGGCACATGAACATATGGAAACGTGCTCAACATCATTGAGAAATGCAAATCAAAACTGCAATGAGATATCATCTCGCCCAGTTAAAATGGCTTTTATTCAAAAGACAGGCAATAATAAATGCTGGTGAGGATGTGGAGAAAAATGAACCCCCATACACTGTTTGGAATGTAAATTAGTACAACCACTGTGGATAACAGTTTGAAGTTTCCTCAGAAAACTAAAAATAGAGCTCTATACAATTCAGCAATTCCACTTCTGGCTATATACCTAAAAGAAAGGAATCAATATATCAAAGCCATATCTGCACTCTCCTGTTTGTTGCAGCTCTATTCACAATAGCCAAGATTTGGAAGCAACCTAAGTGAACATCAGGAGATGAATGGATAAAGAAAATGTGGTATTTCCGCATGTTCTCACTCATAGGTGGGAACTGAACAATGAGATCACTTGGACACAGGAAGGGGAACATCACACACCAGGTCCTATTGTGGGGAGGGGGATGGGGTGGGATAGCATTGGGAGATATGCCTAATGTAAATGACGAGTTAATGAGTGCAGCACACCAACATGGCACATGTATACATATGTAACAAACCTGCACGTTGTGCACATGTACCCTAGAACTTAAAGTATAATAAAAAAAAAGAAAAGATAACCCCCTCCCCCCCCAAAATAAAAGAAAATGTAGTATTTATACACAGTGGAGTACTATTCAGCCATAAAAGCAGAATGGAATTCAGTCATTTGCAACAACATGTATGGAACTGCAGGTCATTATATTAAGTGAAATAATCCAGGCACAGAAAAACAAACATCACATGTTCTCACGCATTTGTGAGATCTAAAAATAAAAATAACTGAACCCATGGAGAGAGAGTAGGAGTATGGTTACCAGATGCTGGGAAGGGTAGGGGAGGTAGTGGTGAGGAGGTTGGAATGGTTATAGGGTACAAAAAATAGAATGAATGAATAAAGCTTAGTATTTGATAACATAACAGGGTGACTACAGTCAATACAGATTTAATTGTACATTTCAAAATAATGAAAAAATATAATTGTATTGTTTGTAACACAAAGAATAAATGCTTGAGAGATGGATATCCCATCTCCAATAATGTGATTATTATGTATTGCATACCTGTATCAAAACATTTCATGTCCTCCATAAATATATACATGTACTATGCACTCACAAAATTAAATAGAAATTTTTTTAATTTAAAAAATTCTTGACTGACAGTTATTCTCTTTAAGAAGGCTAAAGATAGGATCCCATTCCTTTCTGGCTTTGAAGGTTTCTGCTGAGAAGTCCGCTGTTAGTTCAATAGGCTTTCCTTTTTAGGTTACCTGATGCTTTGTTCTCACAGCTCTTAGAATTCTTCCCTTCACATTGACTTTAGATTGTCCAATGAACATACGCCTAGGTGATACCCTTTTTGCACTGAATCTCCCAGGAGTTCTTTGAGCTTATTGTATTTGGATGTCTAAATCTCTAGCAAGGTCAGGGACGTTTTCCTCAATTGTTTCCTCAAATAAGTTTTCCAGGGCTGGGTTTGGTGGTTCATGCCTGCAATCCCAGCACTTTGGGAGGCTGAGGCAGGTGGACCACGTGAGCCCAGGAGTTCAAGACCACCCTGGGCAACATGGTGAAGCCCTGACTCTATAAAAAGTTACAAAAATTTAGCAAGGTCTGATGGCACATGTCAGTAGTTACCGCTACTCAGCAGACTGAGATGGGAGGATCACTGGAGCCCTGGAGGTCAAGGAAGCAGTGAGCTGTGATTGCGCTACTGCACTCCAGCCTAGGTAACAGACTGAGACTGTCTCAAGAAAAATAAGTTTTCCACACTGTGCTTCTTCTTCTCTCTTAGGAATGCCAGTGATTCTTGGGTTTGGCCACTTTGCATAATCCCAAATTTCTTGGAGACTTTATACATTTCTTTTATTTTTTTTCTGTATGTTTGTATGATTGCATTAATTCAAAAGCTTTGTCTTCAAGCTATGAAATTCTGTCTTCTATTTGGTCTATTCTATTTTTAAAAGTTCCAACTGCATTTTGTAATTTCCTAAATGTATCTTTCTTTTCCATAAGTTCTAGTTGTTTTTTCTTTAAAAATTTCTATCTCTTTAAAAAAATTTTCATGTATGTCCTGGACTGTTGCTTTTAAATTTCTTTATGCTGATTTTCACCTTTCCATTGTATCTATGTGAGCAACTGAAAGCAAAAAACTTTTGCTTTCTTTATCTGATATTTCAAAGATTTCATCTTGGTTTAGATTCATTTCTGGAGAGCTAGTGTGATTTTTTGGTGTGTTATGGAACCTCTATTTATATTGCCGGAATTATTTTTCTTGCTCCTTTTCATTTGGGTAGACTGAGTCTTCTAATTATTTTTGAGTTTATTTTTGATTTGACTTTTTAAAAAGTTCCACCTTTAGGATGTGACTTTAATTATTTCAGTTCATTGTAATTAAATTTGGCTCTGACTTCTTTAGGGTGTGAAGACTTTGTATGAGTTTCTTTGTTATAAAGAGACTGTATGATGGCTTCTCGTATTATGGTTGTAGTAGCAAAATGGTAGGTGTGCAAGCATTTTCATTGTCTTTTGTGGGGTGAAATGGAAGAGGTCCCTTGAAGATTATCTCATTCCCCAGTGGTGTGCACTTTTTATTTTACCTTTTCCTCTAGTATTTTATTTATTGGGTTGGATAGTTCACATGTCAGGCCAGTAAGGAAGGTGCCCATGGGAAAAAACTGGCTTTGTCTAAAGCAGGTGGGTAAATGAAATATCCAATGGTGGACAGAGATCCTAGCCTTGACAGAGATGGCTGGGGAGCTCTTAGTGAAATGTACTGAGGTCTGTTCAGGGGGAAGGGAAGGAGCCACATCAACTCCCCTCCTAGGGCAGAAGGAAAGTGAACCACCTCCCAGTCACACTCCCGACCCAGTGTTCCAGCTATTCAGATCAGACAGGCTCCTCCTTTCGTCTGCAGGAATGTAGATGTTCCATGTAGAGAGAGAATTTGACTCTACCTCTTGTGCAAGTGCGAACCTGGAGTGCACTCCTGTGCAGATGCCATCACCCTGAAGTATTCCAGAAAAGCTGCCTACGGGTGTACCCATGCCAAGGACCCATGGAGGAAGCCCCAGTTGTGTCTGCAGTGGTCGATGAGGAGAAAAGAAATCTTTCTGTAAGACTCTTCTCAAGCACCAGGGCTGCCTGACTGTTGAGTAGAACTGCAGACTTTCCCCCATGGAGCCCAGAATTGTACCTATGCCTCTACTGAAAGAAACGTCTCACAAGCAGAAAGTTCTGAGACTCAAGGCCACCATCTGGATTCTTTTGTCCCATGGGGTGACTCTTTAATGGGATGTGCCTCCTCACCTTCACCCCAGGAATAGGAGTTCCTGAGAGATTACTGTGAATACTGCTGCTTCTCTGGGTCTAGCCACCCAACTGGACTGCCACACCCTACACTGGTGCTGGGAAATGTCTGCATGGGATCCAGTGATGTGACCTATTCTCAAGACTTCCAGCAGTGGGTACCAGCATCAGCTCTGATAGGGGTAGCAGAGGAGTGAGGTAGACTCTCTGAGATTCCTTGACTACAAATTAGGTTTAATGTGTTCTTCTTCTCAAATGCCAGTTGTAGTAGTAATGAACTGGTCATGTGGACACACTCAGGACCAACTGGTTAGCCAGGGTGATGTGGGCAATGGTGATAGATAAGGTCACACAAGTTATCTCCTTCCTGGGCACTGCGTTATTCAGCCTGTAGATGCTGTCATGGATTGTCAGTTGGCCTCCAGCCAGGAGGTGGCGCTTGCAAAATAGCACTGGCTGCAGTAGTAGCAATGGGATTTGTGTTTGCCTTATGTTGCCCAGGGGAGTTACTCTGGTGTCTCAGGCAGTGGGCAGGGACATAGACTTCCCAAAAGCTTCCTTCCTTTGTGTTAAGCTACCAGGGTGGGTGGAGGGGCAAAGTCAGGTGGAGGCTGGGTCTGGAAAGTCCGTGCTCTGGCTTTCCACATGAAAGTGCAAGCAGCAGCCCCAGTGAGGAGCAGAAGACAGTTCTTTGGCCACTGAGGTAATGTTCCAGGGAGGCACACAGCTGCTGCTGCTGCAGAGAAGAGTCCACAAGGGAGTGGGGATTAGCAGGAGCAATAAGCCCCACCCAGCTCCCATATACTTGGTAAGCCAGGTCTCCCACTTGCAGTGTTCCACTAGCAGAAGCTAGCTAGGTTCCAGTCAGTCTGTGCTCAGAACTCAAAACAGTTCTAGGCTGTAAGTCTTCTCCACAGAGACAGAAACCACTGAGGCTTTCAGGCCCCTCCCCTCCCAGGCTGCCCATGAAGCAGGGTCGCCCAGCTCCTCACTCAAAATTATATCTCAAATCTTACTTGGGACATTCTCGCAATCTGTGACCACCCTGAGTTAGCTGGCAGAGTTTCACAAGGCTCCTTGTTAGGTATCTTTAGCGATGGCTTCCCTGCTTCCCTGCTGGAGACTGGGAGTGCACACACAACAGGTCCTGATGCTGCTCCTTTTCATATACTCCCCACCATGCACTAAATCAGCTCCAGTGCTGGGTAAGGTTAAGGCCTTGGATTGCCAGGTCCCCTGGTGAAAATTACATCCCACAGGTAGCTTATCTACCTCTCAAACAGTTTGATAGTTTCTTAAAAAGCTAGACATACACCAACCATATATATCACTCATTCCATTTCTGAGTTTTTACCCAAGCAGGTAGGAATGAGAAGTAGGAATTGCAAAAGGCACAAGGAAACTTCTGTGAGTAAATTATGTTCATCATCATTATTGTTTTAATGGTTTCCTGTGTGTACATATGTCAAAACTTGTGCCATTATACAATTTAAACATGTAGTTTTTTGTATATTGATTATACCTCAGTAAAGCTCTTTAGGAAAAGGAGAGTATGTTTATCTCATATTGAACTCAGGAGGGGAAATAAATCTCCTCTGAAAATTAGTAATTATAGCTTGTCCTCATGTAGATTTGACTTGCAAAATTGCACTAACTAATGCCTCTGGAGGCCCCAAGATGAGAAATGAGTATAAATTTACCCTGCTAGAAATCCTGTTAAGAGCTAAAACAAATTTATCTTAAGGGAGACACTCTGAATTTTAACCTTGTTGTATTCCTACAATAAAGTCATGAAATTTAAACTTAAGTTTGTAATACAGTATTCCCAAATATTCAAGAAAGTAGAAAACCATGGGTGAAAGCTGGAATTCTCCACAGGAACTCCCCCAGGACATAAGTACTGATTTATTCATATACAAAATATAAATTTCACTAAAATACTTAAAGACTTTAAAATATAGAATTTAAAAAATAAGTAAGGTAAATTTCAATGAGAAACAAATTCCACATTTAAAAATAAAGAGCGTATTCACTGAAGTTACACATGAAAGAAATAAACAGTGAATAAGATTAAGTTAAAAAGAAAATCAGTGATCTGAAACGTAGATCTACAGAAATTACATGAAATACGTCACAAAGAGCTAGACATTTAATGATAAAAGAGATTAAGAGATGTGGAAGATATAATAAGTTCCAATATGCTTCTAATCACAGTTTTAATAAGCGATACTCATGAGACAGTGAGAGAGAAATTATGCAAATAAAAATTGCTGAAACTTTTCTATAACTGGTAAAAATCATGAGTGTTTGGATTCAGAAGTTCATCAGTTCCTAAGGAGAATAAATAAATCCAAGAAACGCTGATGAATCAGGTAGTTGTAGAGCATAGGCAATAATTTTAATACAAATTTTCAATATTTTATGTTTAAATTTTTACGTACCATTTTCAGGGGATTTTTTTCTCTATGCATTAACCTACTGAACACTTCTATGAGAAAATTTATTACCACTTAAAACACTTAAGAATTTGTTTTAAAATGCTCAGAAATGTGATATGGCAAAAATAAAAATAAAGCCATATTCAGGAAACTTTGGGTTCGAAAGTTCAGCTGTGCCACTTGTCAGCAATATGCCGTTGTCCCCTATGTAAGCAAGAGGCAAACATTGTCTGGAAACAAGAGATATCGATTTTTGTTCCAATTCTGCCTGTAATTTATAATTCCATTATTACTAAACTAACTCATCATTCCATACTTAATTGTCCTTTTGAAAAAATGCACTTAAATTACTTCACCTGTCATCCAGGGGTGTTAAAAGGCAAAATAATAATGGAAGACAAATGTTAAAATGGTTTGGAAAAATATGACACATAATTGATACTTATTATTTAAGGCTATTTTTGAGTTGAGTGTTCTGTTTTAACTAGCTGTCACCCTTAAGAGTCAGAACTTTATGTC
Source organism: Trachypithecus francoisi (assembly GCF_009764315.1). Taxonomy (NCBI): domain Eukaryota; kingdom Metazoa; phylum Chordata; class Mammalia; order Primates; family Cercopithecidae; genus Trachypithecus; species Trachypithecus francoisi. Next base: position 115,413,561 of record NW_022681458.1, read on the forward strand.
TTTGCTGCTGTTTCGTAAGTACAAAGCACGCCATAGTAGATAAGGACTCAAGAGACTGCTTAGAGGGCATACTTTGTAGCTTACTAGAAAAATGCCCTGAGTCAAATCAGAGAATCTCCGAATAGAAAGGGATGATAAATGTCATGTTTGGGCTTCCATGCATATTTATTAATAAGCAATTGAATCTCCTTTACCACAGCCTTGTCAATGGGTGGTTAAACTTATGATTGAATACGTCTTGTGATGACAAATGGAGTACTGCCTAAGAAAGTCAATTCTGAGTGTCAAAAAGTTATTCCTTATCCAGGCACACTCAACCTTAATGACACTTATTTTCCCCAAAAAGAGAGTGGAGTGATAATAATAGCAACCATTTATTAACTACCTACTATATGTCAAGCATGGAATTAGGCACTTTCCATAGTTAAATTCTAATCATCACAAATTCCTGCAAGATAAGTGTAACTATCCTCCTTTGACATTATAAGGAAACTGAGATTCGAATTTAAGTGTCTTTGCCTAAGGCCACACACTAATCATTAGAAAAATCTAACTCTTGCTTCTAGTCTGCTAAGATTGCTGTAAAAAAAAAAAAAAAAAAAAATTAAATTAAATCTTACAAGAAAAAGAGATTTGTAAATTGAATTTAAAAAATATATAAGCTGCTCTTATAATTACTGTAAATGTTTACCTGGTAGGACCGGTGTTCAATTTCATAAAGCCTAGCCCACTTATTAGCATGACAGAGATGCTCAATAACAGTTCATTTACTTCTCTTAAATACAGAATGGTGCACTGTTAAAGGCATATTCAATAATGCTGAGGTCTACCAAATCTTAATTCTGATGAAGAAATGAAGAAACAAGAAAGGCAGTATTTCTATAAAAATAAGACAGTTTAATTGAATCCAAATGTTCTTTCAGAATAATTTTGATTATACTGATTTTGGTTGTATTTTTGAAGATTTGTGTTATATTTGCTATTCTTATTGGAAATCGTTAAAAGTTTAGGAAAGATGATTTACACCGGTAGTCCCAGCTACTCAGGAAACTGAGACAGGAGAATTACCTGAGCCCAGAAGTTTGAGACCAAAAGTTAAGAAAAGAATTCAGAAAAATTTCCAGCCTTACCAGAATGGCACACAATCACGGAAGACTGTCATAATTTCTGAGGCTTTAGGCTTTTAAAATATGAGAAAGTGTCAGGAAGGCAGCTTTTCAAGATTTCGACTTAAAAATATCCTTACCATAATGTTACCTATGTGCTATAGGGTTGACTTAATGTCTCTTCCAAGAAAGTTATGAAATTGTAAAAAACAAAGGCATACAATTTAAAGTTTCTCAGAGAAAACACCAAGAAGAGGATAAAATAAAGAATTATCACTGTGCCTTTATCTTTCCCCTGGAATCCACATGCACCTCCAAACGCGAAGGTGGAATGGGGGGCTTCCTAAAGCCAGCAGGGGCTCCCACAAAGTGCCCTCAGGTCCTCCCCTCCATGCGTACCCAGGCACTGACCTCAAGGGGGCCTCGATCTTGCATTCACTTCTTAGACTTTGTCCATAACTTCCTCCTTGATTCTCACAAACCTGATTCCAGCTTCCTTTGCTAAATTCACACTCTGTGTCTGTCTGGACTCAGTAGTCAATTTTTTAAATTAACTTAAAATTAACTTAATTTTTAAGTTCCAGGGTACATGTGCAGGTTGTTACATAGTTAAATGTGCACCATGGTTATTTGCTGCACCTATCAACCCATCACCTAGGAGTCAAGTCTGGCATACATTAGCTATTTTTCCTGATGCTCTCCCCATACCCTGTCCTGCCACAACACCCCCCCACAATGTGTGCTGTTCCCCTCCCTGTGTCTACGTGTTCTCATTGTTCAGCTCCCACTTATAAGTGAGAACCGGTGGTGACATGAATGGAGCTGGAAGCCGTTATCCTCAGCAAGCTAACGCAGGAACAGAAAATCATCAGTTCATTTAACGAATATTGTTTAAGCTCTATTATTCCCCAGACTCTGCTAGACCATGATAAAACGGTGACAAAACACACAAGCTCTTGACCCTCAGAGTTCCCAGTCTGGTGGGAAATGATCACATCAATGAAAGAAAGGTAGAAGTCAAATAAGCATTTAAAAAGAGAAAGCCATGGTACCAGAAGTGCCTAAAACAGAGAATTGACCAGTCACAGAGGTCAGGAAAAGTTTTCCTGGAGAAATGACACATGTGTTCAGATCTGAAGTAAAGTTAGGAGTTATGTCAAAGAAAATCCAAATCTGTAACAACTGAAAAAATACCAGAAAAATTTATTTATGCTTCTGTTGAGTTTCCTGTTTATATGCTTTGTTAGTATAATTGTTCCCTGCTACTTCTGTAACAAGTTACCATACACTTACTGGTTTACAGCATCACTGATTTAATCTCTTACAATTCAGGAGGCCAGATTTCTGAAATGGGTTCCACCGGACTGAAATCAAGGCATCAGCAGGGCCTGCCTTCTCTGGAGAAACTAGAGGACAATCCTTTTCCTTTCTTTTCCCAGCATCTGGAGGCTGCCCTCATCCTTGGCTCATGCCTTACATCACATTGTCATTTCTTGCCCTGCTTCCATTGTTACAATGCCTCCTGCCTCTCCTGGAGTAAAATCTCCCTGTCTCCCCCTTATAAGGTACTTACTATGTCATTCAGGGCCAACACAGATAACCCAGGATCATCTGTCCATCTCAAGATCCTTAACTGTATCATATGTGCAATATCCTTTTTGCTATCAAGAGTCACAGTCACAGATTCCAGGGATTGGGATGAGGATATCTTGGGATGGGGGAGGGATTACTCAGCCCACCACAATCAATAATTCTATCTTCCCACAGTGTTTTTTTTTTTTTTTTAAACAAAACAAAAGAAAACAAAAAAAGCTTCAGCATAAACTCACTGCTTAAGTGAATACACTGCTGCATTCCCTAGGAACCCTTCAGGACAGAGGCACTCTGTCTTAATAAAGAATTTGGCCCAACTTCCTCTTGGCCCAAAGCAGCTGCTGTTTCCCAGATTATACCTGGCATCACCACCACCACCACCACTGCAGGGGACAGATCACACTCAATGACTGCTCCGTGCAGTATAGCGACACCTCCCCCCATCTCCATTCAGGACAAGTTGGAAAGGCCATCCCTGTACCCCTGCTCCCCAGGGGCCTCTGCTGGGTCTGTTCAGCTTCCCCCTCTATCCAGTCCTGCCTTGTTTGCTCCCTCACAGGTGCTGCTCCTAAGACCTCTTCCAAATAAACCTCCTGCATGTACATTTTTGCCTCAGAGTCTTTTCCCAAAACCTGATTATTGGCAGGAATCATACAGAATTTTAGTTTTGGATGTTCACAAATGATTGTTTTTGATTTTTTTTTTTCCTTGATTTAAAAATACAAAATGAAAACATTAACTTGACTGAGATATCTGATCATTCTTTCTTCTCTGGTCCTATCCTCTTAGAATTATTTTTCTTTTTATTGACATACTTCAAAAGTGTTTTAAATTGTTTTTAATGCCAAATCCTTCTGAGCTTTATATGGCAGAGAATGTTTTAACAGACCCTTACACTAAAATAATAGTTTGGCTGGATATGAGACCTAAGCTCAAAGGGCATTTCTTAACCACTTTGAAAATATTATTCCATGATCTCCTTGCATAGTGATTGAAATCTGATGTCTAAATGATTTTCATCTTTTATAGTTTACCTATTCTTTCTCTTTAAAGCTTTTGTAATTCTCTCTTATCTTTGGTGTTCATAACTAGAATGCATCTGAGTGTAGTTCTTTCCTTATCTCTCTTTGCTTTGTTTTGTGTACTGTGAGCCCTTTCACCAAGAGCCAATCATCACTTTCTTCTAGAAAAGATATTATTTTTGAACTCTGTCCTTCCCTTTTCATTTATTTTGCCCCTCTCATTCTGGGCATCCTGCCACCCACAGATTGTACATCTTCCACCTTACATGTCCCTCTAAAGTTTTACATTATATTTCATCTACTTTTTTCTTATTCTGCTGCCCACAAGAAGACTGAGTCAACTAAAAAAACTTCCAAAACACTGGTTTGTGCTTTAGCTGACTTGATTCTTTCATGTATCCGATAATGTATTTTCTATCACTGTTACTTTATATTTCATATCCAATGTTTCCAACTGATATATATATATTATATATATATATATATATATATATTATATATTATATATATTATATTATATATATAATATATATATATATTATATAATATATATATATTATATATATATATATATATATAATATATAATATATATATATATATAATAAATGTTTGTTTTTATTTCAGTAGCATTTGGTGTACAGTTGGTTTTTGGTTACATGGATAAGTTCTTTAGTGGTTATTTCTGAGATTTGAATCCACCCATCACCAGAGCAGTGTACACTATATTCAAGATGTAGTCTTTATTCCCTCACCCCTCTCCCAAAAATCCCCCTGTGAGTCTCCAAGGACCATCATTCTTATGCCTTTGCATCCTCATAGCTTAGCTCCCACTAAGTGAGAACATACAATATTTGGTTTTTCATTCCTGAGTTACTTCACTTAAAATAATGGCCTCCAGTTCTATCTAAGTTGCTGCAAAATAAATTATTTTGTTTCTTTTTATGGCTGAGTAGTATGCCATGCTGTATATATACCACATTTTCTTTGTCCACTCATTGATTGATAGACACTTATGTTGGTTCCATATGTTTGTAATTGCAAATTGTGCTACTATAAACATGTGTGTAAATATGTCTTTTTCATATAACAACTTATTTTCCTTTGGGTAGATACTCAGTAGTGGGATTGCTGGGTTGAATGGTAATTCTACTTTTAGTTCTCTAAGGAATCTCCAAATTGTTTTCCATAATGGTGGTACTAATTTACATTCCCACCAACCCAACTGATAGGCTTTTTAAAAGTTCTTCATTTTGCTTCATAGTACCAATATGTTCTTTTGAAGATAATTAGTGTGTTTATTTCATATCATTAATCTATATAGGTGATTAACCTTTCTTCATCTGGCATATGTTATTTATTATTCTTTTCTTTCTTTTACAGTGATTGTACTTCTCAGATATGAATTTAATTCTGCTTGATAACTTATGCAGCCCTAGGACTATTGGCTACCTTTTTAAGGTACAGTGTATTTAGACATGTTTGAAAGCCCAGGCCCTAGTTTGCATTTCTCCTTTGAGTTGAAAAAAGATAGAAGAAAATCTGCCCCAGGCAAGAACGCTAATTACACACATTTGTTTGCTGCCATTACACCAAACAATTCACCTCCTTAAGCTCTTTCAAAGAAGGAGCACTGGTAGAATGTCACCTCCTTAGAGTACAATCCTCTAGTCTTGATTGTGAAGAAAAGAGAGAAGGAGTCAAGGCTCAGGGCCTACCAGTCTGGCACTCACCTCATGCATTCAGCTCTTCATCTCAACCTGATTTGTGTACTATCCTGAGAGTCACAATAGACACTGCATTGTCTGGTCACCAGAAAGGGAACAAAGGACTAGGTCAGGTATATTTGGATTGGCAGCAACCCCAGATGATATACAGTACTTAACATTCATACAATTAGAACAAAATATGTTCTGTCTAGTGAAAAGAAGAAAAGAATTTACAAGTACAGAAAATAAAAAATACAAAATAAGATAGCAAATGTAACACATAATAGTTAGGAAATCAGAAAAAAAAAAATAAATAGGGTAAATTGCCCATCAAAACACATCAATTCCCAGAGGGCATTAAACAAACAATCAAAAAAAGAACCAAAAATATGTCTTCTGAAATATGTCAAAAGAATGGAAGGTGAATGAGAAAATGGAAAATAATGAAAAAATATATCTGAAAATTATGTTAAAAAAACTAATTTTAATATCTGACAATAAATAATTCAAAACAAAAACAAAAGTTACAAGGCTGAATAGGTACATTATATATAAATGAGGAATGATTATTCCTGAAATAAAATTCTTTATATATATGATGCATTGAACAATATAGTCTCAAATCACATCAAACAATAACTGAAAAACTCAGAAGAAACTAAATCAATAAAAATATTATTGTAACACATTCTCCTTGGAACACAATAGGTGAAGCAGGCAAAAGTAGCAAAAAGGCAGACAATCTGGATACCAGAATATTCATACTTAGAATAATTCGAATACTATTTGTTATAATTTATTGACTTCTCAAAGAAATTACTCATCCACTAGGTAACAAAAGGAACTCTTAATACATTTCAAAGAATAAGCACCATACCTACTATATCCTCTGTTCCTATATTATTAACATAAAAATTAATAGTGATAAGAAAGAAAAAAGATAAAAGATAAAAATTCTCAATGTCTCAAAACTAAATAAAATATTGTTTAATAATCATGGGCTTCAACAACAAACTACAAAACACTTAAAAGTAATCACTAAAAGAAGACTAAGTCAAAATGTATATAACTCAACTAAAGCAGTATTTAGAAGAAACTTTACAGTTTTCAGTATATTTACTGGGAAATGGAAATGATTGGAAACAAATGGGCTTAGTATTAACATTTTAAAGCAGGAAGAATGAACAAAAGTATACCCAAAATTAAAGTAGGAAATTATCAGGGGAACCCACCCCCAGTATTTCAACATAGGTTTTTTCTGTTTTCCATAAGTGTCTGCCAACTGAGAAATAAAGAGAAAGAGTACAAAGAGAGGAATTTTACAGCTGGGCCACCAGGGGTGACATCACATATTGGTAGGACCATGATGCCCACCCGAGTTTCAAAACCAGCAGCTTTTTATTAAGGATATCAAAAGGGGAGAGGGTGTACGAACAGGGAGTAGGTCACAAAGATCACATGCTTCAAAGGGCAAAAAGTGGAACAAAGATCACATGCTTCTGAGGAAAGAGGACAAAGGGCAAACGGCAGAACTCCTGATAAGGGTCTATGTTCGGTGGTGCACATATTGTCTTGATAAACATCTTAACAGAAAGCAGGGTTCAAGAGCAGAGAACCAGTCTGACCAAAACTTTACCAGGATGGAGTTTCCTAATCCTAGTAAGCCTGAGGGTACTGCAGGAGACCAGGGCATATCTCAGTCCTTATCTCAACCGCATAGGGCAGACATTCCTAGAGTGGCCATTTATAGACCTCCCACCAGGAATGAATTCCTTTCCCAGAGTATTAATATCAATATTCCTTGCTAGGAAAAGAATTTAGTGATATCTTCCCTACTTGCATGTCCATTTATAGGCTCTCTGCAAGAAGAAAAATATGACTCTTTTTGCCTGACCCTGCAGGCAGTCAGACCTTATAGTTATCTTCCCTTGTTCCCTAAAAATTGCTGTTATTCTGTTCTTTTTCAAGGTGCACTGATTTCATATTGTTCAAACATACATGTTTTACAATCAATATGTACAGTTAACACAATTATAACAGTGGTCCTGAGGTGACATACATCCTCAGCTTATGAAGATAACAGGATTAAGAGATTAAAGTAAAGACAGGCATAAGAAATTATAAAGGTATTATTTGGGAACTGATAAATGTCCATATTAAAATGAATTCTACACAATTTATGTTCCTCTGCTGCGGCTCCAGCTGGTCCCTCCATTCGGAGTCCCTGACTTGCCGCAACAGGAAATAAATAATGGAAAAGATAGAAATCAATGACTAAGAGAACAGAAGATGCATGAGATCAACAAAACTAAAGTGATTTATTTGAAGGGATTAATAGCATCTGGAAGACCTCTGAAAAGAGAATTCAAGAAAAAAAAGTGAATATGTAAACAAGAAATGAAAACAGAAAGATATAAAATAACTTCATAAAGATTAGTTTCAAAAATGAAACAATGTTGTATGCAGCTGCATGCTAAAAATATGGAAACATATGAAAACTAATTTTAAACTAATTTATGTGCATAGAGTGCATAGATCCCTGAATCATGAAATTGCTTACTGATACCAATTATTAGCTAATTAAAGCTAAAACTGGTTAAAAATTAATACATCAGGATCAAATAGAATGCATTTCAGGAATGCAAAAGTGCTTTGACATTAGAAAATCTATCAGTGTGAATAAGATCATTAATCCAATATATACAGTGATAGTGTTTGATGAGGTTTCAATACTTTAAAAGTTCAAAGCAAGTTCGGAATACAACAGGTGTTCTTTAACTTAAAAAGATCATGTAACAAAAAATTTACATCAAATATTATACTTAAAGGTTAACTTTAGATGGGTTTTTATTCATATTCAAAAACAAAACAAGGATAGCTACTACCTAGCTAATGCTCCAGATGGTTCTATAAATGTAGTAATTGCAATTAGACAAGCAAAAGAAAGTAATACTTATAAGAATAGAACAGGAAAACATAAAATATCCTTTTTTTTTGCAGAAAATCTGATTATCTGCACAAATAAATCAACAGAACCGGTAAAACATTAGAACTCACAGAAGGGTTTGGTAATGTTTTCAGACTTAACGTATGAAAGTCACTGTTTTTTCTGCACTATTTTTAATCAACTAGAAAATAAGATAACAATCATAATCATCAACAACGATAAATTATCTAGAAATAAACTCAATAAAAATACATTAGGTTCACATGGAAATCTCTGACTACCAAATATATGAGAGGGTCTCATACATGAGCGAAATTTTATTCTCCTGTATGGAACAACTTAAAATCATGAAGATGACAATTCTCTTCAAATTTATCTAAAATTCAATGTGCTTCTAAGAAAAATTTCTATTTTCTATGAACTTGACAACATATTCTAAAAGTAATATAGAAAAATAAAAGTTAACGAAATCGAAGTTGACCAAGAGAAAACAGAGAGGGAATATGTCCCATCTGATGGCTAAATGAGACTATAAAGCAAAGTAATAAAAAGCATATCGTAGTTGCAAGAAAAAGAAAAAAAAAAAAGAAGACAAACATAGTCCCATGGAAAAGAAGGCCTCAGAAACAAATCCTTGTATATATGGGAACATGACTCAATGTAAAGATTATTGCCTCAATTCTTACTTCACACCAATGATGGAATTTAGAAAATTTGAGATGGGAGAATAGCTTGAAGCCAGAAGTTCGAGACCAGCCTGGATGACATAATGAGACCCCATTCTCTACCAAAAAAAAAGGAATTTTTTTCATTTTACTTTTGAAACAATGAAGTAGCAACATTTAAGAACATTTTAAAATGGAAAAATGAGTATAATGCCACCACACTAACAAAACCACATTCATTTTAGTATATTCTTTTCTAGCGCAAGTCCTTTTATCAATGTCATCTGTCTCACTGACATCATCACCTATGGATCTTATTGTAAACTGTCATGAACATCATTATGTGATCTTTCTGTCCGTATAAATTTTCTAAAGCAGATTCTCTTTGCCGGGCATAGTAACTGTTAGAGAGAAGGTCACTTTATATACAGACTAGAGAATCTAGAGAGACCTAGCCTGCCTTTGCTGTGACACAGCATCTGAAATCTCTGTTCTACCACTGAAATACTGTTCCCAAAGAGCAGTTGCTTTCAATTCCAACCAATCCCTCCTCCAGTTTTATTCTAATCCCTTTTGGTTCCTCAAGGTCAAAAATATACTTTTCAGAAATTCCAAAGGAAAATGACCATTTGGTACAGTAGGAAGAGATAAAAGGGAGAGAGGAGAGAGAAAAACAGTGAATAACGTGACACAGAAGAGAATAAAGCTAAGTCTGTACAGTCTTCAGTGGCTAAGTCACAATTATTGGTCAGAAGTTCAAAAGTATTATCATGAATAAGCTAGATGTTGGTGACTTCATGATTTTCTGAAGGCTACCTGTGCAAATGGCAGGCAGGTTCTATTGCCAGGAGAGGATGTGTATTTGCTAAAAATGAAACAAAAATAAAAATAATTTCTAGGACTAAGATCTCATCTATGGAGAGAACAAATTTTCTATAGAGAGATTCAGTAAATCTGCCCCAGCCCATCTGAGATCACACTGAAAAACAAATGAGCAATGCCTCCCCTAGTGTTCTACTGACATCCTAATCAGGCCTCCCCAAGGCAGCTTAACAGCTCCTAGTGCTTGCACCTACCTCCCCTACCCCCACCAGAGAGCAGACTCTTTCCCATCCTAAAGGAGTTGGGAAGAACTCCAAGCTCTTTACAGAGTTTGGATGCAGACAGTAGTTCTCTACCCTGGTTGCACATCTCTGTCACTGGGAGGCGGGAAAGAAGGGAGGAGGTCTCTAAAAATTAATTAGGCTTGGGCCACGCATCATGAGTTAAATCACAAGGATTAAAGATGGGGCTCAGACATCTAGACTTAAAAAATTCTGGCCGGGCGCGGTGGCTCAAGCCTGTAATCCCAGCACTTTGGGAGGCCGAGACGGGCGGATCACGAGGTCAGGAGATCGAGACCATCCTGGCTAACACGGTGAAACCCCGTCTCTACTAAAAATACAAAAAACTAGCCGGGCGAGGTGGCGGGCGCCTGTAGTCCCAGCTACTCCGGGAGGCTGAGGCAGGAGAATGGCGTAAAACCCGGGAGGCGGAGCTTGCAGTGAGCTGAGATCCGGCCACTGCACTCCAGCCCGGACGAAAGAGCAAGACTCCGTCTCAAAAAAAAAAAAAAAAAAATTCTCCAGGTAATCCTAATGTGCAGCCAGGTTTGAAAATCACTGAGTTAGGGTGAAGGCAATGAAACTGCTCAACAGACAGGAGTGGGAAGAAGGATCCCTCAGGCTGGTGAAAAGCTGCAGCCTGTACCATAGCCACACACCTAATTTCATAAGGCTTCTATCATTCTCTTCTTGTGCAGATTGTCTTCCATAAGATCAGATTTTCCAAAATCAGCCTTTTTTCATAATTCACTCTCTCCATTGATTACACTCCCATTCTGCCTTCTGGCAGAAATCCTGATCTAATCAATGATTTTCTGGAGGCCACCTGTGAAAGCAGAAGGCAGGTTCTATGGCCAGGAGAGGATATGCATTTGCTAAAAATGAAATAAAAATAAAAAGAAATTCTAGGACTAAGATCTCATCTATGGAGAGAGAATACATTTTCTATAGAGAGATTTAGCAAATCTGCTTAGATTTTGTCACTTTAAGGAATTCTCAGTCATTTCAAGTTATTTGTAAGTCCGTTCAGGTTACTTGCCCTCTTTTCTCTCCTTAGGTGAGGTTTATGTCTGGGAAAAAGAGGAGCTAGAGAAGTGAGAAAATAGGCACCAGGACCTATGCCCTACTGTGCTGGGGTTCTTTAAGAGGCAAAATTGTCCTATTTTATATTTCAGTTAAAAAGTCTCCCTCCCACTCAAATGTTATGTAATGTTGGCCTACAGTCCCATGTCTCTCCAAGACTACATCCTCTGACATAATAGTGAGCGTCCCTTCCTCTCCTCTCTCCTCTGCTCCCCAGTTCTTCTCCCCATCTGTCTTCCTCCCCTCTTCTTCCTCCTTTTCTTGTTCCTCTTCCTCTTTCTTTCTTTATCCTCCTCCTTCTCCTCCTTTCTCTTCTTTCTCTCTCTGTCACTCTCTCTCTCCTCCATGCCTCCTTCCTCTTTTATGAGTGCTGAGAAACCTAGGAAAATTCCAGCTGTTGTCTTGAATGAACAGAAACTTCTGCCCCAAATTATCTCCCCCCATCATTCACACCTTTACTTTGTTGTCTGTAGCAAATATGCAAGATGACCTCCTTCTAGAATTTTAGATAGTAATAGGACCAGATCGTCATTCTATTGCACTCCATTTTGGCATAGAGGAGTTTATCATGAAATTGCTATCCCACTTGACTTCAATGTAAAGGGTGAGGCACAGGCCTTCTCTACACTTGAGTTCTACACTTAAAAAGCATGCTCTAGAATCTCCCCCAGAACTTGGCCCAGAGTTACAAGGATGGAAAGAAGAGCTCCTAACTTTTTATTTCACTCTCTTGTTTCTCCTTTGACATCTCCTACTCTCTATAATTTAAATGATTCTGTCTAGTGGGGTGGGAAAGTAGAAGAACTTCCCTTGAAATTGCTTCACCCAAAATATTCCTGGGTATAACTGAGATTAACCCTTTGGATGTAAAAAACAAGAATGTGGTAAATGAAATAGAGATGGATGGAGAATCTCATACATCAACTAATTGCATTAGTCAAAATTGCATTCTGCTACACACTTAATACTTGCATTAACGTTTTTACAAATCTTACAAATAGGTATCTTTATCCTAGATAAGAAAATTAAGGTCAATATCTAATATGTGGAATGTTGTCATCAGGAGGTGATAAATACCAAGTTTTGTTTAGTGCCTTTTTCTCATAAAATTCAATGTTGTCTCCTCATTCCCTCGAAACAGGCTCTGTGGGCCTCCCGTAGAACTGCCAAATTGGATTTTCCGGGGAGCAATAAAAAGGGCTTTAACAAATACATTAGGCAATTTTGTTTCACACTAAACTGTGAGAACTACTGCCAAGTAATCTATTACTTGAGGGTTGTTCATATTTTTCTAGCTAGCAGTCAGCTTGAATCCATTCTCAGTAGCAGTTGAAAGGAGATGGCCTCTTTTCTGAAGAACAGGTGATAATGTAGTAAATAGAAAGTTAAGATGCTTTTTTTTCATTTATGTTTTGCATGAAAACTCAGTATTTATATCTAAGCTATTATTCACAGTTAAAAGTAATAGAAGTGACTGATAGGATACTAAAAAATTAAACTATTAAGTCGCTGATTGGCACTAGGACTATGCTAAGAATTATATTAGGTATGACTTCTCACAAGAACCCTGTGGCATATATAGTATTAATTGTCTTATAGATGAGAAAGCTAATGTTTATATAGAATATAGCCTAATATCATATCGTGCATTTAATAATGGAACAGTTATTAAAATTCAGTTCCAACATCTTTATACATTTTCTTGTTATATTTTCTTGAGAGTCAGACTTCCTTTTTCTGAGATCGGTCTCAGATTAAAAAAAAAAAAGAAAAAGAAATTAAAAAGGAAGGAAGAAAGGGAGAAAGAAAGGAAAATCTTTAACAATTGTATAGAATGTATGTGTATTTATAAGTACCAGAGTATAGTGCAATTTAAAATCTTTCAGGAAGCTGAATGTTCTTCCCTTGAGGCCCACCTCCTCCTAGAGCATGATTTTACTTGCTTGTTATATTCACAAATGTCCATTTTGTATTTATAAATTCTTTTCTATTACGATGAAGCCTCCCTGGAAAAATAGGTTAAAAAATATACAGCTTCTCAAACTGTGGACCACATGGCCCAAGAATGAGAACTGACATGTTAGGTTCAAACACTGAATTTCAATGTGACAGGCTAGGATTTTCTTTCAGTTTGTTTGTTTTCATGAAGAAGGGAAATAAAGAATATTTACCCAGTATGCAGCATGTGTGAAAAGTCTGTTTCTGTTACAAAGCGGAATAATTTAAAAGTGCATGCTCTTTTCTGCAAAGTCCAGCCTATATATAAATCAATAGAGCAGAAATGTAGTAAGAGAGGTAAATTATATTTTGTAAAATGGTCAAGCTCCATTGGTCTGACCAGAAATATTATATCAGCATCTATGAATGCCATTGTTTGGGGGCTTGGTTTGCTGAGATATTGATGAAATTTGATAATACACTGTTTTTATCTATCCCAAAGATAAATTCTATATTGGCCTTTCATTGACATGTTAAATACACATAAAAATTTCACCCAGAAGTCATTGTGCCAACCAACCATTTCTGCAGCTTCATCCTACGTTCTCTTCAGATTTGATCCAGCCAGGATCTATGGATATCAATCAATGCTTCCTGTATAGATACTATAGACCACAGCTCTATGATACTGAGTCTTCTCCCTAATCATTATTTTATTAAGAATAATGAAAGTGTATAAGGTAATCAAATAAAATGACTGATTTTTTTCTTTATTCCAAAAGGTATCAGAATGCACACATCCACATTAAAGATTCCCTTTCAGAGCAGGGAATAAATAATATTATCGATCCACAAAATGTTTTAGAAGCCTCTTTTGGAAATGGATTTAGAACTACTTCTAAACCACACATGGAACTTATCTTAATGTTGTATAGTCACACTATTTAGATCCAAATTTGTTTATTCACCTTGTACTACCTCTGAAATCACAAAGAATGACTGCCAATGTGGTTACTCCGGTGGAACTCTGAGGACAATTCCAGAATCAGAGCTCCTCTCCTCTAAATGCTGGGAACAACTGGTCATAAGCACATGGCTAGGAAGCTAAAGTTTGGAAATGAACAGTGTTCATCTGGAAGTAGTATTTCTTTTAATCCCCATTTACAAAAATTAAAAAATAAAAATGAAGAGCCCAGTTGGGCTTTGAAGGCGAATTAGTTCCAGACTAGCTAGAATGACTCCCAAATAAAATCTAGAAATAAGACATTTTTATGAAATACAAACTGCAACCAGAATGGAAAATGAGAAGGGCATTGGTTCACAATTTATTTTCGAATCCTTTGTATCTATGTAGGAGGTGCCCGGAAGGCACACACTAAACATACAGAAAATTAGTGAGAAAACAGGGGCAGGGAAATGAGTTTCCATGAGTCAATGTTCAAGGCAAGTTCAATTTATGTTGTTGAATGAATGAATGTATGAATGATATTTTTATTTTTCAAATACATTGAATGCATTAAAAGTTACACTTCCAGAATGGGAGATGAAAGAATTGAGCCAGTTTTGCTTTTATCAGTCAAAAAGCAGCAAGAATACAAAGGCTTATGGTAAGAGGGACACCTGACTGAGGTGTGGGGGCTGTAAGTGCCCTTTGTAGGCCTCCAGGGCATCCTTACAATAGGACAAATATGGGTTCTCGTTCCAGCAGACCTGGATCTTGCCTCAGTTCTGCCACTCACTGACTGCGAAGTCCTTTAACCTCTATAGGCTTTAGTTTCCTCACCTGTAGTATAGATAGAATGAAGCTTCTCTTGTAAGGCTGTCGAAAATATTTTAAAAGGTAATGTAATGGGCAATAATGTATTACATACTAGCACTGCCAGGTAATACATGTCCCAACAGATTATTTCACCCAATAGACAGGAGGAACATGGGCCCTAAAACCCAAACAGGGAGCTTCAGACATATCTAGTCTTGTTCTATCAATGCTGAGAGTGAGAGGAAATATGGTTTAAAATTCGAAAAAACTATGTAAGGTAATGAATAGAAAAACACATGGATTTCTTCATTATAGTTCTGCACACTGTACATCAGCCTTCATACCATTATAGTCTTAAAAGATGCAATTAGGACAAATTAATGAAAGAAAACTTAGAAAAGTGTCCTTGAGGAAGATTCATATAATTCCCTCCTCCGCATTCTACACCTTTGTGTTCAAACATCCCCCACCATGAAATCTTAAAAACTCTGTCTAAAATAGCACCCTTCTGCCTCCTGAACCTGCCTTCATTTTCTTCATAGATCCTATCTCTACGTGACTGTATTTTCTACTTTTGTTTGTTTTATCTGTCTCCCACTCCAGAATATAAGCTTCTGAGGACATATAGTAGTCACTCAATTATTTGCTGAATAAATGTTAATAAGTCAAAAAGTAAATTCTAAAGAATGATGAATGATTATTAAAGGAATATGGATAGTTTTTGAAATATATCTCTAAGTTTCAAAGTGAAGTCATGTAAATAGGTTTAAAAGACTCATAGGCTGAGAGAGAGGAAACTCAAATGAGCTCAAGTCCTATCACTAGCTTAACTGAATGCTTTGGAAAAACATTCCTTTTGAGCTTAATTTTATAACCCACAAAATGAAGATATTTCACTAAATAATTCTTATGAGTCTTTTACTGCTGTCATTTTCTTATGTTGGAACTCCATGACTGGCAGAAGGAAGGGATGGCAGGGATGTGCAGACTGCAGACAGGGGCTAGTATGTTTGCCAAACAGGACACTACATTGAAGCTCACAGCTGGCTTTTCCCTGAGTGGCTCAGCATTTAGGCACTGCCTTCCATAGAGAGAAAATGCTTCTGGGTATCAGGATCCCCATATAAGCCCAGCTGTAGTTTGAAATAGTGATGTTGGCCACATCACCTAATGACCTTCTATTCTTACTATTTCTTCTATCTTTTCTGTAAGGCATAGCTTCTTGCATATGCAAGTCAAAGCTCTGTCTGCAGAGACCATGCTATCTCTGCCTGTCCCAACTAGCAACCAACAAATGGATATTAAATGTACAATCCATGTAACCTAGATTTCAGTTTTCTCTGGTGTCTCATGTATTTTATGATCAGCATACTTATTAAGCACTCTCAAACAATTTTATTAGTTCTCTCTCACTTTTCAGAAGCTTCTCATTGCCTTTCCTTAGCAAATTTATTTTCCTGTCTGCGTCCAGGACTCTGCAATTGGATCCAAATGTGTTTCATTTGTTTCTAACTAAAATGCCATGCATTTTCACATGACTTTTGCCACCTCTTAATATCAGCTCATTTCTTTCCTCCGTCACCTTCCTCTTTCAATATGCACTTTCTTCCACTTTAATTTCTCTCCCACGGAACTCACTGATTAGCTGATGAGGCTTCAGGTTTCATTAGCTGTGTATAACTTGTTCATTCCACAGTCGCTTGGCATGGAATTACTCTCGATCAGAGCAGTTGTGCACTCAACGAGCCACAGACAGTGGAAGACTTCAGCAGGCAGTCAACAGATCATGCATGCTGTCAAATTAATGTGCTTGAACAAGTGCTGAGAGCCGCGTATTTCCTCACGTGGTGTTATTCCAGTATGTATGTAGCATGCCTTACGTATCCTATCTTTTTTTTTTTTTTCTATTGGATATTTGAAGAGCTTATGGTAGAATTTCTTAGCACTACTTGTATGTAGTTTCACTGTCAGTCTTCCTATAGTTGCTAATCTTTGTCTCTAAAAAATCAAGGCCCTTATAAGATACACATAAAACAGAGCCTGGAGTCAGAGGATAGACAGATAAACAAGAAGTGACCTGAGGAGTTTTCTAGCTCAGATACCTGGTTTGTCAGGTAAGGAAACCAAGCACAGCAAGAAAGCAGAGGTACAGCTATTTAGCCAAGGTACCTCTTGAATCAGTACCTTAACTATTCCCAGTAGTAGCTACATCAAAAATTCAATCAAAGAGATGTTGGATAGTTGAACTGAGAGAACTCAGTAAGCTTCTGACAAAACAAGGGTTCACATTTATATGAAGCTGGCAGATTTGTAGGCTACCAGTGCATCACAAGCAAAAGAACCCTGTGTGTGAAAGCAAAAAGAATGAAGATAGATGTGCAGTACTCACGCTGATGATTAAAAAGGGAGAGATTTGCATGGGACCTGCTGTTGGCATCTCAACTGGACCTGGGTTGGGTTCAGGTTGGAACCAATCTGCCAACAGTGCTGTTAATGGTCATTGCTGAGGTTTCTGAGAAACACTTGGTTCAGAGAGTTCTCATCGTTGAGCTTAATTTATTTCCTTTTCCAAAAAGTTTTTATTATATAAAATATGTAAATATGCACATTTGCATATCTGTTCATTTTACACATTGGGAATATGAAATTCTCTTCTGCAGCTTGGCTTTTTTCACTCAGTAAATATACACCTGCTGTCTTGCCAGATGACGTACATCTAGCTCCTCTTTATTCTTTGTAATTGCCACATAGTATTCCAGGGTTTATATAACCATAATTAATATAGTCACTTTCTAAACAGTCTTTTCTAATAATATAAATAATACATGCTCTTATTAACAAAAAATAATTTGAATAAAGAAACAGAGTGAAAGAATTTTGCTTTCTCTCAATCATGTCCATACTCCTTTCTCTCAACCATGCTCATATCTCATACTGAGATAACTATGCCAAGACAGTTTTCAGTTGTTCTAATCTTCATGCTTATGACTTTAGATAAAATACTTATCTTAGCCATCTATTTTTGTTTACCAACTTGAGAGTATCTAATTACCTTCTATTCTTATAATTTTGTCTATCTTTTCTGTAAGGCATAACTTCTTGCATATGTAAGCCATGTTCTGTTATCAAGATTTAGGAATTTAGTCTAGGGAATCTTCCTTTGCTTCCCTTCTCATGCTCAATGCACTCCTCATTTTCTGTGTTAGTATATTTATATTTTCAATGTTCATAATATTTAAATTTTAATGTGTCTATAACTTAATCTCATACTTTACGATGTGGTGAAAACTCATTTTAAAAATCAACATTTTTATTACTATGACTTTGAAATTTTATGCCATAACAATTTACTGAAGAAAATGTTTTTAAGTATTTTTATTCAAAATATATAAAATTTTCTTTCTCATTTATATTACTTCCTTTGGGACATAGTCAACTGCCACTGCTCCTTGTATCTAATGTCATCCGTTTCCCAGAATTAATTTTTCTTTCTTTTTTTCCCAAAGCTCTAAAGTACACATTTTCATATAAAATGTCTAGCAGAAATTTTTTTCATATTCTTATACGTTCAACATCGTTTTTATACTTTGCTCTTAACCTTGTTTGAGGACATTCCTAGAAATAGAATTCTAGGTCCAAATGTTTTCTATTCAATTTTAAAGATATTAAAATATTGTATTCTTGTATTCAACCTGTTATCAGTCTGATTCTTAATGCATTATAAATAACATGATCTTCTTTATTCTTTACTTTCTGAAATGATGAGTAGTCAAAATTTGTATACTTGTTTTGTCATAGTTAGATTCCAGTTAAAGGACATATTCTGTTCTCTAATAGCCTTTAATCTTTGATGGCCTGTGCCTGAAGTAATTTTCACATTGGAGAGATTACAAAGTGGCAATTTTCTAAATTGTTCATTCCTTCCATTTAAAGAAGCTATTTTTTTCTTCTCTCTCTCTCTCTCTCTCTCTCACACACACACAGTATATATCGATATCTAAGATATGCATATACATATACATATATATCTTAACTATCAACAAGTGCTCATTAAATTATTTTTATTCAATATGTTATCATCTGATTTCTGATTCCAGTACTGGGGAAGTAATTTGTTTTGGACTAACCCTTTTACAGATAACAACTAAGAACAAGGGGAGAAATATGATAATAACTATTTGGAATCTCTGCAGGCAGAAATTACAGATCTGATCCTTGATAGCTAAGAACCACAATGAATGAGACCCAAGTTCATTCAGCTTTTCCCCAGATGGCATCCCTAGACACAGGGCATTGAAAACCTAAACTTCAAG
This sequence comes from Trachypithecus francoisi, assembly GCF_009764315.1. NCBI lineage: Eukaryota > Metazoa > Chordata > Mammalia > Primates > Cercopithecidae > Trachypithecus > Trachypithecus francoisi. The sequence goes on from NW_022681458.1 coordinate 115,432,798, forward strand.
AAAGGAGCCCCAGTGTTGTTGGTCTGAAGAATCCAAGAAAGTATTTAAGGTGACCAGAGTTACACAAAATTGAGCAGAAAATCCCCAAAATGGGGAAATCTCAAAGACCCCAAAGTCTCCATATAAACTCTCCTTAAATCTTTGGCCATGTTTTAAAGAAACCAGAGACACCAAAGAAAAAATGAGTGAAAGTCAGCGACAGCTGAGTAGAGGTTTCAACAGATGGACACACAATTTGGAGTTTAAGTCTTATCAAATTAGGGGGGCTTGCCAAATACTTTGAGCTTTTCATTGAAACTTTTTAAGGTCCATATCTTAGAATTAAAGATTACATAAAAGGAAGTACACTGAGAGGTATTTAGGTAAATATTTTAAAAACTATTTTTATGTTCTTCATTCTTTAAAAACAAATTGACTCATGACAGCAAAAATAACAACATATTTTGGAGTTATAACATGTAGAAGTAAACTTTATAACAATAGCACAAAAGATAAGAGAAGATGCAAACTGAGTTATTTGGTTATAAATGAGCCTTAATTATAAATGGCATAATAATATATTACTATTTTTAAAAATATTTTTCCATTGCAATTCAAAATTAAAATCAATTTGGTATGTAGTTTTATTTTTTATGTTACTTCCTGAGATTTTAATATCAATGTTGTACTTTCCTTGTATAAATACTTTTTATATTCTGGAAATATCTATTTAGCATTGAGATTACCTAGTCTGAAATTTTGGTAAAATTTTCCTATGAAACTATCTGGGCCTGAAGCAGTTTTGGAGGGTAGATTTAATTGTTGCTGTTGTTTGCTTCTTCTTTTTGTTTTCATGGAAATTTGTATATTTAAGGCTTTAATCCATATGGGGGTCAATTTTTAAAACTTGTATATATGTAGCAAAATCTTATTTTAATCCAAGTTTTCAAATTTTTTTTATATGACACACAATTTTAATTTCCTCTTTTCCTTCTTGTTTTATATTCTGTTTATATGTGCATTTTCCTTTTATTCAACATGACATTAGTTTTTGGGTTATCTACTTTTTAAAATTTTTTTTCCAAAGGACCGATATTTTGACTAGTTCTGTTATTTTTATTATTTCTTCTTGTGCATTAACTAATTTTCTTTTACAAGTCTTTGAATTGAATATAGTTTTTTATCCACTATATGAGTGAAATTTATTATTAATATAAGTATAAAAAGCTATGAAATTTTATCTGATAATTGATTCAATTGCATCCTATAAATTTTAACACACTATGCTTTTATTTTCATTTTTTATTGCAGATATGTTTTGTATTTTCTCTATTATCCAAGAATGCTTTGATAGAGGGGTAATTTTGTTTTATAATTTATTTTGTTTTCTTTTTTTCAGTTTGTTTTGTGTCTAGTATATTATGTTTTACAAAATATTTTATGTGTACTTAAAAAGAAGGGATGTTTTCTATCAAAGAGTGTACATTTGGTATATGTCCATATGTATTCTGGTAAACTGGCCCCTAGGATAAAAGAAAAGAAAAGCCCTAATTATAGCATTTTGCCAATTTCTGTTGGGCACTATAGCCAGTTTCAAATGACTACCATGTGCTGTCAACTGAATATGGAATTGGGAAAAGATGTGTGGAATCAGTTTTCACCAGCCATACTGTATGTGCCAGTTCAAACACAGCAGACATAACTCATTGATCTTGTGTTTAGGCTTTCAATAGGCTTACTTATTTTTTATTTTACCTGATCTGTCTTGAACTTAGAATTCGTTCTTAAAATTTCCTATTATTATTTTTATTTGTTTTAGTCGATTTCTGCTTATATAGCTCCTGTAGTTTCTGCTTTATGAAGGCAAATGCCATATTAAAGGATGCATCGTATTCATAGCTGTTCTAGCATATTTTGAATTGTTAAGTAGTATAACTATGCTCTTCTTTATCTCTTATACTGCTTTTGGGCCTGAATTTTATATTGTCTGATATCAGGATTGCAATCCCTAGTTCTTTATTGTTTCCATTTACATGATACATATTTAGTCATGCCTTTATTTTCTCACATTTCTGAATCACTTTGTTTTAGGCATGTCTTTTGTTTATAGCATAGAGCTGAAGTGTTTCATTGTTGTTGTTGTTGTTTCTTTTTTTGTTCATTTTTTGCTAAGTCAATTTGAAAATTGTTTCCTTTAAGTAGTTAAAGCATTTGTATTTATATTATTATATGACTAAAAAGTTTGGTCTCAACCTAGATGGTATTAAGTTATATTTACAGTGGGTATTAGGTTATATTAACTACTTTTTTATATGCTTTTAGTGAGGAAAACCTAAGTTTTTACTTCGTGGTTTATCAGCTTTAAGTAATATCCTTTCACTTCCGGTTATAATTATCATTCAATGGAGCAATCACTAAGAGATGATCCTATGTGCCCTTTTCTTCCTTCCATTCTGATTTTTAAATTGAATTATTTCTATTTTATTTTCTGAATACATGACATTTACTTCCTCTTCCTCCACTAATGTATCTACTTTTGAATTAACCTTACATGTATATTAAATATATCCAATGCTCATTACCATTCCTTTTGATGAAACTGTCCTAGTTATCTCTTGGTTTGATGAAGTTTTATCTGCAGTATATTCTTCCAAAATAACTCTGGAGTGAAGTATTTCCAGTGTTCCTCCAGGTTAAGACTGTTTCGCAATAGCCCTGATTCTTGAGCGACAGAGAATGCCCTCTGGAGAGGAGTGGCTGTGGTTTTTGGGGACTTGTGCTTCCTCAGAACCTCACATGGTGCCCGACACAAAGTAGGCAATCAACAACTATGACTTAAATTAAAGAACAATGTTGTCTATAAGTTTAATCAATGGTAAGATCCACTCTGCAATGTATGTTGTCATTCATATAAAGGATCCTGGAAAATATAAGGCTGTACGTGACATTTTTAGTTTAATCATATTGTGATTAGGGCATGTGTCCTCAGCCATCCAGACAATTAAACAACTGTGTAATTGTCACTTAGAATCACAATGCAACAGTTATACTTTGTCCTTGGAAAGGGTCTAAATACGTATGTGTCCTTGATCAATTCATAGTATACCTTCCACGTAAAAGAAGGATTTTTCTCTACAGTGCATTCCCTCCTTTAAAGTAAAGATAAAACATCACTGACTATATCTATGGAAGAGAGTTTCAGCTCGTGACTATTGGATCTTCATTTCTCACCAGTCAAGGACTAAGACCTGTGCTCAGCGTTCAGCTACACTGCTTTGGAGACTATTTTCAAGGGAACATGTATTACTCAAAAAGAACAAAAAAATTTGAGAGCAAGTGCTGTAGAATAAACATAGTGGGTCAGAAGCGTATCCAGGATGGAGAGAGCACAGCACATAAGGATCTGACTTTTCAATTAACTGTAAATTGGAGAGAAATCTACAGCAATGTAACAAGAAAAGAAACAAATACCTAGCTTACTCAGATGACTGGCACAAAAATTAAAGGAGGGTAGTTCTAGCAGGAGACATTTGGTAAATTACAGCCTCCAGCTTGGCTGATTGAGGAAATAAAACCCCTGGCACACAATCTCCTCTGTGAAAGTCAAAAGGGAGAGAACATAATATTTATTAAGCATCAATGGTATACCAGGTACTGCATTGGAACATTCGTACACATTTTATTTCTTAATGCTCATGACAACCTTGTGAAGTAAGTGGTACCATTAGTCCCTTTTTTAAAATAAAGAAGCCGAAGTAAGCAAACATTAATTTACTTTCCCAAGGTCACAGACGTAACAATTGTTGGCAAAGCTGAGATTTACATTCAGCTCTGAAAAAAAGCCCTTACTTTTGTCTGGCTTACATTTCCACATTTTAACTTTTTTTTTCTCACTCCTTCACTGCTTCTTAATTTCAGAAAGACCAGGAAGACCAATAAAATTAGGCAGTTAAAGATGAGGATGAAGACTGTTAACTTAGATATTCATGGGCTAGAGAAGCTCTGATTGCTCCAGAGGAAGGAGACTGGACCACCTCCTTCTGAGTCACCAGATGGCCATCACACCAAAGCCAGAGCGGAGTATTCTTTAGGTGCAGGATTGATCGTGGTCTCTTTTCCATAATGAGCCAGCACATTTTAAATTATGGAATTGTAGAGATTTTTATGTCTCCATATTTTTCAACATTTTACCAGCAAGACACTTTGTTCAAGGTAAAGATTACAAGGAAAAATATTCAGTACAGCATAGGATCAGAGGCCCTGGAGCCATATCCTACCACTTACTAGCTAGGTTACCTTGAGCAAGTTACTTAACCTACCTCTGTCCTGCTTTCCTTGTCTGCAAATTGCAGAAAATCATACTACTTAGTTGTAGAGCTGTGAAGATTAAATTAAACTAAATCAGTTAATACCTATGAAGTAGGCAGGCAGAGCTTGATGCATACTAAGGCATTCGTTGGTTGAAGGAAAGTTGGCTATGCTTGGAATCCTGAATGATGACAATTCCTTTACAGAATCCTTTAAGACTCCACAAAACACAATTGTTAAGCATTGTTTTCAACTCTGTCACTTCCGGCTGAAGTAACTGGAGTTAAGGAGATAAAAGTTATTTAGCCATGGCCACATAGCTAATTACTAACAAGCTACAATATGAACCCAGATCAGCTTACTTCATATAAATAGTTCCCCTCTACATTTTTTTTTTTTTTTTTTTTTTTGAGACAGGGTCTCACTCTGTCACCCAGACTGGACTGCAGTGACAAAAAAAAAAAAAAAAAAAAACCTTACTGCAACCCCAACCTCCTTCACTCAAGTGATCCTCCTGCCTCAGCCTCCCATGTAGCTGGGACCAGAGGCACATGCCACCATGCTTGGCGAAAATTTTTATTTTGTATTTTTGCTAGAGACAGGTCTCACTTTATTTTCCAGGCTAGTCTCAAACTCCTGAGCTCAAGCAATCCTCCTGCCTTGACCTCCCAAAGTGCTGGGATTGCAGGTGTGAGCCATTGCACCCAGCCCACATTTTATTTATCTGCATACTATTGTTTTGTCTTCCGGGATACATTTTCTAAATAAATATGGTATGTGTATATCATATATATGTGTCTGTATATATATATGCATTTAGTATATACATATGCCATACAGAGAAGGCTTATACTATTTCACTTATTAATTCCATATGTATAATAATTTATAAAAACATAATTCCAGTAAATACGTGGCTGGTAAGCCAGAAAAGCCTAATAAGTTATTGCCGTAAATATGCTGTAAACCTACTTGACCCCTCATTCCTGCCAGGGTATTTATCCCCTTTTACTGCATGTATCAAACTCTGGCACCTGAATCAGTTTCCTTAAGTGGTCAGACATAACACAGAAACAGAATAATGAACTCTTTATCCATCTTCATGCATCTAAACCAAAAGAAGAGCTTTCTAACACATTTACTAAAGTTCAGGGGCACTAGGACCAGGCAGTTTTATAGGTGAAGCTTATCAGGCTATAAAATAATAAAAATAATCTCTCCTATATTAAAAACCATTGCAGAAACTGTAAAAATATAAGATGTATTAAAAATGAGATGAAAGTAAAGAAAATGTGTTAATTAATTTCAATTATTATACTTATTACTTATTACATCTGGTAAATATTATTATTTATAATCTTAAATTTTATTATATACTCAAGTAATCTTTGATGTCCTTTAAAAATGTTTTGTAGGGAGGGGGGAGGGATAGCATTGGGAGTTATAGCTGATATAAATGATGAATTGATGGGTGCTGACGAGTTGATGGGTGCAGCACACCAACATGGCACAAGTATACATATGTAACAAACCTGCACATTATGCACATGTACCCTAGAACTTTAAGTATAATAAAAAATAAATAAATAAATAAATAAAAAATGTTTTGTATTTTTCTCATAGATGTCCTGCATAAATTTGTAATATTTATTCTGAGAAACGGTGTATTTTTGTTGCAATGTTTAATGAGACTGTTAAAAATGAAAATTCTAACATAAAGTACTCTTATGTATAATTCACCATAGAAAAAGTAAAATTCATGTTCCAACATCAGAAAATTTATTGACATCATATTAAAAGAGTCAAAAGGAATAATCATATCTTCTCAATGCACAGAGGAAAAAGTATTCAATAAAATGCAACAGCCATTTATAATAAAACTCTAAACTCTAAGTAAACTAAGAATGGCAAAGCAATATTTTCACCTGAAAAGTCTTTCACATCAAAAGTCTTTACTTGATATTTGTATAACAGTGAAATTTCAAAATGTTCCCATTAAAATTAGTAAATAAAGATGCCCCCTGCCCTTTCTATTCTGCATTCCATTTTAGAATCAATATTACACCAATGAGTCTAGCCAATGCCATAAGTCAAAAGAAAGCAAAACAACGATGTCAAAATTTAAAAATTAGGACAAAAATATCAATTTGTACAAATTTATGATTATTACTAAAACGAATTCAAGAGAATATACAGATAAACTGTTGACATTAACATTTAACAAGATTGCTACAAACCAATAATATCCTTATGTATCAATAGTGGTAAAATATAACCAATTACATATAATTGATAATAACCAAGTGTCAAAAACATAACATTAAACAAAAACCCTAGGTTATAGAGTAACACATGTAATAATCTATAATTTTTAAAAGGTTTATATTATTTGGGGGCATATAGATAAGTAGATAAAAGTATAAAAGTGGCTGGGTGCAGTGGCTCACACCTCTAATCCCAGCACTTTGGGAGGCTGGGGCAGGTGGATCATCTGAGGTCTGGAGTTTGAGACCAGCCTGGCCAACATGATAAAACCCTACCTCTACTAAAAATACAAAAAATTAGCTGGACATGATGGCAGGTGCCTGTAATCCCAGCTACTCTGGAGGCTGAGGCAGGAGAATCACTTGAGCCCAGGAGGCAGAGGTTTCAGTGAGTCGAGATCGCTTCACTGCACTCCAGCCTGGGCAACAAGAGCGAAACTCCATCTCAAAAACAAAAAAAAAAATGTAAAAGCATGCATGAATACCATACCCAAAAAATCAGTCAAGGATCATCTGTAGGAAAGGAGAATGGGAAGGAAATGGGTGCAGAGAGAGAAATACAGGGGGAAACTGTTTTAGTAAAACGTTATTTAAAAAGATTTGATAAAGTTAAGTGGGTAAACTGAGTCACTATGTTTGTCTCTATACTTCTCATATATCCATAATATTTTAGATTATTGTACTGTTGAAGAAAAAAGTAAAGAAATGCTATAAGAGAAAATGTATGTTAAAACTTTTAAATAGTATTAGCCTGTCAACACAGGTGTACATACAGATTACAAGTTCCTGGTGGAGTAGGGGAATCTGTCTCCCCCTCCTCAGGCAAGAACAATCTGCAGCTTTAGAAAATGGCATAAGACATCCTTGAAAAAGAAGACGATCATGTCCTTTGCGGGAACACAGATGGAGGTGGAGGTCATTATCCTTAACAACATTATCCTTATCCCAGTGTAGGAATAGAAAACCAGGTACTGCATGTTCTCACTTCTAAGTGGAAGCTAAATGATAAGAGTACATGGACACAAACAGGGGAACACCAGACACAGGGCTTACTTGAAATTGGAAAGTAGGGACAGGGAAAGGATCAGAAAAACTAACTTTCAGGTAGTAGGGTTAGTATCAGGATGATGACATAATTTATACACCAAACCCCCATGACATGAGTTTACCTAGATAACAAACCTGCACATCTACCCCTGAACCTAAAAAAAAAAAAAGTTAAAAAAAAGAAAATGGCATAAAGTACAGAGGTGTCCATACCTTCGCCCGTAATTCATCTTTCAAAGCTGCCAGAGAAACCCACGGGCCAGTACACCCGCCAGAGCAGGTGAGATCTCTGTGTGTCCGGGGCCCCTTTCCCCTCTGACCATGGATTACTGCTTTTCTTCCCTCCCCAGAGGAAACCAACAGATCAATGGATACACTGCTGCATGGAGACAAATGACTTTATTGCTTAGAAGATAAATGACTTTCACTAAATGTTCTTTGCTTCTCTAGTTTCGCATTGTTGTCATTCCTCCTGTCCTCAGAATTTGTCGGTGTCATTAAACACTGTAAGTTTCTGAATATTTAGAGAAGATGGAGTACATGCCCACTATCTCCCACTGTTTAATAGAAATACTGCAGACAAATCCATTTAGTCTGTACTGTGATCCATCATGGAGACACAGAGTTATCTTTCCACAGTCTTTCCTATGTGACCTTATACACAAAATATCTCTGCCCTTGAGGTATAGGACAGCCCAAACAAGGCCCCTCGAGACAGACAGAATGTAGTATGTGGCATTATACTCAACAGTATTCAGAAAGCATCCACTGGATAAAACACGCTAGATAAGCAGGATCAGAGAAGTACATCTGAGCAACCTAATGCTGAGATGCAAGATTTCAAGACCCTATCAGCAAGACCCACATCAGGATGATTAAGTGGTGATCAATGGATACAGTTCTCTTGCCACTCACATTGCAATGCTTTATAAACTTGCCCTACAATATCGTTCAGATCAATCATTCGTTGACACCTCCAGTCAAAGTTGAAAAAAATTCAGTTTCTGCCATGTTGGTTAAGTTCTATCTCACCTCTTGGCTCCTATAGATACTCAGGCACTTAGGTGGAATGGGGAGGGCTCTAGTTGTTTAGTCTTGGCTGTTGGTATCACCAGTGCTCCTGCTGCCACTGAGAATCCTGTTCCTGGCATGTTCTATTAGCTGTTGGGCCCTGATGCTCTGGGCTGACTCAGGGATGGCTTCACTGTGGTCTTTCTTGCTGATTACAGACTAGGCAACCCAGAAGTCCATCCTTTTATTTCATATCCCATTGCACTATGCAGTCATCCAATTTTCCATCAGATTTCCTAGGAAATGTCCCTCTTTCCTTCTTGGATTTAGCCACTTCTAGCCCCTGATTTTCTTTCTTCCTCATCATGGGTCTCCGTTGCCCAAATGTTTGGCCGGGCGCGGTGGCTCAAGCCTGTAATCCCAGCACTTTGGGAGGCCGAGACGGGCGGATCACGAGGTCAGGAGATCGAGACCATCCTGGCTAACACGGTGAAACCTCGTCTCTACTAAAAATACAAAAGAACAAAAAACAAACAAACAAACAAAAAACTAGCCGGGCGAGGTGGCGGGCGCCTGTAGTCCCAGCTACTCCGGAGGCTGAGGCAGGAGAATGGCGTGAACCCGGGAGGCGGAGCTTGCAGTGAGCTGAGATCCGGCCACTGCACTCCAGCCCGGGCGACAGAGCCAGACTCCGTCTCAAAAAAAAAAAAAAAAAAAAAAAAAAAAAGAAAGAAAGAAAGAAGTGTTAATGAAGAGGAAGGGTGCTTAATAGGTGCCTAGAACATTCTGTTGTTCATCCTGAAACACATAAGCATATGGAAATTGAGCATCTGTATATCTCGGGTGCCTACTTCACATGATGGGAGGTTTTAATTAAATCTATGGTCAATAAATCACTGTTTTTGGAACACTTAGAACAACCTTTCAGCATAATCCTTTGGACCGCCTTGCTGCTGCCTCAGAAGTCAAGGCATAGCCAAGTGGGCTGTTACTTCCCACGTTCTCCCTTTGAACCAGAGAAGTTTTTCTTAGTTTACATAATTTATATAAATTTCCGTTAATGAAAAGAATACATTTTATTTCCCTTTGTTGAACAGATGTGCAGGTTTGCAGACTACTCTCCATGAACTGATCTCCATGCGTTCATAACTGATTTCCATGGATGTCCAAAGCAGGTGTGTGTGGTGAAAACATCAGCCAGGCACTATAACATCTATAAATCTATAACATCTATAAATCTGTGTAGGGTTTGACTCCTAGCCTTTACCACACCTGCAAGTTTCTGTGCTAGCACTGAGTGTAGGGCATATTTTCAACTATAGCATTTTCTCTTTAGAGACACTGCCAAATTTACTTGAATAGAAATTGAGTCATGGAAGACTATCCAATGCACCTTTTTTAAAGTAGTGAATTGAGGGTTCTTTTTTAAGGGTAAATATAGCCCTACTTTCACATACACTGTAATCAGAAACCAAACTCTACCAGGAGAAAATGTAAAAACATAAGAGACTGTGACATCACATGTACCTCCACACAGCTGTCTCAGGTAAAGTCATAAGAGCAACGATTTGTTGAAGGTCTGTTGCAGCCAACTGCGTTACCATCTTCTTCTGTTAAATTTGGTGTGCTTTTACCTGATCCTTGACTTGATACCTATTTTTGATGAAACATTATGAAGAAGAAAACATTCCCAGCAGCAAATCCAGCCAGTTCACTGGCTCGTAAAGAAATTCCCGTTTCTATAGCTGCATTTTATGAGTGAAAGCACTTTCTCTCTGAGAGTTCTAATTCTCTCCTTTGTCATAGATATTGGAAGTTGATATTCATAGATTTGCAGTAGGCAGTGATTTGTAGGTTGCTCTATAGAAAAGCCCTTTGGGGATTTTCTAATAAAGGTAGTACAACAAATGCTGAAACCATGCCAGAAGAGCAGGGATAACAATTTACTATCATCCATGTGCCCTTAGAGAAGACCTAAAGAGATTAGAAGACATCTGGAAATGGAGGCCCAAGGATGCTAGATATTACAGCTTCTGGACATCTGAAAATTAGAATATAACCATGCTCATTTTTATATTGTGCTGATAATGTTATCTGATTTATATGGATATCTGGTTTATCTGCCTCTGGAAAGAGAGCAGCTGTCTAGCCTGTGGCTCCAAAGCGGACATGCTCCGAGTACTGAGTAATGAAGGAAGATCAGTCAGTTTGTAATGTCTCTGAAATGCTGCCTCAAGGCCACTTCCGTTTTCTGCCTTTAAAGACATAAATAATTGGTGAGATCCAACAAATAAGAGAGTGGTTATGCGGGCATCTTAAGACCTGCTAAATGAGGAGACCCTACTCCTCTCCTTGAAGGAAATCTTATTTAATTTGTAAAATAAAATTCTAAGGCCCTCCAAGCATATGAATGGACTTTCTTCTCTGCCAGGTAATTTTTAACATTTAACCCGAAAGACTGTTTCAGGCCATGACAGGAAGTGGGTGTCGGACATGTCTCGTTATTCCTCTCCAGAGTTAACATCAATGAAGACCTTTAAGTCTGATAAGAAGCATTTATAATCTATTCTCTTTGAAGCCTGCTAATCTGCATGATTAAACTTTGGTCTCTAAAACCTCTTATCGTGTACCCAGACATTTTATTTCTATTAATCCCAGGTATTTAGATAAACTCAACCAATTGTCAACCAGAAAACTTTAAAACTACCTGTAACCTGAAAGCCCCCACATCGAGTTGCCCTGCCTTTCTGGACTGAACCAATGTATTCCTTAAATGCATTTGATTGATGTCTCATGTCTCCCTAAAATTTATAAAATCAAACTGCACCCTTCACCTTGGCCACATGTTCTCAGGATCTCATGTGGGCTGTGTCAAAGACCATAGTCAGTCATATTTGGGTCAGAAGAAATTCCTTCAAATATTTTACAGAATTTTACCCTTTTCGTTGACAAAATCCTTTTAATTGGAACCTCTGAATATTTCCAAACATCATGAGAAAAATACTAGTTGAAACACATTGTGTATTGTTTTGTTTTGTTTTTCATAGTCCTATCATTCCCTAAAAATTACATTGATTAGCGGTGTTTGAAGTTTTATCATGTATAGGAAAGGTATTTGTTTGAATATACAAAATTCATTCTGTCACTTAGAATTATATCCGCCTGCATCTGAGAGAAACCTCACAGTACTAACTTCATTGAATAGGGGTTTCTGTTTCTAATGTGACAAGTAGTCGGGACATAAGCAGGTTACACAGGTGCAGTGGTTTCACAAGGCTACCAGGAACTCGTGTTCTTCTATCTTTCTTTTCTACCATCGTGTTAGGATGCCTCTTATCCTGTAGTGACGAGATGGTTAATCCACCTGCATTTGTGTTTCCTACCAGGAAGGAAACTAGAGACATGTGTGAAAGGTGAAATGTATGTGACAGCCAGGTCATTATTTTACTCAGGAAAACAGTAGCTCTTATGGAATTTCCACTCAGCCAACACATCTTAGATGACAATATTAGGATGCAGCACCATCCCCAGTTGCAAGGAATTCTGAAGAGGAAAGTTTTTGGTTTTAAACTGGACATATTGCCATCCTCACAATATCATAAAACTTGGGGTAAGAAATAAGATTCTAAATGTTGGGTAAGAAACTAGCAGTATCTAATACAGTCTACCCCTTGAGCTACATACATGCCCTTTCAAAGGAGACAGTCTCAAAATCTCATCCAGTTTCTTAATCCTGTTCAAAGTCCAGATTTCTGGGTGATGTAAACTCCTCTCTGCCTGGATAAAATGAAGTTCCTATGGTCTCTTGATGTTTAAGATTAAAAGACAAGTTATTACCCTATATCTGATATGCAATGGTGGAAAAGGAGACATATAGCAATAACATGTATTCCCATTTGGAGAAAGGGATGATGGGAAACAAATATTCCTGTTGCACAGAAATGCTGAGCACTCTAAGATGTGCTTAGGTTTTTGTTGTTGTTGTTGTTGTTTGTTTTTTTTGTTTTGTTTTGTTTTGTTTTTTTGACAGAGTCTTGCTCTGTTGCCCAGGTTGGAGTACAGTGGCGTGATCTCGGCTCACTGCTAGGTCCGCCTCCCCGGTTCACGCCATTCTCCTGCCTCAGCCTCCTGAGTAGCTGGGCAGGTGCCCGCCACCATGCCCAGCTAATTTTGTGTATTTTTAGTAGAGATGGGATTTCACCATGTTAGCCAGGATGGTCTGGAGCTCCTGACCTCGTGATCTACCTGCCTCAACCTCCCAAAGACCTAGGATTACAGGCCTGAGCCACCACGCCTGGTGGATGTGCTTAGGTATTGTAACAGGATTTCAATCTGCTCATTCATTCATTGTCTAACACTGTTTTGGTTCTGGCCTCTAGGAAGGATACTTTTAGTCTGTTAAACTCCAAGGCAACATTCAAAACAGGAATTAGAGAATCCCAACCTCTTAACCCCAGGGATTTCAATGCTTTTGTGACTTTATTGCAGATTGAATTTAGAGGTCTAGGTATAATTACAAGAGTTGAACATAGGCATGCCTGGATTTTTATGTGGTTTTACCAAAAACTTAATAAATTGCATGTTATGTGCAGGTAAAATCTTGCACAAACCCTCTCTTTTAACCCAAACACTCCTGTCTTTTGTCAACTAACTTGTGAATTCTGCCTGTCCCCCTAGCCCTTCACTTGGTGACCAGTACTTACCTTGAGGCACTGCAAAATATGCTCCATTCAGCAAGCATCCTCTTTACCTGTCAGCTTATGCCCTGGCAGGAAATCCTTAATTAAAGATGGCTGTGGCTGGAGCCACAACCTAATTTCTCGCCAAGGCCCACTAGCTCATAACAGTGCTTATAATGGCTTATGTTTAACGTACAGGCTTAATATTATGGAGCTCTTGGTCAGTGTATGCTTCAAGCCACAAGCAGAAATCACCACACTTAGCAAGGCTGTGTTTTCTTCCTATCCGAAATCTCTTCATGAAAAAGATTACCAGTGTCCAATATCTGGATGGTCATCACCCATAGCCTACCTCCTACACTCAGTTGTATGTTCTACAACTACCTGACCCCTATCTAACATCAAATTCTGTATTAGTTAAAATTGCATATAACAGAAACTTGACAACAATAATTTAACCAAATTGTCTCTCAGGATACAAGAGTTTGAAACGGTATGCATGATCATGATGTCATCAGAAAAATCAAGCTTCTGTTACTGTTCTGTTCAGCCATTTTCAGCAGGTGGCTTTCATCCTCCTGATAAAAAGTAGTTTGTTTTATACAACTGAGCCACAAAGGAGTTGAAGAAGTATTTTTAACTTTGTATATTGTCACTTCTAAATCATGTTGGTTCTTTTAGTAGGGAAAAAGGGACAATGGGTATTTATCATCCAGTCAACAGTATTTTCCACTGTTTCTGAACCCACAGCTGGCATAACACATTTGGTGAAGTGGATGGAGATAGTTTATCTTGTGACTGGCCAAGTTCCATGTGGTCATTTGAGTTCAAGTCAAGTGTGCTAGGAAGAGGTTGTCTAATTTGCTGTACTACATATTCTGGGTGTGGGGGTGAAGATTATGGAACCATGATGACATTCAGTTTACTCTCTTAATATTCTCATGAAGTCAGCGATTGACAGATGAATGCTGTATAACAAAACTCCACAGCATAAAACTACCATCATTTACCCTAATCTTATGATTGTAGATTGTCTGAAACTTGCATGATCTAGGTTGGACTCAGCCAGTCTTGGCTCCATGCTGAAAGGTCCATGTCTATTCCACGTGCCTGTCATCCTGCGTGGACCAGTGAACTAGCCAATACCTTTCCTCAGCAAAGAGACAGAAACACAAAAGGACACACCCATCCATCCAAGAATATTTTGAGCCTCTACCAGTATCACATCTACTAAAATTCTATTAGTTAAAAGAAGTCACATGGCCAAGCCCAAATTTACTTTGCTTCCTTAGGGTAATACTGCAAAGACACATAGCAGAGGGTGTAAATACAGAGAGGGTAAATAAATAAGGCCAATAATTGAATTTACCATAAGAAAGTTTGATGATAAAATCTAATCACAGCACTTATTCACCATTTGAAGCAGGAGGAATAATTTTCATATATTCTATAATAGAACACAATTTCTAGGCTAAAAGATTTATTTGTAAGAATGCATGATATCTTTCTTCTATCTTTGTAAAAGAAGCTGCTGGTCACAACTGGTTAGATTTATGTGCTTCTGACAAGAAAAAACTTACTTCATGGTAGTTTATGTCAGGAAACTTCAGACTAATAGAAGAATCTAGTCAGAGCTTCTGGTCATTTTGTAAATACTTTTGAAAAACTGTGGTTTATATTTGTGTATTATTATTATTAATTTTTATATTTTATATTATTATTTATATTTTATATTATATACAATTATATATTTATATTTTATGTTTTTAGATTTATTTATATATTTTTATTATATGTTTTATATTTTAAAAATAAATTTAGGGATAACATTTATTTATGTCACAGAATGCTAATACTGGAAGTATTAAGGCTGGTGCAAAAGTAATTGCGGTTTTTGTCATGAAAAGCGATGGCTGGCCGGGCACTTTGAAAGGCTGAGGTGGGCGGATCACTAGGTCAGGAGTTTGAGACCAGCCTGACCAAAATGATGAAACCCCGTCTCTACTAAAAATACAAACAAACAAACAAAAAGCCTGGCGTAGTGGCACATGCCTGTAATCACAGCTACTCAGGAGGCTGAGGCAAGAGAATGACTCGAACCTGAAAGACAGGTTGCAGTGAGCTGAGATGGCGCCACCGCACTCCAGCCTGAGTGACTGAGCGAGACTCCATCGCAAACAAAACAAAACAAAACAAAACAAAAAAACCCAAAAAGGTCAAACGGCAATTGCTTTTGCACCAACATAATATTCATACTGAGTGAGCTCATTTATTCCAAACTCCAGTCAAGTCTAGAAATTATTTTTCTGTCACATCCCTTATAGATGGACTGTCCATGTGACTTCCAGTGTGGGATAGTCACAGCTTCAGGAGACAGCTTATTCCATTGATCCATGAGTCTGGTTGAAAAAGTTAACTTAGGGTCATCCTCCCTTTGCCCTTAATTTTAGAGACCTAGAAAATGCTTTGCCAATTCTATTTTAAAATATTTTAAAAGTATCTGTATATTAACTTCCAAAAGTTTCCATGACAAGTTACCACAAACAGAGTGGTTTAAAACAATGAAAACTTATCTCAGACTTGGATGAGAGATTTACAAATTTTAAAGGCTAGAACCTGAAATCAAGGTTTCAGCAGAGCCAGGCATCCTCTGAAGGCTCTAGGAAATAAAACTTCATGCATCTTTGGAGCTTCCGTTGGATCCCTGCAATCCTTGGTATTCCTTGCTTATAGCTCCATCTTTTCAATCTGCTTCTGTCTTCAAATGGCCTTCCTCCCTCTGTGTGCCTCCAGGTGTCTTCCCCTTTTCTTATAAGGATAACAGTTGTTGGATCTAGTGCCTACCCTCATCCAGTATGACCTCATCTTAACTTATTACATCTTCAAAGACTATTTCCAAATATAATCACATTTTGAGGTTTCAGATGTACATGAATTTCGGGGGAACACTGTTCAACATACTAAAAAGACCATTTCAAATATTTGAAGAGAGGTACCATGCTCCTGCCTTGGTCTCTTTTTTAGTTCTAATACCCTGAGCACCCTCAAATCTTTTTAAATTATATTACTCCCAGGCCTTCATCACCTAGGTCAACTTCCTTCAGTTTTATTTAAAAGTATCCACAAACTGACATTGTGAATCAGAAATGGGTAATTTTATTTATTTTGAGCATAACTACTACTAAAATAAATTTACAAAAAAGTTTATTTGTAAACTTCCATACCCAAGAATCAGAACGTGATTTTGTCCAAATAATAATTTAGCCTGCTGAGCAAAATGCCTGCCCCCTGGATCTTGTACCTGGTGATCCAAGATGGGAAAGATATTACATTAGAAATCATCTGCACTGTCCTGATGCTGACTTTTATACTCCATTGGGTGCTTTTTAGATTGTATTTTACTACCTATGTCAAAGACCAATACTGGTCAAGAATTATTACCCACCAATGAGCTGTAAAGAGACTGCTGAAAAGGGCATTGGAGGCCACTGAAAGTATAGATCACAGTCTGCTAGGGCAAAAACACCCCTGGCCCAGGACTTTATTAATGTTAGACTTTCATTACTGCCCTTTCAGCTCTGCTTCAGAGCCTCCCATTGCAGCCGAGGCTTTGGAGTGTCAAGGGCTGCAGAAGAATGAGAATATTGAAAACATGCCTCCTTCTATCTTAAAACACCAAAGCAGGGACCACAACTCAATTAATTCAATCCAAAGATTATATATCTGGGCATAGGGTCCTGTTCTAAACGCTGTAGAAGAATTAATCAATCACAATATTTATTTAACTTCTCCCATATATTAGACAAGGTATTGTCCCTGGGTTGACAGCCTAAAGGTGGATGAAACAAAAAGTGATAATGTAAGTAAGATGTGGTGTAAATACCGCTTAGTACGTGACTGCTCAGCCTCTGGAGCTATACAGACTCGGATTCAAATCTTGGGCCTGTTTCTGATTAAATAAATGTGACCTTGGTCAAATTACCATTCTCTCAAAGCCTCAAATTCTTCATCTGGAAAATGAAAATAATAAATCTATGTAATTTTTGATAAAAAATATTTGTACACATTTAGGGGTATATGTGATATTTTATTATATACAAAACCATTTGACCCAGCAATCCAGTAATGACTGGGCATATACCCAAAGGATTATAAATCATTCTACTATAAAGACACATGCACACATATGATTATTGCAGCACTGTTCACAAAGCAAAGACTTGGAACCAACCCAAATGCTCATAAGTGATAGACTGAATAAAGAAAATATAGCATATATACACCATGGAATACAGCCATAAAAAAGGATGCGTTCATCTCCTTTGCAGGGACATGGATGAAGCTGGAAATCTTCATTCTCAGCAAACTAACACAAGAACAGGAAAACAAACACCACTTGTTCTCACTCACAAGTAGGAGTTGAACAATAAGAACACATGGACACAGGGAGGAAAACGTCACACACCAAGGCCTGTCAAGGGACTGGGGGCTGGGGGAGAGATAGCATTAGGAGAAATACCTAATGTAGATGACGGGTTGATGGGTACAGCAAAACACCATGGTACATGTATACCTATGTAACAAACCTGCATGTTCTGTACATGTATCCTAGAACTTACAGTAAAAGAAAAAAAAATTAAAAAGATAAATATACACTTACCATGTGACCCAGCAATCCCACATCTAGGTATCTGTCCTAGAGAAATAAAAATGTGTGTATACACACACACACACACACACACACACACAAAAGATGGTATAATGATTAAGTCCGGGTATTTTGGGTATCCATCACTGTAAATAGTTATGATTTCTGTATGTTGAGAACATTTCAAGTCCTCTGTTCTAGCTATTTTATTTATGTATGTATCTATGTACTTTTAGAAACAGGGTCTCCAGACTGGAGTGCAGTGGCATGATCTTGGCTCACTGCAACTTCCGCCTTCCCAGCTCAAGCGATCCTCCTGCCTCAACCTTCTGAGAAGCTAGGATTACAGCTGTACACTATCATACCCAGCTAATTTTGTTCTAGCTATTTTAAAATATGTAATACATTGTTGTTAACTATAGTTGCCGTACTCTGCTATCAAATATTATAACTTATTCCTTCTATCTAACTGTGTTTTATATTGTTGTTATGAGGACTAAATGAAAAAATACACACAATTACACAATTAAGTTTTGTTTTTTATTGTAATAGTGAAAAACAAAGTAAAGAAATTTTTTAAAGGAAAAGAAAGCTGAAGGATGCACACTACCTGATTGCAATGGTTACTATGACGGTGCATTAACCAGAACAGCATGGAACTGGCATGGGATATATATTGATATGATTTGGCTCTATGTCCTCACCCAAATCTCATGTTGAATTGAAGTTGCAGTCAATTGGAGTTGCAACCACAGTGTTAGGGGTGCAGCCTGGTGGGAGATGATTGGATCATGGGAGTGGTTTCTAATGGCTTAGCACCATCCCTTCAGTGCTCTCTCATGATAGAGTTCTCAAGTGATCTGGCTGTTTAAAAATGTGTGTACCCTTCCTCTTCAGTCTCTATTCCTCCCGATCCAGCTATGTAAGACATGCCCTTTGCCTTCTGCCATGATTGTAAGTTTTGTGAGGCCTCCCCAGCCATGCTTCCTGTACAGCCTGCAGAACTGTGAGTCAATTAAACCTCTTTTCTTTACAAGTTACTCAGTTTCAGGTAGTTCTTCATTAAAAAAAATGCAAGAATGCACTAAGACACATACAAAGGATACGAAGGCTGGTGGTATAGAATAGATAGACCAGATACCCAAATGTAGACATAAACAGAAGTTCAACTGATTTTTGACAAAGGTTCTAAAGTAATCCAATGGGAAAAGATTAGTATTTTCATTTAGTGGTGCTAGACAGGTGGACATATATAAGAAAAAACAAAGCAAAACAAACCACCTCCTCAAAAAGCACTTTATGCCACATACAAAAATTAATTCAAAATATACCATAGACCTAAAGTTAAGAGCTGAAACTTTAAAAATCTAAAAAGAAACCACAGGAGAAAAATCTTGTGACCCTGCATTGCGCAAAACTTCCTTATCACAGGAAGGAGCAACTCATAAAAAGACAACTGATAAATCGAACTTTCATTATAATGGTGAACGTTTCTCTTCCGAAAAGACTGCCAAAAATGTGAAACTTTGACAAGTTGGGAGAATATATTTACATAACATATGTCTGATATAAATTTGTATCTAGCATATGCAAAGATATTTTAAAACTAAATAAGAAGAAATATAATTTGATTTAAAACTAATGAGAAAAATATTTAATAGATGTTTCAACAAAATTGTCAAAGGAACAGCAAGCTAAAAAGTAACTTGTGTGGGCCAGGTGCAGTGCTCACACCTGTAATCCTGGCACTTTGGTAGGTGAAGCTGGGATAATCACTTGAGCCCCTAGTTCAAGACCATCCTGGCAACAGAGTGGGATCCTGTCTCTACAAAACAATTTAAAAATTAGCTGGGCATGATGGCACAAACCTGTTATTCTAGCTAATCTAGAGGCTGAGATGGGAGGATGGCTTGAGCTCAGGAGGTGGAGGCTGCGGTGAGTCATGATCATATCATTGCACTCCAGCTTGCATGACAGAGTGAGACTCTGCCGAAACAATAATAATGATAATCTGCATGCTTGGTCATTAGGGAAAAATTTATCAAAGCCACAATAAAATCCTACTGCACACGCACTAGAATTACTAAAATTCAAAAGACTAAAAGTACAAAGCATTGACAATAATGTGGAGTAACTCTTAACAGTCACATATTACTGGGAAGGTAAAATGGTATAGCCACTTTAGAAAATAGTTTGTCTTTTTCTTATAAAGTTAAAAAGTTAAACACGTACTCATCATATAGCCCAGTATTCCACTCTTAGGTATTTACTCAAAAGAGATGAAAACACAAATGTTTACACAAAAACCTGCACATGAATGCCCATTGGTTCTTTATTTACAGTCACTGAGAACTGCAACAACTCAAATGTCCATCCTGTTGTGAATGAATGAAGGATTGTAGTGGATCCATGTAATGCATTAGCAGTCAGCAACAAACAGAAACAAACTACTAATTCATGTAAGAATATGGATGAATCCCAAAAGCATTGTGCTAAGTGTAAGAAGCCAGACACAGAACACTACATATTATGTGATTTCATTTTATGACATTCTACAAAAGGAAAATCTATAGAGACAGAAAATAAATCAGTGGTTGCCAGGTGCTGCTGTTTTAGGGAATAAATTGACTGCAAGGGACTTGGGAGATAGTTTAAGGGGACTGGAATGTTCTATATCTTGCTTGTGATGTTGGTTACATGACTACCTACTTTTATTGTCTGTAAAGTATAACTGAATATAGTTTATCACAGTAACACAAAGCACATTATAAAGTCATGCTTTATTTATCATCAAAAGAAGCAGGAAAATAAAGATTCACACAATAATCAGAATATTAAAATAAATCTTATCAAAGGGTAAAGTAGACCTCAACCTTCTTTTAAAGAGGAAGCCAATCAAGTCCAGAAAATAACACTGATTACTAATGGGTTACATACAATTTGACCTTTATTGTCCAAGAGGGCTTTTAAACCTAGCATAGTTGTCATAGAAATGTAGCACGAACCTCAAGCAATTGAATAAAACACACAGCATTCCTATCACTCCCCCATAAAATGATGCATTTGTTGTAGATTAGCAACTGGAAAAGAAATGTAGAGGAGACATGTACCAAACGCACTGGAAGAGGAATTCCTAACTTAGTTCCAAGAGACTTCCTTTAAGGAGTGAGTCCAGGAGCTACTGTGCAAAGTGACAGCATGGCAACATGGGAAATCAATTCTGCAAATCTAGATGGCTTGGAGAACACAGCAGAATGGATCAATTATATGAGAAATAAAGATACTTGATTGAGTAGCATGATGTGAGTAGAAAAACACATATGGTATCATATAAATATGACTTTGAAGATAAAGGTGTGGACATTGGTCCTGTTCTGAATCCATAAGGGGATATTTTTGTCAACTTACAGACTCCTTCTTTTAAGAGACCTCAAAACTGTCACTTGGCTAGCCTAATAGTAGGGAGCCACTTGGTGAGTTTTTCTTAATTGAGAAAGTGAAATAAATTGTTTGAGATGTGTAAGTATTTACTTACCCTTTTTTAAGTGGGGTTGTTGAGGATAAAGTAGACATCAAAGGGTTGAAATCTAGACCTGGCTCTACCAGCTTTATCTGTATGAATTTCTGAGCCTCATATTTATTCTTTTGGTTAAAAAAAAGGTAATTCTGTGTGTGGAAGGGTGGTGCTAAAGAAACATATAATGATTAACTGCTTATTTGGTCTTATATAAATGATAAATTGGGATGCTGATGAAGAGCTGTGTCTCTCTATATAAATACTTATAACCCATTCTCTTTGAGAAGGATAGGAGATATCACAGAGAGTTCATATTTGAATTGATCTCTGGTTTAGTACAAATGAGGAATGATTCCAAATAGGCTATCAAAAATTAATGTTTGTGTCCAGGGAATTCTCCAGTGAGCACTGAGGTTAAAACGTAACGGATGTACAAAAGGAGGAAATACGGTCCTGTAACTAAAGATCAATATGAGATGGTGGCTTACATCTATAAATACCGTGTCCAAGGGGGTAATTCCAAATTGAGCGCATAAGGTTAAAGGCAATCAAATGTCTTTTTAGTCACATTCATACAATAAAATGACCAAAGAAATCAGAGATAAGCTCTGTGGAGCCTTTGCTGTCATGCCGATGGAAGGCAGACAAAATCAAACTGCTCACTCTCAAATGGCTTCTGTTCTTCCATCAAAGGAAAAAAAGGAAGACAGAATGAAGATTCATAAGGAAGACAGGATTTCAAGATGGTGAAGGGTTCTTTTCATCTGGCAGGCACAACCCTTTAAAGGTGTAGAAAGCAGGTTGGTGCTGTGGCTCACATCACCTCAATTCAAGGTAACTCAGTACATCGAAACCAGAAATCTCTCATCTATATTTCCAAATTCTGAAATTCTGAATTTGATTTCCTTATCTTAGGTCCAGTGCCCAGCCTGGGACAAACCACCGTAATTAAAGAGGGACCCACAGGGAATTAAGAAGGCTGTTGTGAGAGAGCAGGAGGGGCATTTTTTTGTGGGTAGATGGGTATAATTGCCAAGGAGAGTCTTTGTGTCTTTAAAAGTGTAGCAAAATATCCTGTACATTGGTGATTCCCAAGCTTTAATATTCCCATGAATCTTCTGGGAGGCTTATACTGATTGGAATTCAGTAGGTAGTGTGAGACCTGAGAATTTGCATTTCTAGCAAGCCCCCAAATGATGTCGACATTGCAGATCTACAGATTACACTAACCCCTTCCCAAAATTGTTTCCCTTCCTGTTTACACATCTCAATGATTACTATCCTGGGCACAGTGATGTACAACTCAGGGCTTCCTTCAAGATGAAACTTGTCATGAGAAATGAAACTAGCCGACAGCCTCCAGCCATGAGTGCTTTTGGGATGTGCTTTAGCTTTCAGACGAAGACTATGTATTGCCTAAGCAGCTCCCATCCACTGAGTGAGCATGGTGATGGTACACAGCTTGTCATTTCTGGCCAGCACATGATCCTTGCGTTACACAAGGGACTTGAGTGATGATGATGTGCATAAAGGTAAGCCTCCTGAGGACAGGAGGAGGATAGAGAGGGAAAAATAAAAATAAAAAAAGGTTTAGCATTGGGAATAAAGAATAACCAGCTCATCAGATAAAATGCTAAGTTTAAGGTATGAAACAGAGAACAGTAGCATTGCAAAACGGAAAGAGTGGTTGCAAAGAGGGATGTCTTTCCTAAAGAAGGAAAGAATCAAAACATGAAGTTGATATCTGTGTTCAAAGATTTCAGAATTGCCTCAAGGAAGATGGCTTTCAGTTTTCTGCACTGCTTTAGAGAAGAAGACCATGTTGCTGCTGGAAAATAAATTCCATTTCAATATAAGAAAAATATTTTTAACAATGGAGCTACCCCCATCATTATATGATTTATGAAAGAGTAAGTTCTCCATTGCCAAAAGTATCCAAGCAGGGACTGTTGGAATGGGAACTTGGTTGAGGGCATGACCAGAGTAATGATAGCTCACTGGCACCAGGAGACCAGAAAGGTCTTAAGGCAACATATAGGCTACTCAGGTGAGGTCCAAGCTCCTGATATTAGGAGGAGTTTGGTAAGTCATTATTTCCAAGGTCTAGCTGTGCTGTGTGCCTCCTATCATGACAGATGCTGGGGTCATTGATGTGAGTAAAACTCACAAGGATCCCTGCCTTCAGGAAGTGTAAATATTAGTAGAGGAAGATAGACAATAAAATAATTATGAAATGAGTGTATACTTATAAACCAAGATACAGACTATAAAGAAAAGTAAGTGATTTCTTTAAGTGTTCTGGGCTAAAAATGATCAATTTCCTGAGAATGTGACACCTGAGCTAAAATGTCAGTATGTGAGGGAGTAGAATTAGAGACAGAGTGGGTGTGTGCATGTTTGACTCAAAAAAATGTATCCCACAGGCCGAGTGCGGTGGCTCATGCCTGTAATCCCAGCAGTTTGGGAGGCCGAGGTAGGCGGATCAGTCGAGGTCAGGAGTTCAAGACCAGCCTGGCCAACATGGTGAAACCCCATCTCTACTAAAAAATACAAAAATTAGCCAGGCGTGGTGGTGGACACCTGTAATCCCAGCTACCTGGGAGTCTGAGGTGGGAGAATTGCTTGATCCCTGGAGGTGGAGGTTGTAGTAAGATCAGATTGCACCGTTGCACCCCAGTCTGGGCAACAAAAGGAGACTCCATCTCAAAAAAAAAAAAAAAAAATTGATAGATGGGTATAGATATAGATATAGATATAGATATAGATACAGATACAATATATTTTTTAGAAGACTAATCTAAAAGAGTTTACTGAAGGGACTACTTCAGAAGTGTGGACAGGCATACCAACAAGGAATGAATTAGCAGCAGTGGGAGCCTTAAGGACCAACATAAGGAGCTCTTCCTGGATCCCAGGGAGAGATGCAGAAGAAGCGGGAGAAGGCTTGACTGATGGGAACTGTTGCCGTAAGGAGGGAACACAGCACTCAAACCCTAAGTGAGCCCAAGTGATGTCACCTGCAGAAGTCAGCATACCAGAGCCCAGAACAGAGGTGATAAAGATAGAGAGAAGATTTCGAGAATAACCAGCATGAGGGGAATAGTTGTGCAGTATAAGGGTGAAGGGTAGGCTGGAGCCAAAATGTGAAGGAATTTTAAACTATTCTGTTACAGAATCTGGATTTTATCAAGAACAACAGAAACCAGAATGTCAAGGCTAACCAGCAGATCAGGAAAGTGCTTGGGATCAGGAGGTCTCAGCTAGTTGTCAGGATCCCTGCTTTAGAAATTGGGGACTTTAGTCCTATGATTCCTATAGGGGTAGGAGATTAGACTGTAAAGAATTGGCAAAGAACTTTCACTTTTGATCGATCGTGCCTGCCTGGAATGCTTTGTTGAGAAAGATCTCAAGTACTATCCAATTTTAGCAGGACAGTACTGCAATTGATGAGAGATGAGTAATCTCATCAGTAAGTCTTTAAAAAAAGTGGATAGATTATCTGTTTCATATCCTTAGACACATAAAGAGTGCAAAATCTGATAAATTAAAGATCACAAATTTCAAACTTTTTGAGAATTTTGGAATTAAATGCACTCTAGAAATTCTGCGACTTCTAACAATTTAAAAGATGAAGCAATTGTGCTGAGAACTTCGTTGATTTAAGAGGCTCTTCAAAATTGAACATACCAAGGAAACAAGAGTTGGAAAGGTGAAAAAATTCATCCTCTGTATTTAAGAAGATTTAAAAATCATGTTTTGATATGAAACTCTTTCTGGTTTGCACTTTTTTCTATCTTGCTTATGGGAAAACAAAAATAACTTTACTGAATAAGTTGATAATCAGCTTTGAAAATTAGACAAGAAGCAAAAACTTGCTATGAAGCCCATCTGTTTGTTATACGTAACATGAATGGGAAAGAATATGGCGTTTCATAGGGTTTGCTTTGCACATAGAAGATCCTTTCTGATTTGAGGAGAGGAAATAAGGTATAAACAGTTTTCCTTTGAGTGTGAAGTTAATAAATTTGTTTACATTTTTTAATGCAACTATTAGTATTATTAATTAGCATTTATTGAGCATTTATTACATTCTATTAACTCTGCCAAGCATTTACATACATTTTCTCACTGACTTCTCATACTTAGTTGCATGCTATTAAACCAGCTCTTCAAAATAAAATATATGTAAATATATTTATTTGTATTATAAATTTTTATATATTATTATAAATATTTTACTTATAAAATAAAATAAATCTCTAAGTTATAGCATGTTTTCTGATTTTTATTATTTAAATACTTCCATGAACAGTTTAGCAGCCATCTCAAAAAATTCTTGAATATCAGGTACTTGTCTCTCATAAGTCAATACAAGCTTGCTCCAGCACAACACTGCTTAGGGAACTGTATTTGTTAGAAACTGCTGTTACAAAGACAGCTAAAGTACAGTGGCTCAAACGAGTTTATTTCTCTCCACACAATCATCTGAGTCTGGGTAGGGAGTCTCTACTTCTTACAGTTATCCCTAAACTCAGACTCGGGGGTTCTGCCATCCTCAATGTGTGGCTTTACACCAGCTCTAACAGTAGACTTTCCAGACAGTGGAAGACAGAGGATGGAGAAAGGACAGGATAATCATCCTTTAGGAGATGGTCAGAGCTGCCCACATCCTTTCTACTCACATTTCTAACTTAATCACATGGCTACGTCTATTAGCAAGAGAGGCTAGAGAATGTTGCTTGTAGCAGCCACTTGCCCAGCTCAAACTTGGTACCTGGATTATGACACAGGGTGATAGCGGTTAATGTGTTGGGAAGGGAAAACTTTGTCTACAATAACAAAGCCCCCTCCTCAAATCTATGTCTGAGAAAGAGACCATTTTCCCACTGGGATTCATTGAGAAGTTTCACACTCTATCCACATTTCACGTATCTCAGTGCCTATA
Organism: Trachypithecus francoisi; assembly: GCF_009764315.1. Classification (NCBI taxonomy): domain Eukaryota; kingdom Metazoa; phylum Chordata; class Mammalia; order Primates; family Cercopithecidae; genus Trachypithecus; species Trachypithecus francoisi. The sequence continues at coordinate 115,459,196 of NW_022681458.1, forward strand.
TATTTCTGCCTACCTATCTCAAGTTCTGTGCAGCTTTTCCCACATCATGGCAAACTTTACTTCTAACCTCTCCTATTCACTCATCTCTTGAAACCTGTTTTTTAAACACTGTCATTTCACTACCAGTTAACTCCCAAGCAAACAAGTCAAATGCAACACTTGCCCGGGGTGCCTATATTTCTTTAGGGCAGACTTGTATTTACAACAGCTGTGTTGTTGCACTAAGAATTAGACCACATGCCACTTGTGTCATATGTGCAGTTAGCAACCAATGCCTTTGGATATATTATTATTTTATCCTGTGTCTTTGTATTTTTAATGATCACTAAGCACATTGTATCTGTAATTTTTATGTTGGTTTCTGGGTAACATTGCCTTTATAACTACTATTTTTAATAGAAAAACAAACAGCACAATGCACTGCCATGTGTCCTTTCTTCAGCTTTAGCAATTTTCAACATTCTGTTGTGCTGTTATTAATTGTTGATTTAATGTCTTACAATTACAAATGTGTTGTGACAAATGGCGTTTAAAACATATTCTGTATTTAGATCATCTCCTTGGCACAGATAGTTAGAAGCAGAATTTCTGAGAGTAGTCCATCCCACCTTTATGTACTCCATGTATCACTGAGTTAAGCAAGGGTCTATTGGTTCCATTTACACTCATACTTTTACCTACTAGGGACAAGCCTTACTCTACTTTGTTGCTTTACGGATAAGGAATGACCAAGGTGGGCTCCAAAGCTCAGCGTTAAGGTTGGCTTTCTATTGTGAACAATTCTTTCGGGACCAACTTCTGAATGTCACAGGGACCGTTGCTGTGATTGTAGAGAAACATGAGGAACATTGATCAGAGCCATGGTCAAAGTTGCAAATAAGCTATTTGTGCATTTTAACCAAAGAGCAGTTTGAACACAGGCATTTTTTTTTCTTCTTCCCCCAAGCCCTTCTTGACAACACAACAAATGATAATCTGAAATCAAACATGACACTCTACCTGCAGGACCCAACTCTAACAGATGGAGCTGCGTTTAAATAGCTTCATGGTGCCAGTTCCAATAAAGGAAAAGTACACAAAAGCACAAGTCTAACGGGAAAAGGAAAAGTGCTCTGAATTTGAAAAGGAGTCAGGTAAGCATAACAGTGACGAAAATTATCAGACCCCTCAGCAGAACAGAGCAACATTCCCTGGGAGATGCGCTGGAAAAGCCATTGCTGTGGCTGCTAGCCAACTCAATATGGATGGGTGGCATAAAGTTTGGGGAAGCTAAGGAGCTTTCATTTAGCTGAGATGGGGCTGGAAGGAAACCTGCCAGACTTTTGATCTGTGTTGTGCTGGTGGGTGAGCAACAGCTGCTTTTGTTATCTGAGAACGAGGCATTCTGGGGCTGTGGGACTGCTCTAGGCTTAATGATTTGGGGGTTTTATTAAATAAAAGCACTCAGATGACATTCTAGTGGAGGATGAGGCATCAAAAGGCTCAAGAAATAAAAACAACCTTTACCTTGAATATTTTCAGTTCAGTTCCAATGGGGTTGCAGTTGTATCAAGTAAAAAGACTTACAAAATACCTCACAATAATTTTTTGGGGAAAAGCCTTTTGTCCTTAGCCTGATTTGAATTGGTTCCAGCACCATCTGGAAAGAGTGTTAAATTTGGTCTCTTGGATCATATATGGAAAAAAAACAAAACAAAACAAAAAAAAACACCTTGCTTTAGTGTTTGTAGCCCTTTTAACCCTCGTCTTTTAGGAAATGATCATAACTATTCCATGTCACCATGGCCATCTGGAACTCTAACAGGGATACCCTGGGTGTTTCATTAGTTTGCAGTTGGCTTTATCCAAATATAGCTTTGGTTGTACTATAGAGTCCTCCCATAGCTTTGTCACAGTCTTCAAACCCATTGACACATTGAATTCACCAGCATTCATAGGAGAATATTATTGTCCGGCTCTGTGGGAATTTCTTGGGTTGCAAAGATAAATAAGAAAGTCACTAAACTCAAAGAGCTCATAAGAAGTACAAAAGACAGACGTTAAACAAATCAGAACACAACAATGTGCAAAGGCAAGTTGCATAACCATTAGGAGAGGCAGAAGGTGCAATCCATCTGAGGTTACTGGTGAAAGCTGCACAAGAGATTCTGGAGAGAGTCACCGAATGGTCTTTAAAAGAAAGGAAGTCAATAAACAGCTAGTATTTATGGAGCTCACAAAATGTGCCAGCTATTAAACCAGGCAGTTTAATTTACTTTATTTAAGTTAATACAACTCTGTCATGTATTCACTATTATAAATCTCAATGTACAGACAAGAAAACTAACAGAGAGGTAATAAACTGAAGGTCACACAGCTAGAAAGGATCAGATCACAGACATGATTTTAAGTTTGTCTGACTTCAAAACCCATTCTTCTTATTAGACACCACACTGATTTTGAACAAAGGAAGGCTCCAGAGGTGTGTACCCAGACAGAGGAGTACAGTCAGCACTATCAACTTTTCCCATCTGTTCCTTCACCTCTGCCTTCCAGGCCAGGCAGTATCCTGACATTTTTTTCTGTCTTCTCAGTCATTCAATAATAGCAAACTAATGATGTTCCCTTCCTCCACCTTTCCAAACTTATTTTTCTTGGAAGAGATCCTAAGACAAATCACAAAAACACTGATTCCTATTAAAACAAATCCAAAAAGTAAACCACAACAACAACCCTCCAAAAACATCTGAAGGATTCCTAGTTTCCTCTAGCATTGAGAGGGCTTTGCTACATCCATGATCAGGGAAGCTTGGGACCAGAGCGTGGTTTGTGACTTTCTGAAGAGCCCATTGCTGGTTTGGATTAGTTAAAAGAACACCTGTACTAGTCTGGTCACTGCTTTAGGTACATGAACCTTTTCTGAAGAATAGAATAAGCTTAGATGTTAGCAACCTGTAGTAGATACATTAAATACAACATCCACCTCCCCACCAGCCAGAAGCCAAAAGGATAGAAATTTTGACTAGATACCAGGTTTCCAATCCTAAGGCCACAGCTATTGACTAGCTATTGATCAGCTAAAGTGAGCCCATCTATATTTCAACATTTCTTATGTGACTTTCTTTATTTTGAAGGGATTATCAAAAGAATTTTATTTGACCATAACACATAAAAACGCACCTTGGTTTGGTTGCTGTTCAAGCCTGATAACTTGAACTAAAAGAGCCCCGTAGGTTTGTTTGTTCACTTTCCAAATTCTTGTTGTGGTGAAATACTCATAATATATAATTTACTATTTAACTGTTTTTAAGTGTATAGTACAGTGGTATTAAATACATTTTCATAGTGATTTACAGCCATCACCACTGTCAATCTCTATAATGCTTTTCATCTTGTAAAAATGAAGCTCTATACTCATTAAAAAATAACTTCCCATTGACCCCACCCCCATCCTCTGGCAATCACCATTCTATTCTCTATTTTTATAAGTTTAAGCACTCTAAATATCTCAATAAATAGAATCATACAACGTTTGTCTTTCTGTGACTCGCTTATTTTACTTAGCCTAATATCTTCAAGGTTCTTCCATGTTATAGCCTATTGCAGAACTTTCTTTTGAAGGATGAATAATATTCCATTGTATGGATATTCCACATTTTATCCATTCATCTATAGATGGACACTTGTATAGCTTCTACATTTTAGCTATTGTGAATGATGCTGAACACAGGTATATGAATATCTCTTCAAGACCCTACTTTCAATTCTTTTGGGTATATACCCAAAAGTAAAATTGCTGAATCATATGGTAATTCTATTTTGAATTTTTCAGGAACCACCAAACTACTTTCTCCTCTGTTTGTACCCCTAACATTTATATTCTACTAACAGTGCTTAACATTTCCAATTTCTCCACATCCTGGCCAACACTTGTTATTTCATATATATATGTGCATATATATAGCCAGCTTAATGGATGTGAGGTGGTATCTCATTATAGTTCTGCTTTCCCTAAGGATTAGTAATGTTGAGCATATTTTCATTAGCTTATTGACCATGTGCTTATCTAATTTGGAGAAATGTCTATTGAAGTATTTTACCCATTTATGGATAGAGTTACTTGTTTGTTGTTGTTATTGTCTTAGGAGTACTCAGTATATTCTGGTTATTAATACCTTACTAGATATGTCACTTGCAAATACTTTATCCCACTCTGTGATTCACCATTTTACTCTGTTGATAGTGTCTTTTGATGCACAAAACTTTTACATTTTTGTGAAGTCCAATTTGTCTATTTTTTGTTGCCTGTGCCTTTAGTGTGATATCTAAGAAATTGTCAAATCCAATGTCATGAAATATTTGCTCTTTTTACGCCTAAGAGTTTTATTGTTTTAGATCTTACATATAATTATTGGTGATTTTGAGTTAATTTTTGAATATGCTATTAAGTAAAGGCCCGATTTAATAATTCTTTTGCATGTGGATATCCAGTTTCCTCAGCATCATTTTGTGAAAAGACTGTTCTTTCCCCATTAAATTGTGTTAGCACCCTTGCCACAAATTATTTGACCATACATGTTAGGGTTAATTTCTAGGCTCTCTATTTGATTTCATTGGTTAACTTGTCTATCTTTATGACAGTACTATGCTTTTCTGATTACTGTAGCTTTGTAGAAAGTCTTAAAATCAGGAAGTATGAGTCTTTCAGCTTTGTTCTTTATCAAAATTGTTTCGGCTATTCAGAAACTGATATAGTTTGGATATTTGTTCCCCACAATGTCGTGTTGAAGTGTAATCCCCAGTGTTGGAGATGAGGCCTGGTGGGAGATGTCTGGGGCATGGGGGCAGATCCCTCATGGCTTGGTGCTGTCCTTACCACAGTGAGTGAGGTCTCACAAGATCTGATCATTTAAATGCGTGTGACATTCCCTATCTCTCTCTCTTTCTCCTGCTCTGCCATATGAGATACTTGCTCCTGCTTCACCTTCTGGTAAGAGTAAAATTTCCTCAAGCCTTCCCCAAAAGACAAGCAGATGCTGGTCCTATGCTTTCTATATGGTCTGCAGATGGTATGCCAATTAACCTTCTTTTCTTTATAAATTACCCAGTCTTGTGTATTTCCTTATAGCAATGCAAGAACTATCTAATACAGGGTTCCTTGAGATTTCATATTAATTTTAGAATAGATTTTCCTGTTCTGCCCCCCAAAAATTGGGAATGCAATAGGTATTGTATTATATGTTCTCTTCTGTCTATTGTCCATTCCTGTTTTACCATTTTCTTTCCTTTTTTATTTCTTTTTTTCTTATTGTAGCTCAACTATTTTGCTTAATACTTTTTGTTACATATATTACAAATATTATTTACATTCTGATGTTCGACTTTTGACTTTGTTTATGACTGTCATTGGAATACAAAGATTTTAAATTTCAATGCAGTCAAATGTATTGATCATTTTACTTTGGCTTTTTGGGTCCTTTTGAAAGAAAGGTTATGAAAAAAATGACAATTGGTTGAAAATTAGATATTTTAGCAGTCTAGAACAAATTAGAAATACAAAGTGATAAAATAGGAAAAATGAAAGCAAACACACTCATATCATGAAAGTAATGAACTAGCATAGCTGAATCACCAACATGCTCTAGGGCTAAATGAAATTCCACCAAAAAAATATACAAAAGATCAAGGAAACAAGAAGCTTCTTCTTCGAAAAAATAAACAAAATAGATAGACCATTAGATAGATTAACCAAGAAAAGAAGAGAGAAGATTCAAATAAGCTCAATTACAAGTGAAACTGGAGATATTTCAACTAACACTACAGAAATGTAAACATCATTCAAGACTACTATGAACACCTTTATGCATGCAAACTAGAAAACCTACAGGAAATTGATAAATTTCTGGGACCATACAAACACCCTAGATTAAATCAGGAAGAAATAGAAACCCTGAACACACCAATAACAAATAACAAGATTGAATCAGTAATTTAAAAATTGCCAAAAACAACAAAAAAGCCCAGAACCAGATGAATTCACAGCTGAATTCTACTAGACATTCAAAGAATTGCTATCAATCCTATTGCAACTATTCCAAAAGACTGAGAAAAAGGGAATCTTCCCTAAATCATTCTATGAACCAAGTATCACCCTGATACCAAAACCCAGAAAGGACGCAACAACAACAAAAAAAGAAAACTACAGGCCAACATCCCTGATGAAAATAGATGCAATTATCTGCAACAAAATACAAGCTAACAGAATTCAACAGCACATCAAAAAGATAATACATCATTATCAAGTGGGTTTCATCTCAGGGATGCAGCGATAATTTAGTATATGCAAGCCAATAAATGTGATACATTCCATAAATAGAATTAAAAACAAAAATGGTGTAATCATCTCAAAAGATGCAGAAAAAGCATTTGAAAAAAATCCAACATCCTTTATGATAAAAACTCTCAACAAACTAGGCATAGAGAGGACTTGTCTCAAAATAATAAAAGCTATTTATGATAAACCCACAGACAACATCATATTGAATAGAGAAAAGGTGAAAGCATTTTCCTTGGAACAGGAACAAGACAAGGATGTCCTCTTTCACCATTCCTAGTCCAATATATTTGTGGATATCCTAGCCAGAAAAATTAGGCAAGAGAAGGAAATAAAAGGCATCCAAACTGGAAAAAAGGAAGTCAAACTATTGCTATTTGCAGATGATATGATCATATATCTAGAAAATCTTTTTTTTTTTTTTTCTCAATTCTTTTTTTTTTTTATTATACTTTAAGTTCTAGGGTACCTGTGCATGACGTTTATATCATGTATAACTCCCCAATGCAATCCCTCCCTCCTTCCCCCTCCCCATGATAGGCCCCAGTGTGTGATGTTCCCCTTCCCGACTCCAAGTGATCTCATTGTTCAGTTCCCACCTATGAGTGAGAACATGCGGTGTTTGGTTTTCTCTTCTTGTGATAGTTTGCTAAGAATGATGGTTTCCAGCTGCATCCATGTCCCTACAAAGGACGCAAACTCATCCTTTTTGATGGCTGCATAGTATTCCATGGTGTATATGTGCCACATTTTCTTAATCCAGTCTGTCACAGATGGACACTTGGGTTGATTCCAAGTCTTTGCTATTGTGAATAGTGCCGCAATAAACATACGTGTGCATGTGTCTTTGTAGTAGAGTAATTTATAATCCTTTGGGTATATACCCAGTAGTGGGATGGCTGGGTCATATGGTACATCTAGTTCTAGATCCTTGAGGAATCGCCATACTGTTTTCCATAATGGTTGAACTAGTTTACAATCCCACCAACAGTGTAAAAGTGTTCCTATTTCTCCACATCCTCTCCAACACCTGTTGTTTCCTGACTTCTTAATGATTGCCATTCTAACTGGTGTGAGATGGTATCTCATTGTGGTTTTGATTTGCATTTCTCTGATGGCCAGTGATGATGAGCATTTTTTCATGTGTCTGTTGGCTGTATGAATGTCTTCTTTTGAGAAATGTCTGTTCATACCCTTTCCCCACTTTTTGATGGGGTTGTTTGTTTTTTTCTTGTATATTTGTTTGAGTTCTTTGTAGATTCTGGATAGTAGCCCTTTGTCAGATGAGTAGGTTGCAAAAATTTTTTCCCATTCTGTAGGTTGCCTGTTCACTCTGATGGTAGTTTCTTTAGCTGTGCAAAAGCTCTTTAGTTTAATTAGATCCCATGTGTCAATTTTTGCTTTTGCTGCCGTTGCTTTTGGTGTTTTAGACATGAAGTCCTTGCCCATGCCTATGTCCTGAATGGTACTACCTAGATTTTCTTCTAGGGTTTTTATGGTATTAGGTCTAACATTTAAGTCTCTAATCCATCTTGAATTAATTTTCGTATAAGGGGTAAGGAAAGGATCCAGTTTCAGCTTTCTACTTATGGCTAGCCAATTTTCCCAGCACCATTTATTAAATAGGGAATCCTTTCCCCATTTCTTGTTTCTCTCAGGTTTGTCAAAGATCAGATGGCTGTAGATGTGTGGTATTATTTCTGAGGACTCTGTTCTGTTCCATTGGTCTATATCTCTGTTGTGGTACCAGTACCATGCTGTTTTGGTTACTGTAGCCTTGTAGTATAGTTTGAAGTCAGGTAGCGTGACGCCTCCAGCTTTGTCCTTTTGACTTAGGATTGTCTTGGCAATGCGGGCTCTTTTTTGGTTCCATATGAACTTTAAAGCCGTTTTTTCCAATTCTGTGAAGAAAGTCATTGGTAGCTTGATGGGGATGGCATTGAATCTATAAATCACCTTGGGCAGTATGGCCATTTTCACGATATTGATTCTTCCTATCCATGAGCATGGTATGTTCTTCCATTTGTTTGTGTCCTCTTTGATTTCACTGAGCAGTGGTTTGTAGTTCTCCTTGAAGAGGTCCTTTACATCTCTTGTAAGTTGGATTCCTAGGTATTTTATTCTCTTTGAAGCAATTGTGAATGGAAGTTGATTCCTGATTTGGCTCTCTGCTTGTCTGTTACTGGTGTATAAGAATGCTTGTGATTTTTGCACATTAATTTTGTATCCTGAGACTTTGCTGAAGTTGCTTATCAGCTTAAGGAGATGTTGGGCTGAGACAATGGGGTTTTCTAAATATACAATCATGTCATCTGCAAACAGGGACAATTGACTTCTTCTTTTCCTAACTGGATACCCTTGATTTCTTTCTCTTGCCTGATTGCCCTAGCCAGAACTTCCAACACTATGTTGAATAGGAGTGGTGAGAGAGGGCATCCCTGTCTTGTGCCAGTTTTCAAAGGGAATTTTTCCAGTTTTTGCCCATTCAGTATGATATTAGCTGTGGGTTTGTCATAAATAGCTCTTATTATTTTGAGGTACGTTCCATCAATACCAAATTTATTGAGCGTTTTTAGCATAAAGGGCTGTTGAATTTTGTCAAAAGCCTTTTCTGCATCTATTGAGATAATTATGTGGTTCTTGTCTTTGGTTCTGTTTATATGCTGGATTACGTTTATTGATTTGCGAATGTTGAACCAGCCTTGCATCCCAGGGATGAAGCCCACTTGATCATGGTGGATAAGCTTTTTGATGTGCTGCTGAATCCGGTTTGCCAGTATTTTATTGAGGATTTTTGCATCGATGTTCATCAGGGATATTGGTCTAAAATTCTCTTTTTTTGTGTGTGTCTCTGCCAGGCTTTGGTATCAGGATGATGTTGGCCTCATAAAAAGAGTTAGGGAGGATTCCCTCTTTTTCTATTGATTGAATAGTTTCAGAAGGAATGGTACCAGCTCCTCCTTGTACCTCTGGTAGAATTCAGCTGTGAATCCATCTGGTCCTGGACTTTTTTGGTGGGTAGGCTATTATTGTTGCCTCAATTTCAGAGCCTGCTATGGTCTATTCAGGGATTCAACTTCTTCCTGGTTTAGTCTTGGGAGAGTGTAAGTGTCCAGGAAATTATCCATTTCTTCTAGATTTTCTAGTTGATTTGCATAGAGGCATTTATAGTATTCTCTGATGGTTGTTTGTATTTCTGTGGGGTCGGTGGTGATATCCCCTTTATCATTTTTTATTGCGTCTATTTGATTCCTCTCTCTTTTCTTCTTTATTAGTCTAGCTAGCGGTCTGTCAATTTTGTTGATCTTTTCAAAAAACCAACTCCTGGATTCATTGATTTTTTGGAGGGTTTTTTGTGTCTCTATCTCCTTCAGTTCTGCTCTGATCTTAGTTATTTCTTGCCTTCTGCTAGCTTTTGAATGTGTTTGCTCTTGCCTCTCTAGTTCTTTTAATTGTGATGTTAGCGTGTCAATTTTAGATCTCTCCTGCTTTCTCTTGTGGGCATTTAGTGCTATAAATTTCCCTCTACACACTGCTTTAAATGTGTCCCAGAGATTCTGGTATGTTGTATCTTTGTTCTCATTGGTTTCAAAGAACATCTTTATTTCTGCTTTCATTTCGTTATGTACCCAGTAGTCATTCAGGAGCAGGTTGTTCAGTTTCCATGTAGTTGAGCGGTTTTGATTGAGTTTCTTAGTCCTGAGTTCTAGTTTGATTGCACTGTGGTCTGAGAGACAGTTTGTTATAATTTCTGTTCTTGTACATTTGCTGAGGAGTGCTTTACTTCCAATTATGTGGTCAATTTTGGAATAAGTGCGATGTGGTGCTGAGAAGAATGTATATTCTGTTGATTTGGGGTGGAGAGTTCTATAGATGTCTATTAGGTCCGCTTGGTGCAGAGATGAGTTCAATTCCTGGATATCCTTGTTAACTTTCTGTCTCGTTGATCTGTCTAATGTTGACAGTGGAGTGTTGAAGTCTCCCATTATTATTGTATGGGAGTCTAAGTCTCTTTGTAGGTCTCTAAGGACTTGCTTTATGAATCTGGGTGCTCCTGTATTGGGTGCATAGATATTTAGGAGAGTTAGCTCTTCCTGTTGAATTGATCCCTTTACCATTATGTAATGGCCTTCTTTGTCTCTTTTGATCTTTGATGGTTTAAAGTCTGTTTTATCAGAGACTAGGATTGCAACCCCTGCTTTTTTTTGTTCTCCATTTGCTTGGTAGATCTTCCTCCATCCCTTTATTTTGAGCCTATGTATGTCTCTGCATGTGAGATGGGTCTCCTGAATACAGCAGACTGATGGGTCTTGACTCTTTATCCAGTTTGCCAGTCTGTGTCTTTTAATTGGAGCATTTAGTCCATTGACATTTAAGGTTAATATTGTTATGTGTGAACTTGATCCTGTCATTATGATATTAACTGGTTATTTTGCTCGTTAGTTGATGCAGTTTCTTCCTAGCCTCGATGATCTTTACATTTTGGCATGTTTTTGCAATGGCTGGTACCGGTTGTTCCTTTCCATGTTTAGGGCTTCCTTCAGGGTCTCTTGTAAGGCAGGCCTGGTGGTGACAAAATCTCTAAGCATTTGCTTATCTGTAAAGGATTTTATTTCTCCTTCACTGATGAAGCTTAGTTTGGCTGGATATGAAATTCTGGGTTGAAAATTCTTTTCTTTAAGAACGTTGAATATTGGCCCCCACTCTCTTCTGGCTTGTAGAGTTTCTGCCGAGAGGTCTGCTGTTATTCTGATGGGCTTCCCTTTGTGGGTAACCCGACCTTTCTCTCTGGCTGCCCTTAAGATTTTTTCCTTCATTTCAACTTTGGTGAATCTGGCAATTATGTGTCTTGGAGTTGCTCTTCTGGAGGAGTATCTTTGTGGCGTTCTCTGTATTTCCTGAATTTGAATGTTGGCCTGCCCTACTAGGTTGGGGAAGTTCTCCTGGATGATATCCTGAAGAGTGTTTTCCAACTTGGTTCCATTTTCCCCCTCACTTTCAGGCACCCCAATCAGACGTAGATTTGGTCTTTTTACATAATCCCATACTTCTTGCAGGCTTTGTTCATTTCTTTTTCTTCTTTTTTCTTTTGGTTTCTCTTCTCGCTTCATTTCATTCATTTGATCCTCAATCGCTGATACTCTTTCTTCCAGTTGATCGAGTCGGTTACCGAAGCTTGTGCATTTGTCACGTATTTCTCGTGTCATGGTTTTCATCTCTGTCATTTCGTTTATGATCTTCTCTGCATTAATTAGTCTAGCTGTCAATTCTTCCACTTTTTTTCAAGATTTTTAGTTTCTTTGCGCTGGGTACGTAATTCCTCCTTTAGCTCTGAGAGGTTTGATGGACTGAAGCCTTCTTCTCTCATCTCGTCAAAGTCATTCTCTGACCAGCTTTGATCCGTTGCTGGCGATGGGCTGCGCTCCTTTGCAGGGGGAGATGCGCTCTTATTTTTTGAATTTCCAGCTTTTCTGCCCTGCTTCTTCCCCATCTTTGTGGTTTTATCTGTCTCTGGACTTTGATGATGGTGACGTACTGATGGGGTTTTGGTATAGGTGTCCTTCCTGTTTGATAGTTTTCCGTCTGACAGTCAGAAGGACTGTCTGTTGGTCTGTTGGAGATTGCTTGAGGTCCACTCCAGACCCTGTTTGCCTGGGTATCAGCAGCAGAGGTTGCCGAAGATAGAATATTGCTCAACAGCGAGTGTACCTGTCTGATTCTTTCTTTGGAAGTTTCCTCTCAGGGGTGACGCCACCCTGTGAGGTGTGGGGTGTCAGACTGCCCCTAGTGGGGGATGTCTCCCAGCTAGGCTACTCAGGGGTCAGGGACCCACCTGAGCAGGCAGTCTGTCCGTTCTCAGATCTCAACCTCCGCGTTAGGAGATCCACGGCTCTCCCCAAAGCTGTCAGACAGAGTTGTTCGCGTCTGCTCCGGCCCCCGCTCTTTCCCCTAATGGACTGCAGCTGTGCGCTGTCCACAGAGGTAGAGTCTACAGAGACAGGCAGGCTTCCTTGAGCTGCTGTGAGCTCCACCCAGTTCGAGCTTCCCAGCGGCTTTGTTTACCTACTTAAGCCTCAGCAATGGCGGGCGCCCCTCCCCCAGCCTCGCTGCTGCCTTGCGGATAGATCTCCGCAGACGGCTGTGTTAGCAGTGAGGGAGGCTCTGTGGGCGTGGGACCCTCCCGGCCAGGTGTGGGATATATTCTCCTGGTGTGCCTGTTTCCTTAAAGCGCAGTATTGGGGTGGGAGTTACCCGATTTTCCAGGTGTTGTGTGTCTCAGTTCCCCTGGCTAGGAAAAGGGATTCCCTTCCCCCTTGCACTTGCAGGGGAGGCGATGCCTCGCCCTGCTTCAGCTCACGCTGGTCAGGCTGCAGCAGCTGACCAGCACCGATTGTCCGGCACTCCCTAGAGAGATGACCCCTGTACCTCAGTTGAAAATGCAGAAATCACCGGTCTTCTGTGTCGCTCGCGCTGGGAGTTGGAGACTGGAGCTGTTCCTATTCGGCCATCTTGCTCCGCCCCCCCTCTAGAAAATCTTAAAGATTGCTCCAAATGACTCCCAGATTTGATAAACAAACTCAGTAAAGTTTCAAGATACAAAATCAATGTACACAAATCAGTACCAATGCTGTATACCAATGATGGCCAAGTTGAGAATTGAATGAAAAACTTAATCCCTTTCACAACAGATACAAAAGATAAAATAAAATACCTAGGAATATACATAACCAGGGAGGTAAATGATCTCTACTAGGAGAACTACAAAATATTTCTGAAAGAAATAATAGATAACAGAAGCAAATGGAAATACACCCCATGCTCATGGATAGGAAGAATCAATATTGTGCAAATGGCTATACTGCCCAAAGCCATCTATAGATTCAATGCAATTCTCATCAAAATGCCGTATCACTTTTCACAGAATTAGACAAAAAATCTTAAAATTTATACAAAACCAAAAAGAGCCTAAATAGCTAGAGCAATCATAAGCAAAAAGAACAAATCAGGAGGTATCACATTACTAGACTTCAAATTATGCTACAGGGCTATACTTGCCAAAACAGCAGGTACTGTTATAAAAAATAGACATATAGACCAATGGAACACAATAGAGAAACCAGAAAAAAAGCCAAATATACTGCAGTTAACTGATTTTCAACAAAGCATACAAAAGCTTAAATTAGGGAATGGGCAACCTGTGTAATAAATGGTGCTGGGAAAGCTGGCAAGCTCACAAGTAGAAGATCCTCATATCTCATCTTATACAAAAATAGATTCAACATGGATCAAACACTTAAATATAAGACCCAAAAGCTTGAAAATTCTAGAAGTCTGTATTAGTCTGTTCTCATGCTGTCGATAAAAACATATCCAAGAGATCCAACATATCTTTTACAAAAGAAGGAGGTTTAATGGATTTATAGTTCCACATGGCTAGACAAATCTCACAAACATGGTGGAAGGCAAAGAGGAGCAAGTCATGTCTTACGTGAATGGCAACTGGCAAAGGGAGAGCTTGTGCAGGAAAATTCCCATTTTTTAAAACCATCAGATATCATGAGACTCATTCACTACCATGAGAACAGCGTGGGAAAGACCCATCTGCATAATTTAATCACCTCCCACCAGGTTCCTCCCATGACATGTGGGAATTGTAGGAGTTACAATTCAAGATGAGGTTTGGGTGGGAACATGGCCAAACCATGTAATTCTGCCCCGGCCCCTCCCAAATCTCATGTCCACACATTTCAAAATCAATTGTGCCTTCCCAATAGTCCCCCAAAGTCTTAACTCATTTCAGCATTAACTCAAAAGTCCACAGTCCAAAGTCTCATCTGAGACAAGGCAAGTTCTTTCTGCCCATGAGTCTGTAAAATCAAAAACAAGTTAGTTACTTCCTAGATCCAATGAGGATACAAGCATTAGATAAATACAGCCATTCTAAATGGGAGAAATTGTCCAATAAAAGGGGGCTATAGGCTCCATGCAAGTCTGAAATCCAGGAGGACAGTCAAACCTTAAAGCTCCAAAATGATCTCTTTTGACTCCATCTCTCACACCCGGATCACGTTGATGCAAGAGGTGGGTTCCTATGGTCTTGGGCAGCTTCTCCCTGGTGGCTCTGCAAGGTACAGCCTCTCACCTGGCTGCTTTCATGGCTGGTGTTGTGTCTGTAGCTTTTCCGGCACAAAGAGGAAGCCGTCAGTGGATCTGCCTTTCCGGGATCTGGAGGATGGTGGCCATCTTCTCACAGCTCCACTAGGTGGTCCCCAGGAGGGACTCTGTGTGGGGGCTCTGATCCCACATTTCCCTTCTGCACTGCCCTAGCAGAGGTTCTCCATGACAGCCCCACCCTGCAACAAACTTCTGCCTGGACATCCAGGCATTTCCATACATCCTCTGAAATCTAGGCAGAGGTTTCCAAACCTCAATTCTTGACTTCTGTGTACCCACAGGCTCAACACCACATGGAAGGACTGGGGCTTGCACCCTCTAAAGCCATGGCCTGAGCTGTATCTTGCCCCTTTTTAGTCAAGCTGGAATGGCTGGAATTCAGGGCACCAAGTCCCTAGACTGCACACAGCATGGGGACCCTGGACCTGGCCCATGAAACCATATTTTCCTCCTTCCTAGGCCTCCGGGCCTGTGATGGTAGGAGCTGCCATGAAGATCTTTGATATGTCCTGGAGGCATTTTTACTATTGTCTTGGGGATTAAATTTTGGCTCCTCATTAGTTATGCAGATTTCTGCAGCTTGCTTGAATTTCTCTGAGAATGGGATTCTCTTGTTTTCTATCGCATTGTCAGACTGCAAATTTTCCAAATTGTCATGCTCTACTTCCCTTATAAAACTGAATGCCTTTTAACAGCACCCAAGTCACATATTGAATGCTTTGTTTCTTAGAGATTTCCTCTGCTGGATACCCTCAATAATCTCTCTCAAGTTCAAGGTTCCACAGATCTCTAGGGTGGTGCAAAATGCCAACAGTCTCTTTGCTAAAACATAACAAGAGTCACCTTTTCTCCAGTTCCCAACAAGTTTCTCATCTCCATCTGAGATCATCTCAGCCTGGACCTTATTGTTCATATCACTACCAGCATTTTTGTCAAAGCCACTAAACAAGTTTCTAGGGAGTTCCAAACTTTCCCACATTTTCCTGTCTTTTCTGAGCCCTCCAACCTATACCAACCTCTGCCTATTACCCAGTTCCAATGTTGCTTCTACACTTTGGGGTACTTTTCTGCAGTGCCCACTCTACTAATACCAATTTACTGTATTAGTCTGTCCTCACACTGCTAATAAAGACATACCTGAGACTGGACAATTTGCAAAAGAAAGAGGTTTAATGGACTTACAGTTCCACATGGCTGGGGAGGCCTCACAGTCATGGCAGAAGGCAAGGAAGAACAAGTCATGTCTTACTTACATTGATGGCAGCAGGCAAAGAGAGAGCTTGTGCAGGGAAACTCACTTTTAAGACCATCAGATCTCATGAGACTCACTCATTATCATAAGAACAGTGCAGGAAAGACCCACCCCTATAATTCAATCACCTCCCACTGGGTTCCTCCCAAGACATGTGGGAATTTAGGGAGTTACAATTCAAGATGAGATTTGGGTGGGGACACAGCCAAACTGTATCAAAGACAATGTTGAAAAAACTCTTCTAGGTATCAGCCTAGGCAAAGAATTTGTGACTAAAATCCCAATAGCAAATGTGGCAAAAAGAACTGTAAATAAATGAGACCTAATTAAACTAAAAAGCTTCTGCACAGCAAAAGAAATAATTATCAGAGTAAACAGAAAACACAGAGAATGATAGAAAATAATTGCAAACTACACATCCAACTAAGGACTAGTATCCATAATACATAAGAAACTCAAACAAATCAACAAGAAAACAACAGATAAACCCATTAAAAAGTGGGCAAAGTACATGAATAGACATTTCTCAAAGGAAGATATACAAATGACCAAAAACCATATGAAGAAATGCTCATCATCACTAATCATTAGGAAAATACAAATGAAAACTACAATAAGATATCATCTTACTCCTGCAAGAATGGCCATTACTAAAAAGTAAACAAAGAACCAAACAATAAATAAATACTGGCATGGATATGGGGAAAAGGGGATGCTTATACACTGATGGTGGGAATGTAAATTATTACAATCTTTATGGAAAACAGTATGGAGATTTCTTAAATAGCTAAAAGTAGATCTATCATTTCATTCAGTAATCATACTGCTGGGTTTCGACCCAAAGAAAAAGAAGTTACTAATGAAAGAGATGCTGGCACACACATGTTTATAGCAGCACAATTCACAATTCATATTGCAAAGATATTGAACCAACCTAAGTTCCCATTAACTAATAAGTGGATAAGAAAAAATATGGTGCATATGCACCATGGAATACTACTCAGCCATCAAAAGTAGTGAAATAATGTCTTCTGCAGCAACTTGGATGGAGCTGAAGCCCATTATTCTAAGCCAAGTAACTCAGCAGGGAAAAACTAAAAAACGTATGTTCTTACTTAAAAGTGGGAGCTAAGCCATGAGTATGAAAAGGCATATACAGTGATAAGAGACTTTGGAGATTCAGAATGGGAAGTGTGGGAGTGGGACTAGGGATTAAAAAAAACTATATATTAGGTACAATGTTCACTATTTGGGTGATGGGTACACTAAAATCTCAGAATTTACTACTATATAATATATTCATGTAACAAACAAACAAACAAAAACCACTTGTACCCTAAAAGTTCTTGAAATAATTTTTTTTAAAGAAAATATTATGATATGGGAAAACCTTCTTCTAATATTATGGAATGCTTCCATCTATAAACTGCTAACATCTGACAGACGGTTCAGGATTTGTTGCTTCTTAGGTTTTTACTAACATTTAAGGTTATTAAGAATAATCATTCTAGTTAATATAAAATTCTGTCAGTTATGTTCTCAATGACAAAAAAAGTCTACTGTGGTGGTTATTTAAAAGTTATTTATTAAAGAAGGTAAAAAGAAACTGGTCAATAGAGGAGAGAGATGTGAAAGTAGTCATGGATATAAAAATGTATTTTTAGTAAGAACAGATAAAAAGAAAATAGAATAATTTTGTATAAGTAAGGATTTCATATGGTAAATTTGTGTCCTAACATAAAATAATAGATTATTTAGGAAAGAGGGAAGTATAGGACAAGTCAGAAAGTCCAAACATGTCATAGATGGTCTGGGTAGGTTGTGATAAGGTTCATGAAGAAAATTTATAAAAGGAATTGTGTATGTGATTAAGTTATCTATAATTAAAATGAAATTATTTGTAATAGCCTTTCTAAACATTGGTCTTCTATTTTAAAATAAGGTTTCCTTAAGGTGTTGATTTGTGCTTTTAATCAAACTACAGATTTTGCCTTTTAGTTCTATAACCTATTTCTTTGTAAAGCTTCTCAGATTCGTATCTTAGAAGTTCAACTTCTGTTGTATCTCACTGCTGTCAGCTCTTTGGAAAGACCTGAGATGATAACTTGACTTCAGTTCTTTGTCAGCTCCTATGACATTTTTCTCCAATTCTAACAGTTGTTATGGTCTAATGCTGAAATGTTTTTATATTGAAGGTAAAATAAAAAGCAATGTTTTCCTCCAGTATAATTGATTGTGTACTCTTGGCTTTTCTTGATATGTCTAAATTTTTCAATGTAATGAGGAAACTTCTCATGCTGTTCCTAAGAGTCACGTATTTCCCTGACATATTTATAACTATCCTCTTTGCAGAGTCACTTCCTGAGTGGGGGCCATAAGACCAGATGAGAAAGTTTATCCATCTGGATAGTGCCAGCCGGTCCATCGAGTTCAGGGTCTACAAAATATCCCAAGCACTGATCTCAGGTTTTGCCATAGTGGTTTTATCCCCAGCAGCAATTTGAGGAGGTTTAGAATCTTGCAGCCTCCAGCTGCATGACTCCTAAACCATAATTTCTAAACTTGTGGCAAATTTGTTAGTCCTGCAAAGGCAGTCTAGTCCCCAGGCAGGAAGGGGGTTTGTTTTGGGAAAGGACTGTTCCTCCCAAAGTTAGTTCAACTTATGACTCAGAATGAACAAGAACATCTTGCAGGTTAGAGGCAAGATGGAGTCAGCTAGTTCGTATCTCTTTCACTGTAATAATTTCCTAGTTATAATTTTTGCAAAGGTGATTTAACTGTGAATACATATCTTGTCTCAAGAAGGCAATGACTCCTGCCAATATCTGACACCAAACCTAAGTTAACCAAAGCCTCATCTTTAGACCCAGGCAAAGGCAACAAACAAAGTAACTGCCTTCATGAGATGCAGGGAAAGGACTGTACTCAAAAACATTAAGATTCATTTAATAATTTTGCCTCTATGTGAATTAACATAATTTATTATATGTGTTGATACTAAATAATTGAAATGTTTAACTACCGATGAGCTTCCATTCTTGTCATTTTCAAAACTAGACAGTTTATGACATTTTTGTTTGAAACACTGCTAATTATTTGTTTTGTTTCGCCTCCAAAATTTAAAATGATTCAATCCATCCAGGCCCAGGTACTGTCACATGAGATTGTAAGGGCTGATTTCAAGAAATAAAATTAGGTCAAATCCTCCAAATCAAGAATGGGTACACAGTTGCCTCAACAGCTGAACAAAATGCTTATGTTTTGTACAGCTAATTGCTACAAGCCAAGAGTACAGCAGTTCAGTGTATATAAATTATAAATAAGTCCATTTTATAACTTTGCCGTTTGGCTTTTGGTTTTTGTCTCTTACGTTGCTTAAAAGGGGATTTAAAGGTTAATGAGTGCCTCTACACTTCCATTCTCATTTGGCCTAGAACATTCAATTGACTATAAGTCTTTTGACTCTAAGCCTTTAGCCAGGGGGGTCACAACCAGGGACATAATGGACTCGAGGCAGGTGGCATACTACTCCAACATTGATACGGGACAACATAAAAGCATGGCCATTAATACTGCTTCTGGCATACCTTGATAAAAAGGGGGACTATAAACTAAAAAAACAGAATTTTAAGCCTCTCAACGAAGGAGGAATTCAGGCAAAATTGGATCTTTGGAATGCAGGCAAAATTGACCAGCATTAACATTAAAATAGAGATTCTAAGACTGACAGAACAAACTCTTTATAACAGTAAGATACCAAATTATAAACAGAACCTAAGACTATGCCAGGCAAAGCCTACGTCTCTATCCCAAAGTAAGCAGAGTCATATGTTACATTCATGTTTTTTCAATATGCATGAGTCAGGACCACCTTTATAAATATTCATACATCCTGCTATAACCTGTTAAATGTTAAATATGCATGTTTAGTTAACCTGTCATCACAGCCCCACAGGAGCCCCATGTATAAATGACAGTGGGGAACAAAGTAACTTATTTCTTAATCAATCCTAGGGCTATTTATTCAGTCCATAACACCCCAAAAGCAAAAAATACTAAAATTCAAGAGAAATACAGCAAAATATATATTTTTTTAAATCTTTGGAATGTTAGCTGGGGGACTTGGAATTAAGAAATAATATTCTCTATATGCCAGAATGACCAGTTTCTCTATTGGGATGAGAGTTGCTTTGCAAGCTAAATGATCAAGTGACTTTTCCTCCAAGGAAGCAGCAATTTTGCTTATAGATTCCACCAGAACAGGGACTGCAACTGCAGATGCCACTCACTCACCCCAAGGAAGAAAAGCAAAAACTCTTCCCTCTGGAAGTCTATGAACAATTTGCTGTTTCCAGGTCCTCATACCCCATGAATGACCCTGTTATCCTTTCTACCCAGGAAATAAGGTGCTATGAAAATCATGGAGGAACCAAGAGCAGACCAAGAGCTAGCCAAAAAGTAAACACCCTTCTCACTGAAGAAACCTTGAAGATTAGCCAAGTGGCCCTACAAAATGGTATGGCCTTAGATATCCCGACTGCAACCCAAGGCAGCACTTGTGCACTGATTAAGAATGAATGTTGTGCATATATATACACCACATTATTCTCACAATGTAACCCAGTTATGCACGCATTAGATATCTCTATTTCTGCTATAGATATCTTCTCCCAGGACCGCATAAAAGCGTAGTTCAGCCAACTTCCTAATACATGGGAGATTTTCATATACTGTGTGATTGGTACTCTGCTAATTGTTCTCCTTAGCTGCTGTGAACCTTATTACCGTTACATACTTTGTATGGAGGTGCAGGACAGAATATCTCAAAAGATTCTAGGTCCTAGTACCATAATGCTCCAGCAAGTTCCTACTGTGAATCTGGGAACTTGGGAATATGTCTAACTACAGGTAAATAGATTCCATTGTGATATCCCCTAACTATGCTCCCTTTTAGCAAGAAATAGCAAAATTTAATGCATCACCCACTTTCCATAGAAATTGAATGGAATTTGACAGTGAGAATCTAACCAAGAACCCCAGCCCCAAAATGCATTTTGAGACGTTTTTTCCCTGTTTCTTGTTTTCAGCCTTGAAATGTACTTTGAAACTCTTCATTTCTCCTTTCCTACCAGGCACTTACATGAACAGTGCTCACTAATCTAATTATGCACTTGCTTAGAAGTTGCAGTGACCAATTTTGAAACAAACCAAACTTAGGAGACCGAGCTGCAGAATTCTTCTAATTGGGGGAAGTTACTAACAACCCACCACTATGGGGCGAAAGTCGGGATAACAGGAACCCAGCCTCTGAATGGGCAATTACTTAAGATAACCAGCAGAATGAGACAGGCCGAACTGCCACCTTCCTGCATTTGCCGTGTGTTTCCCACACCTTTTCCTTCTGAAAAGCCTTCAATCATCCCCAGAGACAGAGAGGGCTTCCTTGAGGCAGAAGCTTGGCTATCTCCCATCTGCCAGCATTTGATCAATAAAATTGCTTTCCTTTCACCACACCTGCTTCTCGTGTTTCCAGCCTCTGAGAGGGGAGCCGTCAGACTTGAGCCTGTTACAAAGGGAAACTTTCTTGCACTCCTCCAACTATGGATAAAGCCTGACTCTATCTACTACCCATCTCAGCACTGTTACCTTCATTGAAGAAAAAGCTGTTTGGATCCATCTGACTTTAGTCAGGTTGAAAGCTGAGAGGAAGAAAAACCACCATGATGAGGGTGGGAGTTAGAAGACCAAGAGGCCATGAGAAAAGGGAAGAGGAAAGAGCGGTCACAGAGGAAGGCTCTTATGCCTAACTGAGGTGGACACAGTGTGGATGACAGGAGACAGAAGACAGAAAGTGAATAATTGTTTCTACCATTCGTAGGATTTTGTGTACATGCCTGACTGTCTAATGATAAGACTCCTGAGGATGGACTCTCTGCCTAGCTTTTATTGCAATATCTTGTAAAAATACTTCCAGATTTAATGAAGTATCTGCAGAGACTAGATAGAAGAAATGGCATCTGAATCTGTAAGTAACTCTTTTGTTGTTGTTAGTAGTCTGATAAGAGGCATAGCCTGCAGTACATGAAATGAAGCAATATTCTCACCACACAGCAGGTGTGTTCCAGAAAAACCCTTCATTTCAAGTCTGCACCTGGCTTGGTCTGTGGAATTGACCAAGGTATAGGTATAAGTCTTGGGGAGGGCAACCAGCCTGATGGAGGGTAATGAACCAATTATTTCCTCAAGCTTTGCTAAACTTATGCTTTAGAAAGAACTATGCAAATAAAGAGACACTTCAACTTCAGAGAAATGACCCTTAATACAAATAATAATAATAAATAATGGACGACACCAAAGGAACATGTGTCTTTTCTTCTAGGCAACTTCTGTGTTTCTGTAAAGTTAGGTGTAAATTAAATATATTTTAAAAAGATAAAAGTATTTTCCTTTTTTTAATTTAAACTTTTCATTGAAGCATACATATAAAAAACATTATGCACATTACTAGTACAAAGCTTGATGAATCTTTCAAACTAAATATACCCGTGTAGCTGGAACCCAACTCATGAGACAGAACATGGCACACTCTCCAGAGCCTCCCATGTCTCCATCTAGTCACTGTCTAGCTGCCTCAAAAGAAACTCACCGCTAGGCTGACACCTAATACCACAAACTTGTTTTTGTGTTTTGAACCTGAGAGAAACAGAAACACATTATATATATTTGTCCTTTTTGCCTGGTTTCATCACTCAATACAATGTTTGTATGTAGTTTTAGATTGTTCCTTCTTATTATAGTATAACATTCCACTATATGAAAACAATAGAATCCCACTATTCTAATATCTATTTTACTATTTTATTATATCCCTCCTACTATTGATGGAAATTTTAGTTTCCAGTTGGGACTTTTAAGAATGGTGTTGCAATGACCATACCTACACATATCTTTTTGTGGATCTAAGGGTACATTTTCTTCACTACATGCCTAGGAATCCATACCTAGGAATAAAATAAAATGTGAGGGTTTTTTATATATATATATATATATATACACACACACACACACACACACACACATATACACACGTATATAATCCATATATAGGTATGCATACATACACATATATTTCTATATATAATCCATATATAGATATATATACACACATATATAACATATGTAACATAGTTATATATTATATACATATGTTACATATGATATATACATATATTACATATGTCATATATGATATATAGCATATACTATATTAATATATCATATATAGCATATGTAATATATGTGATATATCATATATAATATAGGTGATATAATATATAATTGTATGATATGTGTGATATGTAATATAATATATATTACATATATACCTATATGTGGATATATAGATGATATATTATATATGAAATATATGTTTTATAAATATGTTACATATATTGCATATTATATTACATATATTATATTGCATATATTACATAAATATAAATATTACATATTATATAAAATATTATATATAAAAATATATTTTGTATAATATATTTTATAATATAGACTATGTAATATATAATTATAATATGTTATATATTGTATAATATATTATATATTATTAGATACATATTATATATTACTATATTAATATATTATATAAATATATGTGTGTATGTATATCTATATATGTATTTGTATGTGTATATATAACATATAAAATATATGTGTTATATATAATATATATGTGTGTACATCTATATATAACATATATAAGTAATATATATTATGTAATATAAAATACAATATATATTGTATGTATGTATATTTATATAGACGATTACATATGTGTGTGTACATACATATGCACACATGCATACTTAGCTTTATTTGATATTGCCAGACTGGTTTGAAAATGCAAAATTGTAGGCATACACATTTCTGGAGTAATTGTGACCCATTTCACTAATTTTAAGGATTTTTTAAAATTTCTTTTAAAATCAATACTCAAAAAAAATTGAGGGGTTACAGTCATAAAATTGTTTTACATCTTGATTGTGGTAGTGATTAGATGTGACTGCACATTTGTTAAAACTTGTAGAAATGTATTACAAAATGGTGATTTTTATTTTATGAATTAGTTTATTGATTACCCAGTTGAGGAATATTTGGTTATTTCCTGTCTTGTCATTTACAATAACAGTTTTATGCTGCTATAAATATCTACGTTAGGTATTCGCGTGGACATATGCTTTCATTTCTTTAGGGTAAATACATACAAATGGGATTTCTGGGTCATACAGGAATGCATATTTAACTTCGTAAATAACTGACAAATTATTTTCTACAGCGGCTGTTCCATTTTGCATTCCCAAAAGCAATATATGAGAGTTTCAGTTGCTTAGCATACTTACCACCACTTAGTATTGCCAAGTTTTGTTTTCTCTGTTAGTTTCAGCCATGCTAAGGGGTATGTAGTGGTAGCTCTTCGTGGTTTTAATTTGGATTTTCCTAATGACTAATGAGGTTGACATCTTTTAATGTGCTTATTTTCTGTCCATGTTCCTTCTTTGGTAAACTGCTCAGATCTTCTGCCCATTTTTTATTGGGTTGTTTATTTCCTTATCATTATGTTTTGAGAGTTCTTTATCAGATATATGATTTGCAGATATTTTCTTCCAGACTGTGACTCATCTTCCCATTCTTGTCACAGAAGTTTTTTGCAAAGCAAAAATATATTATTTTAAATAAGTCAAGTTTATCAGTTTTCTTTTCTTTTCTTTTTTTTTTTCAAGACAGAGTCTGGCTCTGTTGCCCAGGCTGGAGTGCAATGGTACAATCTCAGCTCACTGCAACCTCCACCTCCTGGGGTTCAAGCGATTCTCCTACCTCAGCCTCTCTAGTAGCTGGGATTACAGGCGCCCACCACCACACCTGGCCAATTTTTGCATTTTTAGTAGAGACAGGTTTTCACCATGTCGACCAGGTGGTCTCAAACTCATGACCTCAGACAATCCACTCACCTCGGCCTCCCAAGTACTGGGATGATAGGCATGAGCCATCATGCCTGGCCCAGTTTTCTTTTTTATAGATCATAGTTTTGGTTTGTTGTTCTTATCTAAGATCTCTTTGCCTAACCTAAGGGCACAAACATTTTTCTCTTATGTTTTATTTTAAAAACTTTTTAGTTTCGTATTTTAAATTTAGACTTATAATTCATTTTGAATTTTTCATAAAGAATATAGACTGAAGTTCCATACATATACATGCAAACGTTAAATTTTTCTAGCACAATTTATTACAAAAATCTGTTCTTTCTTCACTGAATTTCCTTCACACTATTGTCAAAAATCAATCAGCCACATTTCTGCATGCCTATTTCTGGACTTTCTACTCTGTCTCATTTATCTCTCTATGTATCTTTTCTCCAGTACTACCTTATCTTGAATGTTATAGTTAGGTTATATTATAGTTAAGAATCATAGTATGTCTTAAAATCAGGCAGTGTAAGTTCTCCAACTTTATTCTTATTTCAAAGTTATTTTGGCTATATTGGACTCTTGTCCTTTTCATATAAAATTTGAGACTAGCTTATGGATATCTATAAAAAATCTTATGGAATTTTAATTGAGATTGCATTGAATCTGTAGACCTATTTTTGGGAACTGACAGCTTAAATATATTGCATCTTCCAGTCCATGAGCACAGTGTATCTTTCCATTGATTTGTGTCTTCACCGATAACTTTTATCAGTCTTTTGTAGTTTTCAGCATAGAGATCTTGCATATATTTTATTAGATTTATATTTAAGTATTTCATTCTCCTTGGTGATATTTTAAACAGTACTATATTTTTACTTTTGGTATCCAATTATTCATTATTAGCATGTAGAATTCTGGCTGACTTTTTTGTATATTGACAATGTGTGCTTAAATCTTGCTAAACTTATTTACCCATTGTAGCAAAAGAGAGGAGACAGAAAAAGGAACTGACCACAGCTTGGGAAGAATTCTCATTTAGAGATGGGAAAAAAGGAGCAACCCTTCAAGCCTGTAATCCCAGCACTTTGGGAGGCCGAGACGGGCGGATCACGAGGTCAGGAGATCGAGACCATCCTGGCTAACACGGTGAAACCCCGTCTCTACTAAAAAATACAAAAACTAGCCGGGCGAGGTGGCGGGCGCCTGTAGTCCCAGCTACTGGGGAGGCTGAGGCAGGAGAATGGCGTAAACCTGGGAGGCGGAGCTTGCAGTGAGCTGAGATCCGGCCACTGCACTCCAGTCCGGGCGACAGAGCGAGACTCTGCCTCAAAAAAAAAAAAAAAAAAAAAGAGCAACCCTGAAAAAGACAGAAAATGAATGGAGATAGGAACACAGTCAAGAGAAGGTGGCACCATTTCATATTCCCCCAACTCATGCAGTCTTTCACCAAACTCTTGAAAAGCTTGTAGTCTCTTTTATAAGGCATTACTGAATTACACCTTATTCCACTCCAATTTTGCTTAATATCTTTAAATTCTACCCCCTCTACTTACCCACCCTCCAAAATCGTTAAGTGCCTTTTGAGACCAGGGGAAAAGCCTTAAACACTGACTCATGGAACAAAAATCATCTCATTCTGTGACCCTCTACCCCTCCCTAAATATTTTCCTACAATTTTTACAGTATTGGAACAAGCCTGACTACTTTCACTTAATAGACACATATTCAGCATTTGTTATGTATATGCCACTTAGCAGGAGGCTGTGGATAGGAGGGATGCAGAGCAGGAATAACATTCAAAATAACCAGCAACTTGACCAACATGGGCTCTGGCAAAGCCATAGCCTGGGCAAGGACCCTGGAGAAACTGCTATGCCAGGTGTAAACCTTGTAGTTATTTGAATAACGTGATGTGAGGGGTCCTGGAGGAAGGGGACAGGGAGTTATCTGTGGAGGACTTGGGGCAGTGGCTATCTACCAAATGATATGGACATGTAACACTGTAATACCTGACATATCCCTATCCTCAGTGATCCCGGGAACTGGGAAGTTCATAGCAGTTGCTACTCAGCAAGACAAGACAATACACGAACTAATGATTACAATATCCTGCAGCCATAAGTGAAACAATTTTAGGATCCACTAAATTTATTACACCAAGGAGGAAGTTGAGCCCTGGAGATTCAGTCGTATATCAGGCTTGCAACTTCTCATTATTAGGTTATAGATTAACTCTCTTTCTCATTGTTCTTGTTCTGTAAATGACTAGGACAGACTGGAGACTAAACCTCTTTCCCTTCCAATCACTGATTTTTGTTACAGATTAACTGTCTCCTTTATTTTCCTGTACCTTACTCAAATCAGATGGTGCAAAGGATCCCATGACTGTTACATCTTCAATGTCAATGTTAAATATACCTTTCCAAAAAAAAGCTACCTGAACTAATCAGATTGTTATCATTATGCATTCAGCCATGTATAGAAAGATGATGAATTTCTGTTATGCTTTCCTAAATTTGGTCTCTATAAAGGATCCCAAACTTCTATACTTTAGAAGAATGACTTCAATTCTTTGGAATCTGTGTTTCCTGAGTGGCTGTCCTCAAAAACTTTATGTTTGAACAAACATAAATTCACTTTAAACTAAGTTCTGATCTTTTTGATTATTTTATCTCAGGTACAGCATCTAATGAGCCCTGAGAGGGCACAAGGAAAATATAATGGAGACTTGGGAGAGGTGGAGATCACTTCTTTTGGGAAGGAGAATAAGAATATTTGAGTTTAATTCCAAAAACAGGTGTATTTAGGTGTGGAAGCAGAAGCAGTGAAAATGAAGGGCATAGATTAAGCACAAGTCAAAAGGCAAAAATGCACTGTTTGCCTGTAACAAAGGAGCTCAGAAAGAGTAGCAAGAAATAAGACGGCAGGTAAAACAATCTGGAAAAAGGAATGAACAAATTGTGGGAGTAGAGCTAGATTCTTTTGATATTCATGAATATGTCATAGAATTTTCGAGCTGAAAGGGGGTTAGAGACCCTAAAGGCCAACCTTGCAACCTTTTGGTGGTAAAAATGGGGAAACTGAGGCCGAGAGGAAGGAGTACGTTAATATCAGAAGCCCAGAATTCTCATTTCAGAGCTTTCTCCCCCAGGTCTCATTTCTCTCCTCTTCTGGTTTTTACGGTGCAAAATAAATAAATGTCTGTAAGCAGCAGCTGCTGATGAGGAGCCTTTGATTTTTGACTTCTCCCTCAGAGGGCTGGCACAGTGCCTTACTTCCTAAAGAATGCATTCAAATAGGCCATACTCCTCAAGTTCCTGCTTTCTCTTCCGGTGTTTTAATAAAACTGAGAACGATAAGCGGATGCTCTGGTCTCTCTGCCCCTCCATAGCAAGCTGGAGGTTTTTCCTTCTATGAGACAACAGTAGCACCGCTTAGCTCTCTGTTGAAAGATTCAAATGCAATACACGTTATGTAAGCTCTGTTTTTCTCTCCTCATCTTGTCAGGCATGACACAAAGCTCTCATCCTGAAGGGTTTTCTCCCTTTCCCTTGCTCCTACTCCTACATTAGATGTGTTTCTTATTAAGCTGCATTCTCATCCAAGATATTATTCGGATTCATTTTACTTCCATTTTTTCATCTGTTCTATCAGTCAAGAGGAAAACAGATTAAAAGGCTGCTCTTAGAACAAATTGAACATCTCACAGTTTCAAACTCACTTACTGTGCCATCTCTTCCTGAGGATTTTCTGCTTGATGGACAGTAATCATAGTCTAGGACCGAATAACAGAACTGACTGAAATTTTTACCAAACCTTTCTCTAATTTTACTATTTTAACTGTCTAACATATAATTTTTCTGGACACAAGCTTTTAGCCTATTTTATACCCTTCACAACATGGTTTTGTTTTTTAAATATTGTTTCATATTAATAAAATGAAAAATAATTAGTGAGCCTCTAAATTTTTAATTATGTCAGCTGTCATTTAATGTATCTTTTCTATGACTACATGATAGACTTTACTAAATGCTAAACATGTATCAGCACATTTAGTTGCCATAATCAGTCTGCTGAGGTAGACACTTTGATTTTTTTCTTATGCAGGTGGGGAAACTGGAACTTAAGTATTTAAATATTCATGATGGTCTTCTAGCTAATAGGTAATAGAACCTGAATTTAACTCCAGACAGCTTGGGTCTCAAACTTTCACACATAAACATAACATTATTGAATCCCATTCCAAGTTGTCTTTCCTAGGCAGTCAATTACTTATGATTCTCTAAAAATTTACTCTGTAAATTGTATTAAAATCAGCAAAGTGATCTAGGGAAGAATAAGACTGTACTCTTTAAACAAACAAGCAATAAAACCTTTAAAAAACTATGACAAGAATAACACACAAAATTTCTGTTGATAAATATAATCATAAAACAGCTATTTTATTTTATTTTTAATTGATAAATAATAATTTTACATATTCATGGGGGTTCATAGTGATATTTTGATGCATACAATGTACAGTAATCAGTCTGGGTAATTAGTATACCCATCATCTCAAACATTTATCATTTCTTTGTGTTGGAAATGTTTAATATCTTCCCTCTAGCTATTTGAAGCTACATATTACTATTAACTATAGTCATCCTACAGTGGTATACAACATTAGAACTTGTTCCTGTTATCTATAATTTTGGGTTCTTCAACAAATATCTCCCTGTCCCTTAATTTCCCCTACCTTCCCCCTCTACAGTATATTTTGTTCTACGTTTTACTTCTGTGACATTAACTGTTTTTTAGCTTCCACATATAGGTGAGAACATTTGGTGTTTAACTTTCTGTTCCCGGCTTATTTCACTTAACCTAATATCATCCAGGTCCATGCATCTTGCCATGAATGACAGAATTTTACTCTTTTGATCACCAAATAGTATGATGGCATACGTATATCACATTTTCTTCGTTCATCTGTTGTTGGACACCTAGAGTCATTTCATGTCTTGGCTATTCTGAGTAGTGCTGCAATAAACATGGGGGTTCAAATGTCTTTTTGATATAATGATTTCCTTTCCTTTGGAAATTCTCAACAGTAGGATTGCTGGATCATATGGTAGTTCTATTTGTAGTTATTTTAGGAACCACCATACTGTTCTCCAATGAATTCGTTTTTCAGGAATTATAATTTTCTGATAATTCAGTGATCCAGGACCTCATCTCAAGCAAAAGCGGCTCCTGAAAAGCCATTTGCTATCCATAAATATCACAAGTCCACTTCAATGCAACTTTAATAAAAGAGCTATGGATCAAAGCCATTGCTATATGATTAATAACTTTTATTAATTACACCGGATTACATTTTGCTATCTAGTGTTTCCAACTTATAAGATAGTAAAAACTAGAAAATTAAAAAATGTGTACTGAGGAAGATACGGGAAGCGGATAGATAGAAAACAACAAGAAATCACAGAGGACAGTATGACAGTAGAGATGAGACAGAAAACTAAATCAAAGGATCCAACAAAGATATAACATCCTAGAGCAATTTAGAGAAGAAGACAATCAGCTTAAAATTCTAATGGTCACTGAGGAAGTCTGCATTACGTCACAGAAAAATGCACAATTTTGATGATGAAGGATCCAAATTATGCCCAAGAGAATTAAGTATAATTTTTAGCATTTTCATCAATTAGACCTGAGAAGACACAATGCATATTATTTATTTCTACATTTACATTTATATTTTTAGCATTATTTATTTTTCCTTTAGCAACTTTCAATTTATCCTCATATTTTTGATACAAATGTATTCTATGTTCTTCTTGAGTTCTACTCTCTCGCGTTTCAACTGCTTCTGTTGCCTGAAAAAATTATCCCTATGTGTTGGAATCTCTGCCTTGTGCTCCAATTTTATACAGAGCAAAGAGATATGGTAATTATATGATAAATTGGGCACAGTTTTCATCTACTCTATAGCAATATTTTTCTGGTCACTATTTTTTCAAATTTTGTTGATGCATAATATTTGTACATATATAGAGTGCATACAATATTTTATTACATAAATAGAATGAGTAACGATCAAGCAAGGGTATTTGGGATGTCTATCACCCCAAGTATTTACCATTTCTACGTGTTGGGAACATTTTAAGTCCTCTGTTCTAGCTATTTTTAAATACACTATACACTGTTGTTAACTATAGACATCTTAACATAGTATTGAATATTAGAACTTAGTACTTCTATTTGATTGTATGTTTGTACTCATTAAACAATCTCTCTTTATCCCCTCCTGACCCACACAGCCTTCTCATCCTCTGGTATTTACTGTTCTACTCTCTACCTCTGTGAGATCTACTTTTAGAACTCCCATATACAAATGAAACATGCAATATTTGCCTTTCTGTGCCTGGCTTATTTCACTTTACATAATAACCTCCAGTTCCGTCCATGTTTCAGTAAATGGCATACTTTCTTTCTTTTTTATGTCCAAATAGTGTTCCATTATGTATGTGTGTGTGTGTGTGTGTATATATGTGTGTGTGTGTGTATCCCATTTTGTTTACATATTTACCCACAGATAGATCCTTAGGTTGATTTTATGTCTTTGTTTTTTTAATAGTCCTGCAAGAAACATGGGAGTGCAGGTGTCCCTTTGATATACTGATTTATTTTCCTTTGGATAAATTAGTTAAATTACTGGACCATATAGTAGTTCTATTGTTTTTGTTTTTTGCTTCTTTAGGGACAGATTCTTGCTCTGTCACCTAGGCTGGAGTGCCTTGGACCGATCATAGTTCACTGTAACCTCAAACTCCTGAATTTAAACATTCCTCTTGACTCAGCCTAATGAGTAGCTAGGACTGCAGGAATGCACCACCATGTCTGGCTATTTTTTAATTATCATTTTTTGTGGAAATGAGGTCTGGGTGAGTTGCCCAGCCTGGTCTTAAACTCCTGGCCTCAAGTGATCTTTCTGCCTCAACCTCTCAAAGTGCTGGAATTACTGGCGTAAACCACAGTGCCAGTCCTGGTAGTTCTATTATACTTCTAGATATTTGAGAAATCGTCATACTGTTTTCCATGTGGCTGTACTAATTTACATTTCCACCAAGAATGTATAAGATTTCCTTTTTCTTTGCATCTTCTCCATCATTTGTTACTTTTTTCTTTTTAGTAATAACCATTCTAACTGGTATAAGATGATGTTGTTGTTTTGATTTGTATTTTACTGACGCTTAATGATGTTAAGTATTTTTTTATATATCTGTTGGCCATTTGCATGTCTTCTCTTTTTTTTTTTTTTTTTTTTGAGACAGAGTCTCGCTCAGTCACCCAGGCTGGAGTGCAGTGGTGCGATCTTGGATCACTACAACCTCCGCCTCCTGGGTTCAAGGGATTCTCCTGCCTCAGCCTCCCGAGAAGTTGAGACTACAGGTGCATGCCACCACGCCCAGCTAACTTTTGTATTTTTAGTAGAGACGGGGTTTCACCATGTAAGCCAGGATGGTCTCAATCTCCTGACCTTGTGATCTGCCTGCCTGGGCCTCCCAAAATGCTGGAATTACAGGCGTCAGTCACCGTGCCTGGCCCCCTTCATATCTTCTTCTGAGAAATTTATATTGATGTCCCTTGAACACGTTTTAATGGGATTATTAATTTTTTTTTTTTTTTTTTTTTTTTTTTTTTGCTGTTGAGTTGTTTGTGTTGCTCGTATATTCTGGATGTTAGTCCCTTGTTGGATGGATACTTTGTAAATATTTTCCATAATTCAACAGGCTGTCTTCTCACTGTGTTGATCATTTCATTGGCTGTGCAGAAACTTTTTAATTTAATATAGTTCCATTTGTCTATTTTTGGTTTTGTTGTCAGTGTTTTGGAGGTCTTAACCATGTAAAATCTTTGCCAAGACCAGTGTCCTAAAGCATGTTCCCTACGTTTTCTTCTAGGAATCTATAGGTTTTAGGTTTTAGGTTTTAGCTTTAATCTATTCTGAGTTGATTTTTGTATAAGGTGTGAGATAGTGATCTAGTTTTATTATTCTGCATACGGATGTCCAATATTTCTAGCATCATTTATTTAAAAATGATGTCCTTTTACCAGGAAATGTTCCTGGATCCTTTGTCAGAAATCAGGTGTAAATACATAGTTTTATTTCTGGGTTCTCTATTCCATTCCATTTGTCTATGTGTTTGTTTTTATACCAACACCATGGTTGCTATGCTCTTAGAATATACTTTGAAGTCACGTAGTATGATGCCTCCAGCTTTGTTCTTTTTTTTTTTTTTTTTTTTTTTTTAGGATTGTTTTGGCTATTGAGGGTCTTTTTTGCTTCTATACAAATTTTAGAATTTTCTATGTCTGTGTAGTATTGTCATTTTCACAATACTAATTCTTCCAATCCATGAGCATGGAATGTTTTCTCCATTTAGTTTGTTTTTTTTCAGGTTTTTTCATCAGTGTTTTACTGTTTTACTTCTAAGGATATTTTACCTCCTTGATTAAATTTATGCCTAGATATCTTTTTTAGCTGTTATAAATGGGATTGCCTTCTTAATTTCTTTCTGAATTAGTTCATTATTGGTATATAGAAATGCTACTCAACCTTGTATGATGATTTTTGTATCCTGTAAGTTTACTGATTTTATCAGGTCTCAGAGTTTTATGGTGGAGTCATTAGGTTTTTCTAGATATAAGATTATATCATCTGCAAAGATGTGCAATTTAACTTTCTTCTTTTCAATTCAGATGCCTTTTATTTCTATCTCTTGCATGATTGTTTTGGTTAGGACTTCTAGTACTTTGTGGAATAGGAGTGGTGAAAACTGGCACCTCTGTTTTATTCCACATCTTAAGAGACAAGGCATCCAGCTTTTCCCCATTCACTATGGTGGTAGCAGTGTGCTAATATATGGCCTTTATTATGTTGAGGTATGTTCCTTCTATGCCTAGTCTATTGACAGTATTTATCATGAAGAGATATTGAATTTTATTAAAAGCTTTACTTTGTATCCATTGAGATGATCATATAATTGTTGTCTTTCTGTTAATGTTATAAAACACATTTATTGATTTGCATCCATTGAAGCATCCTTGCCTCTGTGAGATAAACTTCACTTGATCACGATGTATTATTTTTTTTTATGTGCTTTCGGATTTGGTTTGCTGTTATTTTGTTGAATATTTTTGCATCTCTGCTCATCAGGAATATTGGCCTGTAATTTGATCATTGTTGTATCTTTGTCTGGCTTTGGTGTCAAGGGAATGCTGGCCTTGTAGAATGAGATAGGAAGAATTCTGTCCTCTTCAATTTTTTGAAATAGCTTGAGGACAATTAGTGTTAGTTCTTTGAAAGTTTGGTAGAATTCAGTAATTAAGCCACCATTTTGTAGACTGCTTTGGATGGTTTTTTGTCAGGAAACTTTATTACTGATTCAATCTCATTACTCATTGGTCTGTTCAGGTTTTCTATCTCTTCCTAATTAAATTTTGGTAGGTTGTACACATCAAGGAATATATTCATTCACTCTAGGTTTTCCAGTTTGTTAGTGTATAGTTGTTTGTAAGACTCTCTGATGATCTTTTGTATTTCTGTGGTATCAGGTGTAGTGTCTCCTTTTTCATTTGTGATTTTGTTTATTTGGTTGTTTTTTTTGTTTGTTTGTTTGTTTTTTTCATGATTAGCCTAACTAGTGGTTTATCAATTTTGTTTATGTTTTAAGAAAACACATTTTTTGTTTCATTGATTCTTTGTATTTTTTAGTTTCTATTTCACTTAGTTATGCTCTGACCTTTATTGTCTCTCTCCTTATATTGGGAGATTTGGCTTATTCTTGTTTTCCTAGTTCCTTGAGGGGCATTGCTAGATTGTTTATTTGAAATCTTTTGATTTTTTTCAACATAGGCTTTTATCGTTATAAACTTCCATTTTACAACCACTTTTGCTGTATCTTACGTGTTTTTGGAGGTTGTATTTCCATTTATGTTAGTTTCAAGAAATTATTTTATTTGCTTCTTCATGTCTTCCTTGATTCAATAGTCATTTAGGAGCATATTGTTGAATTTCTGTGTGTTTGTGTAGTTTCCAATGCTCTTGTTATTGATTTCTAGTTTTATTCTATTATGGTATGAGAAGATATTTGATATGATCTCGATTTTTTAAAATATTAGCCAGGCACTGTGGTTCACGCCTGTAATTCCAGCAGTTTGGGGAGGCTGAGGTGGGTGGATCACTTGAGGCCAGGAGTTTGACACCATCTGGCCAATATGGTGAAACCCCATTGCTCTTAAAAATACAAAAATTAGTTAGGTGTAGGGGCAAGTGCCTATAGTCTCAGCTGCTTGGGAGACTGAGGCATGAAAATTGCTTGAACCCAGGAGGCAGAGGTTGCAGTAAGCCAAGATTGCATCACTGCACTCCAGCATGGGCAACAGAGCAACACTGTCTAAAAAAAAAAAAAAAAAAAAAAGTTGAGAACTTATCCTGGAGAATGTTCCATGTGCTGATAAGAAGAATGTGTATTCTTCAGCTGTTGCATAAAATGTTGGGTTCATTTGATCTAGAGCCAAGTTTAAATCCAGTGTTTCTCTCTCTGTTTTCTGTCTAAATGATCTGTCTATGGCCAAGGGTTGAGCGTCAAAGTCCCCAACTATTATTGTGTTGGAGTCTGTGTCTCCCTTTAGGTCTAATAATATTTTCTTTTCATATCTGACTGTTCTGATGTTGACAGCATATATGTTTAGAATTGTTATATTCTCTTGCAGAATTGATCCTTTTATCAGTATGTGATGACTTTGTCTTTTTACTGTTTTTAACTTAATGTCTGTTTTGTCTGATATAACTATTCCCACTTGCCTTTGGTTTCCATGTGCATGGAACATCTTTTCCCATTCAGCTAGTCTATGTCTTTTAAGTGGAAAGATTAACTGGTTTACATTCAAGGTTACTATTGATACATGAGGGCTTATTCTTGTTATTTTTATTAATTTATGGTTATTTTACATATTCTTTGCTCCTTTCTATTTTTTTATTACTGTTGCTTAGTGGATTTTTGTAGTCGTAACATTTCAGTCCTTTTTCTTTCTTATTTTTATTTTTGTTCTACCAATGGGTTTTATACATTGTGCGTTTTCACGATGACAGATATTGTCCTTTCACTTCCAGGTATAAGACTCTCTTAAGCACTTTTTGTAGGGCTGAGGTAGTAGTAATAAATTCCTTTATATTTTATTTGTCTGAGAAAGAATTTATTCCTCCTTTATTTAACTCTTCTGGGTATAGTATCTTTGGCTGACAGTATTTTTTCTTTCATCACTTGAAATACAAAATCCCATACTTTTCCAGCCTGTAAAGTTTCTGTTGGGAAATCTACTGTTAGTCTGATAGGGGCCCCCTTAACTTTAACTTGCTGTTTCTAGAATTCTTTTTTTTTTTTGCCTTTGACTTTTGACTGTTTGACTACAATGTGCCATTAAGGTTTTTATTTTAATCGTATCTAAGAATTTCTGAGTTTCCCATATCTGGATATCTAAATCTTTTGATAGAATTTTTTAGGTATTAATTGATTAGATAGTTTTTCTATCCCTTTTGTTTTCTCTTCACCTTATGGGACACTAAAAATTCAAATATTTTGTTGCTTTATCGTGTCCTATATGTCATGTTCATTTTTTAAAAAATTTTATCTAACTAGATTATTTCATAAGACCTCTCTTCAAGTTCTGAAATTATTTCTTCTTCTTAATCTAGTCTATTGCTGAAACTTTCAGATGCATTTTGCATTTCAGTTAACAAGTTATTTTGTTTCAAAATTTCTATTTTTTTTCATGTTACCTACCTCTTTGGTAAATTTCTTATTCATATCCTGAATTGGTTTTCTGATTTATTTGTATTGATTTTCTGTATCCTCTGATATCTCACTGAGCTTCTTTAGTATCATTGTTTTAAATTCTTTTTCTGGGTTGTTATAACATTTTTATTGGAATCTGTTGCTGGAGAATTGTGTTGTTTTGGAGATGTCATCTTTCCTTGATTTTTCATGTTTTTGAGTCTTTAGGTTGATATCAGCACACTTAGTATAACAGTTTTTATTTGTTTCATAGAGGAGGACTTTTTCCTGAAAATTTATCTAATTTATCTTTGGTATTGGTTAGGTAGGGCACTTCGACTTTGCCTCTGAGTGTGTTCAGTAGTGTAGTCTTTGTATGATTTCTTTGACTGTAAACAAAGTCAGTGGTGTCTGTGATTTCCTCAGTGGCTTAAGGTGAGATTGTTAGTAGAGGCTGTGGTGAAGTTTTGCTAGGGATAGGGATGCCAGGTGGGCCTGTCTTCAGGCCCAGTGGTATTAGCAGCAGGTCAAGCATCTTTGTTTTGGGGCCCCATGGTGGCATATGCGGGCACTGGTGTTAGCATGCCCAAGCAAGCTAGGGCATGCTATTCTTGGGCCTTCAGGCAGCTTCCTTGGGTGTCTGCAGTGACAACAGCAGACCAAGCTAGTGGGTGGGTTTTCAGGTTCCTGGGAAGTGAATGTCGCATGGACAATGGTAGTAGAAGTGGCAAGACAACCCTCTGCCTGCCAAGTAATCCATGTTGGTGTTGGTAATGGCTGTGGCGGGCTGCACAGGCCAGTCTGCAAGCCCTCGAGTGGTACATTCAGGGAGATACCTACTATGATGGTAACTGCAGGTTGAGCTCAGCCTCAGGGCCCTGGGGGAAAAAAAATGCTCTGATGCCAGTGGCAGACTGAGCTGGAGAGTCCCTGAGTCCTGATGATATGATTGACCACTGAAGGGTTGGTGGGGCCAGGCTCAGCAGACCTGTTCTCCAGCTTCCTGGTGGTGCATGCAAGTACTGGCTGTAGTATGTGGGGATACTTTAATCTCCAGGTCCCCAGAAAAATGCTTCAGTGTGAGCAGCAATGGCTATGCTGCAGCCCTTGAACTAGAGAGTAGGGGGTTGCTTTCACTGGCAGTAACCATATGCTGGTGGCTAAGGAATGTGTCCTTCACTTCTGCTTCGGGTATTTCTTGGCATTTCTCTGTTGAATTTCAGTGTTCTCTTGTAGATGATCTAGTTAAAATGTAATTTTCTATTCACTATTTTGTTTCTTCTTGGTAGAGGATGTGAGTACAAGATGCTTGTAGTCATCCAT
Source organism: Trachypithecus francoisi (assembly GCF_009764315.1). Lineage (NCBI taxonomy): Eukaryota > Metazoa > Chordata > Mammalia > Primates > Cercopithecidae > Trachypithecus > Trachypithecus francoisi. The sequence continues at coordinate 115,497,062 of NW_022681458.1, forward strand.
CTTGAAGCCCCTTCTCATGTTATTTATTAATTACCTCTACATTATCTGCTTCTTAATTTGAAACTGTGTATAAAAGCTATTGTTACTAGCTCACATATTATTGAAACCAAGAAATTGGATTTTGTACTACAGACTGTGGCCCTCAAGCTCACCTTGGAGAAGCATTCTTTGTGGAATCTTTTAGAGATTGGCAGCCTTGAGAATCCTTATACTGTACTTCCTCCTCTGTGCCTGTAGTCCTTCCATCTTTTTTGTTGTTCAGAGTTTCAGCTCTCTCCTACTTTCATTAAAGAAGAAACTTGTGTTTTTGCATGTCATTTTTGCATTTGGGTGATTTTGAAGAGGAGAAATGGGATATATTTACTTCATGCCATTATCTTCAAGCTGGAAGAGACACTAATCATTTTCTGAAGAATCAGCATTGTAAACAACAAAACCATCTAAAACTTGAGCATTTAAAAAATCTAGATGGTTGCTGGCTTGCAGAGGTATGAAGTATGGCAGTAGCCCGAACCTTTCGAATTATGAAATTTTGCCTGGTCTACAAGACAGAAGCCATTCCACTTTTATTAGTGCCTTCCAAGAATCCCACATATACCTGAAATTTTATCAAGAAAGGATGAATATTAGCAACATTATTTTTTTAACTGGGGAAACTGAAATACAGAATGTTTAGAAGAAATGCTCCAAACCACTCACAATGAACAGATTTCTATAGCATGTTTACTATGAGTATTTAGTATAATTCTCAAAAAAGCCTTTCCATATTGGGATTATTTTCTCAATTTCACAGATGTGCAAATTGAGGCTCATAGAAAGAAGCAATTTTCCCATGATACTTTAGATAGTAAGTAGCTTATTTGTGGTTCAGATATAAAAATAATCATACCTGCTTCTCTTCTAAATTCTCAGGCAATTGACAACAGGTGTCAACAAATGAAGATTTTCATCAACCATATTTTGCTGGAGGATATGTCTTAGTCCTCCTACTACATACATAATCTAGATCACAGGACCTTCTGGACCAAACCAAAAGCTATAGAGCAAAATCTGGGCATATCCATTGAACCGTCTGCAGGGCGACTTGCACCTGCATCAAACCCCATTGAGAGAACAGATTCAAGAGAGGTGTAAAGTGTCAAGCCTCAGGACTGCACCCGGAGCATGCTAACTCCATTGAAGCAGGAGTAGAGAGAGATTCAGTAAGTAAATCTGAGAGAAAAAATAGGCTAGAACTGGGGCTACCCACAGGTAATGATGTTTACCCCAACTCCACCAATTATTTACCACCCCTTTTCCATATGGGCAGAGGAAAGGATAGTGGTGGAGAGAGAGACGGAATACTCCTTTGTTATTGTGCTGGCGAAGATATGGAAGTTTCCTCACCTTTCTAGGAACAGGAGAAAAGGGTATCAACACATTTGTAAGAAAGATCTACTGTTTTCAAAGTCAGTGAGTCATCGATTGCCCTGTAACTGCCACCCTCACCCACTCTGGAAGAAAAAAAACTGAAACATTTAGCTCTTGTCTTTAATTTCCAGTCTTCACCACTGATTAAAACCAGTCATTAAAAATGGCTGGAGAAGAGGAAGTCTAATTCTTTTTTTTTTTTTTTTTTTTTTTTTTTTGAGACGGAGTCTTGCTCTGCCGCCCAGGCTGGAGTGCAGTGGCCAGCTCTCAGCTCACTGCAAGCTCCGCCTCCCGGGTTCACGCCATTCTCCTGTCTCAGCCTCCCGAGTAGCTGGGACTACAGGCGCCCGCCTCGTCGCCCGGCTAGTTTTTTGTATTTTTTAGTAGAGACGGGGTTTCACCGTATTAGCCAGGATAGTCTCTATCTCCTGACCTCGTGATCCGCCCGTCTCGGCCTCCCAAAGTGCTGGGATTACAGGCTTGAGCCACCGCGCCCGGCCGAGAAAGTCTAATTCTTAAGAAGAAGATTGTTATTGGGACTCTGATTGATCTCCCACCACTTACAACAGTGCCTTGGTTATAGTAGAAACATCAGCACTCTCCCATGTCATTCATTCTGTTTAGTAGTTAACCTGGGTCTCACGCTCTATCTGTCCCTTCCCTGGAAGGCAGACAAATTATCTGATGTTTTCCTCTCTTTCCATCTCTAGAACACTGCCACCAGGTCCCTTCCCTTCCCCTCTTTGTTCAACTGTCTTCTTTTTAAACTAGCCAATTTCATTTCCTTTTCTTTCTTTTCCCCAGTCTATTATTTTCTTCCAAGCACATTTCCTGTTTGTTCCATTGAATTCCTGCCTATGATCATCTTGAATAAAATTCAGCTTTCTCTCTTAATAAACCAGCTACATAGCACATTCTATTTACAAAATCCTTTTAAGTATGTCTTTCTTAATAATCCTGGGAAGTGATTAAATTGGGTTAAATCTACTTTTCCTGGTCTCTTCCCTTACATCCTTTCACAAATCTCTTCACAGATTTTTATTGTTTGTTTTCAAATTCATCATGTTTTGCCTGTCTGTTTCTTCCAATGCATGGTCTCTAGCTTTTTTAGGTAGATCTTCGTGGGCATCTGCTCTAGGGTCAACTCTGTGGAACTGTAGTTTCCCCAAGCCTCAGCACCCTCTGGGTACCTATCTGGGAACACTAGTATTCATAATTAGTTTTTCTGGCTCATTTCTCCAAACTGACAGGGATGAGCCCTCACTCTGTGAAAATTCCCCCTGAAGGATTTTTGGAAGCTCCAGAGGCAGGTGCAACATATGTTGCCCCTTCCTGGATCCTGTCACTCTGCTGGCCATGACCACTTTCTCCTGATGCTCTCCTGGGTGTGTTCTTCACTTCTCTGCTCTTTAGGGTGCAGCAGCAATTCCCTGGAAGTGGATGTTGTGGCTCCATTTGGCACACAAGGCAGTAGCATTGCATTGTACTCCTCCTCTGACTGCCGAAGTCTCCCTTGCTGGTCCCCGAGCTCCGCATGTCTCTTCTGGGGGCACCGTGAACATCCCCAAGTCAAACATGCTCTATGGCATATGGAGAATGATAGAGAAGGACTCCTCATTTTGTTCAGTATTAAGGTCTCACTGAAGTGTTCCTGGGTAACTGTATCAGTTTGCGAGGGTGGACAAAACAGAATACCACGACTGGATGGCTTAGACCCCAGAGGCCACAAGTCCAAAATCAAGGTGTCTGCTGGCTTGGTTTCTCCTGAGATCTTTCTTCCTGGCCACCTTCTCTCTGTGTCTTCACATTATTTTTTCTCTACACATATGCAGTATGCACGTATCCGGTGTCCAAATTTCCTCTTTTTATAAGGACACCAGTCAGATTTGACTAGAGTCTACCCTGAAGGCTTCATTTTAACTTGCTTACCTCTACAAAGGCTCTGTCTCCAAATATGATTACATTCTAAGGTACTGGGAATTAGGATTTCAACATACAAATTTGGAGAGGGCACAATTCAGCCATATCAGGTATCAGTGAAATTTAGAATATAGAAAAATTGTTCTTCCTTTTCTTCTCTCCTTGATATAGATGCGCATTTGAAGTCAAGTGTTTGGTAACTTCTCTGGCCTCCCATCACACACCCATCACTGAGAATTCCTATGCACCTCTGAAAGCTAGGAATGGGTTACTCCTGTGTTGGTTGTGGCTTCCTCTTTCCAGAGACCCCCACAGATGCCACACTAAATGCTGTAGGTGTAGCCAGTATATTCAGCACACATATCCAGACACACAAGAACCCTCCACAATGGAGGACATTTGGACTTAAAATGAATCACTGGTAACTGTGTCACAGGGATGATGCTCAGCAGACATTGAAGACTGTGAGCTCCGCAGCCACACTTGATGAGTGCACATCCTGATTCTGCCTAACTTCTTAGCTGTGTGTCCTTGGGCAATCTACTTGACTTCTCTGTGCCTTACTTCCCTTGTCTCCAATATATATTTGACAAAATAGTACATATTTCAAAGTGTTCTTGTGAGGGCTTAATGAGTTAACACACACAAAAGAATACTTAGAACAAAGTAGGGTATATAGAAAACAATCACTAAAAGCTATCTCTTATTACTGTTATTTAACTGCCATGGTGGGTGGGCAGGTCCCTATGATAATAAATATATGTGAAGCAATTGCATTATTATTATAACACTAATTTCCCACATTTTCATGTTCATTCAGTTCTTACATATATTTCTCTTAATCCACCAAAAAAACAGCATTGTTCATCCTATTTTGTCTATGAGCAAACCAATAACCAGAGAGTTTAAGAAATGTGACCAAAGTTACACAACTAATGTGCAGAATAACTTAAGATCTCTCTCTCTCTCTCTCTCTCTCTCTCTCTCTGTCTCTTCCCCCTGCCCCTCTTTCTCCCTCTCCCTCTCCCTCTCTCGACTTTATTACCTTGTCTTGTAATTAGTACTATCTCCAAACTCCCTATCCCTTCTGCTCCAAAACAACTCCATCTCCTATGGATAAATGTGATCTTACTTGGTTGTCTTTCATTGTGTCATTTTAATTCTGTGCTTTAGGCATTAATTTAGAAAGTGCTGGAGGCCAGTTTGGCTGGAACACATCAAACAAGTCTGTGAACAAACAAACACAGAGGATATTCTCCCAGTGTGAATGGAAAGATATCCAGCAACCCTCAGCTGTGCTGACTGAATGTACCCTGTGTGCTCAGACCACTGCTTTACACCAGGAGTTAGCAAACTTTTTATGGAAGCGGAAAGAGAGTGAACATTTTTGGATTTGCAAGTATTCAGTTCTGCTTTTGTAGCTCAAAAGCAGCCACAGATAACACACAAATAAAAGGCCATGAAAATGTTCCAATAAAATTATTTATAAAAGCAAACAATGGACTGCATTTGACCCATTTACCAAACCCTGCTTTATACACATTTCTGAGTTTAATTTTCATCATATCCCTACATATTTTTCCTGTTGATTATTGTTTTAATGTGTGGAAATGAACTCTATGGATCGAATTAGGGTCAGAGGGGAGGAAAATCATAGGAACCTCAGTCTTGGGAATGGGAATTCTTTTTATTGTTGGAGGATGTTTCATGCCTGGACTTCCTACTGTCCTCCCTCTATTCACATTAGCCTGCATATCCGCACAGTAGTTTATGGTAGATTCAAAGCCCTTTAATAGACGACCAGACTAAGAGTTTTGAGGTGCTTCCTAGAAGATGACAATGATGTTGTTACTTACTGTTACTTGTTTGGCTCACAAGTTCAGTAGTTAAGAATCTGTTTATGTCTTTCTAGGTACTTCTGGTGAAAACAGGGAATGATCCACAAGATGCAGAAACTTCATCGTTACCTTTTAGTTTATAGTTAAAAACATAAGGTTTGGAGTGATACAGTCTTACTTGGTTTTCCGTAAAACAAAGATACTACTATTTACTATGTAGAATTGTTATAAGGAGACAATGAAAAAAATGTTGGTTGAACACTTAATATACAGTTTAGAATATAATACATGCTATCAAATGCAACAATCATTACTTATTTTTTTTCCTTCTCTCTCATCTCAGGTTCTGCCCCTCACCCTCACCAGTGCTAGGCTGCTACTTGTCAATCCTCATTTTGGGATATTAGCTGAGCTTGAGATTTCTCAGCTTCCACATGGTTGATATCCTGAGCTGGACAATTCTTTGTTGAGGGGCTTATCTAGGGCATTTGGGGGTGTTTAGCAGCATCCCCCCTGGCCTGTATACATACACTACATGCCAGTGTACGTTTCCAGTTGTGAAACAAATATGTTTCCAGACATACCAAATTTCTTCTGCAGAACAAAATTGTCTCTGGTTGAGGAGTAAGGGCCTCACTCACAGTGAGCTTCTTTCTCCCATCTCCACTCCTCTATCCTCCAGCAGCCAGGTGAGGTCTGCCTGGCCTCTGCTTCCATCCCCGGTGATTGGATTAGAAGCAAGAACCTAACCTAAGACAAACCATTCAAGTTTTACCTCTTGAGAATATTAAATTAAAATTGAGAACAAGTCATGCTGTTCCATCAGGAATCTTGCTCCAAGGAGATAGTGACTTGGTAGTAAGGGAAAGCATCTTAGCTTCACTTCTTCTCAAAAACACAGAACCTCAGTCTGCAGAAACACAGCATGACCCTCAGGAGCAGACAGGAGAGATGCAGGTGAGGCCCCAGGCAGGGTTTCCTTTAGGTCCTAGGCCTTGGAGAGGCCTGATGATCTTTCTGTCCTGGGTTCAGTGAACTATTACAGAATCTTCCCAATACATCCACAACACACTCCCACTTTCTTTTTTCTTGAATTCAGTTGTATAGCTTTCTCTTGCTTGCAAACAAAAGAGCCTTCACCGAAACACTATTCAGAGGATTGTTGGGGGTTTAGAGGGACATTAAATAGGACTCATTTCCTCTTCTTCTAAACTTGAAATTGCAGTCAGAATTCAATCAGGAAAAAAAAGAAACACTAGCAATTTCAAAAAAAAGATAATTTAATATGATAATTAGGTTACAGAGGTGCTGGAGAAATGAAAAGCCCACTATGAAAGAATCAAATGGTTTATTATGTAAGAAAACCACTATTATACTATGGTTCACTGAGTTAATGTTCTCAACTATTTTCCCTCCTTGTGTTTACAACTTTCTTATGGCCTCATCACTGGTAGGGTGCATACCTCACCCTTTGTTTTAGACTTAGCTGTTTCACTTATGTTGGTCAATAACATGTAAATAGAAGTAAAACTTTGCCAGTTTTGAGCCTAGATCCTAAGAGGCCTCACAAGACTTTCAGTTTTGAATCTGATGTGTAAAAAGCTTGAAAATAGATACTCCTGTTTTACCATAAGAAAAAACTGGACAAACTGAAAATCAATTACTTTTCTAGGACTAATTAGAAAAAATAATGATGTTTCAAAGCCGACTAACACCCAAAATTTGTAGACACAGGTACACCCATAGGGCTACACCTGAAATCTGCTTGCCTAGAACAAAAGCCACTGGAAACATACAGTGATGGGAACATGAACATGATAATTTGGAGGAATTGCTGGAGGCTGAGCGGGACTAGCTTGAGAATGAGATAATCCTGAGGTCTATTGTCTCGGGGAGTCCCCACAGTCTTATGAGTTTGTCTCCAAGAATCTCACCAGGTTCTCATAGTGAAGACAGGAGAAAGAGCCCCTTGTGGCTTAGGCAGCTAACGAGGAAGAACAATCATTATAAAATATTCCAAGAGCATTCTTCATGATGTAGGCCTACTTTCCAGGGTACGAAGATTTTTCCAGAGCCTTATCCTAATTTGGGGAGGACATTCTTCCCACTCCAGTTTGATTCAGCATTCCTATTTCACCTAAGGGGATAAAAATATAATTCATAGGCCGGGCGCAGTGGCTGAAGCCTGTAATCCCAGCACTTTGAGAGGCCGAGACGGGCGGATCAAGAGGTCAGGAGATTGAGACCATCCTGGCTAACATGGTGAAACCCCGTCTCTACTAAAAAATACAAAAAACTAGCCGGGCGAGGTGGCGGGCGCCTGTAGTCCCAGCTACTCGGGAGGCTGAGGCAGAAGAATGGCGTGAACCCGGGAGGCAGAGCTTGCAGTGAGCTGAGATCCGGCCACTGCACTCCAGCCTGGGTGACAGAGCGAGACTCCGTCTCAAAAAAAAAAATATATATATATATATATAATATATATATATATATATAATTCATGAGCGGTAAAGGAAATATTTTGAGAACACTGCAGCCAAGGAAAAGAGTAACGGGGAGTAGAAAAAGCTATGCAACTAGAGAAACACTTGCAAAAGTCACAGTCCAAGACTCAGGAAATTAAGTTTCACTAAATTCTAAGAAGTCAGAATTTAATAAAAATGTTATATAATGTTCTCCGTCCCCTATACTTTACCACAACGCCAATAGGGCTCCAGTATAATAAAGTGGATTACAGCTGAAAGAGCTGCAGGACACAGACTCTTTCTAAGAAGGGGCACTTAGGGAAGCCCAAAGTCAAGAGGAGAGACAAAAACATGGACACTAAAGAAACTTGAAGCACTAGAACTTGTAGCTATAGAGAACATTCAATCCAGCACAACTAGCCGGCTTAATATAAATTCTCACAGTAAAGACTTATTCGCCTCAGTTTCTAATACCTAAAACAATGTATCTGGCTTTTAGGAAACACTACAAGGCATGCCAAAAGCCAAAAAAATAAAAAACACCACATATGAAACAAAGCAATCTTCAGAACCAGACTTAGATATTACATATATATTGAAATTATGAGATGAAAAATTTTAAAAAGCTATGATGAATATGCTACATGCCCTAATGGAAAAAGATACAAGATACATGAAGAGATGTGTAATGTAAGCAGAGAGATTAAAAAAACTAAGAAAGAATCAAAAGAAAATATAAGAAATCAAACACATTGTAACAGAAATGAAGAAAGGCTTCACAGTAGACTCAGCACACCCAAGCAAATAATCAATGAGCTTGACAACAAGTTAATAGAAAATCCCCAAACTGAAATGCACAGAGAAAAAAATTAAAAAGCCAAATATAACAACAGAATTATGGACGATTTAAACAAGATACCAGAAAAATAAGAAAGAAAGAACAACGCAGAAGAAATAGTTGAAGTAATACTGGCTGAAAACATTTTATTAATAGGCACCAAGGCACAGATCCAGGAATTCTAGAGAATATTAAGCAGAATTAATAGGAAAAACAAAACCAAACCCAATATCTGTGATATTAAAAAAAAACCTAGACATATCACATTTAAATTGAAAACAATCATCTGATCTTCAACAAGACTGACGAAAGCAAGCAATGGGGAAAGGACTTCCTATTCGGTAAATGATGCTGGAATAACTGGTGAGCCATATGCAGAAGATTGGAGCTGGACTCTCGACCTTTCATCACATACAAAAGTTAACTCAAAATGGATTAAAGATTTAAAAGTAAGACCTCAAACTATAAAAATCCTGGAAGATAATCAAGGAAATACTATTCTTGACATCAGCCTTGGCAATATATTTTTTTGGCTAAGTCTCCAAAAGCAATTGCAACAAAACCAAAAACAGACAAGTAGGACTTAATTAAACTAAAGAGCCTTGCACAGTAAAAGAAACTATCAACAGAACAAACAGACAACCTGCAAAATGGGAAAAGTTACTCTCAAACTATGCATCTGATAAAGGCATAATATACAGAATCTATGGAGAGCTTAAATCAATAAGGTAAAACAAACCCCATTAAAAAATGAGAAGACATATCTCAACAGACCACAAAAGTGGTCAAAAAACACGAAAAATGTTCACCTCACTAATCATCAGAGAAATGCAAATCTCTCACAATAAGATACCATCTCACGTCAGTCAGAATTGCTATTACTAAAAAGTCAAAAAACAACAGGTGCTGACAAGACAGTAGAGAAAAGGGAATGCTCATACACTGTGAGCTGGAATGTAAATTGGTCCAGCCACTGTAGAAAGCAGTCTGGCAACTCCTTGAAGAACTTAAAAACAGAGTTACCGTTTGACTTAGCAATCCCATTACCGGATATATGCCCAGTGGAAAATAAATTATTCTGCTAAAAAGACACATGCACTCATATGTTCATCGCTGTACTATTCACAGTAGCAAAGACATAGAATCAACCCAGGTGCCCATCAATGGTAGATTTAAATAAAGAAAATGTGGTACACATACACCACGGAATACTACATAGCCATAAAAAAGAATGAAATCACGTCCTTTGCAGCAACATGGGTGCAGCTGGAGGGCATTATTCTAAACAAATTAATACAGAAACAGAAAAATCAAATACCGTATATTCTCACTTATAGATGGTAGCTAAGCATTGAGCACATATGGATATAAATATGGGAACGGTAGTCACTGTGGACTACTAGAAGGTGGAGAGTAGGATGTGTTAAAAACAAAAACAAAAAAAAAAAAAAAACTGTCTATTGAGGACTATGCTAACTGCCAGGGTGACAGGACCTGTACTCCAAACCTCAGCATCACGCAATACTCCCATGTGAGAAATCTGTACATGTACCCCCTGTATCTAAAATAAAAGTTGAAATTTTAAAGAAATTATTGAAAACTTGAAGACATAGAGGAAATCTTGAAAGAAGCAAGAAGGAAAAGAACAACTTTTCTATTGAAGAATAATGATAAGAATTACAAGCTGACTTCTCATCAGAAACCATGAAAGCATGGAAAGAGGGGTAAAATATACAAAATGTTGAAAATTCAACAGAATTATCCTTCAAGTGGGAAGGAGAAATAAAGCCTTTCTCAGACAAACAACAAATGAAAGAATTCATTGCAGCAAATCTGGCCAGAAAAAAATGTTAGAAAAAATTCTTCAAGAAAAGAGAGAAAATGATGTAAGACAGATACTCAAATCTTCATAAATAAAGGAAGAGCATTAGAAAAGAAATAAATGATGGCAAAATGAAATTATCTTTCTTCTTATTCTTAATCTAAAATATAATCATCTGTTTAAAGCAATAACTGTAACAAGGTATTGGGTGATTATAGGATATGAGTAAGTGGAATGAATGACAGCAATGTTGCAGGGAAAGAAGAGAGGAGAGAGTACTTGATTATAAGGAATCTATCTGCGCTGTAAGTGAAGCAGTGTAGTGTTATTTGCAGGTAGAAACAGATTAGCTGAAAATGTATATTCCAAACTCTAAGGTAACCATTACTTTTGGGGAAAAAAAGTGTAGTTGACATGCTAAAGGCGGAGATAAATGGGGAAAAAGAAAAATAGAGAAAATGGAATGAATAGTGAAGTTAAAACATGGCACATATTAATCCAACTACAGTAGTCCCCACTTATCTGCAGTTTCATTTTCTGCAGTTTTAGTTACCTACAGTCAACTGTGGTTCAAAAATATTAAATGTAAGATTTCATAAATATTCATGTTTTAAATTGCATGCCATTTTGAATATTGTTAAAATTGTTTCATTTTGTTATTATTGTTAATTTCTTATTGCACCTACTTTATAAATTAAACTTTGTCACAGATCTATATGTACAGAAAAAAAACATAGTGTACCTGGGGTTCAGTGCTCTATCCACAGTTCCAGGCATCCAATGGGAGACTAGGAGCACACCCACTGCAGATAAGGGAGAACTAATGCAGGTGTGCCCCTGCTTCCATCCTTGCTGACTTACTATAGGCTTACTGCAGTTCTCAGCACAGCAGCCAGAGTTACCTCTTCACAATGTCAATCACCTCACAACCCTCCTCTGTTAAAAGCTGTGTGAGGATATTCCATTTTACTAGGAGCAAAAGCTAAAATCCTTCCAGTGATGCCTAACTCATCTTTCCAACCTCATTTTTGTGGTCTTGCCCTTGCCCCCTCCTCTCCAGCCACTCTTGCCCTCCTGCATGAAAGGCAGGCAGTTCTCTCTTCAGATTTCTCTATGACTAACTTGGTCACCTCTTCCAAACTTTTGCTCATATGCCACTTTCTTTAGAGTCTACTCTAACCATCCAATTTTAAATTCCAATCATTGTTTTGCTCATTACTTCTCCCCACACACATTTTTCCATTCTCCTTATAAGCTCTATCTCTCCCCAGTACTTTCAACTTTTAACAGATTATGAAGTTTATTTATTCCATTTATGGTTCATTATCAGTCATCCCCAATTCAATGTAATTTCAATTAAGGCAAAGATTTTTGTCCACTTTGATGATCTTCTAGAACAATGCCTGGCTCATTATTTGTTGAATAAATGAAGGAATTCATAACAATATCTTCAGACTTCTTCTGATGTTTAAGGCTTACATTGTGACACACACTGTGATCTGGGCATGTACCTTATACCATAAACCAGGATTCAACAGAGTGGCAGCACAGGGGCCAAATCTGGCCTGCTGCTTCTTTTTGTAGTAAAGTCATTGGCACGCAGGCATGTTCATTTGTTTACTTGTAGTGTATGGCTGCTTTCACATTATAAAAGGCAGAGTTCAGTAGTTGCTATAGAAATCCTGTGGCCCCAAAAGCCTGAAATATTTACTCTCTGACCCTTTACAGAAAAAAAAAAAAAAAAAAAAAAAAAAAATGCTGCCCCTGATATAGACCACAGCCTTTGGCCCACTATTTCCAAACATACAGACAAACAAAAAACCAAATACAAATTTCAAATCTGTCAGTTTTCCCTTTTGTTTGGCTTCCTGGACTGGTTTTGTCACAGTTTTGTCATATATGGTCTGGTCACCGTTTGTATATTCAGTCTTCCAAGGAAAATGAAAACACTTTTATAGAAAGTATTTGAGTAAATCATAGGAGATAAAGGAAAAAGTTGAAGGAGGAAAGATGAAGAAGTTAGAAGGACGTTTAAGGATAAGGAAAGGAATTATTATATTTCTGATTAGATAATCAAAATTGTTTAGGTGGAGAAGAAAGTAGAACAAAAATCTAAAATATCTAAATCATCAATGTATGCCTTTCATGTCCCCTTAATAAAGAAAATAAAAAACTAAAGATCTGTGTTTTGTTAGTTTGTTTTTAAGTTTCATAATCTTTTTTTTTTTTTTTTTTTTTTTTTTTTTTTTTTTTTTTTAAAGAGAGTAATCAGGGAGCTTTATTTGAACTTTGATTCAATAAATCAGTCACTGAACTCAACAATAAGACTCTCCCTAAGCTGGTCCAGCTTATTTTGACTGGAATTTTGATGAAAAGACCAAGTATCTTCACACAGTCTGTAAAATATTCAGGAGACTCAAGAAACCCATACGTGAATACAAAAGCACAGTTAGATTGATTGATAAGAACTACCTCTAGCAATGTGTTATATCAGCTCCTGGAGTTCTCTGCTTCTTCAGGGTCTGTTGACATTTCATTATCCACCTTGTAAGGTAAGGCTATAGCTCACCCATTCTAATTTCCACTAACTGAAATTACAGGTCACAAAATATTTCAGCTTCAATGCAACAACCCTCCACTGTTAAAAAAAAAAAAAAAAGAAAGAAATATAAAATGTCTTTTTATTTCGGATTTTCAGATGGAATAGATTTTGATCAGTCTGAATTACTTTTGCTCACAGCTCAACTATCAATAATAAATACTGTATATAAAATAAATTATAAGAATTTAAATAAAGCCAGAGTTTAAAGTGGATTAATTTTTATGGCTTCCTATCTATAAAATGGTCTCATTTTTAGCAATTTCCTGCCCAAGCAAAACCCTTTTTAAAAATCAACTTGTCTGTGAGGCAGAATATGCACAGTGGCTTTTTTCGTTACAACAACACTGAGCTTCTAAAAGTTGATTGGTTTTCATGAGAAATCTAGCTTTTTTCCACTTGCTGATGCAAGTGAATCTATTGCAAATTACACATGTGAAATCTTTATTACAGTTTTTTAGAATTAAAGAAAGAACTATTTGCACATGTGAAAATCATAGATGGCCTATAAATAGGTGTTTTCTGAGTAGACATAACCTATAAGGGTTTGAATATTTCTAAGTATTCATCAGGGTGCAGCCCTTCTTTAGGTTATAATTGTGAATCACTGTTGTTCTGGGTCTCTAGCTGGCATCAGATCTTCCTTAACCTTAACTCTCTATAGATAATAAAACAAAAATAATAACACCATTTTCTCATTTGCTGGCACATAGCATTGGAAAAATAGCCCTGGCCTCTGAGTCAGGAAGTCAGTGTTCTGGACTTGTACTTGCCTCTAGTAGACATGTGGTCATTGACAAGCCCCAACCTTTCTGGACTATAGTTTGTTCACCTGCTAAATGAGGGGTCTGCATTAGATAACCTCAGAGGATCCTTTTCAGCAACATTCCACAACCGTTTAAAAAAAAAATGTGATTAACTGGCTAGCAGCTGACCTTCTCCAAATCTTATGTTTTTTTCAAAGAGCAGAGGTGTTAAGCTAATGGTTTCTGTGCCCTCTGAAGAAAGCACACTTAAGCATTGTTTAATTTTATAGTTTTATTAAGAAATTTTCTCACACATTTATTACAAAAGCATCCATATTCTCTGCAAAATAAAGGAATGGACAAGTAAAACAAGGAAATGCTTGCAAGACAATAAGCAAAAGCAAGAGAAAGTGAACATATAAAAAGAATAACGATTAACATTTATATGTCTTTCTTTCTTTCTTTTTTTTTTTTTTTTTTTTTTTGAGACGGAGTCTCGCTCTGTCGCCCAGGCTGGAGTGCAGTGGCCGGATCTCAGCTCACTGCAAGCTCCGCCTCCCGGGTTCACGCCATTCTCCTGTCTCAGCCTCCCGAGTAGCTGGGACTACAGGCGCCCACCACCTCGCCCGGCTAATTTTTTTTTTTTTTTTTTTTTTTGTATTTTTTAGTAGAGACGGGGCTTCACTGGGTTAGCCAGGATGGTCTCGATCTCCTGACCTCGTGATCCGCCCGTCTCGGCCTCCCAAAGTGCTGGGATTATAGGCTTGAGCCACTGCGCCCGGCCCATTTATATGTCTTTCTATTTCTGATTATGTAGCTGACATAAAATGCCAATGGAACAGCATGTTGGGATGAAAATAGAATCAAATAAATTATCTGCTTGTTTCCCAAAAAGTTATTAATTCATTTATCAACTCATTCACTTATCTGTTAATTCAACTAGTTTTTGATGTACTGTGTGACAGGTGCTTTTCTGGACACAGGGGTCAAATGAGACAAGCAAGACCTTGTCATGAACAGAGTTTACATTTTAGTGCGCACTGACGATGAGTGGGTAAACATATGAATAAATAATAAATAATAACATTTCATGGAGTGATAGTGCTATGAAGAAAATTAAAAAATGGAATGCAATAAACAAGGGGGCAGGGAGCAAGAGACATGACAGGGCTGCAGATTGGTTGGATAGAGAAGGAGATGATCATTTGAAGACCGGGAAAAAGAGAGTTCCAGGCAAAAGTAGCAGCAGGTGCCAAGACTCTAGGGCAGGAGAGTAGAAGGAGTTTCTAAAGAAAAGCAAAGGGTCATGGGTGGCTAGAGTCTGGTAAACACAAAGAAGTATTTAAGTTGTGATTAGGGAAAAGGTCAGGACCAGATCACATATTCCTAAAAGGCAAAATAAATCAGTTCTTTTCATTTCTGAAGTTTATTACATTTTCAATGACCTAAATATATAGCTTATACCCTCTGTGGCACCTAAGAAAGTAGAATCCTGTATATAAGTAGAAATTGTCTGAGCAGATATCAACAGTAACAATAATAACTACTAACTTTTACTGACCACTTACACCGTGCCAGGCATTGTGCAATTGCTTTTATGTGTTAATTCAGGTACTTCTTAACACAACCGGTGAGTATCATAAAATCCTTTTGTAGACAAGGACACCGAAGTTTAGAAAGTTTGTATATGTCGTGTCAAAATCCACAAAACTAGAAAGTGGAAGATCAGAATTCAAACACAGGTTTCTGATTCCAAACCCCAATATAGACTCATTTTAAATGTGATGAGAATAATGGAGTTCAGGAAGTAAGCCTCTGTCCTGAATGAAAGCTCCATGAAAAAGAGATCTTCGTTATGATGAAGCCATTGAGACATAGAGAAGTGCCTTTCACGTAGCTGGCAATCAAAAGAATATTAATTGAATACATGTAAAATTTGCCATTTTGTAGAATTCAATGTACCTGGAAGGGAAGGTACTTATTTTCTAAATGTTCACGTTTATTTATTTTTTCAAAATTTGTCACTTTTCTTCTAAACAACTTTTTTTTTTGCTGTTTATTTAAACCATCAGTTGCTATGCCTCCCATGATGAACACTTTTTCTTGGCCCAACTCTTATTTTCCTGTCCCGCTGCCTCCTTGTCTGATTCCCCCTCCATGACTCTTCTTTAGACCATTGTTAATTTACTCCGTGTGTAATTCAGGCCACTGCATGTACACTCTTTGTGGAATCTAGGTCCTGCTCCGTTGTTTCAGGACCTAATTATGAGAAGCATTCCCACTTTGCCTGAGCATTAGCCTTGCCCCTTACTGCAGTGGAACTTGACCAAGATAGCTATGAATCTGGTGTTCTTTCTCTTTATACCGTGGGGTAGAAGCAAGCCAAGTTACTGGGAAAGAGTAAGAAGCACAAATGTTGGAAAGATACTGAAAGGGTAAAGGTTAAGAGAGATTATCAGAAGACAGGTAACAAACAGAGTTATAAAGACAGACTTTATAGAGCAGCAAAACCAAAAAAGAAATCTGTCAACCAAAAAAATAAATAAATAAAGACACTGGAAAACATTATCTCCAAATATGTTGAGTTTATCTGGCAATGAGAAGAAAGGATTATAATCTGGGATGCATGGAATGGCAAGTCATAAGTGCATTTGGTTAGCGAAGAGGAAAGGGAAGCTTTTATTAGCAAAAGGAGAGGGGTTCACATTAACTACTTAGAAAGAGATTTCATTGGTTCCAGAATCTCAAAGTCAGAATTGTCAGCTCGCTGCTGGATGTGCTGTTACCGGTCAAGAGTTCTTCATGAGAGCATCTTATCTAAATTACTGCAGTCCTCAAGAATGTCTAGTAATCAACCTTGTCATAGAAATGTACCTATACATGTGAAATATTTGCAAGCGATGCAAATTAGGGGACGCAAAAAGGATATGAAGGGATTTCTTGTGGCAACAGTTTTTATCTCAGACATGTAAGTTTGAACCTCCTTTCCTTCAAGTCTTCCTGGCCCTATTGTGTCTAGTTCTGACAAAAGCAGTTTTATCCTCGTATCCACAAATTCCACAGGCCCAAGAACAGATAAGCAGCGAAGAAATGGAGTATCCATCCAGCTGGAAGTCATAAAGTAGAGTAGGGCCAGCCAACCCAAAGAAATAGGATTGGGCCAGGCGCAGTGCCTCACGCCTGTAATCCCAGAACTTTGGGAGGCCGAGGTGGGTGGATCACCTGAGGTCAGGAGTTCAAGACCAGGGCTTGGCCAACATGGTGAAACCCCATCTCTACTAAAAATACAAAATAAAAAATTATCTGGGCATGGTGGTGCATGCCTATCGTCCCAGCTACTCAGGAGGTTGAGGCAGGAGAATCGCTTGAACCTGGGAGGCAGAGGTTGTAATGAGCCAAGATCACGCCACTGAACTCCAGCCTGGGCAACAGAGAAAGACTTTGTCTCAGAAAAAAAAAGGAGAGAGAGAGAGAGAGAGAGAGAGAGAGAGAGAGAGAGAGAGAGAAAGGAAAAAGAAATAGGATTGGGTGAAGCTAAGTGAGCACGGATAAGAAAGTCTGAGATCAGGAAGAGTATGTCTGCAAAAACAAGGCAGAAGGTAATTGGCCAGTGTTCTCCCAATATTAGTTGCTCACATTCACTTCTTTCCTAAACAAGACAGACATGCAGTGGCCAATAACTGGTAGGGTCAGGGTGTCAGAAATAGAATGGACATCATTCCTTTGGTGATTCCGGTGCCACATGAATCTATCTGCAAGGACTTCAGGCGGAATCGCTGGAGCAGAGCTTGGAGGAAAAGCAAAATGGCTTCATAGAAATCTCTCCTATCTTTTTCTGGACTCAGTCATCAATATCATTCTATTCAGCATGGTGGTTTGAGCTCAGGTCAAGCTGGAATATTTGTTAACATGAAAGGTATTTTTTTCCTAGGGATGGTCGCTTGATGATAATGTTAGAGTGTTAATATTAGCAAATCTAAATTTAATTTCCCTTCTATTTACCTTTCATGCAATGTTCAGGGTTTTCTTGATCAGGCCACTTCAGCATCATTAGCCACTATACTCAGTCACCTGTGTTATCAGAACTTTGTGTTGATTGGTTGCTCATATTTAGGTCTAATAGTTCTTGGCCTGGGGCCAATGAGTCTGGGCTTTCAAGGATGCCCTTCTTAGAGTCTGTGAATTATTGGTAACTTTATACAAATTATATGTAAGTTTATATGCACTTAGTTAATTTCTTGAGGGAGTCTATGACTCCAAGAAAGTAAATCATCATACTATTTCCTCAGCCTAAAATACTTATTTTCCTATCACCATCTTTCAGTAACATTATTTAACCTTATCCTTTAATGTCTGGCTGATGCCATCTACTTGTTAAACATCTTCTAGATTGTCCAAGTCAAAAATAAATAAGTCTTTCCTCTCAACTTCCATTATGGTTTGGATGAGCCTATAAATTGACAACACATTTCAATTTGCCTAATGCTAAGTTGATAATTAAATGTCTGCCTGTACTAATGGATTGGAAGTTCCTTGGGGAGACAAAGACCCATACATTATTCATCTTTGGGTATACTACTTGTAGTAATGCTTTATAAATAGTGTATACACAAAAAGAAAAACTTCTTTGTTACTGAGCAGGATGCTGTTCATTTTTATTGAATTTAACAAATTCTGGAATATATCCGCCTGAGTCCTTGGTACTCAGCGTACTTTTCATTTCTTTCTGGTCATAACCTGTTATTGACTTAAATTCCACTTGTTTAACTGTACAATAGCCTCTGCCATGCCTGAGCAGCCTTATTCCCTACTCACAACCCCAGCCCTTAGTCTGACATAACACTGGCTCTACCTCTAGCCCTAAGCACATCTCTCTGTCCACCAGTATCCTATGGTTCTGTGTCAACTTCAGTTTCAAGTCAGCCTCTCAACACCCATTCAAAAATGACTTATGGAAAGGGAAAATAGATACCAGACTCTGAACTTAGTATTGATCGAATGGTGGGCAAGAATCAATGCTGACTTTCAATCACCACCTGTACTTTATTTGCAGAACTTATGGATGTTGATTTGATCCCTTATGTAGTATCATGGCTCACATCGCATTTTAATTCCACAAGGATTCTGTACACCTGACTCTTTGCTGGCCACAAAAAGACAATTGTGAATGCTGATTTCTGTTGGCCTCTAAATGGCCCTAGAATACTATGCTGCTGCTTTCAGAATTTGATCATACATACATAACCAAAGTTTGATCACCATGTCTTTCTTTCTTTTCTTTCTTTTCTTTTCTTTCCTTCTTTCTTTCTCTTCTTTCTTCTTTCTTTCTCTTTTCTTCTTTCTTTCTTCCTTCCTTCCCTTCCTTCCTTTCCCTCCTTCCTTCCTTCCTCCCTTCCTTCCTTCCTCCCTCCCTCCCTCCTTCCCTCCCTTTCCTTCCTTCCTTCCCTTCCCTTTCCTTCCTCCCTTCCTCCCTCCGTCCCTTCCTTTCTTTCTTTCTTCCTTCTTTCCTTCCCTTTCTTCCCTTCCCTTCCCCTTCCTTCCTTCCTTCCTTCCTTCCTTCCTTCCTTCCTTCCTTCCTTCTTTCCTTCCTTCCTTCCTTCCTTCCTTCCTTCCTTCCTTCCTTTCTTCCTTCCTTCCTTCTAGTTTTGCTATTTTTGTATTGCTTCCATCCATGGGCTATCTTGTCCTAAAGCAGAAACATTGCACATTAGGATGAGCGATGTCTCCTCTAAATATGAAATAGTTGCAAAGCAGTCATAATAATAAAATGGAGTGTGGGCATAGTATGCCTGTGTTTTCTCATTATGGCATATTTGGCTGTGATATTCTTGTATTGAATGTACCACTTGTATGTAATAAAAAAAATGATATGTGACCATTTAGAATTATTATCTTTCTTCCATGACAATATTGGGGACTACTTTTTTATTGAAAAGGGTATATCATTTGCATGTTAAATTTTTAAATGGATTTCTTTATTTTAAGGTGCAAGCAATAGAGGAAAGTTTACTACAGCACTTTCTGGACTTTATTTTCTTTCTCTATTGTTGTTTATCATTTTTTTCTGATGTGTTTGAGATTCCCGATTACACAAAGATCATTTCTACAGTTACATGGGCCTCACTACCTGATGCTACAAAGAGCCTCTAAAAAACTCAGACCTACTTAAGGGAAAGAAATCTTAATTTTGTTTTACACAGTGAGTAAAAGAAAACAAAAAGTAATTACTCCCTCCATGTGAAATGAGTAAGTGTCAGAGTAAGCCAGGTCCCTGTTACCTCTATCCCTCCTTTTTAACCCTCTTCCCTTGAGATATACAAGCAGTATTTACCATTTGTGTATTTATGACCATGGAGATTTCCTACACATTAATTTCCTGGGTATCAATGGCTCTAAGGAGTTTTTGGCATTCGCTTACCCAAAAGGATCTTGAAAGTTGTTTGTATTTATGACACAGTATCTACCCCATCCATTTGTGCTGGACTTACACTATTTATACCACCTTTTTTTCACCTAGGCTTCCGGGCCAGCTTAACTTGCTCAATGCATCTCACACTCTCATTTTTCTTCTTGAATTCCTTACTTATAGTCAGTACCATGTCATTCAGGTGTTGCTTTATAATTGTCTTATGTGTATGTCATAGCTTATTAGGTGTATTATTATGGATAAGTCACATAATTAGTCTGAGCTTCTGTTTCTCTCTGTTTCTGAAAGTGAGAGTAATAGTCATGACTTTAATGGTTTCCGTAAGGAGACACCTCTCTCTTCTTCATGTCACATCCCTACCTTAGTCTCCAGAGAAATGAAATTCAATCTTTTTTCCCCTTCTGCCAAAGTACTGTGGCAGTATCTTATCCATAACTCTCCACCTACTTGCTGTTATCACCAAGAGAGGAGTGTCCTATTTTACAGTTGAAATTTTTACTTTCCTTGTGTTGCTTCACCCTTGGATAGAATTACTCTGCTGAAAACGACTGCTCATGCCTGCTATCTTCTTCCAGACCAGATTGCTCAGGTGAAGTGGGTGTTCTGCCTTCACTCCTTCCTGCCAAGTCTCAAGCAAACCAGGATAAGGCTACTGCGTAAGGAAAGGAGTGGAGCTATGTTGACTCTGCAATTTCACAAGTGTTTGTGAAGCATGTTTGCTCCACTGGAAGCTGGCCGAGAAAGTCAATCTACTCTGCAGAACCAGCACTTGCCCCCAACTTTAAGTTAGGAAGCAAAAACGAAATCTTCACTTTGTCCTCTTCCTATTTCTTCCATCCAGCTATAGTGAAGGCCATATTATTTAGGATTGTCTTGGTCCAGCAATAAAATCAATGCTTGGATTTCCCTTGATACCCTTGTGTCTATTTTCCCATTGGTCAAGACCATAAAGAGTGGAAAGCAGCATGTTCATGCAGTTAACACTCATGCTCCATCATACCCAGCCAAATTTCAACAAGTTATTATGGCAGTAAAATAAGATATCATATGTAAGAACATTTAGCATAGTCTATGCTATGTACTAGGCATTTATTACTTTGTGGGCATTTTTCCATCTTGGACAGGATTTCTATTTGTTTCCTTTTTATGCTGTATTTTATGCCTGTAAAGTACAAAGTGGCATGTTGGGCATATAGAGTGTTCAATGAATTTTGCTTATTTGTTTGATGTTACCACTTGAATTGAAAGTGGCTTTTAGATGCTTATAAGACTCAATACTCCTGTCTTCCTTATGAATATAAGAGATCTTTATCTTAGCAATCTTTTTCTTTGCTTTGAGTTTTACATCACATAATGACATAGATTTACCTCTTTAATTCCTTTAATTGAAACCACTTTAAAAGCATGTTGCTTAAGTTAATATATTTCTGCCATGTAGTATATGATAGATTTCAATCTCGATCAATACTTTCCATATTATATACATGTTTATACATGATATACACATAAATGCATATATCTTTTCCTTCGCCAGCATTTTAAAGAACGTATAACTATGTACTAGACAAATTTCCTTTATATTAGCTCTGCTTTTAAATTTTAAACATATTTCATTAGTAACTCGTATCTTTTTTTAACTTTCTCAAGTCACCTTCTTCTTTTTATTTAAGTTCCAGTTTCATTTGTTCCTATTTCTTCCTTGGGAACATCTGAATTTTCAGATTAAATTTTTATTTTCTGCCATTATCCATAAGTATTCTATATTTGGTCTTATTGTATTCACTTTTTCTTTCTTTCCTCTAACATTTTTGCTCCAAAATAGACCAAACAGGTTTCACAAGTTGAGAAACTCAAACTAACAGATTAAATTATTGGCCTGATGCATTTAAACTCAAATTTTTATCTTAGATTTTAACTTCAGTGCTTTTACCACCAGAATGAGTGATCTTATTAATATAATTACTTGATTTTCTTAAGGTCCACCTGAATGTATTATTAGATTTGGGATGTGTTATAATGTCATCACTAATTATAGTTCAGCACTATTTTTTAAATAATGTATTAAATTTAGTTAGCTGAAAGTGTATAAAGTTAGGTAATCCGAATTATGAATTTTAGATTAAAGATCATTCTCTCCATACAGACACAGATGCCCCTCTTGTATAGAAAAAGCTTTAAAACATTTGAATTTAACTTGGCCCTGTGTGCATCTTTATGACAAATTCACATTTCAAATGATATGGTGTTTTTTTGTTCCATGCATAACCAACCTTCTGTTGGTATCAATTACTAGCACATGGATAGAATTTTAAGATGAATAAATTTCTTCTCACATTTCTCATGGAAATCTCCCAAACTATTTCTTCAGATGACAAAACCGAGGCTCAGATAAATTAACACTTGCCCATAATTAGAATGTAAGTAGCTTAGTGGAAGGTTGAACCAGGTCCTTTGTGTACAAATTATCTATACTGTTTTTCTACTTAATATTAATTTTTGCCTAATCTGAATGAATTTGAAATTTGTGCATAGGCTTATTTCATCTTTCCAAAGAGTTTTATTTTTTCTTTTTAATCACAGCAAATGTAGATGTCTGATTTTAAGTCACACACTTACACATAATATATACAGTATATAAATAGATATGTATGTGCTGTCTGAATATATATGTAAATATATGTATATATACACATTATATATATACACACATATATACACAATATATATATATATATCTGCACTTTAATATCTATCTCATCGAAGAAGTTATTTTTTATCTTTCTCTCTCTTTTTCAAAACTCCATCTCCAAATGCTCTACCCTAAACCAATTAATGAGGACACTAGACACCATGTTGTTTCCTGATTGCCCCTGCCATGTGGAACTCAGAACTTAAGACTTTGACCAGAAACTCCACAAACCCAGAGAGCCACTTCTTATTAGCTCCTTCTCCCCTTGTCCAGATATTTAGAATGGGTCCTAGTTTGGGTGGATGTGTATGCATATGCTATAGAGGTCCGTGAATTTCTTTAGCTCTCCCTGGAATATTACAGTGAGTTTTCTGGTAGGTGCATGAAATAGCCCAAGACTTAGTTTGTTCAGCATGTTATATAAGGTGAATTAATTTCTTAAGTGAACCACAGGTTTTATGTATTTTAGTTGTGTCCAGTAGAGGGACCAGGGAGGCAATGTTTAAACTTTTCTGGTCTAGACACCTGTAATTATATATGGATGACTTAACAAAAAGCTTTCAAGTCTTGTTAAATGCAATTGGACTTAGGAACTCAATCTATTTGAAATTATCGCCCTTACAAATCCCTGAATAAAAATGTTGCTAAAAGTACAGAACATTGTGTCATGCTTTTGCTTTGTTTCTCCATTTTTAGGTCAAACTCATTGACATCCAGTGGATGCCAAATGCTAACTAATAAGTAGAAATACAATCTTGATTTTTACATAGATTTTCACTGAAAAATATGTGAACTTTCACAGAGACACAACTGAAGACACAACTTTCACGCAGACACAACTAAAATGGTCTGTGTCAAACCATTAGCGGTCAATTTATACTTAATTTGTCAATCTGCATTTGTCAAGATGCCTATTATTTATTATTTCTCCTGAAATCATTAATTCCCTGGACAGGCTGTGACACCAGTTACTCATTTTCCTCTTTTGTAGTCTCGGGCTTATTAGAAGAGTATATCTTGAAAAGTAAAACGTGTGTTGCCAAATCCACAAAGCTTTTTCTCACTGGGGTCATTTGTTTATTCAACAAAGAGTATTTGGGCAAATCCTGTGCGCTAGGGGCCGCACAAAGTCCTGATGATTCAGTGGTAAATGACTAAGATACGGTTCCTTCATTACTCATGGAATTTCTAGTCGAGCAAAGAAGACTGACATGAAGAAAGTGAAGACTAGCAAAATAAGAATTCAAAAGGTGTAGAGTGCCATGGGGATATAGCGTACGTACAGACGCTGAGGCTGGCAGGCTGAAAGGGACTTAACTTTCACACTGTTTGGGAGAAAGCAAGGGTGCAGGAGAGATACAGGTGGCAGAAAAGCAGGAAGTGAGAGATGGGCAGAGAGAGAATGAGAGAAGTGGGGACAAGACAGAATGGTATAGGCAAAGAAATTATAGGCAGATCAAGAAAGACACTCAGTGGCCAAAAACTAAATGAGCAATGACAAAGACAAAGATGAAGTGATGAGAAATAGGAGACAGTGAGTCAGGGAGGGTATAGTAAAGCCTTTGTTTTTGTCTTCCAAGAATCCCTTCTGACTCCTCTGTGTGACAGCATTCTGATTTGTCTTCAGAAAACCAATAATCTCCTAGTCTTAGCCCATATGGTTTCAGGTGTTGAACTCATGCCCTAGATCTGTCAGTCTGGAGTTGGACACGGATTCCCAGCCTGTCGGACTTATAGCTTAGATATGCTCATGAAATCCCAAACCAGTTCAGTGAGAGTCATACCAGGGATTTTTGCTGGAACTGTCAGATAAGAGATCTAATCTTGCACTGGGGTGTTAAGCTGACAGAGCACATGTTTAGAGTTGCTCCTGCTATTACCTAGGGGCACTTGCTGAAGAATAAATGAAACTTACAGGAGAGTAAATTTGATTTAAGACAATATTTATGAGAGATATTGTTTGAGCACCTGGATCAAATCATACTTGATCTATTTAGGGATATCTCCTTTTGGCTAGCTGTGATCTGGATTTTCTGACATTATAATGTCAAAGATCCTGATTATACATGGTTTGGAGCTGTTGACACTACTGGACTCAAGTTCTTGGGGACAAGAGAGGGAGAAAGAAGTCCCATGCAATTAGAATTGTTTCATCTGTCAAGAGACCAAGTTTCTGGAGGGGAATCCTTCCACTGGTCATTT
The DNA here is from genome assembly GCF_009764315.1 of Trachypithecus francoisi. Classification (NCBI taxonomy): domain Eukaryota; kingdom Metazoa; phylum Chordata; class Mammalia; order Primates; family Cercopithecidae; genus Trachypithecus; species Trachypithecus francoisi. The sequence continues at coordinate 115,522,015 of NW_022681458.1, forward strand.
TCTAAGCCTGGATCAGGTCTGGCACAACTTCAGCCTGTTGACTACATTAAAGTATGTCAAAGGGCACTTTAAGCAATCTCCACACTGTTTTCCATAGTGGCTGTCCTAGTTTACTTTCCCACCAGCAGGGTAAAACTGATCCCTTTTCACTGCATCCCAGCCAACATGTATTAGCTTTTGATTTTTTGATTATGGCCATTCTTGCAGGAGTAAGATGGTATCGCACTGTGGTTTTGATTTGCATTTCCCCGATCATTAACTATGTTGAGCATTTTTTTCATATGTTTGTGGCCATTTGTATATCTTCTTTTGAGAATTGTCTACTCATGTCCTCAGCCCATTTTCTGATGGGATTTTTTTTTTTTTTCTCACTAATTTGTTTGAGTTCCTTGTAGATTCTGAATATTAGTTATTTGACAGATGTATAGATTGTGAAGATTTTCTCCCATTCTATAGGTTGTCTGTTTACTCTGCTGATTCTTTCTTTTGCTGTGCAGAAACTTTTTAAGTCCCACCTTAACAATTTATTATTGTTTTTGTTGCATTTGCTTTTGAGTTATTTGTCATGACTAAGCCAATACCCAGAAGGGTTTTTCCGATGTTATCTTCCAGAAATTTTGTGATTTTAGGTCTTAGACTTAAGTCCTTGATCCATCTTGACTTGATTTTTGTATAAGGTGAGAGATGAGGATTCAGTTTCATTTCACTACATGTGGCATGCCAATTATCCCAGCACCATTTGTTGAATAGAGTGTTCTTTCCACACTTTATGTTTTTGTTTGCTTTGTCAAAGATCAGTTGCCTGTAAGTATTTGGGTTTATTTCTGCATTCTCTATTCTGTTACATTGGTCTATGTGTGTGTGTGTGTGTGTGTGTGTGTGTGTGTGTGTGTGTGTGTGTGTGTTTTACCCAGTACCATGTGGTTTTGATGACTATGGTCATATAGTATAGTTTGAAGTCAGGTAATGTGATGCCTCCAGAGTTGTTCTTTTTGCTTAGTCTTGCTTTGGCTAATGTAAGCTCTTTTTTTGGTTCCATATGAATTTTTGGATTGTCTTTTCTAGTGCTATGAAGAACGATGGTGGCATTTTGATGGGAATTGCATTAAAATTGTAGATTGCTTTTGACAGTATGGTCATTTTCACAATATTGATTACACCCATCCATGAGCATGAGGTGTGTTTTCATTTGTTTGTGTCGTCTATGCTTTCTTTCAGCAAGTGTTTTGTAGTTATAGAGGTCTTTCACCTCCTTGTTAGTTACATTCCTAGGTTTTTCTTTTTTTCCTTTTGCAGGTATTGTGAAGGGGGTTGAGTTCTTGATTTGATTCTCAGCTTGGTCGCTTTTGGTGTATAGCAGAGCTAATGATTTGTGTACATTAATTTTGTATCCTAAAACTTTGCTGAATTCATTTATCAGTTCTAGGGCATTTTGGAGGAGTTTTTAGGGTTTTTTAGGTATACAATCATATTATCAGCATAGAGTGACACCTTGACTTCCTGTTAACTGATTTGGATGCCTTTTATTTCTTTCTCTTGTCTGACTGCTCTGGTTAGGACTTCCAGTATTATCTTGAATAAAAGTGGGGAGGGTGTGAATCCTTGTCTTGTTCCAGTTCTCAGAGGGAATGCTTTCAACTTTTTCCCTTTCAGTGTTATGTTGACTGTGTGTTTGTCATATATGATCTTTATTACAATGAAGTATGTCCCTTCTATGCCAATTTTGCTGAGGGTTTTAGTTATAAAGAGATGCTGGGTTTTGTCAAATGCTTTTTCTGCATCTACTGAGATGATCATGTGATTTTTGTTTTTAATTCTGTTTATGTGATGTAAAACATTTATTGACCTGCATATGTTAAACCATCCCTGCATCTCTGGTATGAAACCCACTTGGTCATGATGGGTTATCTTTTTGATATGCTGTTAGATTTGGTTAGCCAGTATTTTGTTAAGGATGTTTGCATCTATATTTATCAGAGATATTGGTCTGTAGTTTTTGTTGTTGTTGTTGTTACGTTCTTTCTTGGTTTTGATATTAAGGTGATACTGGCTTCATAGAATGACTTAGGGAGGATTCCCTCTTTCTCTGTCTTGCAGAATAGTGTCAATAGGGTTGGCATCAATTCTTCTTTGAACGTCTGATAGAATTCAGTTGTGAATCCATCTGGTCCTGGACTTTTTTGTTGGGTAATTTTTAAAATTTCTATTTCAATCTTGCTATTTGTTATTGGTCTTTTCAGGATTTCTAATTCTTCCTGGTTTAATCTGGGAGGTTGTATATTTCCCGATTCAGCAATCCCACTACTGGATATCTACCCAGAGGAAAAGAAGTCAGTACACAAAAGAGATACTTACATACTCATGTTTATAGCAGCACAATTCACAATTGCAAAAATATGGAACCAACCCAAATGCTCATTAATCAAAGTGTGGATAAAAGAATTGTCATGTATATACCATAAAATACTATTCAGCCACAAAAAGGAAATAAATAATGGCATTCGCAGCAACCTGGACGGAATTGGAGACTATTATTCTCCAATTGTGAAGTAACTCAAGAATGGAAAATCAAACATTATGTGTTCTCACTCATAAGTGGAAGCTAAGCTATGAAAATGCAAAAGCATTAGAATGATACAATTGACTCTGAAGACTTGCGGGGGAAGTGGGGAGAGGAGTGAGGGATAAATGACACAAATTGGGTACAATGTGTGCCTGGGTGATGGGTGCGCCAAAATCTCACAAATCACCACTAAAGAACTTATTCATGTATCCAAACACCACCTGTTCTCCAAAAACCTATGGAAATACAAAATAAATTCAATTATTTTTTTAAAAAAGAAGAAGTTATCTGGAAGATTTAATTTTAAATGATTTTGAGACTGTAGTGGATCCTCAGTGAATGCTTATTGAGTTAAAGGCCAAATTGAAAACTATTTAAAAAATAAAAGTATGTTGAAGAACAAAGACGTGTTCTAGGTAAGGGGGCCTGTGGGAGGCACTACCTAGATCCTAAGTCCAAACTTAGAGAACCTGGCTTAAAGATAAGGCCTTTAACAACAGTAGAGTTGGTAAGGCAGGGAATCTATGTCAGTTTATGGTAATTATCTGTGGGAATCTGAGATGTAAGGGTCAAAGCAATGAGAATTGGAGGGCTCCAATGTTGGCAAATAAGCAAGGTACATAACTGAGAAATTCACAGGGCTTCACTAATGATTTACTTGGTGCCTACTATGACCCACTTTCTAGGTCAGACTTTTTTTTAGGGTTTTGAGGGAATTAGAAAGCACTGCGTCTCCCACTGAAGGACTTGTAGAGGAACTCTAACAGGTATAACACTTAGAGATCAGTACAAGGCAACATTTCTTCAATTTTTTTTTTTTTTTTTGCTTGCAAGGAAATCTACAAGCCACCACCAGTAAAAGATAAATTCACAGAAGAGAGGTGGATAAGAATCATAATAAAAATATCAAGAGATCAGCACTAACGATTTTTAGTGCTTAATGTGAGTCACACACTGTGCTACGCATTTTAATTTACATTCTCATATAATCCTAATAAGCACATTATGATATATATATTCTATTAATATCACCATCCTATAGATGAGAAAACTGAGCCCTATAATTACTAAGTAATTACATAGATAAGGAACAGTTTATACAGATAATGAACAGTGGAGCTGGGATGCAAACTCAGTTTGTTTGATGGCAAAGATTCATCCAAGGGCAGGATGGGTAGCCAAGATCTTCAGAGACTGAACTAGGCACTGGAAAACCAATAATTGAGGGTCATTCCTCATCTCTCTCACTTCAACTTCACTTCTCAGATTGCTTCTCTCTTACTGATTTTTGTATCTAATTTTTGTCTTCAAAATGTTTTCAATCTCTCTTTCATCCCACAATTTATCTTGTTCTTAACCATGTATGGTTGAGTCAACATCAAATCTATGCGTTTTTTGTTTAAAATCCCTACCACTGATTGAGTTCAATGCTAGCCTCCCAGGCCAACTTCCTGGAAAAGAAATCTAACTGGGATCCTGTGATTACTTATGTTTCCACTTATATGGACTCTGGGCAGGGATACTTCAAACAATGATTGCACAGGTTTCCCAAACTAGCTACAACAATTCCAAACTGTGTGATCCAAAGCATAGACTCAATAGAAAATTAAGAGTAGGGATTGAGTTGTGAACACTTCCTAGAGAATATTTAACCTGGACTAGTCTTTAGAAGCTGGGACAATCTGGTCTGGCAGACACAGTGTTGGAGCATTCAAGGCAGGGACAGCGGAGAGGAAAAAAGAAGAGCAGGTTCACAAAATGTGGAAGAGAATGTTCTTCCTATAGCCAAAGGTTTATGGAGGGAAGCACCAGAAAGTAAAATAGTGTGTAATTTTTCTTCTTCCTCCAATGTTTTCTCTCCAATACGTGCCTTCTTTTGACTTGTGAGAATCAGCTTTTTGATATTCTGGGTATCACAGATTTCTTCCTTTCAAGGCAGCATGATGTGACAGAAAGGACAAGTAGCAGGGGAGCTGGTTTCTGGTCACTGCCTCTCAGAACAGTGAAATATCTTAGACCCATCACTTCACATCCCTGTGGATCATTTTTTTGCATCTTTCAAACCCTTGCCTACCTTATGGGTCATTATAGGTTTAAGTTGCATTTCTTGATCATTGAAGCAAAGCCATCCCATTAAATTATTTAAACCATAAATCTCACAAATGTCTTTTCCTTATAGTCTCTTCTTCAAAGATGGTATTAAAGTGAACAGGCCTCATCACAAGTCTGGCTTGAATCATGAACAAGACTTCTAGCTATTTCATGTTCCCCATTTCCTTTCCAGATAGGACTGATGGAAATATAAAATCTCAGTTTAATCAGATTCAGATGTTAGTGATCAGATCAGAGTTGTCATATTCAGCAGAGGCCACCCCATGCCCCACTATTTGTAAGCAGCTCTGCTCAATGTTTAATTGACTTTGTGGAGTACTATATCATATAAGTGCAATTAATTTTGTGAACTGATATATTTTGAAACATAGAAAGCAACTTTTTCTGAGGCAATTATTTTTATATCCCCATCTTCCATCTGATAATATATGTCTTACATTTATATTCTCAGGTGGGAAATGACATAATACTACTAATTAGAATCTTGAAAAAAATGCTCATTTTTTCTTTCAGTCTTAGAAATTTGAAAGGTTTTATATATACCCAGCTTTTCATGTCTAACATTAACTATATATAAGTACATATACATACACTAAGAAGCTTCAAAGAGAAAAATATCACTAAAATCTACTGTGACTTAGAATCTTCAAATACCTGAAACTTTTTCTTTTCTCTTTTTCTTTTCGTCTTTATTTTTTTGCTATTATTATACTTTAAGTTCTAGGGTACATGTGCACTACGTGCAGGTTTGTTACATATGTATACATGTGCCATGTTGGTGTGCTGCACCCATGAACTCGTCATTTATATTAGGTATATCTCCTAATGCTATCCCTCCCCACTCCTCCCACCCCTCGACAGGCCCTGGTGTGTGATGTTCCCCTCCTGGTGTCCAAGTGTTCCCATTGTTCAATTCCCACCTATGAGTGAGAACATGTGGTGTTTGGTTTTTTGTCCTTTCGATAGTTTGCTGAGAATGATGGTTTCCAGCTTCATCCATGTCCCTACAAAGGACATGAACTCATCCTTTTTTATGGCTTCATAGTATTCCATGGTGCATATGTGCCACACTTTCTTAATCCAGTCTATCACTGATGGACATTTGGGCTGGTTCCAAGTCTTTGCTATTGTGAATAGTGCCGCAATAAATATACGTGTGCATGTGTCTTTATAGCAGCATGATTTACAATCCTTTGGGTATATACCCAGTAATGGGATGGCTGGGTTAAGTGATATTTCTAGTTCTAAATCCTTGAGGAATCACCACAATTGTCTTCCACAATGGTTGAACTAGTTTACAGTCCCACCAACAGTGTAAAAGAGTTCCTATTTCTCCACATCACTCTCCAGCACCTGTTGTTCCCTTACTTTTGAATGATCACCATTCTACTGGTGTGAGATGGTATCTCATTGTGGTTTTGATTTGCATTTCTCTGAGGGCCAGTGATGATGAACATTTTTTCATGTGTCTGTTGGCTGCATAAATGTCTTCTTTTGAGAAGTGTCTATTCATATCCTTCACCCACATTTTGATGGGGTTGTTTTCTTTTTTCTTATAAATTTGTTTGAGTTCTCTGTAGATTCTGGATATTAGCCCTTTGTCAGATGAGTAGATTACAAAAATTTTCTCCCTTTCTGTAGGTTGCCTGTTCATTCTGATGGTAGTTTGTTTGTTTGTTTGTTTGTTTTGTTTTTGCTGTGCAGAAGCTCTTTAGTTTAATTAGATCCCATTTGTCAATTTTGGCTTTTGTTGCCATTGCTTTTGGTGTTTTAGACATGAAGTCCCTGCCCATGCATACGTCCTGAATGGTATTGCCTAGGTTTTCTTCTAGGGTTTTGATGGTTTTAGGCCTAACATTTAAGTCTTTAATCAATCCTGAATTAATTTTTGTATAAGGTGTAAGGAAGGGATCCAGTTTCAGCTTTCTACATATGGTTAGCCAGTTTTCCCAGCACCATTTATTAAATAGAGAATCCTTTCCCCATTTCTTCTTTTGGTTAGGTTTGTCAAAGATCAGATGGTTGTAGATGTGTGGTGTTACTTCTGAGGCCTCTGTTCTGTTCTATTTATCTATATCTCTGTTTTGATACCAGTACCATGCTGTTTTGGTTGCTGTAGCCTTGTAGTATAGTTTGAAGTCAGGTAGCATGATGCCTCCATCTTTGTTCTTTTGGCTTAGGATTCTCTTGGCAATGCGAGCTCTTTTTTGGTTCCATATGAACTTTAGTTTTTTCCAATTCTGTGAAGAAAGTCATTGGTAGCTTGATGGGGATGGCATTGAATCTATAAATTGCCTTGGGCAGTATGGCTATTTTCATGATATTGATTCTTCCTATCCATGAGCCTGGAATGTTATTCCATTTTTTGTGTGTCCTCTTTTATTTCACTGAGCAGTGGTTTGCAGTTCTCCTTGAAGAGGTCCTTCACATCCCTTGTAAGTTGGATTCCTAGGTATTTTATTCTCTTTGAAGCAATCGTGAATGGGAGTTCACTCATGATTTGACACTCTGTTTTTCTGTTATTGATATATAGGAATGCTTGTGATTTTTGCACATTGATTTTGTATCCTGAGACTTTACTGAAGTTGTGTATCAACTTAAGGAGATTTGGGGCTGAGATGACGGGGTTTTCTAAATATACAATCATGTCATCTGCAAACAGGGACAATTTGACTTCCTCTTTTCCTAACTGAATGCTCTTTATTTCTTTCTCCTGCCTGATTGCCCTGGCCAGAACTTCCAACACTATGTTGAATAGGAGTGATGAGAGAGGGCATCCCTGTCTTATGCCAGTTTTCAAAGGGAATGCTTCCAGTTTTTGTCCATTCAGTATGATATTGACTGTGGGTTTGTCATAAATAGCTCTTACTATTTTGAGATACGTCCCATCAATAACTAATTTATCGAGAGTTTTTAGCATGAAGGGCTGTTGAATTTTGTCAAAGGCCTTTTCTGCATCTATTGAGAAAATCATGTGGTTTTTGTCTTTGGTTCTGTTTATATGCTGGATTATGTTTATTGATTTGCATATGTTGAACCAGCCTTGCATCCCAGGGATGAAGCCCACTTGATCACGGTGGGCAAGATTTTTCATGTGCTGCTGGATTCGGTTTGCCAGTATTTTATTGAGGATATTTGCATCGATGTTCATCAGGGATATTGGTCTAAAATTCTCTTTTTTGGTGTGTGTCTCTGCCAGGCTTTGGTATCAGGATGATGCTGGCCTCATAAAATTAGTTAGGGAGGATTTCCTCTTTTTCTATTGACTGGAATAGTTTCAGAAGGAATGGTACCAGCTCTTCCTTGTACCTCAGGTGGAAGTCGACTGTAAATCCGTCTGGTCCTGGACTTTTTTTGGTTGGTAGGCTATTAATTATTGCCTCAATTTCAGAGCCTGCTATTGGTCTGTTCAGGGATTGAACTTCTTCCTGGTTTAGTCTTGGGAGGGTATATGTATCCAGGAAGGTATCCATTTCTTCTAGATTTTCTAGTTTACTTGCATAGAGGTGTTTATAGTATTCTCTGATGTTAGTTTGTATTTCTGTGGGATCAGTGGTGATATCACCTTTATCATTTTTTATTGCATCTATTTGATTCTTCTCTTTTCTTCTTTAATAGTCTTGCTAGCAGTCTGTCAATTTTGTTGATCTTTTCAAAAAACCCGCTCCTGGATTCATTGCTTTTTTGAAGGGTTTTTGTGTCTCTATCGCCTTCACTTCTGCTGTGATCTTAGTTATTTCTTGCCTTCTGCTAGCTTTTGAATGTGTTTGCTCTTGCTTCTCTAGTTCTTTTAATTGTGATGCTAGGGTGTCAATTTTAGATCTTTCCTGCTCTCTCGTGGGCATTTAGTTCTATAAATTTCCCTCTACACATTGCTTTAAATGTGTCCCAGAGATTCTGGTATGTTGTGTCTTTGTTCTCATTGCTTTCAAAGAACACCTTTATTTCTCTCTTCATTTCGTTATGTATCCAGTAGTCACTCAGGAACAGGTTGTTCAGTTTCTATGCAGTTGAGTGGTTTTGACTGAGTTTCTTAGTCCTGAGTTTTAGTTTGATTGCACTGTGGTCTGAGAGACAGTTTGTTATAATTTCTGTTTTTTACATTTGCTAAGGAGTGCTTTACTTCCCACTATGTGGTCAATTTTGGAATAAGTGCTATGTGGTGCTGAGAAGAATGTATATTCTATTGATTTGGGGTGGAGAGTTCTGTAGATGTCTATTTGGTCTGCTTGGTGCAGAGCTGAGTTCAATTCCTGGATATCCTTGTTAACTTCCTGTCTCGTTGATTGTCTAATGTTGACAGTGGGGTGTTAAAGTATCCCATTATTATTGTGTGGGAGTCTAAGTCTCTGTGTAGGTCTCTAAGGACTTCCTTTATGAATCTGGGTGCTCCTGTATTGGGAGCATATATATTTAGGATAGTTAGCTCTTCTTTCTGAATTGATCCCTTTACCATTATGTAATGGTCTTCTTTGTCTCTTTTGATCTTTGTTGGTTTAAAGTCTATTTTATCAGAGAATAGGATTGCAACCCCTGCCTTTTTTTTGTTTTCCATTTGCTTGGTAGATCTTCCTCCATTCCTTTATTTTGAGCCCTATGTGTCTCTGCACATGAGACACATATCCTGAATACAGCACACTGATAAGTCTTGACTCTTTATCCAATTTTCCAGTGTGTGTCTTTTAATTGGAGCACCTAGGCCATTTACATTGAAGGTTAATATTGTTATGTGTGAACTTGATCTTGTCATTATGATGTTAGCCGGTTATTTTGCTCGTTAGTTGATGCAGTTTCTTTCTAGCATTGATGGTCTTTACAATTTGGCACATATTCACAGTAGCTGTTACCGGTTGTTCCTTTCCATGTTTAATGCTTCCTTTAGGAGCTCTTGCAGGGCAGGCCTGGTGGTGACAAAATCTCTCAGTATTTGCTTGCCTGTAAAGGATTTTATTTCTCCTTCACTTATGAAGCTTACTTTGGCTGGATATGTAATCCTGGCTTGAAAATCCTTTTCTTTAAGAATGTTGAATATTGGCCCCCACTCTCTTCTGGCTTGTAGAGTTTCTGCTGAGAGATCCACTGTTAGTCTGATGGGCTTCCCTTTGTGGGTAACCTGACCTTTCTCTCTGGCTGCCTTTAACATTTTTTCCTTCATTTCAACTTTGGTGATTCTGATAATTATGTGTCTTGGAGTTGCTCTTCTCGAAGGGTATCTTTGTGGCATTTTCTGTATTTCCTGAATTTGAACGTTGGCCCGGCTTGCTAGGTTGGGTAAGTTCTCTTGGATAATATCCTGCAGAGTGTTTTCCAATTTGGTTCCATTCTCCCCGTCACTTTCAGGTACACCAATCAGACGTGGATTTTGTCTTTTCACATAGTCCCATATTTCTTGGAGGCTTTGTTCATTCTTTTTACTCTTTTTTCTCTAAACTTCTCTTCTTGCTTCATTTCATTGATTTGATCTTCAATCACTGATACCCTTTCTTCCAGTTGATCGAATTGGTTACTGAAGCTTGTGCATGCATCATGTAGTTCTTGTGCCATGGTTTTCAGCTCCATCAGGTCATTTAACGACTTCTCTATGCTGGTTATTCTAGTTAGCCATTTATCTACTCTTTTTTCAAGGTTTTTAGCTTCTTTGCGATGGGTTCAAACTTCCTCCTTTAGCTTGGAGAAGTTTGATCGTCTGAAGCCTTCTTCTCTCAACTCATCAAAGTCATTCTCTCTCCAGCTGTGTTCCATTGCTGGCAAGGAGCTGCATTCCTTTGGAGTGGGAGAGGCACTCTGATTTTTAGAATTTTCAGCTTTTCTGCTCTGTTTTTTCCCCATCTTTGTGGTTTTGTCTACCTTTGGTCTTTGATGATGGTGACGTACAGATGGTGTTTTGGTGTGGATGTCCTTTCTGTTTGTTAGTTTTCCTTCTAATAGTCAGGACCCTCAGCTGCAGGTCTGTTGGAGTTTGCTAGAGGTCCACTCCACACCCTGTTTGCCTGGGTGTCAGCAACAGAGGCTGCAAAACAGTGAATATTGCTGAACAGCAAAAGTTGCTGCCTGATCGTTCCTCTGGAAGCTTTGTCTCAGAGGGGTACTCGGCTGTGTGAGGTGTCAGCCTGCCTCTACTGGGGGGTGCCTCCCAGTTAGACTACTTGGGAGTCAGGACCCCACTTGAGGAGGCAGTCTGTCCGTTCTCTGATCTGAAACTCCATGCTGGGAGAACCACTACTCTCTTCAAAGCTGTCAGACAGGGACATTTAAGTCTGCAGAGGTTTCTGCTGCCTTTTGTTCAGCTATGCCCTACTCCCAGAGGTGGAGTCTACAGAAGTATGCAGGCCTCCTTGAGCTGTGGTGGGCTCCACTCAGTTTAAGCTTCCGGGCTGCTGCCTTGTTTACCTACTCAATCCTCAGCAATGGAGGGCACCCCTCCCTCAGACCCGCTGCCGCCTTGCAGTTCCATCTCAGACTGCTGTGCTAGCAATGAGAGAGATTCTGTGGGTGTGGGACCCTCTGAGCCAGGCGCGGGATATAATCTCCCAGTGTGCCATTTCCTAAGACCGTTGGAAAAGCACAGTATTAGGGTGGGAGTGACCCGATTTTCCAGGTGCCCCCTGTCACAGCTTCCCTTGGCTAGGAAAGGCAATTCCCTGACCCCTTGCACTTCCCAGGTGAGGCAACACCTTGCCCTGCTTCAGCTCACACTCAGTGGGCTGCACCCACTATTGAGCACCCACTGTCCGACAAGCCACTGTGAGATGAACCCGGTACTCAGTTGGAAATGCAGAAATCACCCGGTCTTCTGCGTCACTCTGAAACTTTTTAATACATGTAATTTTTTGGTTAAGAAAAAGGCAAATACTAAAAAACAATATTAATTGGGAAACTTATAAAGATAGACTAAAAATGTTCTACTCTATGCCTCTGGTCAGTACAAATTTTGTTTTATATCCTTCATTTCTTCTTTCCTTCCAGTACCCCATAGAGAACCTGCATTAGTCCATTCTCACACTGCTATAAAGAACTGCCCAAGACTGGGTGATTTATAAAGAAAAGAGATTTAATTTACTCACAGTTCCCTATGGCTTGGGAGGCTTCAAGAAACTTACAATTGTGGCAGAAGAAGAGAAGAAGGCATGTCTTACATGGCAGCAGGTGAGAGAGAGAGTGTATGTAGGAAGGGAAGGAGGAAGAGCCCCTTATAAAACTCACGCACTATCACCATAACAGCATGGGGAAAACTGCCCCCATGATCCAGTCACCTGCCATTAGGTCTCTCCCTCAACATCTGGGGATTACAATTCAAGATGAGATTTGGGTGGGGACATAAACCCAACCATATCAGAGGCCAAGGTTAAAAATAATTACCTATAGCTGGTCAAGAGTCCTTTGCCAGTTTCTTAATGCCACTGTAACAAATTATCACATATTTAATGGCTTCAAACAAAACAAATCTATTATCTTGCTATTCTAGAGGTCATCTTTCCATAATAGGCTTTTAAAAAATGTTTTGGCTGAGCTATGTTCTTTCTGGAAGTTCTAGGGGGAAATCCAGTTCCTTTCCTTTTCTAGCTTCAAGAGGCTACTAGTGTTCCTTTCTCAGAGCCCCTTTCCATCTTCAAACTCAGCATCACAGCATCTTCAAACATCTTTTCTTTGATCTCTGCTTCCATTATCACATCGTCTCTCTTACTCTGACCCTCTGGTCTCCTACTTATAAAGACCATTGCAATTAAATTGATCCCGTTATGATAATCCATGATAATCTCACAAATCTCAAGATCCTCAATTTAATCTTTTCTGCAAAGTCCCTTTTGCCATGCAAAATAATATATTCCCAGGTTCTGAAAATTAGGATGTGCACATCATTGAGGAGATAGTATTCCGCCTATCAAAATTAATAATGATAAATAATTCAAATATTATTATTTGACTTGGCCTAGACACTTGCCATTTGACTCAAGTCAATAAACAATCATTAAGGTTGGATAGGTCCTAATGGATAAGGTGTAATTGAGTTACTGTCTTCACCAACAAGCAGATTACAAGATAGACAATAAATAACCAAGTGAAACTCAAAGCAGAATGGGGCCTGAGGTGGGGAGAGGCATGGATTGTTCAGACAAAAGAGAGGCAGGCACATGGCAGTGATGCCTCTAGGGAATTCAAAGTTCTGATGGGGGTTAGATTAGGTGACCTTTCAAGCCCATTTCAAGCCTTATATTTCCATGACTCCTGCTGCTGAACAGAGTCTTAGCAACAAATTAAGTTTAAGTTTTGTACCCTGTTGACTTCTTAAAGGAATTGTGACAGTGTATAGATTAGAGCACAGTACAAGACAAGGCATTTAAGAATGAGAAAGAACAGAGTGCATCAGACAGAAGTGGGTTTTTTAAACTTCAGAATTGAGTATGTTGAAACTCTTGGGCTATAAATGTGTATTTTATCTTTTGATTATTACGGTCAAAAGGGAAAAAAAGAAATACAGTTAAACAACCCATTGGGGAAGGGGTAGGGAGAGAAGAAGGCAAACTTAAACAATAACTTATTCTCCAATTACTGAATAAAGAACATCTGACGACATAATGACTAATAACTTCAACTGTAGTTTTATAAAGGACAGAGAAAATTTTAATAACAGTGATTGAAACACAGATACCACTCTGGTGAAAACTTGTTGACTCAATATCTTTTTCTTCAGATTCTTTCTCAAAGAACTATCTTACATAATTTTTACTGCAATTTAAAATGTTCCAGGGGTTACTTCTTTTTAAAGGAGTCTTTGGGCTATTATCATCTCTTTACATTAATCCCGTAGGACCTTTCTGAGCAAATTCAAATTATTAATACCTTGGAAAAGAAATCCAAGTATTCAGTCCTTCACAAGACTGATTTAATACTATGATTTCCAAGTAATTGAAGCTTTGGCATCTGTGGATTTGATTAGCTGCATCTGCTCAGAGAAAAGCCTGGATGGCCTTTCAGAAGGTGTTGGTGAGGGTGCTATGAAAGCAGTCCTGGGGGCCCTCTCCCTCTACTCTTGAGAGATATCAGTAAGCATCTGGCCCCAACAGGGTTTGCTGATAGTCCTTGTTGTGAACTCTGTCAGCTCTATGGAGAAAGTGCAGAGTCTGATTGCAAGAGACAATAGCTTCACCTAAAAGAGTCAGAAGATGCAGACTTTTCTGCTGTGTACCTTTTAGCATTACTGTATATTAAGCTTTCCAATGTTAAGATGATAATTGCAGAGAAAGATTCCTATAGGACTATAAATTAAGGGGCATGCTTCCTCTGTCTGAGCTTTTTGTGCTTTATTCACATCAAAAGGCAATTACTTTTTGTGCACACTTAATCCCACCAGTTTAATGGGGCATGTAAAATATGCCTTGCAATTTGCCCTTAATCTTAAGCTTGCTGAAAATGAGGGCCTGCTAACAATTTGGATTCTTAAAAACAGCCTGCCCTTCAATAACTTAACCTTTGTTTAACTTGACTAAACTGAACAATTTCTGAGAGCTGCATTCTTGGTGGTACCAGGTTATTCTCATGGAAGATTTTCCTAAACATTATTAGGAGACAAGGAAGGACTGGATGCTGGGTGCTCTATGGCACCATACTGCCTGAAACTTCTTCACAGATGCCTGGGATGGGTTTGCCTCATCTGCCAGCAAAGCCAGGGACAGGAGGCAAGAAATAATGTTGGCTTCAGAGTCAGCCCAACCTGTGTTTGGACACCAGCCCTACTGCTTACTGATGGACTGATGGGGTGACCTCACATAAATTAACCTCTCATCCTGTGTCTTCGTCTGGAGAACAGAGTATACCTTGGGGAGCAAGGAAGCTCATGTAGGAACTCATATAAAAAAACTGGCTTTCACATGCTACATTCTTAAATGGAAGGAGTAGTAGCCATCAGATAGTGGTTGTAGAAATAGTATTTCTATAATTAATGTTAAAGTAACTATTTAGGATCCCAAAAGTGCACTGTGGATCAGAAAGACTTAAGGGGAATGAGCTAACGTTTGAGGGATGTGAGGGTCAAAAATTAGGAAAATAAAGACTAAACATCTCAGGCAAAAGGTAGCAACTAGTTCCAAACAAGAAAACAGAAGCACCTGTCAGAAATGAGCAGGTGAAGGCTCATGTAGAGTGGGGATAACACTGAGAACAAAGTGAGGAAGGTGTTGTTGTATGACTAAGGAAAATGCAGAGGAGGTATTCACAGCGGACTTTTATAGTTGTTCCAGTTAAACTGTGCATTTAGTCAGCTCAGTCTGCCATAACACAATGTCATAGATTAGGCGGCTTAAACGATGGAAATTTATTTTCTCACAGTCTGGAGGCTGGAGGCCAAGGTGAAGACACCACCTGGGTTGCTTTCTGGTGAGACCTCTCCTAGTTTTCAGATGGCTGCCTTCTCTCTGTTCTCACATGGTCTTTCCTCTGAGCACATGCAGAGACAGTGAGTTGAGAGACAGAGAGAGCTCTGGTGCCTCTTTCTCTTCTTACAAGGGCACCAGTCATATCACATTAGAGCCCCACCTTTATAACGTCATTGAAGTTTAATTACTATCCAAAAAGTCCTATCTCCAAATGTAATCCCATGGGAGGTTAGGGCTTCAATATATGTTTTGGGGGACGCAATTCATTCTATAGCAGACAGATTATTTCATAAAGTGGTGTTGTGTATCCCACGACTGTTTCCATTTCAATAAGGGCCTCTTAAAACAGAGAATACTTTGAAATCCAAACAAATGATGCACAAAAAGTAGAATTTTAGTCACAATGGTTAGATTATTAGGAAAATATTTGGGGAATGGGGAATTTTCTGCTGCTTTCCAAATCACAAAGTGTAAGTACCTCTTAATTCTACCTGTAAGTACAGCTTTTCTGGCTTCTTGGTCCTTTCTGTTTAAGGTCCAGGGTCCTGCTTGAGTCTTTGTTCATTTAGCAGATTAAATTTTATTTCCTTTTATTATCCCTGGCTCCTGTCAGTTGCCCTAACATATCACAGTGAAGTGCTGATGAAACTAAACTTACAGATATCTTCGGGCCTTGACCTCAGGAAACTTAATTTGTCTCTCTTCTCTATATCCCTGTTGATATCCAATGTTGCCTTTGATTTAAGAAGACATGTCACACTGGGCACTCCTGATCATTCCAAGGAAAGACCTGCTGCTTTGAATCAGAAATGTCATATTGTGTCCAAGGAAATCAGTAGAGAGACCACCTACCTGGGTATCTAATGACCTGCACTCAAGTTGATCTTGCCAGGAAATTACTTCCAGATATTAATCAATCTCTTATCAATCTTTGGACCTTATTTCCCACATACACACACAAAAAGGGGAGTTGGATAAGATCTAAATTGAGGCTGGCCATGGTGATTCATGCCTGTAATCCTAGCATTTTGGAAGGCCAAGTGAGGAGGATAGGTTTAGACCAGGACTTCAACACTAGTCTAGGTAACTTGGCAAAACCCTATCTCTACAAAAAATATAAAAAATTAGCCTGGCATGGTGGCACACACCTGTAGTCTTAGCTACTTGGGTGGCTGCAGTGGGAGGATCACCTGAGCTCTGGAAGTCGAGGCTGCAGTGACCTTGACATTGGGTGAAATGAGTGAGATCCTGTCTCAAAAAAAAAAAAAAAAAAAAGATCTAAGATGAATATATCTAGAATTTTTGACAATATGGTCTCATCGTTTGTGGTTTTAGGATACTTGTAGAATATAGATAGGAAGACAGCTGCCCAGAATGAGCTATAAGGATGATATACCCTCATCTAATATCCTTATTCATGCTTATAGAAAGAGCCAATATGGTATTTAAGAGGATGAAGAGGATGAAGTGAGAAAACAGGGTTGAAAAGGAGTAGAGAGCAGTATGAATGGTTGCCTATTTGACTTTCAGGTCATATTATGCCAAACGCATCACTACTAAGTGGTAATTTCATGTGACATGATTTGGTCATTAGACATGGGATTACACTTGAAAGGTTTCTAAGGGAATATTAACTTTGAACAGAATTTTGGAAGATAACTTTCTGTGTGTGTGTGTGTGTGCGCGCGCGCATGTGTGTGTGTGTACAAATAATAATATTGTATGTTTGCCTTCTTAGCATCCCCTAAGGCCCCTAACTTCTTTTCCCAAGTCATCTCCAATTGATGTTAATAAGGAAAGGTTTCTATAACAACATCATCTTTGCTCTAGGCAAGTAGAAAGGAGATCCTAGGGAGGTAAATTCAGAAGATCAGAGTGAAAAAGAACCTTCAAGAGGGAGAGGAGCATTAGACATCCATGGTAAAACCAGGAGGTAGGACAGTAGTGCTTAGGTTAAAGAAAGTACAGAGGAGATGTCCTTGTCAATGAGAAGGAATGTGTTGGAGAAGGGACTCTATGAATATGATGTTTAAGAGTTCTTTGTGTAGCAAATAATAGGAAACCAAACTCCAACTCATTTGTGCCAGAAGAGAATGCCTTTTCTTTGGGGGCTGAAGAATCCAAGGGAATAGCTTAGGCATTGTATGTAGAAGAAAATAACATATTCGCAGCTTCTTGTTTGACTTTTAACTTCTGTCCTTTCAGAATATTTATGGATGTCTCATAGAACCTTGCCTGCAGTTCAGAAAATGGGGTTTGGTTACAGGCTGAATTGTGTCCTCTCAAAATTTGTACGTTGAAGTCCTAACCCCCAGTGCCTCCAAATGTGGCCTTGTTTGGAGACAGGGTCTTTAAAGAAGTAGTTAAATCAAAATGAAGGCATATGAGTGAACCCTAATCTAATGGGACTCATGTCCTTATAAAACAAGGAAGTGTGGCTGCTACAGAGAGAAGGCCATATGAAGACACTGGAAAAAGATGGCCATCTGCAAGCCAAAAAGAGAGGCCTCAGAAGTAGCCGACCCTGCCAACACCTTAAACTAAGATTCCAAAATTTCTGTTGTTTTAGCCACACGATCTTTGGTACTTGTTAGAGCGGCCATAGCAGATTAATATAGGCTATGAGATGCTTGATTCTGAATTTTAGAATTTTCAGCACTGGAATAGTGACGATCATTGAAAGAATCTCTGGCCAGGCACCTGGAAACTAAGATATGAAGAGAAATGTTCACGGCAGGCCAATGCCCTGATGCAAATGGATCACAGTAAATTCAGCCTACTATTCCTAAGGATGAGCGGAATTAAGGATGCTTCACCTTTGTAGGAAGCAATTCATTTCAGAGGCTGTCTGGAGCCTTGAGACTGCATCTGCATATTAATTGCAAATGTGATCGTCTTGTACAAGTCTGCTTAGTGTTTTTATTCTTAAAGACAACTCTATGTCTGATGTCTTCCCGCTGGCTATAGTCATTGTATTTGCACACAGGGCATTTTATTTCCCTTGATTCTTAACTAATTTTTTCTCTATCAACCTCATAAGAAACAACAATATTTATTTCCAAAAATTCGTGGTGAAAAATTTCTATAATCATTAAAAAAACCCAAGCCTCCCAGTGTATGGGAAAGTACAATGCCTTTATAAGGCAAGAATGCCAGGCAGGTAGAGACTGTTCCACTCTCCAAAAATGGCCAACTTTTTCCACACCCCACTCTCTAAAAGAGGCCAAGACAGAATCAGAGAGGGCTTCTGATTGGCTGGTCCTTCAGATTTTACAACGTTTCCACTGAGAATTAACCTCCAAAAAATCACCCAGGAATCCCAGGCCCACCATGCTTGTGAATGTCTTTCTGGAAGTCAGCTGGCAGGCAAGAAGCCATCTACATCCTCATCCTCATCGTCCTGCATTTTACCTGCCTCTAAGCATGGTTTACATTAGATGTAATAATTCTGTTTCCAGCCACAAAACTTGATCCTTATAATTCAATCATAGTCAAGTTTCCAACAGGAAAAATCATTTGCAGAATATTTGCCTTTCTATTTTTGTTTCTGTTATTTTTTTTCCTTGTAGAAATGATATGACATCTTAACCAATTCATTCCTTCACATTTCTGGAAACATAGAAAACATATTTTCCACCACCTTGTGTGTCAGGGTGGGCCTTCTGACCAGGTCTGGAAAATGGAGTGTGAGAGAAATGATGTAGTCTTTCCCCACGTTGACCCCATATAAAGCATCTCCCAGGTGTGAGCCTCCCTCTTTACTAGTGAACACGTGAGGATGATTGTCCCAGGGCGGAAGCAGTCTGGACCCCCAACCATTCTTCAAGGAGATCCCCCACGACAGCCAACGAACCATAGACATCTGCATTGGAATTTGTGTGAATAAAAAGTTTTCCGTACAATATGACACTTTAGCATTGTGGAGTATAAGAGCTAGTAGATTTTTCTTTCTTACCTTAAGCAATACAGAATTTTTTTCATTTGTACAGGAATGATGATGGCCCTCAAAGACTGAGTGTCTGTGAAGAAGAGAACATATTAAGATAATTTCAATTACACAGTAGCTTAAGAAATATTAAGTTGAGTCAATCATATAATCCCTCTAAATCCAATCCTTTTCTTATCCTGCCTTCTTCAACCTCCAAATCCAATCAGCAGTGGAGAAAGCTATTTCTTGTCAGTCTTATGTACCTGCCCAAGCTGTGAGTGAGATGGCAGAGTACTTCAGCAGGGCCATTGGTCTGAGAGCTGTGAAATTGAGTTGGAGTTCCAGTGGTGCACTGACCTGCTGTGGGACCATAAATAAGTGTTTCCCTCTTTATATGATAAGCACAAAGGGACACTTGCCGTATCAAGAGTTTGAACTAATTTTAGCTGAGCTCCACTCTGCTCTTTCACATATTTTCACACTCAACTTCTCAAATTCAGAGCTTAAAACTCAGAAGCCTATGAATGTGCAAATGAATGTTATTTGGATTGCATCATGTCTTAAAAATAAATATATATATACATATGTATACACATACATATATATACACACACACACACATATACATATATACATAAAACTCAAGCTTAAGCTTCACCAACAGCATTTGCTTTTTTCTATGGCAACAAATAATTGGAGCTTAGTAGCCAGCTGCCCCTTTTAGATGAGGTGTGTGTTTTCTGTTTGAAACAGTTCCCACTACTTCCTAATGTTACACATTGGCCTAATTCTATCCACCTGGCCAGTGTAGACATTGAAGTTTGCATCAAAGTTAGAGTTCACTTTAACCTTTCTTAAACCTGCCAACACTAGGGATCCAGGAGGAAAGTCAATACTGAGACAGAACTGGGATACAAACTTGGCAAAGCCAGGATTTGCTACCAGCTAAGGGAAACCAATCTTGAGAGCAAGCATCAGGGTCTGCATCTGTCTGACACCCTAGAGCAAGATGTTAAGTTGAAACAAAATAATTGTAATAACTCAAACAGTTTCAAATACACTATAGTGTCTTTGCCACATCCTTGATAAGTCAAGTGTCTTAAACTGTTAAGTTCTTCTTCTATGAAAAAGAAATAAAACAAAACCATGGAGACATTAAAAAGATCAGTGGTTGCTAGGGGTTGGGGTAGAAGGAGGGATGACTAGGGGGAGCATAGATTATATTTAATGCAGTGAAAATACTCTGTATGATACTATGGTAGATACATGTCATTATACATTTATCCAGGTCCATAGAACGTGCAACAGCAAGTGTAAATCCTAATGTAAATTATGGATTTTGTATGTCTGTGGTGTGTCATTGTAGGTGAATCCGTTGTAACAAATGCATCATCCTGGGGATAATGGAGGCAGCTCTGCATGTGTGGGCGCAGAGAGTATATCAGAGTATGTGAAACTGATGGGAAACTAAAACTGCTGTAAGGGAAGGGGAACATCACACACCGGGGCCTATCACGGGGAGGGGGGAGGGGGGAGGGATTGCATTGGGAGTTATACCTGATGTAAATGATGAGTTGATGGGTGCTGACGAGTTGATGGGTGCAGCACACCAACATGGCACAGGTATACATATGTAACAAACCTGCACGTTATGCACATGTACCCTAGAACTTAAAGTATAATAATAATAATAATAATAATAATAAAGAAAACATTGTCTTTAACTTTTTAAAAATGGAAAAAAATAAAAGGGCTCATGTGAGAACTAAATGAGATGGTTTTTATGTAAACCATAGGGCCTAGTGCATAATAGACATTCATTAAGTGGTAGCCACCACTATCATCACAATTGGCAAAAGTGATTTGCAGGTATATAGCAATGAACTTGACAGGGGAGGAGTTGTGAGATAAAAGCGGGGATCTAGGCTTCATTACTGGTACCTCGGGAGATGCTTTCTATAAGGGAAAGGAAGGTAGATTTGCCAGCTCATACCTAAGTGTGTGCTTAGCACTCATGTACGGGCAACCACCTATAATCCTCTCTCTTTCAAAATGTCAGGTAAAATGGGTAAAACTATTGCTCGATATCTTTCATGTTTTCCCTTGCTTAGTGTCTTTCAGATCACATGCCACTCTTCTGAGAACTTTTCTATTTCAATCTTTATTTTAACTTGTTTTCACCCATATTATAAAATTTGGAATAAGGAGGAGAACTATAACAAAGAGAATGATTAAGGAAACTAGTATCGACAAAGAACCCACTGTGTGCCCAGCACTGTGCTTGGTACTGTCCTCCTAAGAATACTGCACATTTGATACTCTAAATTCCATTGGACTGATCATGAAAATCAGATTCAAAAAGATTAAGTGACATTTTTCTGTTTTGCTTTCATAATCGCACTTACCAATATGTCAAATCCTTTTTTAAAAAATTCAATTACTGGTTTGCTTTGCTTCCTATTTGTCCTACTCTGACATAAGTTTCACATGAGACAAGATCCTATTTTCTTCAATATTTTATACTCAGTGCCTAAACAGTACTTGACAACATAAATAATTGTCGAGTGCATGAATTTTTAATTAATGAGTGAATGAAAACTGCCTAGAGATAACTTTGATTCCTGGCATGCCTCTTTCTAAGTCCACACTCGATCTATTTTGACCATGAAGCTGATTGCTCAGAGGCTTCCTGGGTGGTGTAACTGTGCCAGGGGAGGCACAGACATTACAGGCCTCTGGCTTTCCCATCCTCTTCCACTGGTTATGAAAAAAGGTGTTTTATCTCTCTTCTTCTTCCAAAAACACCTCCTTTTGTAAGTTTTAAATACTAATGATATTAGTCGTTTCTATACTACCATCTATTTGCTGGAAATCTTTGTCCATGTGCCATATGTGAAGTATCAAGAAGATGGCACTAATGCAGAGTCATCTACTGCCTCAGCCAAAAGCCTCTTGGACACTTCATCTGGGAGAAGGAGACATTCACAGGCATGGTTAGCCTGTCCTGAGCGTGAATTGGACTTGGAAGAATGACAGTTCAGGCTGCTATTCATATCTAGCAGTGCCAGGTCATCTTACCCCTGCAGATTTTACTGGCTCCATTGCAATGGAAGCATTAAATTAAAGGTGTTTTCTCATCCATACTCTCATTTTATCCTCAAAGAACTTCATGCACTAGAGTAAGAGATGTTAGGTCCCACTTTGCAGGTCAGAAAATAAGAGTTCAAGAGCCAAAATGACTTGTCTACGACCACAAAAAGTTATCAGCAGAGGTAAAGCTCAGACACTTGAATTATATTTTTAATGAGTCATGCAAAATCTTGGTCTCTACATTCATTCCACACAAATGTGATGAAGCCTTAATATGTTCTGGGTTCGCAGGTAAATATAAGGATGCAGAGCCAAGTAGTTTGGTATGGGAGAGATAGCACAGACATTAGTGTTGTGGAGACCTGGCACTGTAATTCCTAAGCCCATGACCAGAGTCAAATTGAGTAGCATTTCTCAACCTCTATTTTCTCATTTGTAAAATAGAAACACTGATACCTGCTGTCTAGCTTGCCACGAGACTTAAAACAGATAATGTGCATAAAGTATTTTGCATAGTGTTTTCCCTTCTTGCCACCTGTCAATGACACAGTCATTTCTTCAAGGAGGTTGCATTTCAGAAACACAGTTTAGGTATATAGCTCAAGGTCTGCCAATAAAGGGCAAATGCCAAAACATATAGGGAAACAAGTATTCTCGTGGGTGGCTGTTCTAACATCACTCACAAAGGGGTGGGGATTTTTCTAACTTTCTCCAACTATCCTTAAACATGACTGTCAATAACGCTAATGAGGATTTCACCAGCCATTACATTCCATTAAAAGTAAAGATTTTGTCTTAAAGCAATAATATTGCTTGTTCATTCAGGAAAATTATCTTCCTTTTGGACAGAGGATAGCTTTTGGGTAGGAGATGGGAACAAGACAGAAAACTACAAAATAAACACAGTCCATGTCATAAAGTACACCAAATACCACACTAAAGTTTCTGATTTTCATTAGACAAGGGAACAAAGAGGAAACCTACAGTTTCAGAAGACAAACGATCCATTCAGTTTAATGAGATATGGATCCAGCCTTCAAGGAAATCCTGGTAACTACAGCACCCATTATGAAAGAACCTACAGATATCTGATATTCCCACCCTTATTTTGGGATTCACAATGATAGAGACAATAAAAATGTTATTCATCCATGTATCTTTATAATAATATTAATAATAAAATTAATAATGATAAGTTATGTATTGAATGACCGCTATAACACAGCCACTCTATGGGCCCTTCGAAGTGTTATAGCATTTACTGTCAGTGGCTAAAACTTAGCAAGTCTCAGTCAGTGTTTTATTCTAATGATGAAGATGAAGTGGCTTAAATCCAAGACACACAATCCCAGCTTAGTGGGGTTGCAGCTCTGTTACATTTTATTGGTCACTGTCAGAGATCTCCAAAACTGTCAGAGATTTCAAATTTCCTATTTGATGTAATAGAGCAGCATGATAGAGTCAAAGCACTTTGCACTGAAATTCAACCGAGTGGAGCTCTTGTCCCGCCTTAATTATTGTCAACTCTCTGAATCTTAGTTCCCTCATTTGTAAAAAATAAGACTCGTCTGGATGCTCTTCCAAATCCTACTCAGCTTAAACAGTCTGACATTCTGAGAGGAATGGCTGATGCTTTCCTAAAGATCTTAATCCTATGGCAACAGTGGTAGTTATGTCATTTGTTTCCTGAGAACCTGACATAGAGCCCCCTCCAGCTAAGCAGAGAAGCTCTTGGCCCATTCTGTACATTACCCTGCTGGACTTTCCAATTGTGTTAATTGGATGCTTTGAACCAGAGAGACCTGCATCTGGCTTCTCCCATGAGCAAGATCACACATTCTCCAAATAAAATGAGAGAGTGGTTGCCTCCATGCGAGACTGGCTGTTTTTTGTGGATTTGCACCCTCTACTGTGGTCTAATTTTCACATCACTTAGTGCTTGCATGAAAGCATTTCACATTTTTAGGAAAACCATTTCATCGCTCTTCATCCAATATAATTTTTCCCACACTACCATAGATATCATTATCACATCTTTCAACCTTTACTATCAGATCTTAAAAGTAAGTAAACAGATAAGTACATCATTAATGCAGCTACAGAAGATAAGGATTTAAGTGCAGCACTACTCACTGATACAGAAAGTGAAAAACAAGACTACCTGACACTGGAGAGGGATAACCAAAGTACATCTTTAAGACAGTTGTCAAAGATGAATATTTAAACCCATCAAATTTGTCAAATTTAGATTTTTTCAGAGGGGATGGGTAACCATTTCAATACCCAAGATGAGACCAAGAAGGATTACATTTTAACTCTAGTGAATGAAGTTCGGGGTGGATAGTTATTGAATATTTACTATGTGCCAGGTTTGGTGGTTGTCGTAGTCCATTTGGCTGGTATAACAGGTTACCATAAACTAGGTAACTTAGAAACAGCAGAATTTTATTTTCTACACTCTGGAGGCCAGTAAGTTCAAGATTGAGGTGCCAGCAGATTGGGTGTCTTGTCAGGGCCTTCTTCTTGCTTCATAGAGGGTTTCTTCTCACTGTGTCCTCAGATAGTGGAAGGAATAAGGCAACTCTTTGGGACCTCTCCTACAAGGGCACTAATCCCATTCATGAGGGCTTCACCTCATGATCGAATTACCTCCAAGGGCTTCATCTCCTAATACCAGTATATTGGAGATTAAGTTTCAATGGATGAATTTGAGGCAGACACAAACATTCAGCCTATGGCAATCATAATCTGTTTACTTGTGCATTTTATTTAATTCTCACAACAATTCTGTCAGATAATATTTATGATAACCCCTTTTTTCACAGAAACATGAATTAAGGTGTAGATTAGTTCAGAACTTTTTCTAAGGTCACCAGCTTGAAAAAGGCAGACGCAGAAATTAAACCCCCAACCATCTGACCCATACCTTGGCTTTCACCACAGACCTATAAGCCTGCTGCCTGGAAGGTTGGAAAATGTGAACCATGTTATGTTTCCTCTGGTTTCTGCTGTTTTTTCAGCATAACATCTTTTTGCAGCTGTGGTTTCTGTCTAAATTCAGTGAACTTTTGCTCTCTTCGGAATAAGTCCTGACTTCATAATGGGTGACAGTGACCCGCTGGAGGAAAAGTGACTCCCACAATGGAGCATTTCTTCTGTCTACTACCCCCAGGACTCAGCGTCAGCATTTCCTAAGTTAAATTACACCGCGGACTTCTCCCCATTCCCTGACAGCAGGACAGATGGCCCCAATGTGAGCTTAATTACTTCTGCAGTTATGCGGACACAATTTTGCTGCAAATCATCTTGGGCCAATAAACCAAGGTCTGTCTTTACGCCAAAAGATAATAAAATCTTCCAGAAGAGGAGCAGCTTCCTCCATATAAATAGAACCAGGCTTTCATTGGTTGCAACCAGCCATTTACTTCAGAGCGAGGGGAAGGCACTGTGAAGAATTATTAACAATTTTTGAAACAAGTACCTTTAGTCAGCATATTTACTTTTTTAAAAAGACATTGGAAGAAAACATTTTCATCTGGAGTGTGAAGTGACAGATAACAGCAGAAATCTATGGGAAGCTGGTTACAAACGTATTGCTCTACTTTGTAAGAGGATGGTGAGTGGAGAGTAAAGTATGTAGAGGAGTCATCCTTCAAAAAACAATTGTGTGACTTGCAACCTTTAAGAGTGAAAAGGGGCCGGGCGCGGTGGCTCAAGCCTATAATCCCAGCACTTTGGGAGGCCGAGACGGGCGGATCACGAGGTCAGGAGATCGAGACCATCCTGGCCAACACGGTGAAACCCCGTCTCTACTAAAAACTACAAAAAACTAGCGGGGCGAGGTGGCGGGCGCCTGTAGTCCCAGCTACCCGGGAAGCTTAGGCAGGAGAATGGCGTGAACCCGGGAGGCGGAGCTTGCAGTAAGCTGAGATCCGGCCACAGCACTCCAGCCTGGGTGACAGAGCGAGACTCCGTCTCAAAAAAAAAAAAAAAAAAAAAAAGAGTGAAAAGCACTTTTAAGAAAAGTCATATTCTGATATTCTAGCAACACTCGATGGCTCATCATCACCTCCCTTCAGTAACACACCTCTGTGAAGATGAAAGATAGAACAACACAGAGAAGGGATCGCAGCGCGGTTCCCTTTCACAGTTCCCAGAAACAGAGTATTTATGGAATCAGATGAGGGGCAGAGCTAAAGCTAAGGTCTCTTTCCTTCAAGGACTTGAAGAAGAATAGAGTGGTTATCAGGGAACATTTTCCTAGACATTACACCTGAAAGGTCATTATTTCACTTCTCTTTCATCTAAAATTGTGATTTTTCTTAACGGCATATTTGTGGTTGGGGAGCCTGGCAAAGTATTGGAGAGTGAAAAATAGGTTTTATGACTTAGAAGGAATATCAAAAGCCACTAAGCTTTATTTGTAATGTAAAAATAATAATTCAATAATCATGTGTTGATCGTGAACCCCAGGACGCAGAACTCAAAGAGACCCCAGACATCATCTAACCTCAGTGGAGCGGGCTCTGTTTCTCAAGTTCTTTACAGCTTGAGAAACAGGGTCTGCTCAGTGGCCCAGCCCTGATCTGGAGCCTCTGGGTCAGACAGCACTCTCTAGTCTCACTAAAAAGGTTACTTATATTGGACCTCCATGTTACTTTCATCTCTTTGCCCTAGCAATCCTTTGTAGAGTAATATTTGAAGAAATACATTCCAGGTGTTTACATCCCCAAGGGACATCCTAGCTCCTTACTATCCTAGTTACCTCCTCTGGTCTCTTGTCTGGTTTCTCAATCTCCATTTTAAAATGTCATGTTATGAATTAGAAACAGACTTAAGAACTAAAGAATACTAGAAAATTAAAAGTTTTATCAAATGAACTCTGCATAGAAAGAACCGGCATCCTCAGGGTACTTAGGGAGGTTGTTTGGAAGAAGCAGATTCTGAATCACGACGTGCAAGGGAAGTGAACATCAGCGAGTGAAAACAATCAGGATGGCTTTCCTCATAGGGTGAAATGGAAGGGGGAAGGGCTGGATCGTAGAAAATTGTACTGGCCAAAATAGAAAGACAAATGTGAGAGAGGACAGTGAAGGGGAAAAAAAAGGCTTAGAAAGGTCCACTGTCTTTATCTTAGCCATTTAAGCTCTGAGACCATCCAGGCATCACCTTTCATTTTGGAGATGCAGAGATGACCTGTTATTTGTAGGCAGTTAAAATTACTTAGGGACACTTTCTAGGAATATAATTCAGATCTCCTAATTTCAAGTCCAGTGTAAAATGGCCTGAAATTTAAGTTGAAATGATTGCTTAAGCCTGTTCTAGTACTAGATTTAGCAACGTGACAATCTGAAACAGAAAAAAATATATTATGTCTAAAGGAAAAGAAGGAAAGAAAGAAAAGATGATGAAAACCCACAAAATAAAGCAAAGAAGTCTAATAACCTTGGAGGATTTTTTGCCCATAATGACCCTTTTGTGATGCTTCTTTTGAAATATGAAAACAAATTTTCACACGTTGTTTCTATGGCCTGTTTCCCTTCCACATTCATGGTAATACTAGGTGGTGTTTACTGAGTCTGGAATTGCCCAGCTTCATTCAACTAGTTTGTGAAGAAAAGTGCCAAAGAGCAGAGCCTGGGCTGCAGTGGAAGCTACAAAAAATGAATTTCCTGTTTGGGGAGGCAAATGTCACATTCCACAAGCAACACAAGGTAGAATTCCCCCAGGAAATAATGGATGTGGTGCAAACGGTAATAAAACAGATTTCTGAGGGTTAGGTAATACATGGGTGCTGGTGAAGACAAGGAAAATTTATTGGAGGTTTAACAGAGTTCAGAGGAACTGAAAAGGCATTCAGGCAGCACTGTAAGCACAAAACTGAATTGTAAATTGTGTGGAATAATGAGGGTGAGTTGAGGAACATTAGGAAATGTGGCAAATTGGGGACTATGGTGGTGGTCTGTGGAAAATGTGAATACTACCTCTTCAAAAATGTTTACTTAGTATATAGTACAAGCCAGCCATGCCAGGCACTGTGGTGGGTGCTGGGGAATCAATGGAAAGCAAGATCCACGGACTTTACAATTTAGGAGGCAACATTTTCCATTACAAAGGCATAACAAAGAGTAAACGTGATGAGAGACCGAACATCAAGAGCTGTGTGAGCATCACAGAAGCATGCTGATGCCCACCCTCAGAAGAGTAGTCAAGGAAGTCTTTACAAAAGCTGTGATGTTTCGGTTGGACCTAAAGGAAAATTAGGAATTAGGAGAGAAGAGGAGTATTCAGGGTGGAGGAGGGACTAGCATGTGCAAATGCACAGAGGCAAAAGATAGCAACCTGGAAGATGTTTCGTGTCATCTGACATAGTGTGAGGGCAGGAAGTTATATGAAAATATGCTGAAAAGGAAGGTGGCAGCTGGTCATGGGTCTTCAACAAACCTGTTAAAGGTACCACTTTGGACAGATAACAGCAAACCAATGAGCACCTTGAAAGTCCTGCCTTGATGGTGTTTACAGCACAGTGGAGTGACAGATAAGTCATTAAACATTTACAAAGGCATATGCTAAGTACCATGATAGGGATATGCACAGGCAGAAGACTGACAAAGTAAATAAATTCATGGATTTTTGCCTACAATTTATCCTTACTCATTCACAAATATATATTAAATTCCTTCTATTATGTTGGGCACTGGGGATATGGAAACATATGAGAATCATTTCCTGTTCTTAAGAAACTCGTATCCTGAGATGACATAAAAGAAAGTCAACATTTATATCTAAGCATGGTAAGTGTCCTGGCAAAGACACTCAGGCACAATGGGAGGAGAGAGAAAGAAAAATGCACCCATACTGGGGACAAGAGGAGGCTATAAGGTAGAGACGAAAAGTTGGTCATTTATTAAAGACAAAGTAGGAGTTAGCTCTACGGGCAGGAACAACTCCTCTGGGCAGACGGACTGGGGCACACGTCTGTCTGTGTGATCCTTCATGCCCACAGTGTTGCAATACCTATGGAAATGCTCTGTGACATGGCTCATAGCACAACTGCCCTCCATTATGGCCCACCATAATTTTATTTTAATAGACCTCAAATCAGTTCTCTCCTGAGAGTGGACCATATATTCAGCTGGTCTCTCTGGCCATGATTTCACCACTTGTCTTCATGTTTTAATCACATACTCTAATAAAACATGAGCCTTTAAAAGACAGTCAGTCATTCAAGGATCAAAGTCACATGGGAGGGTTTGATTGTCTGCCAAATTAAAGCCTGGCCTTGAATTGCAAGGAAAAGAAAGATTGCCCCTAAGATAAATATTTGGAGTATAGGAGACATGACTAGACTGTTGTAAATTTTTAAGTTATGGAATATCGCATTTGAAGCGGCATCTCCTGGGGATATCCTTTTAATTTGTTTGCCCAAATTAAAAAAATGCATGGGAAAATAATGAGTCTTAAGAACACAATATTAGTAGGAAAATCTCAAGATAAACTTTTGTTCTGAACAAATATTAAGTAAGAGCAAATTGTAAATGGTAAATTTAAAGTCAGAACTTTTGTTCTAACTTTTAATGTTGTAGTTAAGGCATTGGGCTGCAGAGGAAATAAAAAAGTGGTATTCACATATTTTTTCTCGTTTTTAATCTTGTGTCAAAAATAAAGGTAAATTTCCACCTGCCTCAGAAATTTTCTGTGATAAGTAGGAAGATCACTAGCTTCAGGATGCCTGGAATTCTGCCTGAATATTCTAACTCTATCACAGCCTCAACTTTTTCATCTTTTAAAAGGAATCTCATCACAGTAGCATTAATGGCAAGATCAATTTTCTAAGCCTCAGTTTCTTCACCTGCAATGTGAGATAGTGATACTAATCCAAAGCTGGCAGTTAGTAGTGTAAGGGACAAAATAGAAATAATTGCTACTGGCCGCCCAGGGTGGATTCTCAGAAGGATGCTGAAATAATAATATCCAGGCCCAGAGGAGAGTTCAGTGATTAATTAATACAATCAGGCACTAGGCCAGGCTAAATTATCTTTCACTGTAAGAACCATTGCCTTCAAAGAGGCACAATTTTTTTTTTTTTTTTTTTTTTTTTTGAGATGAGTCTTGCTGTTTCACCAGGCTGGAGTGCAGTGGCGCAATCTCAGCTCATTGCAACCTCCGACTTCCGGGTTCAAGCTACTCTCCTGCCTCAGCCCCCAGAGTTGCTGGGATTACGGGCACATGCCACCATGTCCAGCTAATTTTTGTATTTCTAGTAGAGATGGGGTTTCTCCATGTTGGCCAGAATGGTCTCTATCCCTGGTCCGCCCACTTTGGCCTCCCAAAGTGCTGGGATTACAGGCCTGAGCCACCACGCCCGGCCAAGACAAAAACTATTAAGGGAGAGAGAAAGGTAAATGAGGGAGCAGAGCATTTAGCACTTTACATCTGAAGTACCTACAGATTCCAGGAGCATATCCATATAAGACAGAGTGTCCAAAGGTCCCGGATCTCCAAGGGGTTTTGTGAGTCAAGTAGGGCCATCAAAGAGCAGCTGATACATTCTTCATTTTTACATACTGGTCTTTCAGATTTGACCATCACTATTTTACATTCAAGGACAAAAACCTGAGCAAATGTGATGGTACAATTCAAAATAACTTGAAAGCTCTGCATGAAGAATTAAATGTAAGATAATACTGCTGCTTCATTTATCAGCAGACCACTTACTCTTATCATTGTAGGCAATTGTTAAAGAGCTTACAACACATTTGACTTAAGTTCTCAAATACCTGAGGAATTTCTCATGGGCACAGTCCTGTATAACCCACTCTTCTGTCTATTATGGTGCTCAGCATAGAGTAATTAATACATTATTTATTCAGTTCATGAACAGATCTTCTAATTTTATATCGGATAAATTTTAACCAAAGATGGGTGAATTTAAACACTGTTCAAATGCTGCATATTCTCCTAACTCTTAGCCCAATTAATTAATATCTAAAACTCTTATTACTCAAAAGTCATCCTAAACTGCCACTTCAAACCGATGAGAGATTGCTATTATTTTTAAAAATTAAAATTCCAGAAAACAAGTGCTAGCAAGGATGAAGAGAATTGGAACACTTGCATATTGCTGGTGGGATGCAAAATGGTAGAGCAGCTGTGGAGAATAGTTTAGTGGTTCCTCAAAAATTAAAAAATAGAATAAACATATGATTCGGAAATTCTGTTTTTGGGCATATACCCAAAAGAATTAAAAGCAAGGACTCAAACAGATATTTCTACACCAATGTCCATATCACCATTATTCCCAATAGCTAAGGAGGAATCAACCCAATGTCTATGGGTGCATGAATCAATAAACAAAATGTGTTATACACACACAATGCAATATAATTTAGCCTGAAAACGGATACATGCGGGCCAGGCGCAGTGGCTCACACTTGTAATCCCAGCAGTTTGGGAGGGCGAGATATGCAGATCACATGAGACCAGCCTGGCCAACATGGTGAAACCCCATCTTTACTAAAAATACAAAAATTAGCTGGGCATGGTGGCATGTGCCTGTAATCTCAGCTACTTGGGAGGCTGAGGCAGGAGAATCGCTTGAATTGGGGAGGCAGACGTTGCAGTGAGCCAAGATCATGCCACTGCACTCCAGCCTGGGCAACAGAGCAAGATTCTGTCTAGGAAAAAAAAAAAAAAGTACATGTTATAATATAAATGAATCTTGAAAACATTATACAAAGTGCTATAAGTATTTTGTCCTCATATATATAGATACTTAGAATAGTCAAATTCATAGATGCAAAAGTAGAATAGTGGTTATCAAGGGCTGGAAGAAAGAGGACGTGAGAAGGTATGATGCTTAACAGGTACAAGGTTTCCCTTTGGGAAAATGAAAACGTTCTGGAGATGGATAGTGATAATAGCTGCAAAACAATGTGAATGTATTAAACGCCACTGAATTGCACACTTAAAAATGGTTAAAACGGTAAATATGATACTATGCATATTTTACCACATTTTTAAAAGCCAAAAGCTAACTCCTATAAGAATAATAGCTTTTTAAAAACTTCCTAAATTAATATAATATGACACTTCCGTCCTCTTCAACAATCTAGTAAGTAATGACTTAAAATCTTCTAGAAAAGTTTTTTCAGCACTTTCTCACTCAGTTCTCTAGTATCTTTAGCCATGCTGATTTTTAACTGTGACTAAAATATGGATAAATTGACAACGTATAGTTAGAATTGTTCACAGTAGAATAAAGATCAATTGATTTAGTAAAATAAATACAAACTTTCAGCCATTTGGGAGTATTTGCAAATTTAGGATTATTTACAAACAGAACTGCATATACCTTGATTGTTTCTATGTGTATCTCAGTAGCTCCTGCATTGTAATTCTGTGGTGTATGAAAGCGAGCATGCATCAAGGTTGACCTTGAGTTAGCAAGAACACGCTTAACTATTTCAGGACTTCCGTATTTTCAGTACTTAAATAATGCTAGAATGCTATGTAATTACAGATCTCCATCCAAGAAAAGAATAGTCATTCAAAATAAAAGTTTAGGATATAAAGACATGCGTTGACTTTATTTAGAAACATGGGTTATAAAGGACCAAGCCCCACTGTCTGATGATACTGAATGAGATTATATTGCACTAAATAATAAGCAAATAAAGGTTGGCAAGGCTTCAGAGATGTTTGAGGCAAAGAACAAGAGTAATTTTAATCAACATCATTCTATACATTATCCAATATTTTATTCATAGATTTAAAGATATGTGACAGGTGATTTGGTTTACTATGATTATTCCTGACTAGTGGTTTAAATCAAGTTGATTTAAACCAAGTTGTTTTAAACTACTAGTCAGGAATAATCATAGTAAAAAAAATTTCTTCCTCAGAAAAGTACATTTTTATTATTTGACATGGCCTTAATACATATTCTTCACAACTCATATAAGATTTAGAAGTCATGCCCGGGAGCAGTGGCTCATGCCTTAATCCCAACACTTTGGGAGGTGGAGGCGGGCAGATCACAAGGTCAGGAGCTCGAGACCATCCTGGCCAACATGGTGAAACCTCGTCTCTACTAAAAATACAAAAATTAGCTGTGCATGGTGGCACGCACCTGTAGTCCCAGCTACTTGAGAAGCTGAGGCAGGAGAATCACTTGAACCCAGGAAGCAGAGGTTACAGTGAGTCAAGATCATGCCACTGCACTCCAGCCTGGGCAACAGAGCGAGGTTCAATCTCTCAAAAAAAAAAAAGATTTTTAGAAGTTATTACTGAATGTACAGGGTACTCATTTAAAAGTGGCGAATTATTTTCATATGGTTTTTGAAGCATCATCAAAAAATGGATAAATGACTTTGTCGTTTTACTTTTCAAATATAACTGAAGAGGATATTGGCAAAACCATTAGAAAAGGAACCTCCAATTTAACTGGTTAATTAATAATATTTGTTAATATTACAAAAAACAAAGACTTTTACTTGATTGATTCATTTCCAAATAAATGAAAAAGTACATGTAGACTGGCTATCATTCTTAAGCAACAAGAATACAAGTATAATGTTTTTAAAATCAAGTTATATTTATATAGCATTTTCCCATGAACAGTTTCATGTATGCACGCATATACATTTTTATATAGACATATTATAATATATATTACATAAAATAATACCTACTGGTTATCACTGTAATGGCAACTGGGAAATTTAAAAAAATTTTGGCAATGTAACGGGAGCAATATAGAATATTTTAAATGTTGAGTTATGCATCTAACTCAGCCTTCCTCTTGTTAATTCATAGACTGAAAAAAAAAGGCAAGGCTTTCTCTGCATTTTTAATTTTCAGTTTTTCAATTTAAAGTATAATAGGGCCAAAGGAGGACAACTTCTAGTCCATACATAGAGAAAAAAACAATGCTGTGGAAGTTAGATCATCTTCATGAATCCAGATAAGAAATAAAATCTGAGTGATTGTCAAGCACCAGAAACTTTCTGTCTACCACTCAATTAACCTCAGAGCAGGGCAATGAGATGCATACTACTGTCTCAGTTCTAGAGATAAGTAAACTGAGCCTCAAAGGTCTGACTAGCTGTATGTGACCTCACAGCTAGTAAACTACAGGGCCTCTGCTCTTCCCACACTGCGAGTATATTTTAGTAGGCGTTAGGATGTAACACAGGACCATGCCACATTTATAAACATTTTCTTATTAAAGTCAATAAGTGCTTGGTAGCAAAAATATACATTAGGAATTATCTCTCTATTATAATACTATTATGGAATTTTAATTTTAATTAAGTTTAAATATGCTAACTTAATTTAAATATATGAATATATGCTAAATCCAACATATTAATGGAGCACCTTTTATGAGCAAGCATCTGGTACAAAAATATGTGTAGACATAATCCCTTAAAGGATTGACAATTTACTGTGGAAAATAGAAAATGAATTATGACCTAGGTACACTAAGTTACATGCTATTACAAAGACAAACAAAGTTAAGGTATAAAAGGGAAAAAGTCTTTCATGTAGATTGGTTATTTCACAAATCAATTACGTGAAAAATAATTGAAGAAAGCTGATATAAATAAAAATTATGATTTTATATATTGAATGGCTTTGATGTCTATGCCTTGAGGATGTAACTTGGCTTATAAAGAAATTCTGAGCAGTATGTCTTCAGCCATGAAAATCAATAGGAAGTTCATCTCTACTGAGAATGGGGAAAGTACAAACTTGTTTTAACCAAAATGAGGAATTTTTGATAGATGGGGGGAAGGGCTTTTTGATGCATGAATTTAACATTGGAATGTGGGAAGCTAATCCAGTGCTTTACGTTTTTTAAAGTGCTTTTGTGTATCCTATTCCTCACTAGATTTTCTTGCAATGTTGACAGATATGAGAGGTTTTTTATTCTAGATATATTCATCAAGGTTCACATGGCTGCTAAATGATGGAGTTAAAGCTCACATCTAGGATTCCTTAGTTTGTAAATTTTCAAATACAAGTATAAGGTCCAAATACAATTGAAACGTAGTTCTGTTTAATTAGATTAGAGGGTAGAAAATAAGTGAGAAACACAGAATTTTAGTGCTGGAAACTTTAGAAATTGTATTCAGGAGTTGCAAACTAAGTGTCTTAAAGGGTCATGCGGGTAGGAAGGTAATGTAAAAGTAGATGCAGCTGGT
This sequence comes from Trachypithecus francoisi, assembly GCF_009764315.1. NCBI lineage: Eukaryota > Metazoa > Chordata > Mammalia > Primates > Cercopithecidae > Trachypithecus > Trachypithecus francoisi. The sequence continues at coordinate 115,557,289 of NW_022681458.1, forward strand.
GGCTAACTACAGTTGCTGAGTTCTGTGAAGCAGTCAGAACAATCTAGATTATGCTGCAGTAACAACTTCCAAACCTTAGGGACTTAGACTATGACATGCCCATTGTAGGTCAACAAGAAGAGTGGCTCCATGTCTCCTTACTCCCATATCCAGACTGATGAAACGGTCCCTATTCATAATGCTTACTGTTGCTGAGACAGAGAGGAGGTAACGTAGTGAATGCCACACTGCCTCTTAAGACTACTCAAAAGTGATACACACCCCTGTTCACATTTCAAAGGTCAAAATAATTCTCATAACAATAAGGGCAGGGGAGCACAGGAAGTGATATCCTACCATGTATTAGAAGGTAGAGAGTCAATAATATTCAGTGATGAGGAATTACGACCACAGGCTCCCCTCCTGCTCAACAAATGTTGAGTTCACTCTCCTTTTTAAACACAAAATACATTTTCCTTGTCACTAAGGGATACAGCCCTAGAATCTCATCTGCTCAAAGTATCGAGCTGAAGGTCTGCACCATCTAGGTGATGTGTGGAGTCTCTTGATCTGGAGATTTATGAATGAAAATGTTATCTGCCCCCTCCTCACAACCAACATACACTGGTGTAACAGAGGCAGAAAAACTGCAATGAACACTCCTCTTCAGAATGAAGACTAGGAGTTGGACAGCTACGTCAGGTTTATAAATATGCTGAAATCCCACAGGGCAGACACTTGCAAGGACTACCTTCATTAAGGATTGGAATGTTCTTTGATTAGACACTGATTCCATTCCTTGAAAGGAAGCCCTAAGCACCTTGCTCTCTGTGGCCTTTGGTTCTGCTTTCTAGAAGGATCTTCTTCAGTATCTTTGCCCACATGCAAAGCCAGCATTAGAGAATATACTTTCTTTGGGGCTGAGTAGTTTTGTTAGACTACTTCCTGATCACAGAAAGTCTGAGGGCCCAAGGATTAGGTTAGTATTTGTATTATAATTCCAGATTGTTCAGTATATGCTGAAAGTTTCTTTAGTTGTATAACTCTTATGAAAACTCACCAGGTCCTTTGTCAGGGTTTCCTAGAGAAACAGAGCCAAACAGGATGTATATATATATGGAGAGGAAGTTATTTATTATGAGAAATTGGCCCACGATTATGGAGGGTGAGGAATTCCTGAAATCAACAGCTAGAAAGGTGGACACCCAAGAGAGCTAATGGTATGGTTTCAGTTAAAAAGCCAGCAGTCTCAAGACTCAAGAAGAATCCGTGATTCACTTCTAGTCTGAAGGTAGGAAAAGAGCAATATTCCAGCTCAAGACAATCAAGCTGGATTGATTGAGTGGAAGAGAGACTCAGCCTTCTGAGAGGGAGGGTATTCTGAGAAGGAGGGTCTGCCTTTTTGTTCTATTTAGACCTTCAACTGACTGAATGAGCCTTGCCCACATTATGGAGGGCAATCTGCTTTACGCAATCTACCAATTCAAATGTTAATCTTATCCCAAAGCACACTCACAGTCACATCTAGAATCATGTTCGGCTATCTGGGCAATCTGTGGACCAGTCAAGATAACAAATCAAATTAACTGGCATACCAGGCTTATTAATTATATTCTAATTGATATAAATTGGGATTTCTCTTTGTGATTATACTACACAGATTATGTATAAATGCACATGCGTGTATTGTGCATGTGTGTGTTTGCTTTCTCAGCCCTTTGATTCTTACTCTTGTGTTTTTGATTTACTTGTGGGTACCTTAAGTGCAACAAGATTCAGTGGATAAGCTGTTCTGGTTATCTCTTCTATAAGGCCTGTTTTTTCAATTGAGAGATGTACTGGTGATATGACTTGGCTATGTCTCCACCCAAATCTCAAATTGTAGCTTCCACAATTCCCAAGTGTCATGGGAGGGACTTGGTGGGAGGCAATTGAATCAGGAGGGTGAGTATTCCCCATGCTGTTCTTGTGATAGTGAATAAGTCTCATGAGATCTGGTGGTATTCTAAAGGAGAGTTCCCCTGTACATGCTTTCTCTTGCCTGCTGCCATGTAAGACTTGACATTTTCCTCCTATGCCTGCCACCATGATAGTGAGGCCTTCCCAGCCACATGGAACTGTGAGTCCATTAAACCTCTTTTTCTTTATAAATTACCCAGTCTCAGGTATGTCTTTATTAGCAGTGTGAGAACAGACTGATACAGTAAATTGGTACTGGTACAGTGGGGTGCTGCTGTAAATATGCCTGAAAATGTGGAAGAGACTTTGGAACTGGGTAACAGGCAAAGGCTGGAAGAGTTTAGAGGGCTCAGAAGAAGACAGGAAGATATGGGAAGATTTGGAACTTCCTAGAGACTTGTTGAATGGCTTTGACCAAAATGCTGATAGTGATTTGGACAATAAGGTCCAGGCTGAGGTGGTCTCAGATGGAGATGAGTAACTTTTTGGGAAATGAAGTAAAGGTCACTCTTACTATACAAAAAGCCTGGAAGTATTTTGCCCCTGCCCTAGAGATCTGTGGAACTTTGAACTTGAAAGAGATGATTTAAGGTATCTGGTGGAAGAAATTTCTAAGTGGTAAAGTGTTCAAGAGGAAGTAGAGCATAAAAATTTGGAAAATTTTCAGCCTGACAATGCAATAGAAAAGAAAAACCAATTTTCTGGGGATAAATTCAAGCCTGCTGCAGAAATTTGCAGAAGTAATGAGAAACTCAACGTTAATCACCAACACAATGTGGAAAAAACCTTCGGGGTATGTCAGAGACCTTCACCACAGCCCCTCCCATCACAAGCCTGGGGGCCTAGGAGGAAAAAATGGTTTCATGGACTGGTCCTAGATCCCCACTGCTGTGTGCAACCTAGAGACATGGTGCCCTGTGTCCAGCTTCTCCAGCCATGGCTAAAAGAGGCCAAGGTACAGCTCAAGTCATGGCTCCAGAGGATGCAAGCCCCAAGCCTTGGCAGTTTTAATTTGGTGTTGAGCTGACAGGTGCCCAAAAGTCAGGAATTGAGGTTTAGGAACCTCCATTTAGATTTCAGAGGTTGGATGGAAACCCCTGGATGTCCAGGCAGAAGTTTGCTGCAAGGGCAGGGTCCTAATAGAGAACCTCTGCTAAGCCAGTGCAGAAGGGAAATGTGGAGTTGGAGCCCCCACACAGAGTTCCCACTGGGGAACTGCCTAGTGGATCTGTAAGAACAGGGCCACCATCCTGCAAAACCCAGAATGGGAGATCCACTGACAGCTTGTACCATGTGCCTGGAAAAGACTCATACACTCAACACCAGCTCATGAAAGCAGCCAGAATGGAGACTGTACCCTGCAGAGTCACACGGGCAGAGCTGCCCAAGATTATGGGAACCCAGCTCTTGCATCAGCATGACCTGGATGTGAGACATGAAGTCATAGGAGATCATTTTGGAGCTTTAAGATTTGACTGCCCTGCTAGGTTTCAGACTTGCATGAGTCCTGTCGACCTTTTGTTTTGGACAATTTCTCTCATTTGGAAAGGGTTTATTTACCCAATTCCCATACCCCCGTTTTACCTAGGAAGTAACTAACTTGCTTTTGATTTTACAGGCTCATAGAGAGAAAGGACTTGCTTTGTCTCAGATGAACTTTTGCACTATGAACTTTTGAGTTAATGCTGAAATGAGTTAAGACTTTAGTGGACTGCTGGGAAAGCATAATTGGTCTTAAAATGCGAGGACATGAGATTTGGGAGGATCCAGGGGTGAAATGATATTGTTTGGCTGTGTTCCCACCCAAATCTCGAATTGTAGCTCTCACTATTCCCACATGTCCTGGGAGGGACCTGGTGGGAGGTAATTAAATCATGAGGGAAGGTCTTTCCCATGCATTCTCTAAAGGTGAATAAGTCTCACAAGATCTGATGATTTTATAAAGAGGAGCTCCCCTGCACACGCTCTCTCTGGCCTGACACCATGTAAGATATGACTTTCCTCCTCCTTTGCCTTCTGCCATGATTGTGAGGCCTTCCTAACCTTGTGGAACTGAGTCCATTAAACCTCTTTTTTTTTTTCAGCTTTAAGTTTCAGGATACATATGCAGAACATGCAAGTCTGTTGCATAGGTATGTGTGTGCCACGGTAATTTGCTGCACCTATTGACCCATACTCTAAGTTCCATCCCCTCACCCACAAATCCCCAACAGGCCCTGGTGTGTGTTGTTCCCCTCCCTGTGTCCATGTGTTCTTATTGTTCAACTCCTGCTTATGAGTGAGAACATGCAGTGTTTCATTTTCTGTTCCTGTGTTAGTTTGCTGAGGATGATGGCTTCCAGCTTCAACCATGTCCCTGCAAACGACATGATCTCATTCTTTTTTGTGGCTGCATAGAATTTGAACTCCTTCCTTATACCTTATACAAAAATCAACTCAAGATGGATTAAATATTTACATTTAAAACCCAAAACCATGAAAACCCTAGAAGAAAATCTAACCTAGGCAATACCATTCAGGACATAGGCATGGGCAAAGACTTCATGACAAAAACGCCAAAAGCAATTGCAACAACAGCAAAAACTGACAAATGGGATCTAATTAAACTAAAGAGCTTCTGCACAGTGAAAGAAACTATCATCAGAGTGAACAGACAACCTACAGAATGGGAAAAAATTATTGCAATCTACCCATCTGACAAAGGTCTAATATTCAGAATTTACAAAGAACTTAAACAAATTTACAAGAAAAAAAAACAAACAACCCATAAAATAGTGGGCAAGGGATAGGAGCAGACACTTCTCAAAAGAAGATATTTAGGTGACCAACAAACGTATGAAAAAAAGCTCAACATCACTGATCATTAGGGAAATGCAAATCAAAACCACAATGAGATACCATCTCATGTCAGTCGGAATGGTGATTATTAAAAAGCCCAGAAACAATAGATGCTGGCAAGGTTGTGGAGAAATAGGAACACTTTTACACTGTTGGTAGGAATGGAAATTAGTTCAGCTATGGTGGAAGACAGTGTGGCGATTCCTCAAGGATCTAGAACCCAGCAATAGCATCTGAACCAGCAGTCCCCTTACTGGGTATACATCCATAGGAATATAAATTATTCTACTACAAAGACACATGCAAACATGTTTATTGCAGCATGATTTACAATAGCAAAGTCATGAAACCAACCCAAATGCCCATCAATGATAGACTGGATTTAAAAAATGTGGCACATATACACCATGGAATAAACCTCTTTTTCTTTATAAATTACCCAGTCTCTGCTATGTATTTACAAGCAGCGTGAGAACAGATTAATAGAACTGAGTACCACAATGTTTCTCAGAGACGTTTTAATCTAAACATACTCTTGATTTGATCTTTGCAACAAAACTGAGTTCTAACCAATCCTTGTTTTCCAAAGGCCTTTTTGGCTTTATGTTTTATTTGTTGGGGTTATGAAGCAGCTGCCTCTTCTAAACCTAGACATCCCTGAATTTCATAAATACTTCTATATCCTTTTTATTTATTTATTAATTTTGCCCCATGACCAATTGTTTTTAGAGTTCATCTGTTTTATGTGATATCTCATTACAAACATTTTGTTTTCTGTCTTATTTTTTCTGTTGTTACAAATAACATTTTTACTAAATGTTCGACAATGAATAACTTGGACAATCATCTCTCCAGCCTTTGGTATCAGTTTTCTTATCATCTGCTTCATGATCACTAGAAAAGTGTGACCTATATTCAATGATGGTTGTTTTTTGTTGTTGTTGTTTGTTTGTTTGTATTTGATTGATTAGTTATGGTTTTGTAGTTGTCATACAGAACTTACTTCTAGAGACTGATTTTTATAGCTGTCAGGGTAAGCTAGATTATGCCTTCATAACTAACAACCTCCATGATTTTAGAAACTTGTAATAATATAGATTTATTTTCTATTAATGCTATATATTTTCCATGGGTCGGTTGTGAGTTCTGTTCCACATTCCTCATTCCTGGATCCAGGTTAATGAAGCAGCCTCCTTCCCAAACGTTGTCATTGGCCCTCACAAAAGGAAAAAAGAATGCATCTAATTGTGCACTTGCTCTCAAACCTTTGTAATGAGTTTAACTGGCAAAAGCAACTTTCACAGATATAAATAAATCCAAGGAAGTGGAGAAGTAAAATCTAAAGATCTAATTCTGGCCGGGCGCGGTGGCTCAAGCCTGTAATCCCAGCACTTTGGGAGGCCGAGACGGGCGGATCACGAGGTCAGGAGATCGAGACCATCCTGGCTAACACGGTGAAACCCCGTCTCTACTAAAAAATACAAAAAAACTAGCCGGGCGAGGTGGCGGGCGCCTGTAGTCCCAGCTACTCGGGAGGCTGAGGCAGGAGAATGGCGTGAACCCGGGAGGCGGAGCTTGTAGTGAGCTGAGATCCGGCCACTGCACTCCAGCCTGGGCGACAGAGCGAGACTCCGTCTCAAAAAAAAAAAAAAAAAAAAAAAAAAAAAAAAAAAAAAAGATCTAATTCTGTTCCAGAGAAGGATAAATAGAAATATTTGTCTAATGTTAGAATAACTATCACATTCTTTCTACATGTATATGTAACCTGGGCTTTTTAAATAAAATTACTCTTCAGTTTAAAATTGCTCTGAGAGCTTTTCATTTATTATTCTTTGTCTAGATGCATATTTGCATTTTTACAGATAAGCAAAACTTAAGGATTTGCACAAAGAAACTCAGCAAGTGAATTTCAGGATGTAATCTTCACTAAATTGCACAGAACAGTGTGTTGTAGAAATAATCTAGCCTTGGTTTCATTGGGAACTGGGTTCAAGTCTCAACTACACAACTATGTATCTGAGCTAATGTGGCTAAATTAGTTCACCTCCCTGAATTTCATGTTCTTTATTTGCCAATTAGAAATAATAGAACTGTTTTCTGCATGTGTTGAAAATATAAAGCTTAATGTATTATTGAAAGTGCTTTAATAATTCTATTGTTAGACTGACATTTACTGCTGGATTGTATAACAATTCCTTCAACAATTCTATTGCTAGATTGAAGATAATTGCTGGTAAGACAAGTCTTGTCTTGCTAGGTGAGCTTACACTTCCAAGGACTCCTTAGGAAAAGGTGATTGCTCTTGTTGTGTGTGTGCTTCAGAAGTCTCACTCGTTGAGAAGTAGCAGACTCTGTGATGAGAACAGAGTCAATTAGGGAGCGATGCAACAAAGCAGAGAGTTTTTCTGTGATCATCAGAAAAGGCTCAGTGTGAAGTCAAGCATTTGCTTGAGGAGAGAAATCAGAGAACAAGATGCCAATTGGAGCCAGAGAGTCCTTTACTGTGGCAAAGTTGAAGATGTCTGGAAGAAGATTCTCTGAGGACCGTCCTCCAGTTTGACTAGAGAGTGTGCTCAGTATGCTAATATCCAAGGGAGCTTATTGAACTCATGGGATTTTATGAGTGAGAGTCAAATGAAATTATGCTTGGTTTTATTCTGATTTTTCGGATAATATTTAATCCTGAAAAAAAAAATCCACTGAAACTTTTCAATGATCACGATACTCTCTTCTGAAATTAGCTGTATGTTTCAGTTCTAAGGTAGTGGTTCTCAAATATTAAGTCCATAAGCATCAGTTGAGAAACATGTAAAAACACTGCAATTTCAAGATTTATCCCCTAAATTCAAGATTTCAATTGGATGGCTTTGGGACTGGCTTGGAAAGTCGCATGCACATAGATTGTGATTTGAGAAATTCTGACTAGTGTCGCTTACCTTGGTTCCAAATTAGAATCACCTGCCAAGTTTTGAAAATTAAAACTGGGTCTCAGCTCCACCCCACACCAAATATTTGAGAATCTCAGAGGGTGGAGGGCCAGGAATGGGTATCTTTTTAAACCACCTAAGTTGTTCTAATGCTCAGACAGGGTTAAGAATCTCAGTATCTAGTCTAAAAAGATACATATGAGGTTAAATGAAGCAATGTCAGTATCTTAAAAAGATATTTGACATCCTAAGCTTTTGTTTTTGTAGTATCACAGAATGTTAGTGTAACAGGTATTCAAATAGGATTAGATTTTCCACTTACAATGCCTGCATTGTCCTAACAAGGTAAACAAGTCAAAAAAGGAGATTTCTCACCCAGACTGTGGGGAAAGGGAGTTCAGAGATCAGAGTCCCCTCCCACTCAGAACCTGTGATCCTTTCAGCCTTCTCTTCCCCAAAATTTTATTTTTAAAATAATGTATATTGAGAGCATCTTTAAAGAGCTAAAGATGGTAATAAGAGATGCAGTAAGATTCTTATTTTTATGTCATAGGTAAAGAGACTGAGACTCAGAGAGGCTTGCTTTGTCAAGGAAGTAAGAAGAGGCAGGATCTAAACCCAGATCTATTTGACTGCAAAGCACAAGGTCTTGGTATTAACTTATTTTTAGATGTATTGACTTATTACTACATATTTTAGAAATACACAAAATTATAGCATATAATATAATGAACCTAAATACTGAACACTCTGCCTAACAAATAGAGTATTAAAAATATAGGTGAAAGTCTTACATAAATAACAATCTAACGTCATTGCTATCACTCATCTTCTTCCACTTTCAAAGTTGTCAATGGGTAGAGCTGCAGCTGACATGGCCTTTCTGAGTTGTGTCCAATTAAAATAGAAGGCTGTCTCTTTATACCCCAGCCTTGGCCAGTCATTGGATATAAGATTTGTCAGGAAGGCAAATATATAACCTTGAGTGAAGCGTCTTTCTTTGTCCAAAGGATTCACCTATGAGTTGTCAAAAGTTAACACTCCCGATAGCTGGGTGAATAATGTCATAGTTTTAAGGAGTACTGGGAGGCAAATCACAGTATCCAATATAAATACTTATAGAAATATTTGCTACATTGTTGACTTGAGTTTGCACCTTGGTTTATAAAATAATTTGTTCATGACATAGATTAAAATGTTAGTCTAATTTCTTATAGTTTTAAATTCATAATTTTCTAGATCTGATTATCAAAGTTATGAAAGCCTTTTAGAAGAAACTGTGGTGCCCTCCTTTTTTTCTGTTCCCCGCTAATATTTTTTTCCTTGAATGTTTGGAAAAACTCACTGGGAACACTGTCTGAATTGGCTTATTTTTGTATTTTTTCTACATTATTTGTATTCTGTTTTTTTGTTTTTTGTTTTTTGTTTTTTTTTACTAACTTCTTGATTAGGTTGTTTTTCTAATTGTAGTTTAATCTTTTTTCTTTTCTAAGTTAATAGCAATATTAATATAAACAGATGAAGACACATGGTTTTCTCAAAAGACTGCATTTGTGCATATCTTATAAGTTTTGTAATGTATTATTTTTATTACTGTTCTGCTTTATTTGCTAGTTTCTTTTATGAGTTCTTTATGAGCTATGGCTTATTTAGTTTTTTTTATATTTGTAGGTCTACTTTTGAGTCATTATTTAGTTTTTAAAATTTTTAATTTAATTTCATTTTGGTCAGTGCTACGGTTTGGATGTTTGACCTCTCCAAATCTCATGTTGAAATTTTATCTCCAATGTTGGAGATGGGGCCTAATAAGAAGTTTTGGATAATGGGGATGAATCTTTCATGAAGAGATTAATTCCTGCCCTTGGGTGTGAGTGAGCTCTTACTCTGTTAGCTCTGGTGAGAACTGATTGCTAAAAAGAGCCTGGTATCACCCCACACTCTCTCGCTTCCTCTCTCACCATGTGATTTTTGCACACACTGACTATTCTTTGCCTTCTGCCATGACTGAGAGCAGCCTGAAGCCCTCATTAGATGCAGATGCCCAATCTTAAACTTTCCAGTCATCAGAATCATGAGCCAAAAAGTCATTCTCTTTATAAATTACCCAGCCTCAGGTATTCCTTTATAACAACACAAAACACTAAGACAGATAGCAAATACAGTCTCTGGGAAACTGGTATTTTGCTCTTTGTTGAGCCTCTCTTTACACCTGATGTGAACTGAAATTGCAGAAATGCTCCACAACCACTTGAGGAACATAAATATTCTTTAATTGATCTGCACAAGGTTGTATATATGCCATCATATTAAATTTCTTAATTGTTTAGTTTAAATCTTTTATGTCCTTAGTATTGCTTTGCTCCTCTGAACTAATCATTACTGGGAGAGATGTGTTAAAATCACCAAATTTTTTTTATCAATTTTTAATATTTAGATAAATTTACTAAGCTTTGTAATACTTGCATTTGCTTTTTGCTACATTATTAGGTATCTACAAGTTTATAACTTCATATCTCCTTGGTAAAATGCAACTCTCATTATTATGTAGTGACCTTGTTAAATCCAATACCTCTTTTTACCTTAAAATTTATTTTTCCTGAAATTAATATAGCTATGCCAGCTTTCTTTTTTAAATTAGTATATGTATTTTCTCTATAATGTCTCTATAATCTCACTTTTCTAACTTTTTATGTCTGTATAAGTGTCATATAAACAGCAAATAGATTTTGAGAACTGCAGTTTGAACAACCTGTTTCTTAAATGAAATGCATTATCATTAAAGTGTGTTATCATTTCTATAGATACAAAAATATTTGAACTTACCATGTTTTAAGCAAACAGTTTTATACTCACTTCATTGCATTCTGTTCCCTCCTTTCACTTTTTTTTCAAAATCTCTATTCATATTCTCTTGAAGTTACATTACATATTTATGTTCCTTTAGTAAAAGTAAGTATACATCTTATACTTATCCAGATAAAATAAGCAATGCTGCAATGTAAACAACTCCTGGGTTTAGTTAATCAAAAACATTTTTGCTGCTAATACAAAGGCAAATGCAAGTAGCTGTTCTCAATAAGTCTGCCAGCTATGAGAATTTCATGTTCACTTAGAAAAAGGCAAGGAAGAAAGAATTTTGTGCAAGTGACTTTTCCCTGACTTAGCTCTGAAGTGATCGAAACATGAGCCAATTAAACCTCTTTTCTCTATAAATTACCCAGCTTAAAGTATTTATTTACATAATTGCAAGAATGGTCTAATACAGAAAATTGGTACTGAGGTGGGGAGCACTGCTATAAGGATAGCTAAAAATGAAGAAGTGATTTTGGAACTGGGTAGTAGGCAGAGGTTAGAACAGTTTGGAGGGCTCAGAAGAAGCAGGAAGATATGAAAAAGTTTGGAACTTCCTAGACACTGGTTAAATGATCAAATTGCTGATAGTGACATGAACAGTGAAGTCCTGGCTGCCAAGGTGTCAGATGGAAATGAGGAACTTATTAGGAACTGGCGCAAAGGTCACACATGTGGACTCAGCAAAGAGCTTGACTTCATTGTTTGCATGCCCAGGGATCAGTGGAAGCTTGAACTTTATAGTGATAGTTTAGCATATCCGGAAAAAGAAGAAATTTCTAAGCAGCAAAGCATTCAAGAAGTAGCCTGGCTGCTTCTAACAACCTACACTCAGATGCAGGCACAAAGGGATGACTTAAAGTTGGAACTTATATTTAAAAGAAAAGCAGAGCATAACAGTTTGGAAAATTTGGAGGCTGGTTATGTGGCAGAGAAATAAAAAGCTTTTTCAAGAGAAGAATTCAAGCAAGATGAGAAGCAACCACTTGCTAGATAAATTTGCATGACTAAAAGAGAACCAAGTGCTAATATCCAAAATAATGAGAAAAGGACCATGAAGGGATTTCAGAGATATTTGCAGCAGCCCCTCCCATCACAGGCTCAAAAGTGCAGGAGGAAGAAATGCTTTTATGGACCAGGCCCAGGGCCCTGCTGCCATGAGCAGCCTTGAGACACTGCTTCCTGCATCCCAGCCACTCTGGTTTCAGCTGTGGCTCAAAGGAGTCCAGGTACAACTCTAGCTGCCACTGAGGAGAATGCAAGCTGTAAGCCTTGGCAGCTTTCACATCGTGTTAAGCCTGTAGGTGTACAGAATGCAAGAGTGAAGAACCCTTGAGAGCCTCTGCCTAGATTTCAGTGGCTACATGTAAAAGCCTGGATTCCCAGGCAGAAGCCTCCTGCAGGGCAAAGCCCCCATGAGAAACTCTACTAGGGTAGTGCAGAGGCAAAGTGTCTGTTTGGAACCCCCTTGCAGTGTCCCCAATGGGGCATGGCCTAGTGAAGCTGTGAGAAGGGGCCACTGTCTTCCAGATTCAAGAATGATAGATTCACAGGTAGCTTTTACCCTGCACCTGGAGAAGTTGCAGGTACTCAACACCAACCCAACACAGCAACCACAGAGGCTGAACCCTGCAAAGCCACAGGGACAGAGCTACCCCTTGGAAGCTCATCCCTTGCATCAGTGTTCCCTGGATGTGGGACTTGGGGTCAAAGGAGATTATTTTGGAGCTTTAGGATTTAATTATTGCCCTGCTGGGTTTTGAACTTGCATCAGGTCTATTGCCCCTTTCCTTTGGCCTATTTCTCTTTTTTGGAAAAAGAATGTTTACTCAGTGCTGATACCGCCGTTGCATCTTGAAAGTAACTAACTTGTTTTTTATTTTACAGGCTCATAAGTGGAAAGGACTTGTCTAGTCTCAGATAAGACTTTGGACTTTGGGGATTTGAGTTCATACTGAAATGAGTTAAGACTTTGGGGGACTATTGAGGAGGCATGAATTGTATTTTGCAGTGTGAGAATGACATGACATTTGGGAGAGGCCAGAGGTTAAATAATATGTTTTGGATATTTGTTCCTGCTCAAATCTCATGTTGAGATGTAATGCCCAGTGTTGGAGGTGTGGCCTGGTGGTTGGCCCAGGACCAGACAGATTCACAGCTGAATTCTACCAGAGGTACAAAGAGGAGCTAGTGCCATTCCTTCTGAAACTATTCTAAACAACAGAAAAAGAAGGACTCCTCCCTAACTCATTTTATGAGGCCAACATTATCCTCATTCCAAAACCTGGCAGAGACACAACCACACACACAAAAATAATAATAATAAATCCTCAATAAAATACTGGCAAACCAAATCCAGCAGCACATCAAAAAGCTTATCCACCACAATCAAGTCAGTTTCATCCCTGGGATGCAAGACTGGTTCAACACATGCAAATCAATAAATGTAATCCATCACATAAACAGAACCAATGACAAAAACCACATGATTATCACAATATATATAGAAAAGGCCTTCGATAAAATTCAACACTCCTTCACGCTAAAAACTCTCAATAAACTAGGTATTGATGAAACATATCTCAAAATAATAAGAGGTATTTATGACAAACCCATAGTCAATATCATACTGAATGAGCAAAAGCTGGAAGCATTCCCTTTGAAAACCAGCACAAGACAAGGACACCTTTCTCACCACTTCTATTCAACTTAGTATTGAAAATTCTGGCCAGAGCAATCAGACAAGAGAAAGAAAGAAAGCGTATTCGAGTAGGAAGAGAAGAAGTCAAATTGTCTCTGTTTGCAGATAACGTGACTGTATATTTAGAAAACCCCATTGTCTGGGCCCAAAAAGTCCCTAGCTGATAAACAACTTAAAAGTTAAGTCCCACGATACAAAAATCAATGTGCAAAAATCACAAGCATTCCTATATACCAATAATAGACAGGCAGAAAACCAAATTATGAGTGAACTCCCATTCACAATTTCTACAAAGAAAATAAAATATCTAGGAAAATACAACTTACACGGGATGTGAAGGACTTCTTCAAGGAGAACTACAAACCACTGCTCAAGGAAATAAAAGAAGACACAAACAAATGGGAAAAATATTAATGCTCACGAATAGAATCAGTATCATGAAAGTGGCCATACTGCCCAAAGTAATTTATAGATTCAATGCTATTCCCATCAAGCTACCATTGACTTTCTTCACAGAACTAGGAAAAACTACTTTAAATTTCATGTGGAACAAAAAATAGCCCACATCGTCAAGACAAGCCTAAGCAAAAAGAACAAACTTGGAGACATCATGCTACCTGACTTCAAACTATACTACAAGGTTACAGTATCCAAAACAGCTTGGTACTGGTACCAAAACAGATATACAGACCAATGGAACAGATATATAGAACAATGGAACAGAACAGAGGCCTCAGAAATAACACCACACATCTACAACCATCTGATCTTCGACAATCCTGACAAAAACAAGCAATGGGGAAGGGATTCCCTATTTAATAAATGGTGCTTGGAAAACTGGCTAGCCATATGCAGAAAATTGAAACTGGACCCCTTCATTACACCTTATAAAAAATTAAGTCAAGATGAATTAAATACTGAAAGGTAAAACCTAAAACCATGAAAAACCTGGAAGAAAACCTAGGCAATACCACTCAGGACATAGGCATGGGCAAAGACTTCATGACTAAAACACCAAAAGTAATTGCAACAGAAGTCAAAATTGACAAATAGGCTCTAATTAAACTAAAGAGCTTCTGCTCAGCAAAGGAAGTATCATGAGAGTGAACAGGCAACCTACAAAATGGAAGAAAATTTTTGCAATCTATTCATCTGACAAAGGTCTAATATCCAGAATCTACAAGGAACTTAAACATATTTACAAGAGAAAAACAAACAACCCCATCAAAAAGTGGGCAAAGGATATGAACAGACATTTCTCAAAAGAAGACATGCAGCCAACAAACATGAAAAACAGCTCATCATCACTGGTCATTAGGGAAATGCAAATCAAAACCACAATGATATGCCATCTCATGCCAGTTAGAATAGTGATCATTAAAAAGTCTAGAAACAACAGATGCTGGTAAGGTTGTGGAGAAATAGGAACACTTTTATGCCATTGGTGGGAGTGTAAATTAGTTCAACCATTGTGGAGGACAGTGTGACAATTCCTCAAGGATCTAGAACCAGAAATACCATTTGACCCAGCAATCTCGTTACTGGGTATATACCCAAAGGATTATAAATCATTCTACTATGAAGACATATGTACACATATGTTTACTGTGGCCCTATTTACAATAGCAAAGACTTGGAACCAACTCAAATGTCCATCAGTGATAGACTGGAAAAAGAAAATATGGCAGATATACACCATGGGATACTATGCAGCCATAAAAAAGAATGAGTTCATGTCCTTTGCTGGGACATAAACCATCATTCTCAGCAAACTAACACAGGAATAGAAAACCAAACACCATATGTTCTCACTCATAAGTGGGAGTTGAACAATGAGAACACATGGACACAGAGAGGGAAACATCACACAATAGGGCCTGTCAGGGGTTGGGAGGAAAGGGGAGGGAGAACATTAGGACAAATACCTAATTCATATGGTGCTTAAAACCTAGATAACGGGTTGACAGGTGCAGTAAACCACCATGGCACATGTGTGCCTATGTAACAAACCTGCACGTTCAGCACACATATCCTAGAACTTAAAGTTAAAAATAAATAAATAAATAAATATAAAAATAAAATAAAAGTCAGGAAAAGAGAAAAAAAAGAAGAATCCATACATGCACATGCTGGGTGAGTTTCTTGAAGATAGCAAATGTTTGGTATGCGATTTTTTTAGCCATTCTGCCAATCTGTATCTTTTAAGTAGAGCATTTACAGTCAATATTAAGATGTGAGCTACTGTTCTAGCCATCAGGTTGATTGTTAGCATGATATTTTGTGTTCTTTGTTATTTTATTGTATCATAGGTCCTGTGAGTTTTATGCTGTCAAGAGATTCTATTCTGTTGCATATCAACCTTTTTCCCAAGCTTTAGAATTCCTTTTAGCAACGTTTATAGGGCAAGGCTGGTAGTGACCCAAAGATTTTCCTTGTCTGAGAAAAACTTTATTTCTTCCTCATTTATGAAACTTATATTTGCTGGACACGAAATTATTGACTGACAGTTATTCTGTTCAAAGAGAATAAATATAGGACTCTAATCCATTCTGGCTATAAGGTTTCTGCTGAGAAGTCTGCTATTAGTCTGATAGGCTTTACTTTATAAGTTACCTGATGCTCTTTTCTCAGTGCTCTTAGAACTGTTTTTCTTCACATTGTCTTTAGGTACCCTGATCACCATCCATCTGCCTTAGCGACGTCCTTTTTGTAATGTATCTCCAAGGAGTTCTTTGTGCTTCTTGCATTCGGATCTCTAAATATCTAGCAAGGCCAGGGAGATTTTCCTCCATTTTTCTCCCAAATAAATTTTCAAACTTTTTGCTTTATTTTCCTCCCTCAGGAACACCAATTATTCTTAGATTTGGCCATTTTATATAATCCCACGTTTTGGGGAACTTCGTACATTTCTTTTAATTCTTTATTTCTGTATTTTTGTCTAATAGAGATGATTCGCAAGCCTTGTCTTTGAGCTCTAATTTTTTTTCTTCTACTTGGTCTCATCTATTGTTAAAACTTTCTATTGCATTTTATAACTTCCTAAATGTGTTGTTCATTTTCATAAATTACGGTTACTTTTTCTTCAAAATACCTATTTCTTTATAATTTTTTCATTTGTATACTGATTTTTAAAAATCTACGTATATCATTTTTCACCTTTGTTTTTTATCTCCCTGAGTAACTTAATGATCAATCTTTAGAATATTTTTTCTGGCATTTCAAATATTTCATCTTGGTTTGGATCCACTGCTGGAGAGAGCTAGTGTGATCTTTTGGAATTATTACATAGTCCACTTTTGCCACATTGCCAGAATTTTCTTTGGCATTTTTCTCATTTAGGTAGACTAATTCTTATAATAATTTTTGAATTTATTTTTTATTCAATTTTGGTATTTTTAAAAATGTATTTCTTTTTCCCCCTTAAACATCTACCTTTATAGTTTATTGTAGCATAATTCAACTTTGGGTGTTCTCAGGGGTAAATTTTCTGTATAAGTTCCTTGTTTGAATAGAGTATTTTTATGGTGGCTTTCTCAGATGTTGGTTGTAGTAACAATGTGCTCAGTGTGTGTAGGTTCACTGTCTCCTGTAGGGTGGATTGGCAGAAGTCTCTTTAAGATTATCTCCTTTTCCAGTAGTGTGCACATGTTTTGTGTATTTGTTTTTCCCCAGTGTTCTACTTATTGGATTGAGCAGTTTAGGCTTCAGGCCAGTAGGGGAGATGTCAATGGGTAAAAACCAGCTATTGTTAAAATAGGTTGGTAAATGCAATGCACATTGGTGTGAAGAGATCCCGTCCTTGACTGAGGTGGGTGGGGGTGTCCTCAGTAAAATGCACTGAAATCTTTTCTAGGGTAAGGGAGGCAGCCACCTCAGCCCCAGGTCAACAGAAAAGCAGTCCACCTCTCAGTCACAAATCTGACCCGGTATTCTATCTGTTGAAGTCAAATAGGTACTTATTTTTATTTGCAGGAATGCTGATGTTCCACATACGGAGGGATTGTGAATATACTCTTCATGCAAGCCTACACATGGAGAATATTCTTTCTATGGAAATGCAGTCACCCTAAACTCTTCCAGAAAAGCTGTTTACAGGTGCACCTATGTCAAGCTCCCATTGAAAGAAGTCCCAGATGTGTCTTCAGCGGTAACACAACTTGGAAGAAGAATTCTAGGTGTGTAATTTAGGTGACAATTGGAAGAAGAATTCCCCTTTTCCAGCACCCTTCAGGAGCACCAGAATTTTCTAACTATTGGGGTTTCTTCTCAGCAGAAACCTTACAGCTAGAATGGATTAGAGTCCTATATTTATTCCCCTTGAACAGAATAACTGTCAGTAAAGAATTTTGTATCCAGTAAATATGTTTCATAAACGAGGAAGAAATAAAGTTTTTCTCATTACACACTATTGGTGGAAATGTAGATTGGTACAGAAATTATGAAAAATTATATAAATGTTTAAATATAAATGAAAAATAAAACTATCATACAATACACAATCCTACTTCCAGAAATACATCCAAAGGAAATGAAATCAATATCTTAAAGAAATATCAGCACCCACATCTTCATTGCGATATTATTCACAATAGCCAAGATATGGAAACAACCTAAGTGTTCATCAAGGGATGGATGAATAAAGACTGTGATACATGTATACAATGGGATATTGGTACATATGTACAAAGGGGCACTATTCAGCTTTAAGAGAAAAGAAAATTTTGCTACTTGTGACAACATAGATGAACCTGAAGGACATTATGCTAAGTGAAACAAGACAGACACAAAAAGACACATACTGGGTAATCACATTTATATGTAGAATCTAAAATGGTAGAACTCATAGAAACAGAGGGGATAATGGCAGTTTGTGGGGATGGGGATAGAAGAAATGCAAAAATGTTGACCAAAGAGTACAAACTTTCAGTTATAAGATGAACAAGGTATGGGGATCTAACATACAGTATAGGTGTGCAGGACAGTTCTCTCAGTGGTCTTGGACTGACCCAGTTCTCTCCTCTTTCTCACTTGTAGTTCTCAAGAATAACTGTAGAATGTGCTGGAAATGACACATCCTGAGATAGGGAAGAACTGGCTGGAACAGCCTGGGCTTTCTGTCAGTCCCCCCTAGAAACAGAATGTCCTTCAGTGCTTTCACCCAGTGGGATGAGTTGCCCACAGGTATAAAACCTAGGGCAGGCCTCTTTCCCAGATGTCTCAGCTATAGTTCAAGTGGGGCATGGATAAACAAGATTCCATCAACTCTGGGCAACTCTTCTGAGTCTTGTGGTGCTGACTCACCCTTAATCTTGACTCTTTCTACTATCCCTTGCTGCCTACCTGTGAGTAATAAATTTGCTTAGCTTAACTTATTGTGTGAGCGTTCTCTCTCACCAGACTCATGCAAACAGTGGAAATTGCATCCCAGATGCAGTGGGCTGAAGTGGTAACCAGTGCAGAGTAAACCTGTTTCACAGGGTGGTGATTGATGTAATCAGTAACATACATATATCCATTATCATGTTGTACACCTTAAATATATAAAATCTTTTGCATTAATTAAATGTTTTTAAATTTTTTAAAAAAGATACATTCTATGACTTAGATCAATAAATAAAGGTAAATTCAACTAGGTACCTGCCAAAAATCTCAGATAGTCCTGAGAGAAAATGTAAGGGGAGAATACCACTAATTCTGAAGTCAATGAGCAGCTATCATACATGATTGGTCCCAGTTTTGGGTGTTTCAAATGCCTGTCCAAAATCATCAAAGGTATAAAGAAGAGATGAACATGTAAAGGAATAACGGAACTTGAACTTTGGGCTTCTATTATTATATCTATCTTTCTCCTCGGACAGACTCAAATCCAAGGCCCTGGTTGCCCCAAATTCAAATGTGCATACATCAAATGATGCACCTGAGATCACATATATGGCAGGCAAGAGAGATGGTTAAAGTTATTCTGAAGGGTAATGACTTCTAAATGTTTATTTTTCTTAAACCTTTTTATCTAGAACTTCTTTTTAGAATCAAGACAAATTACCCATCAACCCGCTCAGGGGCCTAATGGTTACATTTTGCGAAGAACTTCCTTCCTTCCCAGTGAGAAGACACAAATGCGGATGATTCACTCGTGCTAATGTCTTGATAAAAGCGACATTCAACAAGGGGGAGGGATAGCCATGGCCTGATCCTAGCACCAAAATCAATATCTTACTTAAAAATTCTCTAAAAGTAATTACATTTGTTAATTTTTCAGATTAAAACAAACAAACAGAAATACAGCAATAGCATCCAAATTCTATTCTGGGTAAGACGTCAAATAGGTATAATTTCAGTTTTCAAGGCTGCTTTAGTCTAGGAAAAAGAGCTGAATCTACATATCTTCTCTATTTTTTGTTGTATTCAAAAGATGTTCTTCTATTTTTTCCCCAGCCAAAATTTTCAACAATCTACTATTCTTCTAAACATACTTATCTGTCAGAAGTGAGCTTCAATTCCTGTGGTGTTGATCTTCAACTCAGAAGTGGGCTTATTTTTCTAAGTGCGTGCTAGTGCATTATAGCTGCCAGAGTTTCTGCTCCTTTTCTATGAAAACACAGATTCACTCACCTGCCATTACTCAGCATCAGCCTCACTCTCAGCTGGCTTTATTTTTCAAAACTGCATAATGTCTTCCTACACTATCAGAAACCTGTAGTGTAGGAAGAACAAACATCTTTAACTTGCTAGTTTCGTTGCAGGTCATACAGCGTTTTCCACTGGTGGCCACTGAGACCCTTCTGGGCTCCCAAGGCCCCAGTCTGCCTACGCCATTGTCTAAAAGGCTTCTTTGGGCATCTGCATCCAGGTTTGCTCGCTACACCTTCGTGACATGGGCTGATAACAATGGCATCTCGACAGTTAGTCTTTTTTTAGTGAAGGTCCAGAAGTACCTCAGGGATTCATGCTGCCTCACAAAAGTTAGACCAGATGGGCTAGAAAACTAAAAGCAAAATGCTTCCAGAGGAAAATTGTAAGGGGCAGGTTTAGAAAAGAACTGCAAAAATATTGTAAATCTCTCTCTCTCTTCATGCCCCTCTCCACAGCCTACATCATTTCTTTCTCTAAAATCTATCTAAGCCACCAAGGATGGATCAGAATGCCAAGGATGCCAAGGGTGGATCAGAATACTAGTTAAAATTTTTGGAGCTTCTTTCTTATAGCGAGAGGTAAACTGATCAAAAATCTTACATGGATCTTCCCAAGGTTTCCTCTGGATATCCGTACACAGCAATTTATGCAAACTCCCTGTTGTACTCATTCTGTCTACCTAATCTTTCTGGTTACTATTATTGACCAAACTTCTTCCCCCATGACAAAATAAAATGATAACTTCTACTGACCCTAAATTTATATAAGGTTGTGTGTGCATGTGTGTGTGTGTGTGTGTGTGTGTGTGTGTGTGTATTCTGGGAATTTAAAAATGTGTAGGAAACCGCTGCTCTCAGGATTGTTTCTGAGTTTACTGAGGAGCAATTACATGAATTAAACATTATGAGAGCAACATGAGGGATGGTCCATTATCATGAGGGAATGAAGACTCAAGGATTTTAAGGAATGTTTGGTTATTAATTTTTAGAGTCATAATTGGAATTTAAGTTTCCTGATTACAAAACATTTGCTCTTGCCAATTCAGCATGCTGTCCTGAAGGGATGTGGACACAAAATTGAGTAACAAGGCAAATTGAAAGTCACAGTTCAAGAAAAGAGAGGCTTCCTGTGCACACTTTCATGCCAAAGAATTGGCACAGGCAACAGTCCGTGCATTTCTTGTGTTTAATCTCCATATTAGACATACCATTGCTGCAATGAAGATGGGATGGAGGGAATAAATGTTAAAACCAGGACAAATGGAGTTATCTAAGTCTACAGAATGAATAGAGAGCTTTTCTTACAAAAAAAAAAAAGTCCACCAAGAAGTCAGTTTTCTCTGTGTAATGCTCAGCCAGTTAAATCTGCAAACTCAGTAGCACAATGAAACAGGACGTAGCAGAGAGAATTTACATTACAGAAAAGCAGATCCCTAGCTTTTCAGCAATGCATGTTACTGTTTCTAGTAGACACTTGAAATAAGAGATGACTAAACCTATAGAGATACTCTTGATGAAATTCCTGCTTTAACAATTGCAAACACAAGAGACAGAAACTTTTCTAATAGGTCTAATTTTTCTAACAAACGGAATTGAAGAGTCCATTAGTCGGAACTCAGGAGCACACTAGGGAAGGATACAACTGTCAGACATCATCAAAAGAGGGAAACTGGGAGCTGTTTTGTGGTGTCTATGATTAAACCAGTTGCCTTTCTTGTGATAATGTTCAAATAAGTTACATCAAATTATTTATTACTCAATTGTTTCATGCCTACATGAGTTAAGCTTGGATGATACAGTCGTCAAGAAGGCAGATACTGTGGTGGACTGAATAGTGCCCCCCTAAAGATGTCTATCTCCTAATCCCTTGTGAATATGTTAACATTATATGGCCAGTGGGACTACACAGATGTGACTAACTTTTAAGGACCTTGAAACTAGAAGAGCGTATTAGTTAGCTCAGGCTGCCATAACAAGATACCACAGACTGTGTGGTTTAAACAACAGAAATTTATTTTTCACAATTGGAGGCTAGAGGCCCAAGACCAGAGTGCCATCAGGGTTGGGATATGGTGAGGCTTCCTTTCCTGGCTTGTAGACAACTACTTTCTCACTGTGCACACGTGCAAAGATAGAGAGAGATCTGCGATATCTCTTGCCCCTCTTATGAAGACACCAGTCCTACCAGATCAGGGCCCCACTCTTTTGGCCTCACTTAACCTTAATTACTTCCTTAAAGGCCCCACCTCTGAATACATTCACATTTGGAAGTTAGGGCATCAGCATACAAATTTTGAGTGGGGAGACATAATTCAGTTCATGACAAACAGTATCCTGAATCATCCAGGTGGGACCAATCTAATCACATGAGCCCATCAAAGCAGAAACTCTTATATGGTTAAAGTCAGAGAAATTCAGTGAAAGAAGAAGCAAGAGAGATTTGAAGCAGGAGAAGAAGTCAACATATTGTTGCTGGCTTTGAAGACATAGGGGGCCACAGACCAGAGAATACCGGTTGCCTATTTGAAGTTAAGAACATCCTGGTCAGCAGCCAGCAAGTAAACAGGAACTCAGTCCTTCACCACAGGGCACTGCATTCTATAATACCAACAAGCCGAACGAGCCCAGAAGCAAGTTCTCTCCCAGAGCCTCCAGAAAGGAGCATACCTGCTGATACCTTGAGTTCAGCTTTTAAGACTCAAATAGAAAAATCAGCTGAACCTACTGAACTTTTAATGTATAGAATTGTGAGATAAATTTGTATTGCCAAAAGTTGCAATGTTTTGGGCAACTTTTTATGGCAGCCATAGAAAACTAATACAAATATAATATCTTCCCTCCTGGAGCTTATATTCCAGAGGGCTAAATAACAATCAAGAAAGCTGACAAATGAGTAAAATAATTGCCAAGCATAGTAAAATAATTGACCTGTGAGAAATAAGCAAATAGATGAAGCAGAGAATAGCATAGGGGACCTACACATTAAGAGCTGTTGGTAAAAGTGATATTTAAGCCAACTAAAAGTAAGAGAAGGAGCTGGCTGCTCAAAGATGCAGAAAAGACCATTCCATGCAGAGGAGACAGATATGCAAAGACCTTGAGGTGTGAAAGGGCTCAAGGTGTTCAAGAAACTGAAAGATGACCAGTGGTGTTGAGCGCAGCAAAGGGCAGAACTTAGAAGAATAAGGTTGTAAAGATAGGCTGAGCAGAGAGCATGTGGTGTTTTATAGAACATGATTAGAAATTTGGGTTTTATTCTAAGAACAGTAGGAAATCCTTGCAAGCTTTTAAGCAGAAACGTGCTGTAAAGGTGGGATTCTGAAACAGAAAAACGACTTTAGTAGAAAAATTGAATAACTTCAAAAAATGTCCTTGGTTTAGTTAATAATTTCTTAGTTTTGGTAATTGTACCATAATTATCTAAGGTGTTAACATTCGAGAACACTGAGTGATCGATTTAAGGAAACTCTCTG
Organism: Trachypithecus francoisi; assembly: GCF_009764315.1. Taxonomy (NCBI): domain Eukaryota; kingdom Metazoa; phylum Chordata; class Mammalia; order Primates; family Cercopithecidae; genus Trachypithecus; species Trachypithecus francoisi. The sequence continues at coordinate 115,580,648 of NW_022681458.1, forward strand.
TACCATTTTTGCAACTCTTCAGTAAGCCTAAAACTATTTTAAAGTAAAAGGTTAGAGAGGAAATATAAATATCATGACCCACTTTTTAATTTAGGAAGATTATTCTTACTTCTCAGCTGGAATATGAGCCATAAAAGCACAAGATTGAGAGGGTGAGTACCAGTTAGGAAACTGACTCAGTAATTCAAGTGAGGGATAGTGGATCAGGGAACCTGATAAAGGACAACTTTTCAAATTCCGTTTTTGAAGTAGAATCCCCAGGACTTGATGATGAATGCGGGGTGTGCATGCTCAGACCTGTTGCTGGGGTGAGAGGTAGAAGGTGGGTAGTAAAGGAACGGAAGAAATGAAGTTCTAGGTTTCAGTGATCTTGCTTACTAATGGGAAGATTGCAGAGTGGGAGGAGAAAGGAATATAAATTTTTAAGGTCAATAGGCCTCTAAGTGAAGATATTAAGTGAACTGAAACTCAGAGGCAATATCTGGGTTGAAGATGACTACCAGGTAGCTGAAAGCAGAAACATGATGTTTACATGCTGCTCCCTTGTGGGAAGAGTTGAGAGCCATCTACTTATGAATAATTAGGAAAGGCAATGTCCAGGAAAGAACCTTGTAAAGTAGAGCAGCAGATCAGCGCTAGAAGGTAGAAGACTGTCCACCGGCAAGAAGATGCTTTTACATTTTCACTGAGCTGGTTTCCTCTTTTCTTTCTTGGTAAAGGTCTTATCAGAAATGCCATCATACCCAGTTCTGCTCAGCGGAATCATAAAAGGAAATTGTTTCTTTATTCTTGAGTCATGGTAGAACGGGAGGAGCTGTAATAGGTTAGTGAAGATTATGGGCCATCTTTGAAAGGATTCTGGGACAGAAAATTAGTCAGTGTTTTTGAGCCAGGGGCTTCTCTTTTCAGTGATTACTTCTAAAGTATGTATACGTATATTCTTACATCTGTCTATATATTTATATTTATACCTATTTAGAATATATATGCACATTTATATCTATAGCTAGATAAATCAAGCCAGCCATTTCTTCATACAAGATGTGCTAGCACAGAAGTTGTGGCATCTGAAAATCACTGGTGGATTTCTTAGTAAAAAAATCCAGAAAGAAATTTCTGAGCAGCCTATTTGAATTTAACGTGCAAAAAATGTTATATTATTTCCCTAAATTGAGATGCTATGGTTGGATGCTTCGTAATGAAACTTTGATAAGGTATCACCTAAGATGACAGCCACATGGAAGAATAGACAAATGTCTATATCTAACAGATTTATAACGTATCTATCCAAGGGTCAAAGAAAATTCCCCCTCATTACCTCTTTTCTTAGAATATTTGCATAGCATTTCAACATCATTGATCTCTTGTCCAGACTTGCAGTGTTCAATTCCTGCCTCTCTAAGAGCCATCCAGAGTCCAGATACAAAACCTGGACACCATCTCTGTGTCACTTGGATTACGCTGCAAAATGGATGGTATGACCCTATTGGTTAGTTTGTTCAATTGATGTAGCAGAAATACACATTTCTTTCCATTAAAAAACTGTTTAGACTTTAGATATGTTTCATAATATAATATGCAACAAATGTTATCTTCTTAGATGTAATAAACACATCAGTATTATTACAGAAAGAACAATTAGATTTCATTGGGACCAATTCAGTTTTGTTTTTAAAATGGAAATTTTTTATTCAAGTAAATTTGTGTTTATTCCATTTGATTCAGAAACTAAGACAGGGTGCCATTTTCTACACAGGTTCTCTAGTTTCTGCCAAGACCAGCTCAGTCAGTGAGACCCTAACCCAGTGGTGCTATAAGAATTAAAGACACACACACAGAAATACAGAGATATAAAGTGGGAAATCGGGGGTCTCACAGCCTTCAGAGTTGAGAGCCCTGAACAGAGATTTACCCACATATTTATTAACAGCAAGCCAGTCATTAGCATTGTTTCTATAGATATTAGATTAACTAAAAGTATCCCTTATGTGAAACCAAGGGATGGGCCGAAATAAAGGGATAGGTTGGGCTAGTTAACTGCAGCAGGAGCATGTCCTTAAGGCACAGATCGCTCATGCTATTATTTGTGGCTTAAGAATGCCTTTAAGCGGTTTTCTGCCCTGGGTGGGCCAGGTGTTCCTTGCCCTCATTCTGGTAAACCCACAGCCTTCCAGCATGGGCGTTATGGCCATCATGAACATGTCACAGTGCTGCAGAGATTTTGTTTATGGCCAGTTTTGGGGCCAGTTTATGGCCAGATTTTGGGGAGCCTGTTCCCACTTGAATCTATTGAATAATATAGAGTCAAGGAATGTTAGATTATGACTCCCAAATCACGACTCTAAGAGCTGGCATCTGACTTTCCCAGTACTGCACTAAGCTCCATGTGAGAGCTAGAGATGCTTGCATTGTCCCATTGTCTCCAGATGCTACTGATGTTGCTATCCTTTACAGGCCACTCCCCATTTTCCCTGAGCATGGCCAAGTTTTCCACTGTCGGGCAATATGCCCAACCCCAGCCATCTACGACTCCAGGGCCTACTATTCCTTTGCTGTTGACCTCAGCTGCATGGGAAGATAATAATGTCTAGGCATAGACTGCCTTTCATAAGGCAGTTACTTCAATGTTGCAGTCCAAATGAAAAAAAAAGAAACAGAAAACGTCTGTATTAGCTATAGAGTTGTTGGCATTACCCGCTGAGTTCATTGAGATGAGCTCCCAGACCAAGTTGACCCTTAAAGGAAAGAGCGAAGATATCCCATGAAGCAATTGTTTAAATCACTTAGTGGAACTCCATTCTTTAAGGGGATCACCTAGTGGTTGACATCACTTCCTTGCTTTAAAGCATTGCAATTTTCTGTGTTTTAACTCGGTTATCTTTTTACAGGCTGAACCCCCTGCTGAATTCTTCAGACATACACCACTCACCCCAGCATACCCTCCCTGGCAGTGTGTAAATGGCAAATAAAAAGGTTCGCTCCATCAAGTCAATTGAGGAGGGCAGGTGGCAGGGTACCCAAGGATGCTTTTGCTCTCCATGCTGCTTAATGTCTCTAAGATCAAACACAAAGATCATGGGAGGAACAGGTGATCAGCGGGCAACAATAGATGACTGTACTAGGTTCTGGATGGGTTGTGCAACTCAGACAAAATGGATGGCCCCATTTAAAATGACTTCAGAAGTATCAAAGGAGGTCTCTGTAGTTACCGTATGTGCCTTCAGACTCGAACATTATTTTCCAATCCTGCTGGTGCTACTATTGCAGAGTGAGAAGGAAATATGAAAAAGGCTTTCTCTTCATTCAGACTTCTTCCACAGATGCTTTTTCCAAAAAGAAATGCAAACTTTATATGTGAGTTTTGGAATGAGGCTGGGACAGTGTTCCCCCATTCACAGAAACGTTTGTGGGATGCAAGAAAATAGGCATGCTGTGCCTAGCATGTTTTTACCAAAAAAAATTTCAGATAACTGTTCTATTACTCATCAAGGAAGTTTTGTCCCATTACTCCATCCCTACCCCTCAGAGAAATGCTAATCTTTGTTCTAGGATTATTTGTCAACTCGTTTTATTATGTAAACAGCTCTCTACACATATATTTGAGTTTCGTAATAGTCAAAATGAAACCAAAATTTATCCCAACATTTTATAGGGCAAATATGTGCTTTGTTTTGTTTTTTAAGTATTGGTGTTTTTAACTAATATTATATTAATATTATAACTATTATAATATTATAATATAACTAATATTATAACTAATATTATAAAAATTCAAACAGTGCAAGGGACATCAATTTTGTATCCTTCTCACTCTAAATCTCCAGTTTCCTCATTCTCTCTCTCTCTCAGAAACAACTGCTACTCCTGCTTTCAATGTAGCCATTCAAAGTTAGTTTGCACATTTGCAAATATTTCTATATGTGTTTTTATATATGTGTCCTTTTTAAATTTTTTACTCAACCGAGTATATATGGATGTATATATATAACATCCATGCTGTTCTATTCCTTGCCTTTTCAACCTACTTCTTGGAAATATCTACATAAAGGTATATATATGTCTACTTCATTCTGTTTAATGGCAACATTTCATTCTATAATATGCACACTCCAAAATTTACTTATTCTATCTCTTTTGGTTGACATCTATCTACATGGTTTTCTCTTTTTTCTGTTATACGCAATTCAACAATAAATACTATTTAATATTAGTATATATATTTTACTAACATAAAATTCTATAGTTACATAAATATAGAATTTTTGCACACATGTTCAAATATATCTGTAAAATCATTTTCTCAAAAGGAAATTTTAGAGGAAAATATCTGCAGATGTTTTGACAGATATTACTGAATTGCTTTCCTAACGGTTGGTACCAACGTAAACAATCACCAGTAGCGTATAACAGCCTATTTCCCATATAGTTGTCAACACATGTGCATTTAAACTTAATTTTCCTTGTCCATTTGAAAGGTTAAAAAATACTATATATCTTTAAACATACCTTGCATTAATTATAAATAAGGCTGAGTTGGTTTCTATGCATTTAAATGTCTTTTCTGTGAGCTGACATTTCTTATCTGTTGATGTGGAATGTCACCTACATGTTATGTTGAGCCATATATAATTGCCAATTTTATAAGGAATAAGAGATGAAAATTAGCAATTTTATACCGTGTAACTCAGATAGATATATAGGTAGATAGACAGAGTATATATACTTGCATCAAAAATTTAATTAATATGGCTAAAAACGCAAAATGACATGCCTTCTTATTCATCTTTTTCAGAAATATCTTGACCATTCTTGAATGTTATTTTTCTACCTATAAAGATATCTTTTTCTAAACAAATTAATATGTCATTTAAAAATTTGTATTTAATTTCACTGATAGTCTAATTTAGGGATAATCAGTATCTTTACATGATTGCCTTTCTTTATCCTTATCTTCTGGTATACAAAAGTCTACTCTTGTAAAAATGTCAAATCCTTGATATCTTGGTACACACTTAGTTTTTATTTCATATAGGTCTTGTGTATTTGTATTAATTTTATTTCTGATATTTTATAAATATTAATATCATTATAATAAGATTTTTTCTTTCATTATATCTTCTAATTTGGGGTCTTTAGAGAAAATATTAATTTTTGAATATCAATTTTATAATCTAATACATAATTAAATTTTAAATTATTTTTAACAATTTTAGTTAACTTCTTTGAGTTTCCAAATATATAAGCATACCACCTGCATATAACCAAAATATTTTATACCTCTCTTTTTCTTTTTCTTTTTTTTTTTTTTTTTTTGTATTTTTTTAGTAGCGACGGCGTTTCACTGTGTTAGCCAGGATGGTCTCGACCTCCTGACCTAGTGATCCGCCCGTCTCGGCCTCCCAAAGTGCTGGGATTACAGGCTTGAGCCACCGCGCCCGGCCATACCTCTCTTTTTCTTACATCAAATGTATCAGCTAGTATTTACAAAACTAGTATTCTGTTGTTAAGCAAAATCCTGATTTCTGATTATATATATATATATACACACACATACATATATTTATGTATACATACACATACATATCAAGAGTTTGTTTCTATAAAATTTGGCTAATAATTTTTATGCAATATACTTGTTAAATTTTATCAAACATAATTTTAAAATACCTTTCACAGATAATGAAAGGCATTTATGTTTTTTCTCCTTTTAGATCTATTAACAGCTAGTTTTATTAATGAGTTTACTAAAACTGAACCATCCTTGCATTCCAGAAACAATTGCTCTTCATTGTGGTATAGACTTCTTTCATGTGTTACTGAATTCCATTTGCTAATGTAATTTTTAGTTCAATTTTTATATCAATATTCATAAGTAAAATTGCCTTGTAGCTTTATTTGATATTATCAATGCAATACTGGTCTCAGGCAAAAAGAAATGAAAATTCTCTGTCTCTTTCAGGGATCTAGAAAAATTTAGACAACACTGAGTGATCTGATCTTTGAAGATGAGCAGAATTTCCCTCTGAAATTGTCTGGGTCTGGTGTTTTGGGGAAGAGCAGAGAAGCTCTTCGGCAAAATTTTTGTTTTTTTCTAAGATACTTAATATATTTTATTTTCTCTTAAATATTTTATTTTAACCTTTTTCTATATAACTTTAAATTATGTTTATGTTTTCCCAGTTTTTCAATTAAGTAATTATTGAGAATAGAATATAAAAACACTATGAATATATTTTAATCGATTATGTTAAGAAAGGCTACAGTGAATCATTAATTTTTAACAGATATCTTTGTGTTTATCTCTGTAATGTCTGCAGTTTCTAGACATCGGTAATGGGTAGAATCACAAGACAAACAAAGTAATTTTGTGTGTGTATGTATTGTACATGTAACATGTGTCTAACAGGGCTTCTGACTAAGCGTTTCTATCAATAATGGATTTCAATTCACCATTACGTATTTCATGAAATCTGAAAGTTGAAATGCACATGCAAAATTGTTTATTATAGTCTTATTATTTTATAGATAGAGAAATTCTGAAAGGTAGACAATTTGCTCAGGTTTTCAAGGCTAATAAAAAGTTTAGCTAGACCTGAAGACCATGCCTGAGAATCCTAAGATTATTTTCACTTGACTGTATTCCTTTATTTCCTCAAACAGAAAGAAGAATTGTGAGATGGCTAATTTAAATTCTGTAATTTATAGTTTATATGTATCTAAGGGTGAGATGGCTAATTTAAATTCTATAATTTATAGTTTAAATGTATCTAAGGGTTTTAAGTTAGTATGACTTCTTCAAATAAAAAATACTATAAGTTAGAAGATTTGAAAAATTTTTCCTTCAATATATCTATCAATATAAGTAATTATATTAAAAATAATTTGTGTACATTATAGTTAAGATAGATTCATAATAATTGACAATTGACTTTAACCAATCATTTGTAACGGCTAAAAAAGAGAATAATCTTAGTTGTCAAAATTCATGCAATAACTGTCTTTTCTATTACCATTCTCTTTTTTGAGCCATTATGGTTGGTATTGGGTTATGTAAAGTAAGACACATACAACTGTGGTTTCATAGGTACAGAGAGATCAGAATTCTGTGAGAACTGAGTGATGAGCCACTCATTCCTGCCATAGCTTGAGATAGTCATAAGAATATTTTGTAAGCCAACCTTCACCAGCATCTTTCTTGGTAACTACTTGCATCTTTTAACAGCTGGGAAGTGTGTGAGGGTGGGTGAAAGACACGGAAGAGATTAACTCAAGAAGATTCTGATCCTATCTTTTCAGATCTTAAATCCTTTTAATATTTTAAATATGCCATAGCTAGATGTCTCTATGCCCCACATCAAACATTAAATTCAGAATGATCAGAATGAGCCACATACGACAAATAGGCCTTCTTCACTTTCTTATTTCACCTACATTCCTTTGTGGCTCTAAATAATACTGAAGCAGGAGAACATTCCTAGGGACATGCTCATGCTGTTAGCTGTGACTGAAAAATGTACAGAACTGACAATTACAGAAATTTTCCTTTACAAAACTTCAGGTCATGGAGGAAGACATATTTGTATTTTTCTGCCTGTTTGTGTTATTAACCACTTTTTAATTCACATAAATTTCTGTCTGAATAATACCATTCCTCAACAGTGAAGCTATCTGACTTCATTTTTTTATTTTTTTTATTTTTTATTTTTTATTTTTATTTTTTATTTTTTTTTATTTTTTTTTATTTTTTTTTTTGAGACGGAGTCTCGCTCTGTCGCCCAGGCTGGAGTGCAGTGGCCGGATCTCAGCTCACTGCAAGCTCCGCCTCCCGGGTTTACGCCATTCTCTCGCCTCAGCCTCCCGAGTAGCTGGGACTACAGGCGCCCGCCATCTCGCCCGGCTAATTTTTTGTATATTTTAGTAGAGACGGGGTTTCACCGTGTTAGCCAGGATGGTCTCGATCTCCTGACCTCGTGATCCGCCCGTCTCGGCCTCCCAAAGTGCTGGGATTACAGGCTTGAGCCACCGCGCCCGGCCCTGACTTCATAACTTCAGTTACAAAGCTTGGTTGCTGCATGGTGGACAGTACAGTAAATCTTACCATGATTTTGCACTAAAGCTTGATGAAGAAGAAAGTTGCCAAAATATGAACGACTGCAAAAAAGTCACTGCGTTCCTCCAGGCCTCTGTCCCCTCACCTGTGAAAAGAAAGAGGTGGCCAAATTAACTTGACGATCCATAACTGTCAGTTGCTGAAATGCTACTGAAACTCAGGAATTTGCTTTTCTGCTTATGTCTATTCTGGGATTGTAGGTTTTGTGTAGCAAGAAGGTGAGAAAGAATAGTCGTAGATAAATAAATCATTCTCAACTGATTACTGGATCTAAGAGGGATCCATTATTGAATAATGCAGCAAGAATGTCCCAAATATTCACCAATAGTTTTGCAGCCTTATTCCCTGATAATAGAAAGTTATCTTTAAACTCTTTCCATTACATTTATCCCTTCACTATGGGACAACACCTGAGACTAGGTTCTATTCAGACCGGCACAAGTTGGAAATTTCTCTTTACTTTCTCTCTAGATGTCCAGATGTAAGAGTGTGTGGTAGGGGAAGAAACATTTATTTTTACCTTCATATCCTTCATTCCTAAATATTAAATACCCACCTTGTTATAAAGTTTAAAAGCCAACACTAATTATAGATTTATTTGGATTTTAGGAGATTAACTAGAGAAGATGACTTACGTGGCAAGGGAGAATATGTGTGTATTATAATATACAGAACTATAAGTGCACTCAGCATTTGTTCTGTGGTGGTGTTTTCCATTAACCAGTTAGACAGGAATGCTAATGGTGTGTGGGGGGACGATGTCAATATTCATGATGCTGCTGGAAATGTATATAAAATGTGGTTTCCATTACTCCCCACTGGGAGCAATAAGTAATGCTGTGTACAAGGGAAGGACAGCTTGTTCATGAATATGAGCACAGCAGCAAGTTGTATGGGAAGGCAAAACTCCCAGGATTTTATGACTCTTAACTATTCCAGCCCTCAAGTGTCACTATCTGTGACTTGGCTGTGAGTAATGAGAGGCTGCCTTGCCTTTGTCAAAATTTTATTGGGAGCACTGAAAGGTGTATTGCCTACCACCTGTTGCCATCATGCACTGGAAATCTCTAGGATGCCATGTCAGGCAGGAAAATGCTGTTGGTGGTCTCAAAATTATTGCCAATTGCTGGGATAAAATTGTTGTTAGAGTCACAATCCCATTTCTTTATTCAGCAAGGTGAAAAACAGCTCACTGTTTATACATCCTACAGTGATGAATTATGAAGACATTCTAATGGAAAGTTTGCCATGGAAACTGCCAGTAAAATGTGGCTAAGAGACATCAAATTGCAGAAGGTACTTTTCAATAATTAGAAGTGTTTATGAACTAAGTACATGGTGAGAGCCATGTACACATAAAACAAGAGGTAAAAATATTCTCAAATTAAATCTCCACAGTAGGAGAAATAAGGGGCTAAGGCAGAGACTGCATTTTGGAAGATGTTCTGTATTATGCTAAAATGTTTTTTGGTATTTTTACATTGGTATTTTTTTTAATAGTAAGACTGTTTTTACTTTTATTTTTTCTAATGGGAAGTGTAATTATGTATTTTATTTAGAAAACCTTAACTATTAAAAGCCATAAATGAAGGGGGGAATTAATGTTTTTTATGCAAAGTGGTATTCTAAAATGTGTGGCCTATTAGGTAACCCGGAGCTGCCATTACAATGCAGTCTGTGTTTTCGCCTAGAACCCAGTGGCAAATGTTAACTGAAGTAGGAATGTGAGGATAGGAATTCAGTTTTGCCACTGTGAGCTGCGTGATCCTGGGCAATTTTTTACGTCTTGAGGCACAGTTCTCATTATCTAAAGACTGGGCACAAAGATCTCTGCACCGCTTACCTCAAAACATGGGTGGGGAGAAAGATGAAAGGAAATTATTATCAAAGTGTTTTGATTAAAATATACTGGAGTAAGTAGAATGATAATGATTTGTTCCTTTATTCAACAAAATTTTACTACATCCCTAATGTATTATGGGTGCTACTTTGGGCACAAGAAATTCAGTAGTTAACAAACACTTCTTGCCCTAATGATCTTACATCTTTATATAAATGAAAAATCATAGGTAAATTAGCTCATATATAATATAATCTTAGGTAGTCACAGATGATAAGAAAATAGCAAAGCAACAGAAGAAAATAAGAGAGTGATTGTATTTGTGTGCAGAAACTTCTGGATAAGCTGTCCGTGCACATTTTTCTGATGAAGTGTTATTTGAGTAGAGTCTTAATTACTTGAGAGATGAAACCTGTGAAGATCTGGGGCATGAGAAATAATAGTTAAAGGAGCAGCAAGTACAAGGAACTAACGAACGAACATATTTTATGTGTCTGAGCAGCAGCAAAGTGGCCAGGGGAGTTGAAGCAGGGTGAGAAGAGTAGCAGGAAGAATACTCATCAATGACACTGGGAAGGCAGCCAGGGCAGATCATGTGTGGGGCTGTCACAGTGACCTAGGATGGCATTTCGAGTGCAATGGGAAACTACTAGAAGTTGTAAGCAATGGAAGCCCAGGCCCTGATTTCTGCTTTAAAGTGATGATTTTGGCTGTCATACTGTGGCCATAGGAGGGAAAATGGAGGCTTCAGCAATAGTCCAGTTCATAGATGATAGTGACTTGAACTAAGGTAGACGCAGTAGAAGTGACGAATTTGGGATATGTCTTGAAGTTGGAACCTAATGAGTTGTGAGATAAATTTCTTATAGTTGGTGCAGTAGACCTTTGAGTGTCACCAGGGTGGCCATCCCAGCTAGAAGTATGAGAAACAGTGAGCTTTTATATTTCTGGGCTCTTCTGAGCATGTGGATGCCTCAATCTAGGCACATTGTTTTGAACCAAATTTAGCGTACCTCAGGGAAGAACTAGGGAAGGAATGGGCAGCTGTATCTACTCGCTTGTCATCTTGACCTTGTCTACCCTCTGCATAATATGTTTGCTGTTTGGTAAGAAACCAAAGTGAAAGCAGCCCAAGCTCCAATTCAATAGATAATACAATATATCTTCTTGGTGAAAAAAAAAGACACAAGGAAATTAGCTGAGAATAGGGTGCTGGAGAGCCTATTTTGAACATTAAAGTGTGGAGAGGTACAAAATAGTTATACTGGAGAGTGGGAAAGTAAATTGACTAGGGAAATGTAGTGAGACTAATAAGCACAATAATGACCAATTTGAAATTAGTGTTGGTTATTTAACATTAGGCCAGTTAGCATGGCTGTATTCTTCATATCCATGTATATCTGTTGCATGCCAGGAACACTGTAGAGAGCTGAATTTAACCACCTTAGGTTTTTTTCAGAAAGTATGATGCAAGAGAAAGGAAGGTGAAGAGCCATAGACTACAAATTGGATGAGGAGGCACGAGGGTGGTAAAGGACACTGAGAAGGTGGCTGGTTCCGTAGATGGAAGGACTTCAGAGTGGGCAGACAAGAGGGATGATTCTAGAAAGACAGAAAGTGGTCAGAGATGGAATCCTTGAAATTGGTGATGATATTATTTGTAATCAGTCAGGTTTTATGTATGGCCCTGGGGTTGGGTGGCTATACAGACTGTATAGCTTCAAATATTTTTGGCTGATGACTGATTCTAGCTGGTGGTGTCATATAAACTTTGGAGACTCTAAATTCTTTGTAGAGCATTTTTATTTGTACGTGTGCTTTCTTTATTAACCATGTGTTAAGTCTGGAGTGTCTAGAATATTTCATCTAAAAAGATGAAAGAATAGGACAAATTCTTTTTCTGAAAGCCTCACAAAAGATATAGATTGTTTAGGGTCTTTCTGACACATCAGCCCTCAAGTATAAAAACAGTATTTCCTCAAGCTTAAAATTTCATGTTCTAGGATGACATGTTCGTTGTAGACCTTAAATTATTTCGTATTCATTTTTTCCTTCTCCTCCCCCATCTCCTCCTCCTCTTCATCTTCCTCCTCCTTCCCATTCTCTCATTTTCTCTTTGTTTCCAAATAAAGAGGTAAACATAGATAAATATAAATACATAAATCAGAAGGTAAATAAACAGATAAATAAAATGTCTTTGGAATAGGTCTTAATTTATCATTTTGCATTCATACTTAACTGAAACCCACTATAAATCAAACTGCATCACTGCTGGATAGTAGCAAGGTTTTTGTTGTTGTTGTTTCGTTTTGTTTTGTTCTTAGCATCAAAAGGAGTTATATATCCATGAAACAAATACATTCCTAAGGCCTATGAGAGATCAGACTGTAGGTCCATTAACTCCCAGAAATTTATGAAATACACACGGAAGACAGAATATTAAACAAGTAGCCTTGTGTTGTAGACAAAGACAATTAGCATAAAAAACATGACTATACAGCCTGGGCAACATAACAAGACCCCATTTCTACAAAAAAAAAAAAAATTAGAAAAAAATTATTGGAGGGTGATGGTGTTTATCTGTAGTCCCAGCTACTCGGGGGGCTGAGGTGGGAGTACCACTTGAGCCCTGGAGGTCAAAGCTGCAGTGTACCATGACGGTGCCTCTGTACTCTAGCCTGGGCAACAGGGCAAGACCACGTTTCCCCAAAAAATACATGATTATATGGTAATATGACTTAATATTTTTTAACCAAAGGCACCAGAACTTACACACCAAAAGTGAAAGCTTCCCCCTTCAAAATAGCCACCTAGGCAAGGTATATAATTATTCCTATGATGTTGACATTGCTGTAGACATTTTGTGAGCCACTCTTCTGGGCTTATCTTTAACTTTATTTTGAATATGTTTAAATGGTGCTGAATTATACTTTGGAAAGATGATTTGGCCACAGGAGGCGACTTAAGGTAATTTGGAGCTGAGGTCAGCAGGAATCACTTTAAGAGATTTAGACCATAAGTAAGGAATGACCTTAATAAGGACATAGATTGATTCACTTCCAAGCATTGTAAACTGACTCTGAAGGCAGTTTGCAAAAAGGAAAGACTAGTATTTTGAGCTATGGCACCACCATTAAACAAAATGCCTGACCTACCAGCCAAAGTGACCATTTTGCAGTGGAGGGCTCTCCTTTGGGATATTTGCTTTCTGATCCCAAAGAGAGCAAAGAGTATGGATGCCTGCTGGTAAACATTCAGTTTCCCTATTTCACAATCCCACAGCCCACAGACATACAATTTAAAAGTATTTTATTGTTCAACAAAATTAAAATAGCTGATACCAAAATGAGGCCATGGCCAAATTCCTGGAGAATTACCTGCGGCCTGCCTTATGAAATTCCAAAGCTGCAGAGAAAGGGTATGCATTAGCAGCAGCAGCCCAAGTCCTTTCTCCCACAGAATGAATGCATTTCAAGGACATCTCCCATGGCTTATGGCTATTTCATTCCACGGCTGTCTGTTCTTGAAAACATAGAGGCTCAAAGGACGGCCACCTTCGTAGCTTGTATAGCAGGAATGCTGGTTTCATTAGTGATCAAAACTTGCACTGTGAGAGTCCTGATGTTATTTTTAACATTTCAAGCTCCTTTAACTGTGATTCTCAGCAAAGTCATTATCCAGAATGCTGTTAGAAGTTGATTTGCTGAAAGTCTGGCCCCTGGAACATCAGGTGTTCTTGCTCTTTGCTCTCCTGTAGGTCAGGAAGGAAATGCCCCCTCTCAATTCCTCTTATGTCCAATTTCTATCAGGTAGGTGAGGCGGTTTTCCTCCTCAGTTTCCCTGCTCCAGTCCTGCTGCTCTTTGAAAGAAATAAAAGAGTTTCAAATGTATTATGCCTAGCTAAAGTGTGGCGATCATGTTGTTAATATAAAAATGATACACACTTTGGTCAAGAGATTTTTTTTCTCAAAGTTCTCTGTTATTTTATATCTATCTCCCTAAAATCATAAGGATCAAATTTTATATAATTGGGGGTAGTTTAATATTAAGGGGACAGTGTGCTTTTTTAGATATGATGTCTGTTCATTCTTATTTAGAGCACTGAGGATTTTACATCCCAGACCTAGAAGAGGTGATGATAGTGGCATTGGTGACAACCTTATTGAGATCAAGAAGAAAGGCCCTGGAGAGCAAGGAACTGGGTCAGTAGGAAATTTTTTCAATGACCAGGGATCCACTGTATCATAGATGTGGCAGTAGTAGTAGTAGTAGCAACAATGACAGCAATGAGAAATGAAGCCTATTGAGACTGTACTCTCTGCTAGTTTATAGATTTTTAAATCTGTTGTCTCATGTAATTATCTCATCACTATGGGGCCTGAGCAACAATATTTTACAGATGAGAAAAGCAGAGCACAGAGGGGTTAAGTGACTGCCCAGTGTAAAACTGAGAATATGGCAGAGTTGGGATTTGAACCCAATAAACTGGACTCCACAGGCCCATGCTTCCCTGTTACGCTGCTCTCTCTCTCCAATTTGCCTAATACATGTGATTTCTGTGAGTGCAGAACTGTGCTTCTGAAATTGGTAGTGAACATGGAGGCAGGTAGAAATAGAGTGTGATGATGAAGATACAGTCAAAATTCTATCCTGACAGACTCTCTAACCCTACAAAGCCTAGAGTCATTGCTTAGTTGTTCCCATAGAACTTTCTGCTTACCCCATCACAGCCCTTGACTCTGTGCTTTATTTCCTGTGTGCCTGTTTCCTCCAGTAAATTCTAAGTTCTTTGAAAGTAAGGGCTATGTTTAAAATAACCAGAATGTAATAGATATGTGGTAAATATTTATTGACTTGATGAATAATCACAAATGGAATGGGCACATGTAATATATAGAAAAATTGTTTAAATCCTGATCTAGGATACTGGCTGACACACTGAATTGTCAGATTCCTTTTTTCTTTTTCATAGTAATTTTCACTTTTTTATTATTATTATACTTTATGTTCTAGGGTACATGTACACAATGTGCAGGTTTGTTACATATGTATACATGTGCCTCGTTGGTGTGCTGCACCCATTAACTCGTCATTTACATTAGGTATATATCCTAATGCTATCCCTCCCCCCTACCCCTACCCCACAACAGGCCCTGGTGTGTGATGTTCCCCTTCCTGTGTCCAAGTGTTCTCATTGTTCAATTCCCACCTTTGAGTGAGAACATGCGCTGTTTGGTTTTCTGTTCTTGCGATAGTTTGCTGAGAATGATGGTTTCCAGCTTCATCCATGTCCCTACAAAGGACATGAACTCATCCTTTTTTATGGCTGTGTAGTATTCCATGGTGTATATGTGCCACATTTTCTTAATCCAGTCTGTCATTGATGGACATTAGGTTGGTTCCAAGTCTTTGCTATTGTGAATAGTGCCGCAATAAACATACATGTGCATGTGTCTTTACAGCAGCATGATTTTTTTTTTTTAATTTATTTTTAACTGGCAATAATGTATATTTATGGGATACAATGTGATGTTTTGATCTATGTATAGATTATAGAAAGAGTCAGTCAAGCCAGGCACGGTGGCTCACGCCTACAATCCCAGCACTTTGGGAGGCCGAGGCAGGTGGATCACCTGAGGTCAGGAGTTCGAGACTAGCCTGACCAACATGGTGAAACCCCATCTCTACTAAAAATAGAAAAAATTAGCCAGGCATGGTGGCGGGTGCCTGTAATCCCAGCTACTCAGGAGGTTCAGGCAGGAGAATCGCTTGAACCTGGCGGGTAGAGGTTGCAGTGAGCCAAGATCACACAGTTGCAATCCAGCCTGGGTGACAACAGTGAAACTCTGTCTCAAAAAAAAAAAAAAAAAAAAAGAATAAATCAAACTAGTTTACATATCACATCACCAAGTTTTTTTTTTTGTGGTGAGAATGTAAAAAATTCATGCTTTTAGCAAATTGGAATACAGAATACATTATTATTATTTTTATTTATTTTATTTTTTATTTTTTATTTTTTATTTTTTATTATACTTTAAGTTCTAGGGTACATGTGCATAACGTTTATATCATGTATAATTCCCCAATGCAATCCCTCCCTCCTCCCCCCTCCCCCTGATAGGCCCCAGTGTGTGATGTTCCCCTTCCCGAGTTCAAGTGATCTCATTGTTCAGTTCCCACCTATGAGTGAGAACATGTGGTGTTTGGTTTTCTCTTCTTGTGATAGTTTGCTAAGAATGATGGTTTCCAGCTGCATCCATGTCCCTACAAAGGACGCAAACTCATCCTTTTTGATGGCTGCATAGTATTCCATGGTGTATATGTGCCACATTTTCTTAATCCAGTCTGTCACAGATGGACATTTGGGTTGATTCCAAGTCTTTGCTATTGTGAATAGTGCCGCAATAAACATACGTGTGCATGTGTCTTTGTAGTAGAGTAATTTATAATCCTTTGGGTATATACCCAGTAGTGGGATGGCTGGGTCATATGGTACATCTAGTTCTAGATCCTTGAGGAATCGCCATACTGTTTTCCATAATGGTTGAACTAGTTTACAATCCCACCAACAGTGTAAAAGTGTTCCTATTTCTCCACATCCTCTCCAACACCTGTTGTTTCCTGACTTCTTAATGATTGCCATTCTAACTGGTGTGAGATGGTATCTCATTGTGGTTTTGATTTGCATTTCTCTGATGGCCAGTGATGACGAGCATTTTTTCATGTGTCTGTTGGCTGTATGGATGTCTTCTTTTGAGAAATGTCTGTTCATATCCTTTCCCCACTTTTTGATGGGGTTGTTTGTTTTTTTCTTGTATATTTGTTTGAGTTCTTTGTAGATTCTGGATATTAGCCCTTTGTCAGATGAGTAGGTTGCATTTCTCCCATTCTGTAGGTTGCCTGTTCACTCTGATGGTAGTTTCTTTTGCTGTGCAAAAGCTCTTTAGTTTAATGAGATCCCATTTGTCAATTTTGGCTTTTGCTGCCGTTGCTTTTGGTGTTTTAGACATGAAGTCCTTGCCCATGCCTATGTCCTGAATGGTACTACCTAGATTTTCTTCTAGGGTTTTTATGGTATTAGGTCTAACATTTAAGTCTCTAATCCATCTTGAATTAATTTTCGTATAAGGGGTAAGGAAAGGATCCAGTTTCAGCTTTCTACTTATGGCTAGCCAATTTTCCCAGCACCATTTATTAAATAGGGAATCCTTTCCCCATTTCTTGTTTCTCTCAGGTTTGTCAAAGATCAGATGGCTGTAGATGTGTGGTATTATTTCTGAGGACTCTGTTCTGTTCCACTGGTCTATTTCTCTGTTGTGGTACCAGTACCATGCTGTTTTGGTTACTGTAGCCTTGTAGTATAGTTTGAAGTCGGGTAGCGTGACGCCTCCAGCTTTGTCCTTTTGACCTAGGATTGTCTTGGCAATGCGGGCTCTTTTTTGGTTCCATATGAACTTTAAAGCAGTTTTTTTCCAATTCTGTGAAGAAAGTCATTGGTAGCTTGATGGGGATGGCATTGAATCTATAAATCACCTTGGGCAGTATGGCCATTTTCACGATATTGATTCTTCCTATCCATGAGCATGGTATGTTCTTCCATTTGTTTGTGTCCTCTTTGATTTCACTGAGCAGTGGTTTGTAGTTCTCCTTGAAGAGGTCCTTGACATCCCTTGTAAGCTGGATTCCTAGGTATTTGATTCTCTTTGAA
The DNA here is from genome assembly GCF_009764315.1 of Trachypithecus francoisi. Lineage (NCBI taxonomy): Eukaryota > Metazoa > Chordata > Mammalia > Primates > Cercopithecidae > Trachypithecus > Trachypithecus francoisi. Next base: position 115,598,306 of record NW_022681458.1, read on the forward strand.
GCAATTGTGAATGGAAGTTCATTCCTGATTTGGCTCTCTGCTTGTCTGTTACTGGTGTATAAGAATGCTTGTGATTTTTGCACATTAATTTTGTATCCTGAGACTTTGCTGAAGTTGCTTATCAGCTTAAGGAGATTTTGGGCTGAGACGATGGGGTTTTCTAAATATACAATCATGTCATCTGCAAACAGGGACAATTTGACTTCTTCTTTTCCTAACTGGATACCCTTGATTTCTTTGTCTTGCCTGATTGCCCTAGCCAGAACTTCCAACACTATGTTGAATAGGAGTGGTGAGAGAGGGCATCCCTGTCTTGTGCCAGTTTTCAAAGGGAATTTTTCCAGTTTTTGCCCATTCAGTATGATATTAGCTGTGGGTTTGTCGTAAATAGCTCTTATTATTTTGAGGTACGTTCCATCAATACCGAATTTATTGAGCGTTTTTAGCATAAAGAGCTGTTGAATTTTGTCAAAAGCCTTTTCTGCATCTATTGAGATAATCATGTGGTTCTTGTCTTTGGTTCTGAACAGCAGCATGATTTATAATCCTTTGGGTATATACCCAGTAATGGGATGGCTGGGTCAAATGGTATTTCTAGTTCTAGATCCTTGAGGAATCGCCACACTGTCTGCCACAATGGTTGAACTAGTTTACAGTCCCACCAACAGTGTAAAAGCGTTCCTATTTCTCCACATCCTCTAGGGCTAATATCCAGAACCTACAAAGAACTCAAACAAGTTTACAAGAAAGAAACAACCCCATCAAAAAGTGGGCAAACGATATGAACAGACACTTCCCAAAAGAAGACATTTATGCAGCCAACAGACACATGAAAAAATGCTCATCATCACTAGCCATCAGAGAAATGCAAATCAAACCCACAATGAGATACCATCTCACACCAGTTAGAATGGTGATCATTAAAAAGTCAGGAAACAACAGATTCCTATTTTCTATGCAACTGATATAGTTCTTACCTTTCTTCTCTACTTCATAGGCAAACAGGGATATCTGTGGGATGTGTACCCATAAATACAGATAGACAGAAGATAGATGATAGATAGATAGAAGATAGATAAATAGATAGATGATAGGTATGTATATGTGTATATGTATATATATATATATATAGGTGTGTGTGTATATATACACATATATCATGTAGGTATATGTGCACAACATTTATATATATAATGTGTGCATATTAGTAGGTTTTCATGCTACTGAGAAAGGCATGAAACTGGGCAATTTATAAAAGAAAGATATTTAATTGGACTTATAGTTCCACGTGGTTAGGGAAGCCTCACAATCATGGAGGAAGGCAAGGAGAAGCAAGTCACATCTTACATAGATGGCAGCAGGCAAAGAGAGAGAACCTGGGAGGAAAACTCCCCTTTTTGAAACCATCAGATCTCATGAGACGTATTCACTATCACGAGAACAGCATGGGAAAGACTTGCCCCATTATTGAATTACCTCCCACTGGGTTCCTACCACAATATATGCGAATTCAAGATGAGATTTGGGTGGGGACACAGCCAAACCATATCTGTGTGTGTGTGTGTGTGTGTGTGTGGATGGACAGATAGATAGATAGATAGATAGATAGATAGATATGGATACATAGATACATTATATATAAATAGATATATTTTCCCAAGTGTCCTCAACACTTTAAAAAATGATGTATTTTGTATTTACAGCCAACTTATCTTCAACAAAGCATACAAAAACATAAAGCACAGAAAGGACACTCTATTCAATAAATGGAGCTGTGATAATTAGCAAGCCACGTGTAGAAAATGAAACTGAACCACCATCTCTCACATTATATAGAAATCAACTCAAGATGGATCAAAGTCTTAAATCTAAAATCCAAAACCATAAAAATTCTAGAAGATAGCATCAGAAAAACTCCTCTACATATTGGCTTAGGCAAAGAATTCATGAGTAAGAACCCAAAAGCAAATGCAATAAAATCAAAAATAAACAAATAGGACCTAATAAAACTAAAAAGCTCTGCACGACTTTAATAATCAGCAATTATTAGCAGTTATCAGAAATAATCAGCAGTTATCAGACAACCCACAGAGAGAAGATATTCACAAACTATGCATCTAACAAAGGACTAACATCCAGTATCTACAGTGAACTCAAACAAATGAGCAAGAAAAACATCAGATAATCCCATCAAAAAGTGGGCAAAGGACGTGAATAGACAGTTCTCAAAAGAAGATATACAAACTGTCAACAATCATATGAAAAAATGTTCATCATCACTAATTCAGGGAAATGCAAATTAACACCACAAAGAGATGCAACCTTACTTCTGCAAGAATGTCCATAATTTAAAAATCAAAGAATAATAGATGTTAGTGTGAATTCGGTGAAAGGGGAACCATTTTACACTGCTGGTGGGCTTGTAAAACCAGTACAACCACCATGGAAAACAGTATGGAGATTCCTTAAAGAACTACAAGTAGAACTACCATTTGATTCAGTAATCCCACTACTGGGTATCTACCCAAAGGAAAAGAAGTCATTATACAAACACACACACACACTCACACATACACACATTTATGGCAGCACAATTTGCAACTGCAAAGATATGGAAGCAACCTAAATAACTATCAACCAATGAGTGGATAAAGGAAATGTGACATATATGCATCATGGAATACTACTTAGTCATAAAATGGAAAGAAATAATGGCTTTTGCAGCAACTTGGATGGAGTTGAAGGGCATTATTCTAAGTGAAGTAATTCAGGAATGGAAAATCAAATATAGTATGTTCTCACTTATAGGTGGGAACTAAACTATGAGGACACAAGAGCTTATAATGGTATAATGGACTTTGGGGACTTGAGGGAAAGAGTGGAAGGGGTGAAAGATAAAAGACTATATTTTGGGTACAGTGTGTACTGCTCAGGTGACAGATGCAACAAAGTCTCAGAAATCACCACTAAAGAACTTATCCATGTAAATAAAACCACCTATTCTCCAAAAGCTATCAATTAAAATTAAAAAAAAAATAAAAATGAAAATAAATACCTATTTTGTTTCAATTTGTTTTTGAGATGGAGTTTCGCTCTTGCTGTCCAGGCTGGATTGCAATGGCGTGATCTTGGCTCACTGCAACCTCTGCCTCCTGGTTTCAGATGATTCTCCTGCCTCAGCCTCCTGAGTAACTGGGATTACAGGGACCCTGCCACCATGCCCAGCTAATTTTTTTGTATTTTTAGTAGAGACAGGGTTTCACTATGTTGGCAAGGCTGGTCTTGAACTCCTTATCTCAGGTGATCCACCCACCTCAGCCTCCCAAAGTGCTGGGATTTCAGGTATGAGCCACTGCACCTGGCTTTTAAAATTCTTTGATGTATTTTTACTTTTTTGGTTTTTACTTTTGTTTTAGGTTTGGAGTACATGGGCAGGTTTGTTACACAGGTAAACTTGTGCCATGGGAGTTTGTTGTACAGTATCACCCAGTTATTAAGTAAGTCTAGTACCCATTAGTTGTCTTTCCTGATCCTCTTCTTCCTCCCACTCTCCACCCTCTGGTAGGCCCCAGTGTCTATTGTTCTCCTCTATCTGTCCATGTGTTCTCAATTTTGGGTCTGCAAATATCTATGCTGTACCAATTCAAGTTAAGAAAATGACGAAATTTAGAGCCGTTGAACATTGGCTTAAAATGACTCTGAATTAAAATAATCTGGACATATGAATTTTAATTTCCCAACATCCCTCATGGAAGCTGCTAAGTGAATGTGAAGAAGGCCTTGGGTGTCAGGACTTACAGCCAGGTGGATTGCACTGCTGCAGATTCATCCACATGCCTGATGAATCCAGGTCAGCCAAGCTTAATGTCAGTTTCTACAACTTTAGAAAATAACTAAAAGTTACTGAAATCCAGCAGACAAATCACTTGGTTCTTTCTGGTTCCTGCACCTGCTGCTCAGATTTCTGGTAGGACACGCCTCCTGCTTTCGTTGCCTGATTTTTGAACCTTGTTGCTGAGCCCAGACTGTGATTCCCTGCCTACATCTCTTGTTCCATGTTGTAATTCTTTAATCCCCGGGAATCTTCTGGTTTGGGGCCACCTGCTAATCCCTTTGTACATTCCCTTAGCCTTTCCTTGAACACTCTGGATTTATCTGCTTGCCTTATGCCTGACCCACTTCTTATCCTGATTCCAGCTGTATTCGAGTGGGCCTGAATTTCCTGGCACAGTGGACACCTCTACTAACCTTGGCCACTTCTAGCCAATGACCTCACCAAACCCACCAGCGCTGAGCTCAGGTTGATAGCCAGCTGGCCTCTGTCCTCTCATCAAAGGTGCTGCTGCTATGCTCTGGCACGGGCCTGCTCCTCTGTGCTAAATCTCTGTATACCAACTCCACACTCCTGGTGGGAAATTTCCTCCTTTTTGCCTCTTTAATTTCCTACGCTGTCTTATAAACCAGCTTTTTGCCACATGGAATTCCTGTTCTCTTTATTCCTACTCCTCTGCCTAGGCAGGCTAAGCCTCAAGCCAAGCTTGTGGTCTCTGAACTTAGAAAACCCTCTGATCCCCAAAATAGTTGTCTTTCCAACTACAAAAACCCTAGACAATGATTCTTAAAGTGTGGTCCTGGGTCCAGCAGCAGACGCATTGCCTGGGAACTTGTTAGAAATGCAATTTTTCATGCCTCACTTCAGATCCATTGAATAAGAAACTCTGGAGGTGGGCTTGGAATTCAACATGTTATCAAGTCCACCAGGTGATTCTAAGGATGCTCAAATCTAAGGACCATTGCCTTAGAGAAATGTCTCCTTTACTCTGGTCTAATCTTTCTCTTCCTGTTGCTTTTTGAGCTTAGGACAGACAAACAAAATTTCTATTTAGTTCCTGTTTCTGAATCCCTGCTTCTCTGGGCTTTGTTGTTGTTGTTGTTGTGTGTGTGTGTGTGTGTGTGTATGCATATATATACACACATATATATACATATATATATATATATATATATATCAGCTTGATCATACTCAGCCACCTTTCCACTGTATATCCCATTGAAACTGCAGCCATGCCAGTGTCAACAGTATACAAGTCCCACTCTGCCAAGTGGCAGCACTGCCGCACACATCCTGCTATATTGTGAGCAATAGCTGGGTAGAGTCATTCTGCAATGCAGAAGCTGACCTCATGTGGTCATTTGTGTCTTTTCATGCCTCTGAGCTATGGCATCCAGGAGGAAGGATACTTAAGAAGTACCAGGGTAGATGAACCCCTCTGCTTACTGCAATTTTAATCGTCCTTATTTCTGCTCCCACCCCAAAGAATCCCAAACAATTGAGGACCAACTTCAGAAGTAAATGAGAACATTTTCATGGTAAAATCAATACTTACAGACTTTTGAAATGTAGTGTCCTGTTGAATATAAACAACTTCATCATACTAGTAGTAGATGCTTGGTTGAAGCCAGCAAGAAGTACATAAAACCTAATAGCACTCCTAATATAAGCAGATAATATAACTCTAGTCATTTTGCATTTATGATCCTACATTTGAAAGGCCAAGGGAAACTGTTCTAGGGCCTGAAGAAAGTGTTTGTAGGTAATACAGAGCTAGTGCAAACCACTATGGATGATATATCAGGTTAACTCCAGTTAAAAAATTACGTTGGATACATTTTTATTTCTAAGCCAATGTTAGCAGTTAGTTTTGACAAGAAAAAAATACATCTGAGGCCGGGCGCGGTGGCTCAAGCCTGTAATCCCAGCACTTTGGGAGGCCGAGACAGGCGGATCACGAGGTCAGGAGATCGAGACCATCCTGGCTAACATGGTGAAATCCCGTCTCTACTAAAAATACAAAAAACTAGCCGGGTGAGGTGGCGGGCGCCTGTAGTCCCAGCTACTCGGGAGGCTGAGGCAGGAGAATGGCGTGAACCCGGGAGGCGGAGCTTGCAGTGAGCCGAGATTGCGCCACTGCACTCCAGTCTGGGCGACAGAGCGAGACTCTGCCTCAAAAAAAAAAAAAAAAAATACATCTGAAATCAATGTGTATTTTTATGTGTTTGTTTTTCTTCACACTTCTTCCAAGTAGTCTCATTTCCCTTTGGTGCATCCTAATCTCAATTAACCAAGCAAGTGTATTAGTCTGGAGTTTGAGAAAATATCAGTTTGAGAAGCAATTAAGATGATGTTGTCCGTGACTGGCTGCCACTTAATCTTGCAAACCATCTCTGGATGAGGCTGACTTGGGAATGTGTTTGGAGGCCTCCACCCATGGTGCCTTTAGATGCAGGCACCTTCTTAATTAGACCAGGAAGGCCTTGTTTTTGCAAATTGCACAGTTGCAGTGAAAGCGTGAATGAAATCATGTTTCTGATTTCATGCTGCCAGAAAAGAAGCAACTCCCCCTAAATGTAAACACCCATCTTCAGCCCTACACTATCGCCCAGCCCCCCTCTACCAAACATCTTTAATCTCTAGGGCATGTTCTGTCAACATCTATATCTGAGCACATTTGATGGACAGGTGGGCAGAGTAGCCAGGAGCCAGCTTGTTTAAGGTTTTTATGTTTTGAAGTTTGTATTTTGCCCAGAAGATTCCGGTAAATGACCGGAATTGGTAGATCACATAGTGTTTATCTAAGAAATGGCATTCCAGCCTGGATTTTATCACATATCTGGGCCCCAGAGAGAGAAAGTGAAAGTCCAGATTTTATGAGGCACTCAGTAAGGAGATGGAGGCCAGGTGAGAAGGTTCAGTGCGTGGTTTTGACCTGGCAAAGATAACAGTGCCTGCACAACTCAAAACAGCACTGAGACGATATCGACGGCAAGGGCATCAGTGTTGTTGTGGGGCCTTAGTAGCAATGGAAGTAGTAAGGTGCTGCCCTTTCATGGCTGCCAACATTCAAGGAGAAAAGAAGAGCAAATCACCATAAGTCTAGAAGACTCAGAAATATTACAGAGAAATTAGGTTCTAAGGAGGAGTACCAGCAGACTTTGAGTGTTGGTCTAATTTGGCCCATATTTATTCCAATACTGGTAAAATGAGTTGCCCAAGAAAACTGAGCTCTATGAAATCCATTAAGGAGTCAGTCTTGCTTCTCTTTTCTCAGGTCATCTCTTTGCCCCCAGCCTTCTGGAAACTCCACTCCCATAGAATGAAATCCACACCCCTTATCTTAGCACTCCAGATCATTGAGTTGGTCCCCATTGAACTTAGTGATCTTCTCATTCCATTTTCCTAACAGCACTTTGGTCACATGTATATCAATGTGGTGTGTCTAATGTGTCTTCTGTCTGCCCCTCTGAATCTTCCTTATTTATCAAAGCCAGGTCATGCTCTGCCATTTCCTTGAAGCTTTCTTTGATCATCTCAGTCGGTTCCCAGTGTTCTTTCACATTCAAATTCTTTCTCAGTTTGACATTTCCTTCTACATTATTCATTTAGCTTTTAGCATACATTACCTTATGTGTTAGTCATCTTTTCATGGATACATTTTGCTCATCTCCCCAGATGTATTGCAAGCCCATTTACTTCTCTTCAGCCTCCTGCTGGGTCTGGTCCACTGTTGGGCATGTGAGGCTGGTGAGAATTGTTGCATGATTGAGCTACTGATTATCTGACATTGGTATCTTGGTGTGATTGCCTCATGCTTCATTTTTGTTGAAATATGGGAGCAGCACAGAAGGTCCCAGTAAATGGCTCTTCAGTGCATGAGCATATTTATCATTACTTTGGCTCTCCCTGATTCATGACCTTCTGGTGTTCATCTCTGCTGCCTCGGTTTTCAGACCATCCCAGGCAGTGGGTGGTCTGAGCCATTTGCTGACTTTTTGAGTGGGAGTGTAGTGTCCTGGGGCAAGGATGAAATCATCAAGCTCATTTTCATTTTTATACATAAATTCCCTGAGGCCTCGATGTATTTTCTTGGCATAAAGTCATATAATGGTAGAATGTTAGAGCAGGGAAGAAACTTCTATGTTGCATTGTTATCATTATCATCTTTATCACGGAGCCAGATGGATTTGAGTTTGAATTCATAGTCTTACATGTATGACAACTTCAACCTTGCACAGGTCAGTAACTTTCCTAAGACTGTTTTATCTGCAAAGTGGTGATGATACTCTTACTTGGAAAGTTTGCTGGTGGAGATTAAGTAAATTATTGCATGTGAAGTATCAAGAGTCACAATTGACATGTAGCAGGTGCCTAATAAATAATAACTGCAATATCAATTATTAACCAACTAAATAAATTTAGTATGTTTCTTATAATAGGTATCAGGGATATAAAAGCATTATCATGCATAGCCTTTTCCACAGATGCCATTAAATTCAGTTACAGAAATAGAACATAAATATAAAAGATAATGAAATTTAAATTTGACCAAAATTAATGAAATTCTGCTAATGTGACAGGTACAAGGACAAATCCACGCTACACAAGGATGACACATATGCTGCCTACTCTCAAGAAGCTGTCAGTAGTACCAGGAAACCAGATGCAATTTGAAGTGACAAATACGGGAAATACAGGTATATGTGTTATATAGATCTCAGAGTCCTTTTGTCTATAAGTAATAACTTTGAAAAAGTTCAAACTGTCTTAAGCATTAAAGGTGATATATTGTTTTAATATGAGTAAGTTCAGACTAAGGACTGCGAGGCAACCACTAACATCTTAGTCTATGTAAATCTAGCTGTAAAATGCATAAACTGCATGACCCTGTGTAGTGGACCCCCATATGATAGGATTCAGGGCTGGTGGACTAGTAGTTCAACAATGTCACCAGGGACTTGGATTTTTTTTCTCTTTTCTTTCTTCCGTCTACCATGGTAGCTTTAAACTTGGTGTTGTAGTTTGGTTCATGATGGTCATTAAAGTTCCTTGTTTTCTTTTTGTGTCCAGAAACATAGATTTAAAAAACGGATGTGGGCTGGGCACAGTGGCTCAAGCCTGTAATCCCAACACTTTGGGAGGCCAAGGTGGGTAGATCACAAAGTCGGGAGTTCAAGACCAGCCTGACCAACATGGTGAAACCCTGTCTCTAAGAAAAATACAAAAATTAGCTGGGTGTGGTGGTGTGCACCTATAATCCCAGCTACTCAGGAGGCTAAGGCAGGAAAACTGCTTGAACCCGGGAGGCAGAGGCTGCAGTGAGCCATGATTATGCCATTGCACTACAGCCTGGGCAACAGAGAGAGACTCTATCTCAGAAAAACAAACAAACAAAAAAGGAAGTTGGGTGAGGTAGGCAGGAAATCAAAAATCTTTTTATTTATTGGTCCAACCTTTTCACTTAGCCAAGGTACACTTTTGGACCATGATACACCTATCATGTGGGATTGGCTTATGTTTGGGTTTCTGAACCACCAATAATCTTTGTTACCCCCACCTAATCAAGGAACACCTTTGGATCTAGAGTCAGTGCCCTAAACCACTTGACTGCTACACCAATGCTACACAAATGATGAATACACATTGGAGGGTCACAAGCAATATGCAGCACTGGGCCTAACTACAGTATGAGACCAGTTGACCTCATGGCTTTATTTATACAGTCATGTGTTGCTTTACAAAAGCAATACATTTTGAGAAATGCATCGTGAGGTGATTTTGTTGTTGTGTGAACGTCAGAGTATACTCACACAAACCTCGATGGTACAGGTTGTATGGTATAAAGTATTGCTCCTGGGTTACAAATCTGCACATCATGTTACTGTACTGAATATTGTAGGCAATTATAACATAATGGTAAGTATTTGTGCATCTAAACATAACTAAATGTAGAAAAGGTAAAAATGCAGTTCTATAATCTTATGGGTCTACAGTTATTCATGTAGTTTGTCATCAACCTAAACATCCTTATGTGGCACATGACTATACATTGTTTCTCTTTATCAATAATCTTCATCCTGGACTAGTTATGCCAAGATGATAAAACATATATTACCTTTCACTCAATTATAATGCCTAAATTATATATATCCCCCATTAGGAAAGCAGGCAGTGTTAGTTATGGAAATGATGGATGGGGTGGGTCCTAGTGACCTACTAGCTAAAATAAGGTTTTTAGATTTTTGTCAGTTTTTTTTTTAAACATTTCAGGGTTTTATTTCAGTATTCCTATTCAGAATACAAGTAAGATACCCATTAGATATTCAGTCATCAATAGTGAGAAATTAAATCTGGCAATAATCAGTGGGTGTTAAAGGATAAACAGGATTTCACCCGGCAAAATAGGTGATGAAAAGAATTTCTCAGGCAGAGGGAGCATCCTAAGTGCAGATAAAGAGGCCAAAAAATGATGCGGTGTGTTTGTGAAATGGTGAATGCTCCAGGACTGTTAAAACCTTCGACTTGTAGAGAAGGAAAGTGATGAGTTATGAATCTAGAAGTAAAGTTTGAAGCTTGTACTGGTCAATTGCTTCATTGTAGCAAGAGACATTGTGATTGGCTGGCTTATGCTCAAGAAAAGAAAGCACCTGTTTAAACAGATCAAGAGTAACTCACAGAGTCTTCTAAAGACCTGGAAAATCAGGCACAGAACACAGGCAAAGAAAAAAGAAGCTAAGCAACCTAAGCCACAGCAAATTAACCCCCAGATCAGCCTTGGGATGACACCAATGTCCGCACCATGCTACAGCTTCTGTACAGACACCTCTGGATGCTGGCCCCACCATTAGCAGCTGCAGTTGCTGCAGTCCCACCACCAGCATCAGTCCTTCACTGCTTCTCCACATTGCTCACTCCCATTTCAAAGTCAGAAACAGGCATACCTGAGATTCTTGACCTAAGTTGCAAGTTAGGTGCCTAATACAAGAAAAGCTGGTAAATTGAGGATGTTTTCCAAAAAGGAGGGTTATTTCCCAAGCTTACAAAACATTTGTCATTAAGTCTTTCATCAATGGAGAATGCTACTGCTGATGGCAAAAGTGATGGGGAGAATGATGACAATCGTGGCCATTACCACAGAGTGAACACTTACCTGATGCTTACCTTGACAACCACTTGAGGATGAGCATTATTATTTCCATTTTACACACAGGAAAACTGTCCACGATGGGTTAACCGTATAACGTACTTTTAGGGGATGTGGCATAATAAATATGCTTTAGAATGATCCCTTTCACAGCTGCATGAAGGACAATTAGGAGTGGAGAGATTGTAGTCAAAGAGACTCAAGAGAGGATGACAGACTAGAAGAGCAGAAAAGGAAGAATTAGAGCAGTTTTCTCCAACTTCAGTGTGCATCAGAGTCACCTGGGGGCTTGTTAAAACCCAGGTCACTGGGTTCACACCCCAGAGTTTCTGATTCAGCAGGTCTGGCTGGCCTGGGAATTTACAACTCTAACAAATTTCAAGTTGATGCTGCTGTTACTGGTACAGAGGTAAGTTTTAAATTAAATGGATTCAATATATCTAAATTAAATGGATTAAAGAACTGTTCCCCAAATTCAGTAGCATATGACACCCTTTTCATGAAACATATTATTGAGACTACCAATACCTCTCCACTATTTTTATCATATTACTTAAAATATAAAGATTCAAAATCAGGCACAAACTCTTTAGGCTATAGCTTACATACAACAATAAAACCTAAACCATATTTAAATTAAATACAAACAACATTATGAAATTAATAAAATTCAAATTAACATTAATTTAAATGTAACATTATATTGGTCTACTGAAATTAGATGGCTGTTGTTTCATTTAATAGAAAACAACATATAGCCTTAAAACTAATTTTATTTTTAATCTACTTTCATAATACTTGTGTAAGAAATGACCATTTGCATAAGTATATTCTACAGAGTGGTATATCAATAACTTCAAGGCTCTGTTTCCAACCTTAAACTTAATCAAAACTCTGCCAGTGAGCACTACTCTAACGGCAGTTTTAGTAAGATGTTTTCTGGTACCTCTGTGAAGTGAGTTTCTTGTGTATTCTGAGAATTGTGACATTATCAAAATCTGGCTTAAATAGTTACCTAATGTTATTATTAAACTTGGGAACATAAAATTTCTCATAACATATTTACAACTGTACTTCTGCTGCTAGGGATCTGGTACAAATTAATATTTGCCATGATCTGTCCTGTGTCAATCTTTAATTCACATCACAGACAGGAAAATAAATGGCAAGGCACATGTATATTAACCCTTTTAGTTCAGCATTTCTTACTACCAAATGTCACGTGATGTTTCCATTCTACTTTTGCTACACTTTTCTCGAACTACTGAAAAGCTTATTTATATAGAATATGACTGCGTTTGGGTTCTCTAGAATCCACCTTTAAGACAAGAATTCTAGTAAATGAAATTGATTAGGAAGTGTTCTCATGAAAAACTAAGTAGGCGAGTGAAGAAATGGGACAAGCTAGGAAAGAAAGCCAAGTGAGGGCATACTACCAAGGAAAGTCCTGCAGAGAAGATCTTTGGCTGAATCCTGCCGAGGGTCTCCCAAGATGGAATGGGTCACACTCCAGAGTTCTCCTGACTAAAGACTAGGGAGCCTAAATATTTATATGCATGCACTCATCACACCTATTAGTCATTGGATACAGGCTGTCCCTAGAAAGACATAAATTACCAAGCACTTCAGGAAGGCAGTCTCTAGCAGTCTAAGGGCTTCCCTCTGACAAAGATATACAGGTGCCATCTGCTGAGTGTGAAAGCAAGCCATGAATCAGTGTGCACGAAAATGGTAAGGGGATTGGAGGGGATATGGGTGGAGAACTGATATTGTCAACTACAACATCCTAGGACACTATTTGGCCTTTACTTATGAATATATAATTTATTGTTCCTTGACTCCAAATCTACCCTTCTTTGTCTTATGCTACTGGAGCTAGACCCTGTGAATATTTACTAGCTGAATCCATGTTAGGTTTTGTCAATAAAAGATATTGACAAAATTGAGGCTTGATTTGGTCAATTGCTCCATTGTAAGGAAGAGACACTGATTGGCTGGCTTATGCCCAAGAAAAGAAAGCACGTGTTTAAATAGATCAAGAGTAACTCACAGAATCTTCTAAAAACCTGGAAAATCAGGCATAGAACACAAGCAAAGAAAAGAGAAGCTAAGCAACCTAAGCCACAGCAAATTATGCTAAGCACAGCAACAGGGAGGGCCTTTTACCACGGGTTCTAATGTGCTGTTTGGGAAGTAGCTGCCTGAATATCAAAACTGAGAGGCCTAGGAGAATTCACCTCAGTAGCTCTCATGCAACACCTGTAGCCTACATTACAGGTTTCTCCAACCACTGAACAGACTGTCTCTATGGACCAGCTGGGACCCACTCTCACCTTTCCCCAAGCCTTTCAGCTACCCAGTGAACTAATTCTAGAAACCAGCTCCAGTCTATGCCTTCTGGCAAGTTTCCTTGCTCCCAGCAGGCTACACACTTCTGTGACAACAACACTATCTGCAATAAGGTCTGAATCTCAGCTTTGGCTGAGTCCTTTTGAGTATACATATATATATTTCTTCCTTGTTCACTTTTTCTCAGTCTATAGGTCATAGCTTCTTTTTGCATTTGGTATGTCTGTATCCTTAAGAATCTTATTTTACTCCTTTTGATAGTTAACCAGCATTTAGTAGTTAATAATTCATTATATATATTTTTTTCTCTTCAAATTATTGATGTGATTCTTGTCTTCTGATTGAACCCTGACTGATTAAATGGATACTGAAATTGTGTGATGCTTAGTTATAAAGTGTCATCAAGCTCTAAAACGTTAATTTTTAAAATACATGGAATTTTGGATCCCGAAAAAATATGGCAAAAATCAATTTGAGAATCATAGGATTAGAGGGACTTTTTTTTTCTGAAAAATTTACAAGACTTGATAACTAATTGAATTTTACCATCTAAGAATATAGTAAAATGAAATAATAGAATGTTTTGCTTGGGAAGACTTGGTGCTTGGTGATTGTTTCAGGTGAGTACTCCAAGCAGCTGCTGAGAGGAAGTCACAAGTGCAAGGGATTTACTTGGTGAGCGGGAAGAAGAGAAGGCAGGGAAAGGCTTCAGACCATGATACAGGGCCAACACCTTTGAAAGCACAGAGGGAAGAAAAGAGCATTGAAGAGGGAAAGCCTCAGATATCAGTACACCTCTGCAGAAGCCCTGACTTGTCCAACAGGGAGCTCTGGTGCAATGACTGTAGAAGAGGTGTGCTTCTGCTTGAAACTCACCCATGTCTTCTCATCTGATGCAAAATAAAATCTTACAAGCCCTCTACAAACAAACCCCTAATATATTTCTTACGTCACCGTCTACTGCTCTTCCTCCTGACTCTTCCTCTTCTCAATGAGTCTTAGACACCAAGCATACTCCTGCCTCAGAGTCTTTCCACTTGCTGTTCCCAATGCCTGGAATGTCCTTCCCTCAGATTTTGGCATGGCTTGCTCGCTTTCTTCAAGTCTCTGCTTAAATATGACCTTCTCATTGGGGCTTCCCCTGGCAACTCTATTAACACCTTTCCCATAATTCTCCACCCTCCTTACATCGATACCTGTTGTATCTTCTCACTCATCACCAAATGACATGCTGTTTGCTTGTGTATGTGTTCTGTGTATATATCCTCTCACTAGAATATGAGCTGGATGAAAACTGGGATTCTGTTCATTTACTGCCATGTGTCCAGCATCAAGAACAATTCCTGACACATAGTAGACACTTAATAAATATTTGTTAAATGAGGGCATGAATGAATTAATTGATTAAGCTAAAGAGTTAGGCAAGAACAAGATCAAAAAAAGCAAATCATTTTTAAGCAGGCAGATTGGCATGACCAGACAGTTTGTTAAGAAGCTCATTTGGACTGAACAAGGAAGTATGGGATGCAGGGCAACAGATAAAAGGCGATTGTGATGATCCCAGTGAGTGATGATACAGGCTTGAACTATGATTATGGTAGTGGAGATAAAGAGATGTGAGGTATTTAAGAGGTGAAATCAATTGTGAAATACTGAATATTGAAGGATGAAGTAAAAGAAGATGTCAGATATGACAACAGAACAAAGTAGACAGACTCGGACACTGGAATAATGAGATTTTGCAAGGATGATCATGAGATCATTCCTGACCATATACAGTTTAAAATTGAGACATCAAGGATGCATATGGACAATAATGTATGGAGCTCAGAGAAGAAATCCTAGATGATTATATAAGTTTAGAAACCACGTGCATATAGATAATTATTGAAGTTTTAGGCACAGATGGAATTGCTTAGGAAGATAATGGGGAATAAAAGAAAAGAATCTCCAGGAATAAGCCTTAAAGAATTACAATATTTGGGCGGAGCAAGATGGCCGAATAGGAGCAGCTCCAGTCTCCAACTCCCAGCGCGAGCGACACAGAAGACCGGTGATTTCTGCGTTTTCAACTGAGGTACTGGGGTCATCTCGCTAGGGAGTGCCGGACAATCGGTGCTGGTCAGCTGCTGCAGCCTGACCAGCGTGAGCTGAAGCAGGGCGAGGCATCGCCTCACCTGGAAGCGCAAGGGGGAAAGGAATCCCTTTTTCCTAGCCAGGGGAACTGAGACACACAACACCTGGAAAATCGGGTAACTCCCACCCCAATACTGCGCTTTAAGGAAACAGGCACACCAGGAGAATATATCCCACACCTGGCCGGGAGGGTCCCACGCCCACGGAGCCTCCCTCACTGCTAACACAGCCGTCTGCGGCGATCTATCCGCAAGGCAGCAGCGAGGCTGGGGGAGGGGCGCCCGCCATTGCAGAGGCTTAAGTAGGTAAACAAAGCCGCTGGGAAGCTCGAACTGGGTGGAGCTCACAGCAGCTCAAGGAAGCCTGCCTGTCTCTGTAGACTCTACCTCTGCGGACAGCGCACAGCTGCAGCCCATTAGGGGAAAGAGCGGGGGCGGTGCAGACGCGAACGACTCTGTCTGACAGCTTTGGGGAGAGCCGTGGATCTCCTAACGCGGAGGTTGAGATCCGAGAACGGACAGACTGCCTGCTCACGTGGGTTCCTGACCCCTGAGTAGCCTAGCTGGGAGACATCCCCCACTAGGGGCAGTCTGACACCCCACACCTCACAGGGTGGCGTCACCCCTGAGAGGAAACTTCCAAAGAAAGAATCAGACAGGTACACTCGCTGTTCAGCAATATTCTATCTTCGGCAACCTCTGCTGCTGATACCCAGGCAAACAGGGTCTGGAGTGGACCTCAAGCAATCTCCAACAGACCAACAGACAGTCCTTCTGACTGTCAGACGGAAAACTATCAAACAGGAAGGACACCTATACCAAAACCCCATCCGTACGTCACCATCAACAAAGTCCAGAGACAGATAAAACCACAAAGATGGGGAAGAAGCAGGGCAGAAAAGCTGGAAATTCAAAAAATAAGAGCGCATCTCCCCCTGCAAAGGAGCGCAGCCCATCGCCAGCAACGGATCAAAGCTGGTCAGAGAATGACTTTGACGAGATGAGAGAAGAAGGCTTCAGTCCATCAAACCTCTCAGAGCTAAAGGAGGAATTACGTACCCAGCGCAAAGAAACTAAAAATCTTGAAAAAAAAGTGGAAGAATTGACAGCTAGACTAATTAATGCAGAGAAGATCATAAACGAAATGACAGAGATGAAAACCATGACACGAGAAATACATGACAAATGCACAAGCTTCAGTAACCGACTCGATCAACTGGAAGAAAGAGTATCAGCGATTGAGGATCAAATGAATGAAATGAAGCGAGAAGAGAAACCAAAAGAAAAAAGAAGAAAAAGAAATGAACAAAGCCTGCAAGAAGTATGGGATTATGTAAAAAGACCAAATCTACGTCTGATTGGGGTGCCTGAAAGTGAGGGGGAAAATGGAACCAAGTTGGAAAACACTCTTCAGGATATCATCCAGGAGAACTTCCCCAACCTAGTAGGGCAGGCCAACATTCAAATTCAGGAAATACAGAGAACGCCACAAAGATACTCCTCCAGAAGAGCAACTCCAAGACACATAATTGCCAGATTCACCAAAGTTGAAATGAAGGAAAAAATCTTAAGGGCAGCCAGAGAGAAAGGTCGGGTTACCCACAAAGGGAAGCCCATCAGAATAACAGCAGACCTCTCAGCAGAAACTCTACAAGCCAGAAGAGAGTGGGGGCCAATATTCAACGTTCTTAAAGAAAAGAATTTTCAACCCAGAATTTCATATCCAGCCAAACTAAGCTTCATCAGTGAAGGAGAAATAAAATCCTTTACAGATAAGCAAATGCTTAGAGATTTTGTCACCACCAGGCCTGCCTTACAAGAGACCCTGAAGGAAGCCCTAAACATGGAAAGGAACAACCGGTACCACCCATTGCAAAAACATGCCAAAATGTAAAGACCATCGAGGCTAGGAAGAAACTGCATCAACTAACGAGCAAAATAACCAGTTAAGATCATAATGACAGGATCAAGTTCACACATAACAATATTAACCTTAAATGTCAATGGACTAAATGCTCCAATTAAAAGACACAGACTGGTAAACTGGATAAAGAGTCAAGACCCATCAGTCTGCTGTATTCAGGAGACCCATCTCACATGCAGAGACATACATAGGCTCAAAATAAAGGGATGGAGGAAGATCTACCAAGCAAATGGAGAACAAAAAAAAGCAGGGGTTGCAATCCTAGTCTCTGATAAAACAGACTTTAAACCATCAAAGATCAAAAGAGACAAAGAAGGCCATTACATAATGGTAAAGGGATCAATTCAACAGGAAGAGCTAACTCTCCTAAATATATATGCACCCAATACAGGAGCACCCAGATTCATAAAGCAAGTCCTTAGAGACCTACAAAGAGACTTAGACTCCCATACAATAATAATGGGAGACTTCAACACTCCACTGTCAACATTAGACAGATCAACGAGACAGAAAGTTAACAAGGATATCCAGGAATTGAACTCATCTCTGCACCAAGCGGACCTAATAGACATCTATAGAACTCTCCACCCCAAATCAACAGAATATACATTCTTCTCAGCACCACATCGCACTTATTCCAAAATTGACCACATAATTGGAAGTAAAGCACTCCTCAGCAAATGTACAAGAACAGAAATTATAACAAACTGTCTCTCAGACCACAGTGCAATCAAACTAGAACTCAGGACTAAGAAACTCAATCCAAACCGCTCAACTACATGGAAACTGAACAACCTGCTCCTGAATGACTACTGGGTACATAACGAAATGAAAGCAGAAATAAAGATGTTCTTTGAAACCAATGAGAACAAAGATACAACATACCAGAATCTCTGGGACACATTTAAAGCAGTGTGTAGAGGGAAATTTATAGCACTAAATGCCCACAAGAGAAACCAGGAGAGATCTAAAATTGACACTCTAACATCACAATTAAAAGAACTAGAGAGGCAAGAGCAAACACATTCAAAAGCTAGCAGAAGGCAAGAAATAACTAAGATCAGAGCAGAACTGAAGGAGATAGAGACACAAAAAACCCTCCAAAAAATCAATGAATCCAGGAGTTGGTTTTTTGAAAAGATCAACAAAATTGACAGACCGCTAGCTAGACTAATAAAGAAGAAAAGAGAGAGGAATCAAATAGACGCAATAAAAAATGATAAAGGGGATATCACCACCGACCCCACAGAAATACAAACTACCATCAGAGAATACTATAAACACCTCTACGCAAATCAACTAGAAAATCTAGAAGAAATGGATAATTTCCTGGACACTTACACTCTCCCAAGACTAAACCAGGAAGAAGTTGAATCCCTGAATAGACCAATAGCAGGCTCTGAAATTGAGGCAACAATTAATAGCCTACCCACCAAAAAAAGTCCAGGACCAGATGGATTCACAGCTGAATTCTACCAGAGGTACAAGGTGGAGCTGGTACCATTCCTTCTGAAACTATTTCAATCAATAGAAAAAGAGGGAATCCTCCCTAACTCTTTTTATGAGGCCAACATCATCCTGATACCAAAGCCTGGCAGAGACACAACAAAAAGAGAGAATTTTAGACCAATATCCCTGATGAACATCGATGCAAAAATCCTCAATAAAATACTGGCAAACCGGATTCAGCAGCACATCAAAAAGCTTATCCACCATGATCAAGCGGGCTTCATCCCTGGGATGCAAGGCTGGTTCAACATTCGCAAATCAATAAACGTAATCCAGCATATAAACAGAACCAAAGACAAGAACCACATGATTATCTCAATAGATGCAGAAAAGGCTTTTGACAAAATTCAACAGCCCTTTATGCTAAAAACGCTCAATAAATTTGGTATTGATGGAACGTACTTCAAAATAATAAGAGCTATTCATGACAAACCCACAGCTAATATCATACTGAATGGGCAAAAACTGGAAAAATTCCCTTTGAAAACTGGCACAAGACAGGGATGCCCTCTCTCACCACTCCTATTCAACATAGTGTTGGAAGTTCTGGCTAGGGCAATCAGGCAAGAGAAAGAAATCAAGGGTATCCAGTTAGGAAAAGAAGAAGTCAAATTGTCCCTGTTTGCAGATGACATGATTGTATATTTAGAAAACCCCATTGTCTCAGCCCAAAATCTGCTTAAGCTGATAAGCAACTTCAGCAAAGTCTCAGGATACAAAATTAATGTGCAAAAATCACAAGCATTCTTATACACCAGTAACAGACAAGCAGAGAGCCAAATCAGGAATCAACTTCCATTCACAATTGCTTCAAAGAGAATCAAATACCTAGGAATCCAGCTTACAAGGGATGTAAAGGACCTCTTCAAGGAGAACTACAAACCACTGCTCAGTGAAATCAAAGAGGACACAAACAAATGGAAGAACATACCATGCTCATGGATAGGAAGAATCAATATCGTGAAAATGGCCATACTGCCCAAGGTGATTTATAGATTCAATGCCATCCCCATCAAGCTACCAATGAGTTTCTTCACAGAATTGGAAAAAACGGCTTTAAAGTTCATATGGAACCAAAAAAGAGCCCGCATTGCCAAGACAATCCTAAGTCAAAAGGACAAAGCCGGAGGCGTCACGCTACCTGACTTCAAACTATACTACAAGGCTACAGTAACCAAAACAGCATGGTACTGGTACCACAACAGAGATATAGACCAATGGAACACAACAGAGTCCTCAGAAATAATACCACACATCTACAGCCATCTGATCTTTGACAAACCTGAGAGAAACAAGAAATGGGGAATGGATTCCCTATTTAATAAATGGTGCTGGGAAAATTGGCTAGCCATAAGTAGAAAGCTGAAACTGGATCCTTTCCTTACCCCTTATACGAAAATTAATTCAAGATGGATTAGAGACTTAAATGTTAGACCTAATACCATAAAAACCCTAGAAGAAAATCTAGGTAGTACCATTCAGGACATAGGCATGGGCAAGGACTTCATGTCTAAAACACCAAAAGCAACGGCAGCAAAAGCCAAAATTGACACATGGGATCTAATTAAACTAAAGAGCTTTTGCACAGCTAAAGAAACTACCATCAGAGTGAACAGGCAACCTACAGAATGGGAAAAAATTTTTGCATCCTACTCATCTGACAAAGGGCTAATATCCAGAATCTACCAAGAACTCAAACAAATATACAAGAAAAAAGAAAACAACCCCATCAAAAAGTGGGGAAAGGATATGAACAGACATTTCTCAAAAGAAGACATCCATACAGCCAACAGACACATGAAAAAATGCTCATCATCACTGGCCATCAGAGAAATGCAAATCAAAACCACAATGAGATACCATCTCACACCAGTTAGAATGGCAATCATTAAGAAGTCAGGAAACAACAGGTGTTGGAGAGGATGTGGAGAAATAGGAACACTTTTACACTGTTGGTGGGATTGTAAACTAGTTCAACCATTATAGAAAACAGTATGGAGATTCCTCAAGGATCTAGAACTAGATGTACCATATGACCCAGCCATCCCACTACTGGGTATATACCCAAAGGATTATAAATTACTCTACTACAAAGACACATGCACACGTTTGTTTATTGCGGCACTATTCACAATAGCAAAGACTTGGAATCAACCCAAATGTCCGTCTGTGACAGACTGGATTAAGAAAATGTGGCACATATACACCATGGAATACTATGCAGCCATCAAAAAGGATGAGTTTGCGTCCTTTGTAGGGACATGGATGCAGCTGGAAACCATCATTCTTAGCAAACTGTCACAAGAAGAGAAAACCAAACACCGCATGTTCTCACTCATAGGTGGGAACTGAACAATGAGATCACTTGGACTCGGGAAGGGGAACATCACACACTGGGGCCTATGATGGGGAGGGGGGAGGAGGGAGGGATTGCATTGGGGAGTTATACATGATATAAACGTCATGCACATGTACCCTAGAACTTAAAGTATAATAAAAAAAAAAAAAAAAGAAAAAAAAAAAAAAAAAAGGATTACAATATTTAATGGCTAAGCCAGGGATTTTAATCCTTAGGAGACAGAGAGGAGGCAGCACATAAGTAGAATAAAACTAAGATTATTATGTCATGAAAGTCAAGGGAAGAGAGAGTTTCAAAAATGAGAATATCAAATTCTACCAAAAGATTAAATGAAATCCAGTTGGATTTGGCAATGTGAAAGTCACTGGAGGCCTTGATGAGAGATTTGATGGGGTTAATGAAACTAAGCATAACTTGCAGTGGGTTGAAAAGTAAGGAGAAAGGGAGTCAGCAAGTAGAGACAACACTTTCTAGAAGTTCAGAATGTCTGGGTCCAGACTAAATGGAGGAAGTGTATTTAACCCTATCTTTCCCATGAACTGCAATTTAAAATCTTGGGTTAAACACATAAGGCAATGATCAGAAAACTCTGAAAGGCTGATAAATGCAGGTAGACCAATAAGGACATCTAGACTCGAGGGGCGACCAGGCAAAATATTTGAACAGACTGATCACCAAAAAAGATACACAGATGGCAAATAAACACATTAAAAGATGATTAACGTCATTAGTTATTAGGAAAATCCAAATTAAATCTGCAGTGAAATACCATTACATGTCTAATAGAAGACTAAAATTAAAAATACCTACTCAAGTGATGGCAAGGATGCAAACCAACAGGAACTCTCATATCTCATTAGTGGGAATGCAAAATAGTACAGTCACTGTAGAAAACCATTTGGCAGTTTCTTATGGAATTAAACACCCTAAGTCCTCTGGACCCTAAGTCCTAAGTCATCTTACACCTCAAGTCCTTGTTCTGTTTTGCCCATGCCATACTCTGCCATTTTTTTTTTTCTTGTCTCTTGGATCTTCTGCATGATCCTGCTATGACTATCTTCAATTTGCACTGACTCTCAGAGCTTGCCTGCTTCTATAAATTCTGTAACCTACTGTACTGCTGTAGTTCAGGCTGGGGCTCGGCACCTGGCCAAATCTCTGTAGCTTGGAACACCGCCTGCTGGCCCTGAACTCCATAAGAAGGAATCAGACCAGACACACCTGGAGGAAGTGACCTTGGCATATAACTTAAAGGAAGAAAAAAGAAAACTTGCTTTTGCTGGACACACACACACACAAAAGGTCATTCTAAGGAATTAAGATAGCCTGTGCAGAGATTCTACAATAAAAGAGAAAGGAGAGGGCCAAATCTATATAGCCCAAATTTTAAAGCACAGCATTAATGTCTGGGGACACACTGTACAGGAAAAAATATATCAAATATTGAGCCTCATGTGTTACAACCTCTGCTTTAGAAAGAATATCTAATAATATTTCACAGTTCAGTCATCTCATGCAGACACATCAGTCAAATAATGAACTTTCAATAACAGCACAAAATGTCATCAGGTTAACAGACACGTCTGCCATTTTCTCTTGCACGTGTTAAATAAATCCATTTGGTATTGATTTCACAGCTAAGTTTCAGCCTTAATGTAATTTTACCGCCAAAGGAGATAAACAGTTCCTAGAAAAACTTGCACATGTTATTTTACTCATCAGACGAGTCCTATACAGATTACTACGCAACCTGATCCATTGGGTGTTTCATTACAAAAGCTACCAGCGGAGGGGGCGGAGCAAGATGGCCGAATAGGAACAGCTCCAGTCTCCAACTCCCAGCGCGAGTGACACAGAAGACCGGTGATTTCCGCAATTTTTTTTTTTTTTTGAGACGGAGTCTTGCTCTGTCGCCTAGGCTGGAGTGCAGTGGCGCGATTTCCACTCACTGCAAGCTCCGCCTCCCAGGTTCACACCATTCTCCTGCCTCAGCCTCCCATGTAGCTGGGACTACAGGTGCCCGCCACCACGCCTGGCTAATTTTTGTATTTTTAGTAGAGACAGGGTTTCACCGTGTTAGTCAGGATGGTCTCGATCTCCTGACCTCGTGATCCACCCGTCTCGGCCTCCCAAAGTGCTAGGATTACAGGCGTGAGCCACCGCGCCCGGCCATTTCCGCATCTTCAACTGAGGTACTGGGGTCATCTCTCTAGGGAGTGCCGGACAATCGGTGCTGGTCAGCTGCTGCAGCCTGACCAGCGTGAGCTGAAGCAGGGCGAGGCATCGCCTCACCTGGAAGCGCAAGGGGGAAGGAAATCCGTTTTCCTAGCCAGGGGAACTGAGACACATAACACTGGAAAATCGGGTAACTCCCACCCCAATACTGCGCTTTAAGGAAACAGGCACACCAGGAGAATATATCCCACACCTGGCCGGGAGGGTCCCACGCCCACGGAGCCTCCCTCACTGCTAACACAGCCGTCTGCGGCGATCTATCCACAAGGCAGCAGCGAGGCTGGGGGAGGGGAGCCCGCCATTGCTGAGGCTTAAGTAGGTAAACAAAGCCGCTGGGAAGTTCGAACTGGGTGGAGCTCACAGCAGCTCAAGGAAGCCTGCCTGTCTCTGTAGACTCCACCTCTGGGGACAGCCCACAGCTGAGGTCCAATAGGGAAAGCAGCGGGGGCCGGTGCAGAGGCGAACGACTCTGTCTGACAGCTTTGGGGAGAGCCGTGGATCTCCCAACGCAGAGGTTGTGATCCGAGAACGGACAGACTGCCTGCTCAGGTGGGTCCCTGACCCCTGAGTAGCCTAGCTGGGAGACATCCCCCACTAGGGGCAGTCTGACACCCCACACCTCACAGGGTGGAGTCATCCCTGAGAGGAAACTTCCAAAGGAAGAATCAGACAGGTACACTCGCTGTTCAGCAATATTCTATCTTCGGCAAACTCTGCTGCTGACACCCAGGCAAACAGGGTCTGGAGTGGACCTCAAGCGATCTCCAACAGACCAACAGACAGTCCTTCTGACTGTCAGACGGAAAACTATCAAACAGGAAGGACACCTACACCAACACCCCATCAGTACGTCACCGTCACCAAAGACCAGAGACAGATAAAACCACAAAGATGGGGAAGAAGCAGGGCAGAAAAGCTGGAAATTCAAAAAATAAGAGCGCATCTCCCCCTGCAAAGGAGCGCAGCCCATCGCCAGCAACGGATCAAAGCTGGTCAGAGAATGACTTTGACGAGATGAGAGAAGAAGGCTTCAGCCCATCAAACTTCTCAGAGCTAAAGGAGGAATTACGTACCCAGCGCAAAGAAACTAAAAATCTTGAAAAAAGAGTGGAAGAATTGACAGCTAGACTAATTAATGCAGAGAAGATCATAAACGAAATGACAGAGATGAAAACCATGACACGAGAAATACGTGACAAATGCACAAGCTTCAGTAACGGACTCGATCAACTGGAAGAAAGAGTATCAGCGATTGAGGATCAAATGAATGAAATGAAGCGAGAAGAGAAACCAAAAGAAAAAAGAAGAAAAAGAAGTGAACAAAGCCTGCAAGAAGTATGGGATTATGTAAAAAGACCAAATCTACGTCTGATTGGGGTGCCTGAAAGTGAGGGGGAAAATGGAACCAAGTTGGAAAACACTCTTCAGGATATCATCCAGGAGAACTTCCCCAACCTAGTAGGGCAGACCAACATTCAAAATCAGGAAATACAGAGAACGCCACAAAGATACTCCTCCAGAAGAGCAACTCCAAGACACATAATTGCCAGATTCACCAAAGTTGAAATGAAGGAAAAAATCTTAAGGGCAGCAAGAGAGAAAGGTCGGGTTACCCACAAAGGGAAGCCCATCAGACTAACAGCAGATCTCTCAGCAGAAACTCTACAAGCCAGAAGAGAGTGGGGGCCAATATTCAACGTTCTTCAAGAAAAGAATTTTCAACCCAGAATTTCATATCCAGCCAAACTAAGTTTCATCAGTGAAGGAGAAATAAAATCCTTTACAGATAAGCAAATGCTTAGAGATTTTGTCACCACCAGGCCTGCCTTACAAGAGACCCTGAAGGAAGCCCTAAACATGGAAAGGAACAACCGGTACCACCCATTGCAAAAACATGCCAAAATGTAAAGACCATCGAGGCTGGGAAGAAACTGCATCAACTAACGAGCAAAATAACCAGTTAAGATCATAATGACAGGATCAAGTTCACACATAACAATATTAACCTTAAATGTCAATGGACTAAATGCTCCAATTAAAAGACACAGACTGGCAAACTGGATAAAGAGTCAAGACCCATCTGTCTGCTGTATTCAGGAGACCCATCTCACATGCAGAGACATACATAGGCTCAAAATAAAGGGATGGAGGAAGATCTACCAAGCAAATGGAGAACAAAAAAAAGCAGGGGTTGCAATCCTAGTCTCTGATAAAACAGACTTTAAACCATCAAAGATCAAAAGAGACAAAGAAGGCCATTACATAATGGTAAAGGGATCAATTCAACAAGAAGAGCTAACTCTCCTAAATATATATGCACCCAATACAGGAGCACCCAGATTCATAAAGCAACTCCTTAGAGACTTACAAAAAGACTTAGACTCCCATACAATAATAATGGGAGACTTCAACACTCCACTGTTAACATTAGACAGATCAACAAGACAGAAACTTAACAAGGATATCCAGGAATTGAACTCATCTCTCCACCAAGCAGACCTAATAGACATCTATAGAACTCTCCACCCCAAATCAACAGAATATTCATTCTTCTCAGCACCACATCGCACTTATTCCAAAATTGACCACATAATTGGAAGTAAAGCACTCCTCAGCAAATGTACAAGAACAGAAATTATAACAAACTGTCTCTCAGACCACAGTGCACTCAAACTAGAACTCAGGACTAAGAAACTCAATCCAAACCGCTCAACTACATGGAAACTGAACAACCTGCTCCTGAATGACTACTGGGTACATAACAAAATGAAAGCAGAAATAAAGATGTTCTTGAAACCAATGAGAACAAAGATACAACATACCAGAATCTCTGGGACACATTTAAAGCAGTGTGTAGAGGGAAATTTATAGCACTAAATGCCCACAAGAGAAAGCAGGAAAGATCTAAAATTGACACTTTAACATCACAATTGAAAGAACTAGAGAGGCAAGAGCAAACACATTCAAAAGCTAGCAGAAGGCAAGAAATAACTAAGATCAGAGCAGAACTGAAGGAGATAGAGTCACAAAAAACCCTCCAAAAAATCAATGAATCCAGGAGTTGGTTTTTTGAAAAGATCAACAAAATTGACAGACCGCTAGCAAGACTAATAAAGAAGAAAGAGAGAGAAATCAAATAGATGCAATAAAAAATGATAAAGGGGATATCACCACCGACCCCACAGAAATACAAACAACCATCAGAGAATACTATAAATGCCTCTACGCAAATCAACTAGAAAATCTAGAAGAAATGGATAATTCCTGGACACTTACACTCTCCCAAGACTGAACCAGGAAGAAGTTGAATCCCTGAATAGACCAATAACAGGCTCTGAAATTGAGGCAACAATTAATAGCCTACCCACGAAAAAAAGTCCAGGACCAGATGGAGTCACAGCTGAATTCTACCAGAGGTACAAGGAGGAGCTGGTACCATTCCTTCTGAAACTATTCCAATCAATAGAAAAAGAGGGAATCCTCCCTAACTCTTTTTATGAGGCCAACATCATCCTGATACCAAAGCCTGGCAGAGACACAACAAAAAAAGAGAATTTTAGACCAATATCCCTGATGAACATCGATGCAAAAATTCTCAATAAAATACTGGCAAACCGGATTCAGCAGCACATCAAAAAGCTTATCCACCATGATCAAGCGGGCTTCATCCCTGGGATGCAAGGCTGGTTCAACATTCGCAAATCCATAAACGTAATCCAGCATATAAACAGAACCAAAGACAAGAACCACATGATTATCTCAATAGATGCAGAAAAGGCTTTTGACAAAATTCAACAGCACTTTATGCTAAAAACGCTCAATAAATTCGGTATTCAGGGAACGTACCTCAAAATCATAAGAGCTATTTACGACAAACCCACAGCTAATATCATACTGAATGGGCAAAAACTGGAAAAATTCCCTTTGAAAACTGGCACAAGACAGGAATGCCCTCTCTCACCACTCTTATTCAACATAGTGTTGGAAGTTCTGGCTAGGGCAATCAGGCAAGAGAAAGAAATCAAGCGTATCCAGTTAGGAAAAGAAGAAGTCAAATTGTCCCTGTTTGCAGATGACATGATTGTATATTTAGAAAACCCCATTGTCTCAGCCCAAAATCTCCTTAAGCTGATAAGCAACTTCAGCAAAGTCTCAGGATACAAAATTAATGTGCAAAAATCACAAGCATTCTTATACACCAGTAACAGACAAGCAGAGAGCCAAATCAGGAATCAACTTCCATTCACAGTTGCTTCAAAGAGAATAAAATACCTAGGAATCCAGCTTACAAGGGATGTCAAGGACCTCTTCAAGGAGAACTACAAACCACTGCTCAGTGAAATCAAAGAGGACACAAACAAATGGAAGAACATACCATGCTCATGGATAGGAAGAATCAATATCGTGAAAATGGCCATACTGCCCAAGGTGATTTATAGATTCAATGCCATCCCCATCAAGCTACCAATGACTTTCTTCACAGAATTGGAAAAAACTGCTTTAAAGTTCATATGGAACCAAAAAAGAGCCCGCATTGCCAAGACAATCCTAAGTCAAAAGGACAAAGCTGGAGGCGTCACGCTACCTGACTTCAAACTATACTACAAGGGTACAGTAACCAAAACAGCATGGTACTGGTACCACAACAGAGAAATAGACCAGTGGAACAGAACAGAGTCCTCAGAAATAATACCACACATCTACAGCCATCTGATCTTTGACAAACCTGAGAGAAACAAGAAATGGGGAAAGGATTCCCTATTTAATAAATGGTGCTGGGAAAATTGGCTAGCCATAAGTAGAAAGCTGAAACTGGATCCTTTCCTTACCCCTTATACGAAAATTAATTCAAGATGGATTAGAGACTTAAATGTTAGACCTAATACCATAAAAACCCTAGAAGAAAATCTAGGTAGTACCATTCAGGACATAGGCATGGGCAAGGACTTCATGTCTAAAACACCAAAAGCAACGGCAGCAAAAGCCAAAATTGACAAATGGGATCTCATTAAACTAAAGAGCTTCTGCACAGCTAAAGAAACTACCATCAGAGTGAACAGGCAACCTACAGAATGGGAGAAAATTTTTGCAACCTACTCATCTGACAAAGGGCTAATATCCAGAATCTACCAAGAACTCAAACAAATTTAAAAGAAAAAAACAAACAACCCCATCAAAAAGTGGGGAAAGGATATGAACAGACATTTCTCAAAAGAAGACATCCATACAGCCAACAGACACATGAAAAAATGCTCGTCATCACTCGCCATCAGAGAAATGCAAATCAAAACCACAATGAGATACCATCTCACACCAGTTAGAATGGCAATCATTAAGAAGTCAGGAAACAATAGATGTTGGAGAGGATGTGGAGAAATAGGAACACTTTTACACTGTTGGTGGGATTGTAAACTAGTTCAACCATTATGGAAAACAGTATGGCGATTCCTCAAGGATCTAGAACTAGATGTACCATATGACCCAGCCATCCCACTACTGGGTATATACCCAAAGGATTATAAATTACTCTACTACAAAGACACATGCACACGTATGTTTATTGCGGCACTATTCACAATAGCAAAGACTTGGAATCAACCCAAATGTCCGTCTGTGACAGACTGGATTAAGAAAATGTGGCACATATACACCATGGAATACTATGCAGCCATCAAAAAGGATGAGTTTGCGTCCTTTGTAGGGACATGGATGCAGCTGGAAACCATCATTCTTAGCAAACTGTCACAAGAAGAGAAAACCAAACACCGCATGTTCTCACTCATAGGTGGGAACTGAACAATGAGATCACTTGGACTCGGGAAGGGGAACATCACACACTGGGGCCTATCAGGGGGAGGGGGGAGGAGGGAGGGATTGCATTGGGGAGTTATACATGATATAAACGTTATGCACATGTACCCTAGAACTTAAAGTATAATAAAAATAAATAAATAAATAAATAAAATAAAAATAAATAAAAAAAAATAAAACAAAAGCTACCAGCTTGGAGGCTTACCATGTCCAGCTGGAGCTGTACTACAGGGACTGAAAAACAAGGACAATGTAAGAAATTCTAAGGAAAAAATATACATAAGATACAGTCTAGGTTCCAGCATATTTCTGACTCATGATCACTGCTGCTATACAAAGTTAATAAAGGAAGACATCTCACCCCAGAGTTCTGGCCTTTGACCCTGGAGGTCTACACAGATGTAATTTCATGTGGCAATATCCCCCTATAGACACATTGTGGCCAACTCATTGGGCAAACAGGTTTTTCACAATGAGTGATTTCCCAAAGGCTGGAGCTTGAGAAAGTATGAGAATCAATCCCTTCTGTATATCATGGTCTCACTTGTCTCTGAGTTTTTCTTTACCAGAAACACTCCTAGATTCAGTATACTCCCTCCCTTAAACTTGAGCTAAAAGGATCCTTTTCTAGTCCCATGCTTAGAGCAATAGTTCTCAAATTGTTCCCAGAACAGTAGCATCAGTATTAACTACAGACTTATTAGAAAGGCAAATTCTTAGAACACAACCCAGACCTAGTCAATCAGAAACCCCAGCGTGTTTTAATAAACCCTCCAGATAATTCTGATTAATCTTAAAGTTTGGGAACCAATGCATTGTGGGCCCTAGTCTGGTTCTCTTCTAGCAGTGCTCCTCCTCATAGAATGAGAAGTCCACAGAGCCTAGGGAGGTATTCCCCCAGCCCCCTACTTCCACAGAGGTGTTGCCTCTCCATTCCAGATCCCTTTCTTGCTACTTGGAACCTAAGAATTCACTGCCCAAGTGGCCTCAAGTCAGCTTCCAGGGTCTGCCTTCTCTAAGTATGTCCTGCAAATTGTCCTGGCCACAATTCTCAGAGTTGCCAAGAGGGAGCTGAGAAGAGTGGAATCATGAAGATGAAGATGTCTGTCCACAAGACCCCACCACACTGATGGAGCTGGGGGTGGGAAACAAAGGGAGCTAGTCTCTGAGTAGGGAGGAAACCAGGAAGCAACAATCCCTGTGCTATTCCATTTCAACACAGAACTCTGGAAGGTCTGACAATTTCAAATTTGAGCTCAGCCTTACAGGTTTTTATTAAGATATCTTTTTCAAGGAAGGAAGAATAATATATAATTGTACATACTTAGTATGTAATAATACATACTTAGCTTATTAGTTTGATTTATAATTTTCAAATATTTAGACCTATAGTATCATTAAAGGATAAACTGGGACACAATAAAAGTTTTAAAGGGTTTCTTTGGGCAAATAGTGATTTATGAATCAGGAAGCTCCAAAAAGAGGTTTCAGGCTCTGCTGAAGAAGCACAGGGGACAGGCTTTTAAAGGGCAAATGCAGAGGTGAAGCAAATAAAATATCTGATTGGTTATATTCCTACAGTTGCCTTATTTGGCCCAACCTACTGTAAAATACTTAGTTATATAATTATGACTTAGTGGCTTCCCACTGGTTGAGCTGAAGCTTTATTTTTCTCCAATAAGCAAGGATTTACCGTAAGTTGAAAGCAGGAGCAAAATTAGAGATACCGGGAATTATTGACCAAGAACTGGTTGTATTGGACTGACTCTTGTAGAGGTTGTGGTTTGGCTTCTTGGACTGACTGCAGCAGCAAAGGTTGGAGGTCAGAGCTTTATTGTTTTATATAATCTGTATTTTGTCTATTTGTATACTCAGCATCTGAAGACCTTTGTGGATGAATAAAACATATATTGTAAAAAAAAAAAAAAAAAAAAAGAAATGGTACAACTTTCACTTGTGTTTTCAATTCGAGCTAGATTAGGGTTACTGTCAAGGCCTAGCTGTCTTTGTCTGCTCAAGGAATTCTGAGGGTTGGTCTCCATTTTAATTTACCTTAACAATATGTAGGCTCTATTTGTATACTCTCCCTGGACCCTGCAAAAGTTAAGGGAGGGCCTATTTGCTGTATCTATTTGCTTATCTTTTGCCAACATTGAGGCCTCAGCAAAATTACCTTTTCTTTACAGAAGGCTTCCCTAGTCCCCTAACGTATGCTCTGATTAGAAGCATCTGGTTTGTGCTCCCATGTCTCTTCATAATTCTTTGCCCTGTGACTCATCAACTTTCCTATCATCACTTAATTCATTTTATGCTGTTTCTTCTAATGAACTGTGAAGTCCAAGAAGGCATTCATTCTGTATTTAGTATATAGCATAGTGCCTTGCATACAAAATACCAAATAATGAGGGAGTTAATTATGATGATAAGAATAACAAACTTATATAGCCCTCACTATACTATCTGGCAGGCAGTACTCTAAGTATATATATATGTATATTTCATTTACTCCTAATAACCCTATCAGACAGGTATCACCATTATCTCCATTTTAAAATAAAGGAAGAAAGTTAATACAGTTATTTTTCTCTGCCCAAATCTCATGTTGAATTGTAATTCCCAATGCTGTAGGTGGGAGGTGTTTGGATCATGGGGGCAGGTTATAGCTTGGTGCTGTCTTTGTGATAGTGAATTCTTGTGAGATCTAGTCATTTAAAAGTGTGTGGTACCTCTCCCACTCTCTTTCTCTTTCTCTCTCTCTCTCTCTCTCTCTCTCTCTCTCTCTCTCTCTCACTTGCTTCTGCTTTCACCATGAAATGTGCCTGCTCCTATGTCATCTTCTACCATAATTGTAAGCTTCCTGAGGTCTCCCTAAATGCCTAGCAGAAGAGAACACCATGCTTTCTATAAAGCCTTCAGAACTGTAACCCAATTAAACTTCTCTTCTTTATAAATTATCTAGTCCCAGGCATTTCTTTATAGAAATGCAAGAATGGCCTAATACAGCAAATTGGTACCAGGAGTGGGGCATTACTATAAAGATACCTGAAAATGTGGGAGCAGCTTTGGAACTGGGTAACGGGCAGAGGTTGGAAGAGTTTGGAGGGCTCAGAAGAAGATAGAAAGATGAAGGAACATATTGAACTTCCTAGAGACTGGTTAGATGGTTGTGACCAAAATGCTGATAGTGATATGGACAGTGAAGTCCAGGCTGAGGAGATCTCAGATGGAAATGAGGAACTTATTGGAAAATAGAGCAAAGGTTATGCATGTTATGCCTTAACACATAACTTGGCTGCATTGTGCTAGGGATCTATGCAAGTTTGAACTTCAGAGTAATGATTTAGGGTATCTGGCAGAAAAAAATTTCTAAGCAGCAAGGCATTCAAGATATGGCCTGGCTGCTTCTAACAACCTATACTCATATTTTGAAGCAAAGGGATGACTTAAAGTTGAAACTTGTATTTAAAAGGAAAGCAGAGAATAAAAGTTTGGAAAATTTTTATCCTGTCCCTGTGGCAGAGAAAGAGAAAGCTTTTTAGAGAGAAGAACTCAAGCAGGCTGAGGAGCAACCACTTGCTAGAGAAATTTGCATAACTAAAAGCAAGCCAAATGCTGACAGCCAAGACAATGGGAAAAAGGCCTTGAAGGCATTTCCGAGACTTTTGTGGCAGCCTTTCCCATCATAGACCTGGAGGCCTAGGAAGGAAAAATGGTTTTGTGTGTCATGCCCAGAGCCCCACTGTCCTGCACAATGTAGACATTGCTTTCCACAATCCAGCCACTTCAAGTCTATCTGGGGCTCAAAGGGATTCAGGTACAGTTTGAGTTTCCTTTGGAGAATGGAAGCCACCAGCCTTGGTGGCTTCCTGTGGTGTTAAGCCTGCTGGTGTGCAGAATTCAACAGTAAAAGAGACTTGATATTCTCTGCCTCGGTTTCAGAGGATGTACAGAAAGGTCTAGGTGCCCAGGCAGAAGCCTGCTACAGGAGTGAAGCCCCACAGAGAACCTCTATTAGAGCAGTGCAGAGGGAAAATGTGGACTTGAAGGCCCCACACAGACTCCCCACTAAGGCACTGCCTAGTGGAGGTGTGAGAAGAGGACCACCATCCTCCAGACCCCAGAATGGTAGATCCATCACCAGCTTGCACCTTGCTCCTGGAAAAGCTTCAGGCATTCAACAACTTGTGATAGCAGCCACAGGGGCTATACCCTCCAAAGCCACAAAGCAGAGCTGCTCAAAACCTTGGGAGCCCACCCTTTGTACCAATATACCCTGGATGTGAGACATGGAGTCAGAGGAAATTATTTAGGAGCTTTAAGTTTAATGACTGACCCCCTGAGTTTCGAACCTACATGGCGCCTGTTGCCCCATTCTATTGGTCAATTTCTGTCTTTTGGAATGGGAATATACACCCATTGTTTCTTGGAAGTAAATAACTTGTTTTTTATTTTATTGGCTCATAGGTAGAAGGAATCCAGTAAGACTTTGGACTTTGAACTTCTGTGTTAATGCTGGAATTAGTTAAGACTTTGGGGAGCTATTGAGAAAGCATGATTGTAGTTTTCAATGTGAGGACATGAGATTTGGGAGGTGCCAGAAGCAAAACTATATAGCTTGAATATTTGTTTCTGCTCAGATCTCATGTTGAATTGTAATCCTCAATGCTGGAGGTGGGGCCTGGTGGAAGGTGTTTGGCTCTTGGAGGAGGACCACAGCTTGGTGCTGTCTTTATGATAGTGAGTTCTCATGAGATTTTGGTTTTTTTTAAATGTATGGCACCTCCCCCACTCTCCCTTGCTTGTTTCTGCTTTCACCATACGATGTGCCTGCTATCCTTTGCCTTCCACCATGACTATAAGCTTCCTGAGGCTTCCCTAAGGGCTGAGCAAATGCCAGCACCATAAATTCTGTATAGCCTGCAGAACCATGAGCCAACCAAACCTCTGTTCTTTATAAATTACCCAGTCTCAGGTGTTTTTTTGTTTTTTGTTTTTTTGTTTTTTTTGAGACGGAGTCTTGCTCTGTCACCCGAGCTGGAGTGCAGTGGCCGGATCTCAGCTCACTGCAAGCTCCGCCTCCCGGGTTTAAGCCATTCTCCTGCCTCAACTTCCCGAGTAGTTGGGACTACAGGTGCCCGCCACCTCGCCCCGCTAGTTTTTTGTATTTTTTAGTAGAGATGGGGTTTCACCGGGTTAGCCAGGATGGTGTCGATCTCCTGATCTCATGATCCGGCCATCTCGGCCTCCCAAAGTGCTGGGATTACAGGCTTGAGCCACCGCGCCCGGCAAGG
This sequence comes from Trachypithecus francoisi, assembly GCF_009764315.1. Taxonomy (NCBI): domain Eukaryota; kingdom Metazoa; phylum Chordata; class Mammalia; order Primates; family Cercopithecidae; genus Trachypithecus; species Trachypithecus francoisi. The sequence goes on from NW_022681458.1 coordinate 115,632,898, forward strand.
TATTTCTTTAGAGCAATGCAACAATAGCCAAATACACAGGTCAAGAGAGCTTAGTACTTAGTCTTAATAGTCACACAAGTGGCAGGATCAAGACTTCAAATATGAGTAGGTTGGATTTTCTAGGTTTTAAATGAGTGACTAGGTGAATGAATGAATGAATGAGTAGCCAAAACTAGTACAAGACATACTCTAAATAATGCTGCCTATGAAAAACAGACAAACCAAATTTATCTATGGTTGTTAATTTTGTGCATTAATTTGATTGGGCTCTCTTGAATTTTTTATTTCATTCATAAATATTTCAGGGGCAGGAATTTTGTTTGGTTCTTTTTTATGATATCCATCTATTGTTAAATTTCTTATTATGAATTGATTTCCTGATTTTGTTGAATTCTCTCTGTATTCTCTTGTATCTTGCTGAGTTTCCTCAAGATCATTATTTTAAATTCCTTTTCTGGCAACTCATAGATTTCCTTTTATTTAAGGTCTTTTACTGAAGAGTTACTGTGTTTCTTTGGTAGTATCATATTTCCTTCCTTTTTCATATTTCTTGTGTTCCTGTGTCAATGTTTCTGCAACTGGTGGAATAATTTCTCTTGCAAACTTCATAGAGTAGCTTTTGTAAGGAAAGGCTTTCACTTGCAGTTGGGTTTTAGTGTAACATTTGGTGTGGTGACTCTGTCTTAGGATAGTTATAGTGGTATAGTCACTGTGCAACTCCTTCAGCTGCAATCAACCTCAGCAATAACTGTGAGAGACTCAATGGCCTGGGCTGTCAAAGTTTGTAGCAGCAGTGGTGGCGATGTAGATTGTTAAAGTCCTCAGTGGCAAGAGCTTTTGGGGCCCTTCTGTTCTTATTTTCCCCACAATGGAAAGACTGAGCTAAGGTGATCCTTCTTGGTGTTGAGTCTGACACAGCCTACAAGCAGCTGCAGTATCACTGGGTTTCAAGTGCAGGTACTTATGGTACCTGTGGAGCTGGGTTCCTAGGCGTGGGGTCTCACAAACCAAATGTGGCACCTGGATCTTGAGGTATAAGTTCATTCTCTGTGGCAGGATTGGATGTAAACTTCCAACAGAGCCAAGATCTGTGACTCTGAAGTATGCTGCAGCAGCTCACCGTCAGGGGTCCAAGATTTTTCTCTGTTATTATGACCCTAGGGAGAAGGGCACCGCACTGGTTCAGCTTCAGGGAAGTAGAGAGGATCTGGAGGTTTGGACCTGTGGAGCAGGGTACAGCTGCAATTAGGGAACCAGAGTCACAAAAAAGTCCTAGGAGATGAGGCACCATGTAGAGGTGATTCTAGACCCTGGGACAGTGGGACTGAAAAGTATCCCAGACTCTGTGAGAGCAGGAGCAGCAGCAGCAAGGACTCCAGAATAGCGGAGTGCAGCTGTTATTTAGACCCTGGGCGAAGGTGAGCAGCACAGTGATGATTCCACTCCCCACGGAGAGAAGTGTCTTAGCACCTCAGTCTCTAGAGGGCTAGTCTAGTTCCAAGAAAGCAGGATATGAGAGTTTTTTGGCCTACAAGGTTTGGTGTCTCAGTTTAGCCACTGCTCTGTTTCCCTGAGATGCAGGGTACTACATCAGCCCTGTCCTGAGATTCACAACTGTCCAGTTTATTCATTTCTTAGGGGTCAATGTGCCATTTCAGCTCAGGCCTGGGGAAGCGTGACTGGTCTGACCCACCAAGGTACAATTTGCCCAGGAGACAGGCTACCAATGTAGCACAGGCACAGGGGGCATGACTGCTCTGGGTTGCCAAGGCACCATTTCCCCTGATTGACAGGTGTTGCTTCAGCTCTGGCACATGAGGGCAGGGCACAGAAGCTACTGAGAAGTGACTGTACCCCAAGGCACCATTTCCCCAGGAAAGAGTGTGCAGCTTCCATTCCACCTTAAGAGGATGGGACATAGCTGCCACTGGGAGGGGTAGGTGGAGCAGCTCTACTGCCCACTTGGCCCCACAGTTAAGGGTGTAACAGCTGCTCATAGATCAGTTTAAGAATGTCTGGACACAGGAAAAGGGTGATTCTGTGGCAGCTTAGACTCAGGGATGAAAGGGTGCTCTGGCTACTCACCCCTGGAGCAGAACATACTCCAGCAGTAGTTCAATTTCCAAAATGGTATAGTGCAGTAGGCACATGGACCACAGGGGGTAGGGCACAGTGTTGGCTCCTTTGTTAGCAGGAGTATAGCCATGTGGATTCCAGGCAGCTTCCTTAGCTGCGCTTAGTGCCTGTGAGGACTGCAGGGGTCTCCAGTGGTCAGGACTATAGTTGTCTAAGGTGCAGATGGGGGCTGCTCGACTCCTCATTATTTCCTTTGTGCTGAAGGAAGATGTTCCTCCTGGTTGCCAGCTGATCTGGGCTTGAGGATGGAGTTGTAGAGGCCTGGTGTTTCCATTCATTCTCTATGTGGCAGTTCTGAGTTTCTGTGCTCACCAAAGTTTCTGTGACTTCTTTGATGTACTCTGGTGCTCTCCTTTAGTGATTTTCATCAAAATGTACTTGTTTATTTGTTGTTTTGGCCTTATTTGCCAGGAAGGGGGCATTGGGGACACAAGCATTAGGGGTTTTTGCTGGGCCATCTTGCTGATGTCATGCTTCCTGAATTTTTAAATGTGATTCTAGGACCTTCTGATGCCGAGGGTCAACCTTAATTTCATAGTCATACTTTAGAGATGGAGGCTATTTGGTAACAAAATGATCTCCAATTAATGTAATGAAAGATAATGACCAAAGTATCACAAGATATGGGGTAGGAAACTACATGGCATCACATGCAACAAAACACAGCTTGCCCTCTGCACACAGCAGTGCACCTCAGACTAGTTTTCAAGTCTGACCAGGTGCTGCTCACTCTAAAGCCTACAGGAATTCAGAAAGCCAGATTTCACAGCTTTCCCCTTGAACATAGCAGTACAGTCCAATTTAACTTTTAACTCTAACCATGACCATGTCTGACTCTCAGAAGTCACAGACTTCCAATAGTGACCCAAAGGCATCATGGGAGGTCACGTTTTGTAGTGACTGAGTGGCAGGCACCAGAGTCAGATTGCTTAAATTAGAATCCGGAGTCAACCTCTTAGCAGCTACCACATGACCTTGTGCACATTCCCTCAGGATTCCAAGCTTCATTTTGCACATTTTATTACAGTATGGATAACAACATCTACCTCTTGGGGTTGTTATAAAAGACGAAGTTGGAAAATTCATGCATTCAGCAACTCTTTTTTGGGTATCAACTATGCTCCAAGTACTCTCTCAAATTCTGAACAATGGTTTGCAAAGCAGACATGACCCATTTCCACATGGTCTGGTACACAGTGTGCATCCACTAATTCTGAAACCAAAAAGGACTTTCTCAGGAGACATATTCCTCTCTTTCTGACTATCCCACATCACATTAAGGATTACCTCTAGGAAGCAGAGGGGAAGAGAAGGGGTGAGGAGGAATGATATACGCCTGGGTACAAGAAAGGAGTCCCCCAGAGCAGTCTTTAAGAAAAGCCAAGATCACTATCAAGGAAGAACTGAAGCCTCAGTCATGTGAAGGCCCAGAAGAGAAGGTAAGAATGGGAATGGGAGTAACTAGACTGGTAATTGCTAGAGGCAAAACGAAGGCTAATGAGTTGGAACTAAGGTTACTGACATTTTTTATTATAGATTATGCTCAGCAATAATGATGGCAGGTTAAAGGGAAACTTATAGAATAATTTATTTTAAACACCTTGCAGCAAGGGATTTTGTCTTTTACTTTTTGTAATACTACCAAGTACTAAAAGGATCCTTAAATTAATAATGGCCACAATGCTAATCATAATGGGAACTGCCTTTCATTGAGGATTTATAATGTACTAAGCCCTGTAATAAAGGTTTCACAAATCTTATTTGGTCTTTACCACAATCTTTTGGTAAGCATATATTTTCACCTTTTAAAAAAATTCATTTAAAAAAAAAGAAAATGATTCTCACACATTTTAACTAAAACACACAAAGTCACTTAGCTAATCTGTAGTGAAGGTGAAATTCAAACTCAGGTCCATGGTCCTATACAATATTGCATCTCTAAGGAGTATAGATGAGACAGGGTTGGTTAAGAACCAACTTAACCTCTCTAGACCTTAGTCTCTGTATAAAATGAATCTAAATTGAATCTACCCTATGGAGTCATTCTGGATATTCAATGAGCTAATTCATGTATAGCATTTATTGTAGTGTTTGATGCATAATAAGTACTATAAGTAGCATCTATTACTATTATAAGGCATACCATTCTGGCTTCCAAGTGTTTCATCTTTAAATCAATATATGCATCTTTTGTCATAAATATTGGTACTAGCTCAATTTAGACAATAAAATCCCTATAAAAAAGAAATTACAGGCCAGGCACGGTGGCTCAAGCCTGTAATCCCAGCACTTTGGGAGGCCGAGACGGGCGGATCACGAGGTCAGCAGATCGAGACCACCCTGGCTAACACGGTGAAACCCCGTCTATACTAAAAAATACAAAAAACTAGCCGGGAGAGGTGGCGGGCGCCTGTAGTCCCAGCTACTTGGGAGGCTGAGGCAGGAGAATGGCTTAAACCCGGGAGGCGGAGCTTGCAGTGAGCTGAGATCCGGCCACTGCACTCCAGCCTGGGCGACAGAGCGAGGAGACTCCGTCTCAAAAAAAAAAAAAAGAAATTACAACCTGATCATGATGGTAGAAACTTTCATATTCACTTTTACCTTGAAGGGAATTAATTCAATGAAATTTAGTCATGTAAGAAACCACAGCTCAAAACCAACATATTTAAATGTGTCAATTTTATCCCTGTATTTATGAATTAGCTTCCTGATCAATATGAAAGTCACCTCAAACATGTCTAGTGCTCTACACTTTTTAAAGATCATTCACAGGCATCATCTTATTTGAACCTGATGACCACTGTGTGAGTAGGTTAAGCTAGTACCATCTTTTTTCACAAAGGAAACTACACTCTTAAAAGAAGAAACTTGAAACAGACAGTATGTTAAATAGACTATCTGATGTTAACTACAGATCTCCCAGCTCCTCATCTGCTCTTCAAACTAGACTTCAGATTTGAAATTGAAAAGAACATTGCTGTCCTATTTGCAACCAATAAAAAGAAGGAAATGGCACAGTTAGTATACATGCAGGCGGTCAGCTTGGTTAGACTAAAATTAAGCCTTGCATTGATGAAAGCTCGCTCAAGGTACTCCAAAGGATGAAGGTGAAGAAATTAGGAGAAAGCATAGAATTAATTCCTACCTATATTCAGAATAGCAATAATTTGCTAAAGGATGTGGTAACCTCAACTATTACAATCATATTAAAATTGTATCAGTGCGGTTGTTCCTGATAAGCACAATAACCAAAACAGAGAAAAGTCCAATTGAAAACTTACTCTTTTAAAAAATTCAGTTTATTTTCTTCAGACTTTTCTTCAGACTTTTAAAACAAATTATATTTTACTAGCAATAACAATAAAGTTTCATAATCCTAAAACCAGTTTCTGTTTTCCCACATTCTCCTGTAGTCCTGTCCTTTGTACGTTGTTTTACAAGTGCTGCAAAATTTCAGCTTTTAAAAACTTATTTTTATAATTTACCTCTTTAATAAACTACATGGGCTTTCACATTTCTTTGGTTTTGCATATGCTGCTGTCTCTCTATATAAAACATTTCCACTTTTGTTCACCTGTCATGGTTCACTTGCTTCTTCAAGAAAATGTAATTGTAGAATTTTCCCTGATTCTTCCTTTAAAAGTTATTGAATTCGTTGGAGTTCCATGATTTTTCATATATATATATTGAAGACATTTCAGTTATTTAGAAGTAACAGGATGTGTTTTCCAATCCATATTGTGTGTTAGCTAGTCATACCGCTAATTCACTGCCCACCAGACTCTGTTGGAATGGTTTCACCCATTTCTTTTCCTGCATTGTCAGACTGAAAGACTCAACATTCTTCCAATGCTGCCTTTTGATCACCATCATTTTTAGCATGTGATTCACATTTGTGTTTATTGTCCCAAATGTTTCATACTTATCCACAAGTGCAAGACAATAAATTAAAAATGCCCACAAGCATTGTTAAATTACTTTAGCCTAAAGCTATTTCCTTACATATTTTAAGGTCAGCCTACAGGTATCTCCCTACATAGTGAACTATACCCTAACTGGATGTGTAAACAGACTGTAGTCACTCATTTTCCTATCACTGAGCTTTAGCCAAGGGCAGCCAACTATTCAAACCACGTTTAACTAAAAGAAATGCTGAGTTGTAACCCATCCAGCTGTTTCTGTATTCCACATCTGTTTTCTGCACATCACTTTCATTTTTCTGTTCATAAATCTTCGACCACATAGCAACAGCAGAGCCTTCCTGAACCTATTCTTGTTCAGGGGCTGCCCAATTTGTGAATTGTCCTTTGCTCAATTAAACTCTTAAATTTAACTTGCTTTAAGTTTTTCTTTTGACAGCATGTATGGTCAGCATATGAGAGTCAAAGAGAAAGGAGTGTCCAGAACCCTCTCCTAGAACTAGAAGATGCCCACTGAGAGTCACAGACACATGTGTGCTTGGTAAAGGTGTACTAAATACATGAATGAACTAAGGAATGAATAAGTTGAAACAAACAAGGATAGCCAGGCTAACTGGAATTAGAAGAAACATTTAGTTTGGTATGTTAAATTAGTGTACTCATGAATCATCTAAATTATATTCAAAGAGATATGTCAGAATTAGAGTTTAGAAAATTAATAGAAATCCTATGTCGATGTATGAAGGAACACAATGAAAAACTGGCTAGAAGCTGAAATCACAGCCTGGAAGCAAGACAAATAATTGACCAACAAAGCAGGACACTGAGAGGAAGGCAAAGACCCATTTATGCAGTGCCCCCTCGGTATCAAAGGAGGGGTGCTGGAACTTTCAAATGTGCATGCAAGGCTACACAGAAGGAATTGAATGAATTTCCCATCCCTGCTCTACATAGTTGCTGAAGATTGGACTTTCTAGATCTTCTAACTCCTAGGAATTTAAACTTTTAAACATTAAAATCATACGTAGCCATGACAGGAAGATTGGGAAATTGCCAGCAATTTAAACTTACCCATCCTAAGATCCATCTCCATTAGCTCAGATTATGGCCAGTATTCTAAATATGTTGCTTCATACACACTTCCCAGAAAATGGTTCTTTCTACCAAAAATATTGCTAATGCAGAGAGTGCCCATTGCAGCTTGCTCAGGACTGTCCTGCTGTGTGCCTGTTGCCCCAATGTCCATACTATCTGCGCTCTCCATTTCTTTATGAGATATCATTATTAATAACTATGTTAAAATAAGGCAGAATGGGCTTGATAGACCTCCCCTTTGTAGCACCAGCTCCTGCCATGATCTCATCTAGTAGTGTACAAACAGATTTCTGACTTGAATACATGCTAAAATCTAAGAGATGATTTTCCATACCCATATTTACTTTCCTGGCCCTTTCACACACAATGTAACCAGTAACTCACTTGGAAAGACATTGCCCAGGGTGCTCAGTGATTACAGCACACCATGCTCAGACACTAGCAACCAGGAACAACTAAGTTCTTCCAGTCCTGAGATGTAAAGCATGTACAGGGAAGGGAGGCTGGGCACTCCTGTTGCAGAACATATAGAGAGTACTTAGCCACAAAGGTTTTGCCATTTGTTATATGGTGCCATTCTACAATGTTTACTTATTTTATATTTTGGGATTTTCTTTCTATTTTTCAATAAACACTGCTGTTGCAGTAGCTGAAAATGTACATTCTTAAATTGCTGAACTGGATATCAGAAATTTGACCTATTTCCAAACCTATTTACAAAGTTGATGATGAAAGTATAACTTGCACATAATATGTGTTGACATTTATCCATAGTAGGGGAAGGGGCAGGTAGTGATATTGAGTATAAGAAAACTAAAAACACAAACGTATGAGAAGCAGTGGCATCTGACTCAAAAGCTGGTAGTTACTTGAAATAGACTATATCTCAAGACAACTATTTAACATACACAGAAACAGACATACATTTACATATCACTCTGTGAAGCATGACTTTTCACCTAGATCAAACTAATTACTCTCTAAATTAATTTTGCTCATTTTCAATTTCAAATAGACTTGGCATATGTCAAAATTAACACCATTAAGTGGAAAAATTGCATTCAAACAAGAAAATGATGCCTGTGTTATATCCATGCCATCAGCGCTGTAATGAAAAAAATCAGCAATTTCTGTCATCATTCTATTTTTAATTTAAGTTTTAGAAGCAAAGCAAAGTTTTGGAAGCTCATTCTATAAAAGAAGTAATTTCTAACATTATTGCAAATGCTATTGTAATCTGGGTTAAGATGTTCAAACTTGAAGATAAAGTTACCTATTTTGGAGTGATAAGAATAAAAATTTTGGTAGAGAACAGTTGTAGAAAAAAGTACACCCCTACTTGAAGACATCTATGGAGCAAAATAATGTACTTGTGATTAGTTATGGTACACAACTATTATAATTCATAATCATATTCAAACTATAATGTTCTACTAATTAGAGCATATAGGTAGTCAGAGTGACTGAACTGCAAAATGTCTGTGATGGAATTAATGTTGAATATCCTAAAATATTTCTGTGCATACTTTATCTTTTGCCATCTAATATCAATTGGATTTTAGAAATGTTTGAGCCTCTGAAGCACTACTTTGTAAACTAACCTAAGTGACCTACAATGATATTGAATTTTTTGCTAGCAACTTTTCTGAACTTTGCTTGTGTTTAATTAAGTATCAATTGGAAATTCTTAAGCAAATTATTCAGCAAACCATACACAAAAATCTTCAGTTTTTGAAGCTTCTTGTGTAATGAAGTTGTTTTTTTATGCTGCAACAGGAAGACATTGAAATTTACCCCCTACTGATGTTAGAAATGGATCAACAAATTAAATAATGAAAGCTCAAATGGTGAAAAAGATTTTATCTTGAAATTATGTAATTGAACTATCTCCATGTGTAGATGAAACTTCTGATGCAGCTATTTTTAGTTGAAAGGAATAAAATTTTGCAACATTAAAAGTATAATAATATAATTGATGTTTTGTCTTATAAAATGTTAATAGAAAGTCTGAATTTTAGAAAGGCAGTACTTGTGAACATGTTTGAGTTAAAATGTTTACACAGTTCAAAACTGATGACATGGGATGTAGAATATTCTCTATTTAGCAGGTTTTGTACTAAGTTTACTAATTACACTAGCATGTTAGAAATTGTATTTTCTCAATTAATAACATTATAGCCTCCAGAAAAAAAGTCAAGAAAGGAGTCAACAATTTCAAATGTATTAACCATATGACCTAGGTGTATAGTGGGCTATGCTATCTATGTGTAAGTACACTCCATGTTGTTCACAGATGATGAAATTGCCAAATGACACATTTCTCAGAACACATCTCCATCATTGTTAAATGGAGTTAATGACGTATGACTGTATAGCTAAAAATCTGGTTAAAGCATGAGGATATACACCAATAATAATTATTAGAGTACAGCTAAGGCCATTTAATATTTCGCCTTTGTATTTATTCTAAGACTCCAGAAAAGTTATTTCCCTTAAAGGCCCGGCGTGCTCATACCTGTGATCCCAGCACTTTGGGAGGCCAACGCAGGAGGAATGCTTCAGCCCAGGAGTTCAAGACCAGCCTGGGAAACATAGTGAGATCTCATATCTACAAAAACAATTTCAAATATTAGTAGGGCATGGTGGCACATGCCTGTAGTCCCAGCTACTCAGGAGGCTGAGGTGGGAGGACTACTTGAACCCAGGAAGTCGAGGCTACAGTGAGTCGTGATTGCACCACTGCACTCCAGTCTGGGTGACAGACAGAGACCATTTAAAAAAAAAAAAAAAATTCTTACTATCCCTGGAAATATTTCCCTCAATAAGTAACACATGTATGTTCAGAGTCTCGTGTAAATTCTGCCCAGGTATATTTGTAGTCAGTGTGTGGCACACTCCCATTTTTAGGTCATGCAAAAATTTTTAAATGTTATTTTTAAACAAATTTTTTGTTTATTTCTGATCCCTACTTCCAATCCCTCATATATTCCAACCCAATGTATAAGCATGTGTGTCATCGCATATGTACGTTTTCTTAAGAAATGTGTAATGCATGTGGATCTCATTTGGTTTCCTACTTTTCTTGCTCAGTACTGCTTTTGAGTGTATTTATATTGTTATATGTGTATCTAGATGACAAAATATTCTTGCAAGGTAATCGATAGCTTAAATCATCTTATTTTACAAATCCATTCCCCTAGTAATGTCAACATGGGTTGCCTCCAATTCCGTTACCACCAAAAGTGCTGTAATGAAAATCTTCAAACACATCCATTCAGTAACATGTGGAAGCTACTCTGAAGTGGGATTGCTGAGCCCTTAAACCATCTAAAGTCCACTTTTTGCTGTCATTTTGCACCACACAATTACTGTATAATTTTTTCCTCTTGTCAGCTGTGTGTGAGTGTTCTGCTGCTTCCTCCACATTCTCACAGTATTTGAAATTATCCACCTTTTAGGGCTTAAGCAGTGTGATGAAGGCAAAGTGGCATTTTATTTTTTATTTTGATTTGCATTTCTTTGATTACTAATATGGTTGAGCATATGCTTGTGTTCATATAATCATTACAGATTTCTCCCTCAGTAACATAGTGACTCATATCCTATACTTACTTTCTCCAGTGGGTTTTCCAGCTTTTTCTTGTTAATTTGTAGGCATTCCTTGTATTTTCTAGATGTTATTTTCAGATAATGTAAATGTCATCTCCCAGACTGTTATCCATCTGTTAGCAGTATTTATGGTGCCTTTTGTTAAACACAAATCCTTTAATACAGTCAAGCCTATAAATCTTCTGCTTTGTGGTTTGTGCTTTGAGGGTCTTTCCAATATTACTGGAAATTGTCTCACATTTTCTTCTCTTAATTTTATAGTTTTACCTCTTGAGTGTGGGCTTTAAGCTCTGTGTAATTTATCTTAGTATAGGATGTGAGTATGGATCCAGTTTCTTTTTTTTTATATTGTGTGAGACCATTTTCCCAACCCAACCAACTCCTGACTTGTGGTATCACATATGTTATCCATGAAGTCTCCAGGTACATGTGAATCTATTGTTATAATCTCTATTTTTTTCCCCAATTGATATATTTATCTCTGCACTAGTACTACACTTTTTAAAATCACAATGATGTATAGCATGGTTTCATATTTGCTATAGCAAGCCCCATATTTGCTCTTCTCTTTCAAAGTCAACCCAGTTACTTATGAACTTTTATTTTCCCATGAAAGTTTAGAATGTTTGTTGAGTTACTCAAACATTCCTTTTGAAATTTTTACTAGAATTGCATTGAATTTGTGATATGGTTGGCTTTGTGTCCCCACCCAAATCTCATCTTCAATTGTAATCCCCAGGTGTTGATGGAGAAACCTAGTGGGAAGCAATTGAATCATGGGGGCAGTTTCTTCCATGCTTTTCTTGTGGTAATGAGAGAGTTTTTCTAAGATCTGATGGTTTTATAATTGTTTGGTAGTTCCTCTCTTGCTTGCTTTCATTTTCCTGCCACCTTGTGAAGAAGGTGCCTGCTTCCCCTTCCGCCACGATTGTAAGTTTCCTGAGGCCTCCCCAGTCCATGGAACTGTGAGTCAATTAAACCTCTTTTATTTATAAATTACCCAGTTTCAGGTAGTATCTTTATAGCAGTGTTAAAATGGACTACTACCATATGAAAATGAATTCTGAGAGACAATACTCTTATAAGGTTAGGTTGTTCCATCATAAATACAGTATAAATATTTATTATTCAGATCTTATTAAACACTCCCAAATTTTTATCTGCAAAGACAATTATAAATTCAGTTATTGCTGTTTTGTTCTCTATTTCAGAATGGTACTTTGTGAAGATAATGTTTGCCGGGATGGAAGAGATGCCACTGATTATACTTAATGAATTTTGAATTTGGTAACCTGTCAGAGTGTTCTCTTTGTTCTAATAGTGTCTGTAGAAGATACTGGGTTATCTATGTAGATGAACTTATCATCTTTAAGGAATAAAGTGTGTCTTTCCTCTTTCAATCTTTATCCTTTTATTTTTTCATCTCTTACTTATGTATCTAAGAATTTATACTTTGTTAAATACCATCATAATAGGCAATTCTATGTTGTTCTTGATCTAATCTTAAAAGCAACATATCATGTTTCTCCATCATATAAGATGTTTGTATAGAGACTTTGTGAAGTCAAGGAAATTACTTGCTGGTCACAGTTTTCTAAATGTTTTTTTTTAATCACAGATAAGTGTCCAGCTTTACCAAATGCTGTGTTTTGTTTTTCACCTCTTAAGAAATTACACTTTTTTTCTTTAGTCCATTAATGTACTGTATTGATACTACATTATGGTATCCCCATACCATATGATGAGTATAATGGGAATAGCATATGAGTATATTGTGTATACTCACCATATGGCATACTGATGAGTATATTGTAAGATTCTCCCAAGGGTAGAAACTCACAATACCATATTCACAATATGAAATAAGTATGGATCCAATTTCTTTTTCCATATTGTATGAGCTCATTCTCCAAACCCAATCTACTTCTGATTTATAGTATCACATGTATGACATGTGTATATTGTGTCACATGTATTTGTGAATATACATACTCACACATGAGTATGTGTGAGTGTACTGTGAGGTTCCCCTAAGGATGAAGCATTCTTATATTCCTAAAGTCAACCTGAGGTATTTTTAATATGATGCTGACTTTAGTTTGCTCATATTTCATTTTAGACTCAGATAGTTTACAAAATAGTGTTTCCCAGTATACTGAAGGCAAAAAGTAAATACAAAATTCATGTAAGCATGCATAATTTAGAGGCTGACCAGGTGGTAGTCATGAAAGAAAAGTATTAGAACACAACCAATTTCCTGTCTTCTATGTTTTCTTTCTTCCATGTGAGCAATTCTGCCACCTACCTGGCACCCAGGGAAACTTCCTTATAAATATTTAAGAAGCAATTGTTGAAAAGAAAATAAAATTAGCACCTGCTAAGGAATAACAGGTTCTAAGCATTGTTTTACCACTTCAGAATTTATAAAAGAAAATCTCAAACTAAAAGCACATTTGAACTAATGCTATGATGCCTGCAGGCAGTCCTATCAGAAACCTGGTGGTGAGACTGTTTCCACTCTTAAAGATCTATTGGCTCAAGATTGTGGAGTGGGGTGGGGGATGCAGTATACAAAAGAATTAAAAGAGGAGTCTATTAGAAATCATTTCAACCTTGCACTTACCACCATCCTCTTGGACAAGAGGCTTGAACTGTTCCAGCTGGAATATGCCTTTGCAAATAAAAATAGTATCATCAGTCATTGGAAGACAAACCTCAACAAATGTACATTGAGTGACTGCCTTGTGTAGAACACCAACACACATGAGATGCTTATGCTATAAAAAAGTATCTACTGAAAAACTTCAGTAATGAGTTGCTGTTGAAATTTCTGGTGATGTTTAAGCAAAAATCAGGAAGCCATGACTGAGGCTGCAGAGAATCCTCATTCTCTTTGAGTAAGCTTTCCATCATACACTGTGATAAAATTTGATGTGAAAAGAAAACTCTAAGCAATAATTCATTAATGGTTTAATCAATTCACTCGCATTTATTGAGCCCCTAATAAGTGCTGATCACTGAGACTACGAAGATGATGACACATAGTTCCTAATTCCTACCTTTATGAAATGTACAGTAGAGTAGAGGGAATAATATGGTTTGGATCTCTATCCCCACCCAAATCTCATATTAAATTTTAATCTCCCATGTTGGAGGTGGGATCTGGTGGGAGGTGACTGGATCATGGGGCAGATTTGCCCCTTGGTGCTGTTCTTGTGACAGTGAGTGAGTTTTTGTGAGATCTGATTCTTTAAAAGTATGTGGTACCTTCCCCACCTTCTCTTTCTTCTGCTCTGGCCATGTGAAGTGCTGGCTCCCCTCTTCACCTTCCACCATGATTCTAGGTTTCCTGAGGCCTTACCAGAAGCCAAGCCGATGCCATCATGCTTCCTATATAGCCTGCAGAATCATGAGCCAATTAAACCGTTTTTTTTTTTTTAAGTAAATTACTCAGTCTCAGGCATTTCTTTATAGCACCTGTGAGAACTGACTAATACAGAAAACTGGTATTGAGAAATGGGGCATTGCTATAAAGATACCTGAAAATGTGGAAGCAGCTTTGGAAATGGATAACAAACAGAGACTGGGAGAGTATGGAACTGAAATCAGTATGTCCAACAGATATCTTCCCTCCTATGTGCATTGCAGCCTTATTCACAATAGCTAAAACATGTACAAAACCTACATGTTCATCAGTAGATGAATGGATAAAGAAAACGTGGCATATATACACGGTAGAAGACTATTTGACTATTTAATCTTTAAAAAGAAGGAAATGCTATCATTTGCAACAACATGAATGAACCTGAAGAACATTAACTGAAGTGAAATAAGTCAGGCACAGAAAGACAAATACTGCATAATCTCACTTATATGGGGGATCTCAAAAGATGCATTCATAGAAGCAGACAGTAGAATAGTATTTACCAGGGGCTAGGGAGAGGGAGTGGTTAATGAAGAGAGATGTTGGTCAAAGGGTACACAGTATCAATTAGAAAGGATAAATAAGTTTCAGAGATTTATTGTACAGCATGATGACTATAGTTAAAAATTATACTTGAAAATTGTGAAGAAAGTAGATCTCTTTTTTTTTTTTTTTTTTTTTTTTTTTTTGCACAGGTAACCTTTGCATGAATGCCAGGGAAAATCAAAGGAAAGTAGATCTCAAATTTTTCTCATGACAGACAAATTGAGTATGTGAAGTGATGGTTATGTTAATTAGCTTGATTTAATCATTTCACCATGTATGTGTATATCAAAATATTACATTGTACAGCACAAGGATATACAATTTTGTTTGTCAATTATATATTAACAGATCTGGGGGAAGTTTTTTAATAAATAAATAAATGAAGACTCTCTACGTGTGTGTGCATGTATAACGGTAAGGATGCAGAAAGTTCCAGGTAGAAGAAATGTAATATGTAAAGTCCCAAAGGAAAAGGAGAAAGAGAGTGCACATGTGTTTGAGCAACTGTTAGTCATTATGTATGATTGAGGCATAAAGTACTTTATGAGACTCAAGAATTAAGAAAGGGCCTGTATAACAGGCTGAAGAAATTGGTCTTCTCCTGAAGGAAAAGGGGAATCATTGAAGAAGATTAAGCATAAGGATAACATTAGCTGCAAGACTGCCTTCCATGGCATTGAGCTTCTCACGAAGACCACCACCCTAAAAAGAAACCCATCAGCTCTCTCCATTTCAAGAAATGGCCAGCTACCAAAAACCCTCCACCAATATTGGACAGTTGTTCCTTTTTTGAAATCCCCAAACTGCTAGCTTGCCCTCTTGTAGCCAAACAAAGACTGCCAAATGTACTGAAGACAAATTGAAAAGTCTCTCCTGCTTCCAAAAACTTCCAAAGTCACAAAACATGTAACATTTAGAGACTGCCTCATTGTTTCCTCTTTTATCCTATAAAACTGGTTTTACGTTCTATGCCTTTGAAACTCTGCTGAAACAAAAAAGACAGTAGATGGGTTTCCTTACCCGAAGTTTATGAACAAACAACCTAGGTTAATTTTATCTTGAATTTAGCTTTGTCTTTGACATCAGAGGGGACACAAAATAGAAGACAGACTGGGGATGAAGGAGAGGCTGGATTAAAGGCAAGAAGACAACTGAGGACTCCAATGTGGTAATCCAAGCAAGTGAGGGAAGGAGAGAGAAAGAAGAAGAGTGGAGAGGGAGGGAGAAAGGAAGGAGGGGGCCTAAGTCAAGGCAGTGGCAATAGGGGTTAAAAGATACAGAGAAATTGAAAAGGAGCTAAAGGGAAAGAATTAAAACAAGTTTTTGAATACATTCCCTGAATGTATAGGGTCACCAGATTATGGCTTATACCCAAATAATCAAATTAAGCTTTTAAAACAACGGTTGAGGAAAATATTATAGAGCATTTCCAAAAAATAATAACATCAACTAGAGCTGTGCAAAATATACCCACAAGATTTTTAAAGTAGATCCTTTAATATCAGAGCAAAAGTAAGAAAAGTCAGGCTTGAATCCATACTCTGGCCTTCATGCAGGAGGACTAGGGAGGGTGTCAAGTCAGGCCACCCAGAGTGGGGGTAAGTAATCATTTGCAGTCAGAGATAAGACTAGAGGCTATTGGAGTGGAAGATCCTGGAACTGTAAGACTGCTTAGCCAACTTCCAGGACAGAATCTATTGACCAGGTCACATGTTATTTAGTGCCTCAAGATGGGTCCGAAATGATGATACCTGAAGTTGAATTTTCTTTCTCTTCTGTTTCATGGGATTCCTTTACAACTGTGCTCACGTTACAAATCTGCTTGTCTTATTTTCTGCCCAACTGGTTGCTTTTTCCCCAACTGGTTGCTGTCTCTCTTTGCCTCTAGCTTTCCACCTGTATTTCTGTCTCTCTGCTTCAACCTCTGAAATCTCACGTTGGTCCGTCTCTCTAAGAGGCATGTAAATGGAACAATGACTGCAAGGGACTTCTCTTTGTTCTTAGCTTTCCCCTGGGGGCAAGCACATTTTTGCAACACAGGTTAGGCTCTCTTTTGCCTCTCCAGGCACAGGAATGTGCACATACACGTGCATATACACACACATGCACTCACACATTTGTGACTTTCTCTTTACTTATGTAGCTCTTTAAAGATAAACTTTCGGACAAGAACAATGCAATTATACTCAAATCTCTAGCACGCACCCAGCACTTGATACCTAGGAGGAACTTAACCAATATTTATTGAATGAATGCTTAATAAATGTGTCCTCCAAAAAATTCTAGGGTAAGAAAGAGTATAAGACAGGCACGCATTCCCAAAACAAGTACTATAATTGAGTGCTAAGTTATAAAAGTGATTATAGGAAGTGCAAACTACAAATTGATGCACCACAAATTGTACATCACAGTGAATATGTGTCATCAGAAAGCTCTGTGTTTGAATGGCAAAGCACTAAATGAGACAGCCTGCACCTCTGTATATGAGATATAGCTCTCAAAAAATGTCAGCTAACTCAAAAATATTTGGCAAACTACAGTGCATTTAGAGATTAAGATCGACAAAGTCAGAATTCACTATCATTTATCCTTGTTGCTTAAGCTCCAAGAGGGGAGGAAAGAACTGCTGTCTGTAAGTGCAGTTATGCAAGTGTTCGGGGCACATGTGAGCCTCCCTGCGAGGTTCAGGCTCCTTACATAAATGAGAATAAACTGCCTCCCCTTGTCCAAAAATACGCAAGATTTTTTTCAACCATCCTGGTCTAAGGAAAATTTAACAGACATGCTGTAGAGGCTCCCTCACAATTCATTTTCTAAAGATATGAGTTCTTTGACAATTTGAGAACATGGCACAAACTGGAAACCAGACTGATGGATGGAAATGTAAATATGAAATTTTAATGAGGAATCTTCCTTCTCACCTGAAAAGAGATGGTAAATATTTCATGCCCTGTTCAGCATGACTTCAAGTGTCTGGTACCATTAGCGAGATACTCCTCGTCTTCTCCAAAAAAAGGTAACACTGGTTTGTGATATTTCATAATATCAAACATAGCCCAACTCTTCCACTTCGTGCAGTGAACATGCAAATTTCCAGGGTAAAAACCACCACTGAATTATCTCATGAATGCCTCATTTTGTTCTTCTCTTTGGTCTGGTATTTTTGACTTGTTAAAAAAAGCTCCTATCAAATGAAATATGCAGAGAAGAGAAAAGCAATGTGCTGAAATGGACTGGAAATTAATTAAAATTTTGCGTTGAATTTTCAGCCAATGTTCTGGAAATCTATTTTCCTTGTACAGGCCTACTTTGGTCATAGTGACTCTTTGAAGCTCAGGACAGGCTAACATACCTGTAAGGAAGAGGACATAGCAAAAGGCAAGTATGGAAAGAGAAGGAAAACTGAAGTATCTTACAGGAGAATCAACAGAGGGCAAACCTGTTTGGGTTTGCTTAATTAATAATGACATAAATCTCAAAACAGCTACGTCAAGAAGGTGGCTTTGCAGAAGAAAAGCAAAAGCAGTAGGAGTGTTAAGCACCAAATCAGATCACCTAAAGAATCCAATTCTCCAAGACAAGAGCAAAGAGCACCTGGGTCCATGTTGGGAGGATGCAAAGTAAACAGCAATCAAATGAAAACAAGCTTCAGTCAGCTCATTGTTATGCAAGTCAGGATTCAATCCTACACACCTGTATCCTTCAGGGGAGCCAAGGATCCACGAAATGAAAGAAACTCAGGAAAAGGATCCTGTGCTGTCCACAAGTGTACTGCAAAAAACCTGAAGACCACAGAATTGACTCTAGAAGCAGTTAGCAAAGTAGTTAAGCCCACAATTCCTGCTGTCTAGCTGGGTGATCTTGAAGAAATTATTTACCGTTTCTAAATATTGGTTACAGAGTTTAACAGAACATGACTCAGCTATTGTTAGTCTGACTCTTCCTGAAGACCTTCAAAGTGTTTGATATCTGATGTTGTTCCTAAATGATTTGTAGTTTTAGTCCTTTTTCTCATATATCTTCCTTACAAACAACAACAAAAAAAAGCAATAACTGCTACTGAAACTACTGCTTCTGAATGTATATCTACTTACGCTATTTTCTGATTGCTTCTGGCAAGAGGAACGAAAGCCAACAGACACATAGATATTCAATGAAAAGGCTGAGAGAGGATTTGAAGGGGACCAGACAGACCCTCAAAAAGACTTTTAAAAAAGAACTGCCATATGATCCAGCAATCTTACTTCTGGGCATATATCCAAAACAATTAAAGTTAATGTGTTGAAGAGATATCTGAATTCCCATGTTCGTTGCAGCATTATTCACAATAGCCAAGGTATGGAAGCAAGCTAAGTGTCTATCAACAGATAACAGATAAATAAAGAAAATGTGGTATATATACACAATGGAATATTATTCTGTTTTTAAATAGAAGGAAATTTTTTTTTTTTTTTTTTTTTTTTGGACGGAGTCTCGCTCTGTCACCCAGGCTGGAGTGCAATGGCGGATCTTGGCTCACTGCAAGCTCCGCCTCCCAGGTTCACGCCATTCTCCTGCCTCAGCCTCCCAAGTAGCTGGGACTACAGGCACCTGACACCAGGCCCAGTTAATTTTTTTTTTTTTTTTTTTGTATTTTTAGTAAAGACAGGGTTGCACCGTGTTAGCCAGGATGGTCTCGATCTCCTGACCTCGTGATCCGCCCGCCTCGGCCTCCCAAAGTGCTGGGATTACAGACATGAGCCACCGTGCCCAGCCAATAAAAGGAAATTCTATCATTTATGAGAACATGGGTGAACCTGGAGGACATTATGCTAAGCGAACTAAGCCAGGCAAAGAAACACAAGTACCACATGGTCTCATGTATATGTGGAATCTAAAAAAATTCAACCATATGGAAGCAGAGAGAGTAGAGTGGTAATTACCAGAGGCTGAGGGGTAGGAGGTGGATAGGGAAATGTAGGTAATAAGGTACATAGTTTCGGTTAGACAGAAGGAGTAAGTCTGTGAGGCCTGCTGCATGGCAGAGTGACTACAGTTAATAATGTATTGTATATTTCAAAATTGGTAAGAGCAAATTTCAAATATCTAACCACAAAAAAAAATAAGTGAGATGATGGATATGTTAACTAGCTTGATTTAATTATTCCACATTGTATTCTCACATCCAAACATCACATTGTACCCTAGACATATTTACAATTATTATCTGTCAATTAAAAATACTATTAATTCTCAAAGAAACAATTTAAATAGAAGAGAAGGCAAACCAGGGCGAAGCCTGTCTCCATTCTGCAATCTCCTTCCACCTCCCTCTAGTTGGCACCCCATTCCCTTCCAGATGTCCAGTACTTTCTACCTGCCTCACTTCTTTCCCCCTCAAACAAACTAGGAAAATACCTCACAAAGGTCATTTACAGCAGAGTGTGCAAGTCTGGGGTTTCATTCCCATCGGAATCATGTGCTAAGCTTTATCTCTGATGAGAAATCAAAGGCCTTCTGTCCATTCAAGAGACTTGAAGAATGGAGGAAATGAAATAGAAGAAGATTACAAGCGCCACAGAAGTAAGTCACAGTCCATAATCAGAGATTGCTCTGCCTACAGCTAAAGCTGGCCTCAACTCAAGCTATGGAAAATAATTCAGTCTCCTTTTAATTTTTTTTTTTCTTTTTTTATTTTTTATTATACTTTAAGTTCTAGGGTACATGTGCATAACGTTTATATCATGTATAACTCCCCAATGCAATCCCTCCCTCCTCCCCCCTCCCCATGATAGGCCCCAGTGTGTGATGTTCCCCTTCCCGAGTCCAAGTGATCTCATTGTTCAGTTCCCACCTATGAGTGAGAACATGCGGTGTTTGGTTTTCTCTTCTTGTGATAG
The DNA here is from genome assembly GCF_009764315.1 of Trachypithecus francoisi. Lineage (NCBI taxonomy): Eukaryota > Metazoa > Chordata > Mammalia > Primates > Cercopithecidae > Trachypithecus > Trachypithecus francoisi. The sequence goes on from NW_022681458.1 coordinate 115,653,507, forward strand.
TTTGCTAAGAATGATGGTTTCCAGCTGCATCCATGTCCCTACAAAGGACGCAAACTCATCCTTTTTGATGGCTGCATAGTATTCCATGGTGTATATGTGCCACATTTTCTTAATCCAGTCTGTCACAGATGGACATTTGGGTTGATTCCAAGTCTTTGCTATTGTGAATAGTGCCGCAATAAACAAACGTGTGCATGTGTCTTTGTAGTAGAGTAATTTATAATCCTTTGGGTATATACCCAGTAGTGGGATGGCTGGGTCATATGGTACATCTAGTTCTAGATCCTTGAGGAATCGCCATACTGTTTTCCATAATGGTTGAACTAGTTTACAATCCCACCAACAGTGTAAAAGTGTTCCTATTTCTCCACATCCTCTCCAACACCTCTTGTTTCCTGACTTCTTAATGATTGCCATTCTAAATGGTGTGAGATGGTATCTCATTGTGGTTTTGATTTGCATTTCTCTGATGGCGAGTGATGACGAGCATTTTTTCATGTGTCTGTTGGCTGTATGGATGTCTTCTTTTGAGAAATGTCTGTTCATATCCTTTCCCCACTTTTTGATGGGGTTGTTTTTTTCTTGTATATTGTTTGAGTTCTTTGTAGATTCTGGATATTAGCCCTTTGTCAGATGAGTAGGTTGCAAAAATTTTCTCCCATTCTGTAGGTTGCCTGTTCACTCTGATGGTAGTTTCTTTGCTGTGCAAAAGCTCTTTAGTTTAATGAGATCCCATGTGTCAATTTTGGCTTTTGCTGCCGTTGCTTTTGGTGTTTTAGACATGAAGTCCTTGCCCATGCCTATGTCCTGAATGGTACTACCTAGATTTTCTTCTAGGGTTTTTATGGTATTAGGTCTAACATTTAAGTCTCTAATCCATCTTGAATTAATTTTCGTATAAGGGGTAAGGAAAGGATCCAGTTTCAGCTTTCTACTTGTGGCTAGCCAATTTTCCCAGCACCATTTATTAAATAGGGAATCCTTTCCCCATTTCTTGTTTCTCTCAGGTTTGTCAAAGATCAGATGGCTGTAGATGTGTGGTATTATTTCTGAGGACTCTGTTCTGTTCCACTGGTCTATTTCTCTGTTGTGGTACCAGTACCATGCTGTTTTGGTTACTGTAGCCTTGTAGTATAGTTTGAAGTCAGGTAGCGTGACGCCTCCAGCTTTGTCCTTTTGACCTAGGATTGTCTTGGCAATGCGGGCTCTTTTTTGGTTCCATATGAACTTTAAAGCAGTTTTTTCCAATTCTGTGAAGAAACTCATTGGTAGCTTGATGGGGATGGCATTGAATCTATAAATCACCTTGGGCAGTATGGCCATTTTCACGATATTGATTCTTCCTATCCATGAGCATGGTATGTTCTTCCATTTGTTTGTGTCCTCTTTGATTTCACTGAGCAGTGGTTTGTAGTTCTCCTTGAAGAGGTCCTTGACATCCCTTGTAAGCTGGATTCCTAGGTATTTTATTCTCTTTGAAGCAATTGTGAATGGAAGTTCATTCCTGACTTGGCTCTCTGCTTGTCTGTTACTGGTGTATAAGAATGCTTGTGATTTTTGCACATTAATTTTGTATCCTGAGACTTTGCTGAAGTTGCTTATCAGCTTAAGGAGATTTTGGGCTGAGACGATGGGTTTTTCTAAATATACAATCATGTCATCTGCAAACAGGGACAATTTGACTTCTTCTTTTCCTAACTGGATACCCTTGATTTCTTTCTCTTGCCTGATTGCCCTAGCCAGAACTTCCAACACTATGTTGAATAGGAGTGGTGAGAGAGGGCATCCCTGTCTTGTGCCAGTTTTCAAAGGGAATTTTTCCAGTTTTTGCCCATTCAGTATGATATTAGCTGTGGGTTTGTCGTAAATAGCTCTTATTATTTTGAGGTACGTTCCATCAATACCGAATTTATTGAGCGTTTTTAGCATAAAGGGCTGTTGAATTTTGTCAAAAGCCTTTTCTGCATCTATTGAGATAATCATGTGGTTCTTGTCTTTGGTTCTGTTTATATGCTGGATTACGTTTATGGATTTGTGAATGTTGAACCAGCCTTGCATCCCAGGGATGAAGCCCACTTGATCATGGTGGATAAGCTTTTTGATGTGCTGCTGAATCCGGTTTGCCAGTATTTTATTGAGAATTTTTGCATCGATGTTCATCAGGGATATTGGTCTAAAATTCTCTTTTTTTGTTGTGTCTCTGCCAGGCTTTGGTAACAGGATGATGTTGGCCTCATAAAATGAGTTAGGGAGGATTCCCTCTTTTTCTATTGATTGGAATAGTTTCAGAAGGAATGGTACCAGCTCCTCCTTGTACCTCTGGTAGAATTCAGCTGTGAATCCATCTGGTCCTGGACTTTTTTTCGTGGGTAGGCTATTAATTGTTGCCTCAATTTCAGAGCCTGTTATTGGTCTATTCAGGGATTCAACTTCTTCCTGGTTCAGTCTTGGGAGAGTGTAAGTGTCCAGGAAATTATCCATTTCTTCTAGATTTTCTAGTCGATTTGCGTAGAGGCATTTATAGTATTCTCTGATGGTTGTTTGTATTTCTGTGGGGTCGGTGGTGATATCCCCTTTATCATTTTTTATTGCGTCTATATGATTCCTCTCTCTTTTCTTCTTTATTAGTCTTGCTAGCGGTCTGTCATTTTGTTGATCTTTTCAAAAAACAACTCCTGGATTCATTGATTTTTTGGAGGGTTTTTTGTGACTCTATCTCCTTCAGTTCTGCTCTGATCTTAGTTATTCTTGTCTTCTGCTAGCTTTTGAATGTGTTTGCTCTTGCCTCTCTAGTTCTTTTAATTGTGATGTTAAAGTGTCCATTTTAGATCTTTCCTGCTTTCTCTTGTGGGCATTTAGTGCTATAAATTTCCCTCTACACACTGCTTTAAATGTGTCCCAGAGATTCTGGTATGTTGTATCTTTGTTCTCATTGGTTTCAAAGAACATCTTTATTTCTGCTTTCATTTCGTTATGTACCCAGTAGTCATTCAGGAGCAGGTTATTCAGTTTCCATGTAGTTGAGCGGTTTTGATTGAGTTTCTTAGTCCTGAGTTCTAGTTTGATTGCACTGTGGTCTGAGAGACAGTTTGTTATAATTTCTGTTCTTGTACATTTGCTGAGGAGTGCTTTACTTCCAATTATGTGGTCAATTTTGGAATAAGTGCGATGTGGTGCTGAGAAGAATGTATATTCTGTTGATTTGGGGTGGAGAGTTCTATAGATGTCTATTAGGTCCGCTTGGTGCAGAGATGAGTTCAATTCCTGGATATCCTTGTTAACAGCAGACTGATGGGTCTTGACTCTTTATCCAGTTTGCCAGTCTGTGTCTTTTCATTGGAGCATTTAGTCCATTTACATTTAAGGTTAATATTGTTATGTGTGAACTTGATCCTGTCATTATGATATTAACTGGTTATTTTGCTCATTAGTTGATGCAGTTTCTTCCCAGCCTCGATGGTCTTTACATTTTGGCATGTTTTTGCAATGGCTGGTACCGGTTGTTCCTTTCCATGTTTAGGGCTTCCTTCAGGGTCTCTTGTAAGGCAGGCCTGGTGGTGACAAAATCTCTAAGCATTTGCTTATCTGTAAAGGATTTTATTTCTCCTTCACTGATGAAACTTAGTTTGGCTGGATATGAAATTCTGGGTTGAAAATTCTTTTCTTGAAGAACGTTGAATATTGGCCCCCACTCTCTTCTGGCTTGTAGAGCTTCTGCCGAGAGATCTGCTGTTATTCTGATGGGCTTCCCTTTGTGGGTAACCCGACCTTTCTCTCTGGCTGCCCTTAAGATTTTTTCCTTCATTTCAACTTTGGTGAATCTGGCAATTATGTGTCTTGGAGTTGCTCTTCTGGAGGAGTATCTTTGTGGCGTTCTCTGTATTTCCTGAATTTGAATGTTGGCCTGCCCTACTAGGTTGGGGAAGTTCTCCTGGATGATATCCTGAAGAGTGTTTTCCAACTTGGTTCCATTTTCCCCCTCACTTTCAGGCACCCCAATCAGACGTAGATTTGGTCTTTTTACATAATCCCATACTTCTTGCAGGCTTTGTTCATTTCTTTTTCTTTTTTTTTCTTTTGGTTTCTCTTCTCGCTTCATTTCATTCATTTGATCCTCAATCGCTGATACTCTTTCTTCCAGTTGATCGACTCGGTTACTGAAGCTTGTGCATTTGTCACGTATTTCTCGTGTCATGGTTTTCATCTCTGTCATTTCGTTTATGATCTTCTCTGCATTAATTAGTCTAGCTGTCAATTCTTCCACTTTTTTTCAAGATTTTTAGTTTCTTTGCGCTGGGTACGTAATTCCTCCTTTAGCTCTGAGAAGTTTGATGGACTGAAGCCTTCTTCTCTCATCTCGTCAAAGTCATTCTCTGACCAGCTTTGATCCGTTGCTGGCGATGGGCTGCGCTCCTTTGCAGGGGGAGATGCGCTCTTATTTTTGAATTTCCAGCTTTTCTGCCCTGCTTTTTCCCCATCTTTGTGGTTTTATCTGTCTCTGGTCTTTGATGATGGTGACGTACTGATGGGGTTTTGGTATAGGTGTCCTTCCTGTTTGATAGTTTTCCATCTGACAGTCAGAAGGACTGTCTGTTGGTCTGTTGGAGATTGCTTGAGGTCCACTCCAGACCCTGTTTGCCTGGGTATCAGCAGCAGAGGTTGCCAAAGATAGAATATTGCTGAGCAGCGAGTGTACCTGTCTGATTCTTCCTTTGGAAGTTTCCTCTCAGGGATGACTCCACCCTGTGAGGTGTGGGGTGTCAGACTGCCCCTAGTGGGGGATGTCTCCCAGCTAGGCTACTCAGGGGTCAGGGACCCACCTGAGCAGGCAGTCTGTCCGTTCTCGGATCTCAACCTCCGCGTTGGGAGATCCACGGCTCTCCCCAAAGCTGTCAGACAGAGTCGTTCACCTCTGCACCGCCCCCGCTGCTTTCCCTATTGGACCTCAGCTGTGGCTGTCCCCAGAGGTGGAGTCTACAGAGACAGGCAGGTTTCCTTGAGCTGCTGTGAGCTCCACCCAGTTCGAGCTTCCCAGCGGCTTTGTTTACCTACTTAAGCCTCAGCAATGGCGGGCGCCCCTCCCCCAGCCTCGCTGCTGCCTTGGGGATAGATCGCCGCAGACTGCTGTGTTAGCAGTGAGGGAGGCTCCGTGGGCGTGGGACCCTCCCGGCCAGGTGTGGGATATATTCTCCTGGTGTGCCTGTTTCCTTAAAGCGCAGTATTGGGGTGGGAGTTACGCGATTTTCCAGGTGTTAGTGTCTCAGTTCCCCTGGCTAGGAAAACGGATTTCCTTCCCCCTTGCGCTTCCAGGTGAGGCGATGCCTCGCCCTGCTTCAGCTCACGCTGGTCAGGCTGCAGCAGCTGACCCGCACGGATTGTCCGGCACTCCCTAGAGAGATGACCCCAGTACCTCAGTTGAAAATGCAGAAATCACCGGTCTTCTGTGTTACTCGCGCTGGGAGTTGGAGACTGGAGCTGTTCCTATTCGGCCATCTTGCTCCGCCCCTGGTCTCCTTTTAATTGATCATGATCACTCATAGCCCAAAAATTATCACTCAGAGCATGAGATATTATTATAAACAGAAATGGAGACTACGTACTAATTCCAAGTCATAGCCTGGAAGCTATTCTTTTGGGAAAACCCCAGTATTAAGCTGTAATATCCTGATTTGATCTGCTCTCCTCATGTTGAAGCAACACAATTCTAACCAACTGAGGAATGCAGTAAAATGGTGCTTTCTCTAGCTTCGGCCCTTCTTGTGACCCAGAGCTATAGAGGTCTCCACCTATTTTTTTATTTACAAAACTCATTACCCAACAAACCAAAAATGGTCTCCCATGCTAGCTGACCTGAAAACCCTCCTAATTTCAACTTGATAAGAAACACTAAATTAATTAAATGTAAGTACAGGTTGTCCTGAACTGAGACAATGGCTCCCTCTGTGAGAACTGCAAACACAAACCTTAGAAGCCTTTTATGGCCAGGTTAACATGAACAGCTGTCCCCTCAGCTGCCTTTCAATTAGTTGGGAAAGTGTCAGCTGCCTGCTAAGTCAGGTTCGGGATGCACAGAGGCTCTACCGGGGGATGTGGTGTATAATGAGTGGGGCCCATTGCCGAGCAGTTGGTTCTGCAGCACGCAGTTGAGGGAATCAAATACCACAGAGCTCCTGCGCCCACCTGCATCCCCTCTCTTCCTTGGCTTGCTGCATCAAATGCCATTTCTGTCAGCAAACACACACACACATACACAAATACACAATGAAAGATGAGGCACACACCTGCCTGCTTTAACTCTAGGCTCTCCTAACAGGGAGCCAAGGCATTGGAGTGACACAGAGAGGTCAGGTAAGTGAAGGCCATAGTCCTTCACTTGCCTGACCCCCAGAAGAGTCCCCTTCATCTATAGTTTAGGGCAGATGACAGCCCTTCTCATTTTACAACCTGGGAGCTGGGGGATGATGCATCGAAAGGGTAGTGAACGTAAGAATAACAATTCAAAGTGACAGCATTAGAGCCAGGCTGCAGACGCAGGAGAGTTAGAAAGGTGGGCCTGAATATCAATGTATTTGGCACTTAGTTCATAATTGGATAGACAGATCCTCAACCCTGTTTAAGTAGAGATTAAAATATTAGTACCAAGTATTGAGCATCTATTGTGCCCCAGATTTTTAAATATACTACATGTAGTTATGACTTAGGTATTAGTAATCCCCATTTCATCAGATGAGGAAAGTAGGGCTCAAAGGGTGAAGTAGCTGTCTCAAAGTCACACAGGGAGCGAGAGATGGAGGAGGCCTTCAGACCCAGGCCTGCCTGCATGTGATCTGTATACGAGAGCCAACGATCATAGTCCACAGCAAACACAAACTCATGGGCATTCTGAAGTCCAGAGAGAGGTCCCAGTGTTCTTCCAGAAGAACCTTCTAGAAGGTTTATTTGGGGAGATGCGATTTTAAAAGGAAGTAAACAGATGATGGCAAGACAAGAAAACAGGCTTTCTTCTGAGCCTAATTGCAATTAGCAAATAACCTCAGCCTCAAATTATGATGTATTTGGCACCAGAAATTAAATTCATTAATTATTGTGCAGCCAACACTGAAATCTGGCAGCAAGTCTATCCTCTGAATAAAATATTTTCAAATTAATAGCATACATATTCCTCCTTATTAACAATTTAATAGTTATGTGTTAACCATTTTGAATTAAGTGAAAAAGAAAAAGGGCAGTAAGAGAATTGGAAGATATTCAAATCAGGGGTACCCTGGGTTGGAAAGCAATAGAATTGAGACCTCTACAAAGAGCTGTTTTCTGTGTTCTGGTAGTTCAAGTGTGACACGGACAGTTGAGCCTATCCTTAGTCCAGTGCATAAAGTAAAGCTTGCCTATTTGTTTTAAATTTGCCCCTTGACACAGACTGGCAAACTGGATAAAGAGTCAAGACCCATCCGTCTGCTGTATTCAGGAGACCCATCTCACATGCAGAGACATACATAGGCTCAAAATAAAGGGATGGAGGAAGATCTACCAAGCAAATGGAGAACAAAAAAAAGCAGGGGTTGCAATCCTAGTCTCTGATAAAACAGACTTTAAACCATCAAAGATCAAAAGAGACAAAGAAGGCCATTACATAATGGTAAAGGGATCAATTCAACAGGAAGAGCTAACTATCCTAAATATATATGCACCCAATACAGGAGCACCCAGATTCATAAAGCAAGTCCTTAGAGACCTACAAAGAGACTTAGACTCCATACAATAATAATGGGAGACTTCAACACTCCACTGTCAACATTAGACAGATCAACGAGACAGAAAGTTAACAAGGATATCCAGGAATTGAACTCATCTCTGCACCAAGCGGACCTAATAGACATCTATAGAACTCTCCACCCCAAATCAACAGAATATACATTCTTCTCAGCACCACATCGCACTTATTCCAAAATTGACCACATAATTGGAAGTAAAGCACTCCTCAGCAAATGTACAAGAACAGAAATTATAACAAACTGTCTCTCAGACCACAGTGCAATCAAACTAGAACTCAGGACTAAGAAACTCAATCAAAACCGCTCAACTACATGGAAACTGAACAACCTGCTCCTGAATGACTACTGGGTACATAACGAAATGAAAGCAGAAATAAAGATATTCTTTGAAACCAATGAGAACAAAGATACAACATACCAGAATCTCTGGGACACATTTAAAGCAGTGTGTAGAGGGAAATTTATAGCACTAAATGCCCACAAGAGAAAGCAGGAAAGATCTAAAATGGACACTCTAACATCACAATTAAAAGAACTAGAGAGGCAAGAGCAAACACATTCAAAAGCTAGCAGAAGACAAGAAATAACTAAGATCAGAGCAGAACTGAAGGAGATAGAGACACAAAAAACCCTCCAAAAAATCAATGAATCCAGGAGTTGGTTTTTTGAAAAGATCAACAAAATTGACAGACCGCTAGCTAAACTAATAAAGAAGAAAAGAGAGAGGAATCAAATAGACGCAATAAAAAATGATAAAGGGGATATCACCACCGACCCCACAGAAATACAAACAACCATCAGAGAATACTATAAATGCCTCTACGCAAATCAATTAGAAAAACTAGAAGAAATGGATAATTTCCTGGACACTTATACACTCTACCAAGACTAAACCAGGAAGAAGTTGAATCCCTGAATAGACCAATAGCAGGCTCTGAAATTGAGGCAACAATTAATAGCCTACCCACCAAAAAAAGTCCAGGACCAGATGGATTCACAGCTGAATTCTACCAGAGGTACAAGGAGGAGCTGGTACCATTCCTTCTGAAACTATTCCAACCAATAGAAAAAGAGGGAATCCTCCCTAACTCTTTTTATGAGGCCAACATCATCCTGATACCAAAGCCTGGCAGAGACACAACAAAAAAAGAGAATTTTAGACCAATATCCCTGATGAACATCGATGCAAAAATTCTCAATAAAATACTGGCAAACCGGATTCAGCAGCACATCAAAAAGCTTATCCACCATGATCAAGTGGGCTTCATCCCTGGGATGCAAGGCTGGTTCAACATTCGCAAATCCATAAACGTAATCCAGCATATAAACAGAACCAAAGACAAGAACCACATGATTATCTCAATAGATGCAGAAAAGGCTTTTGACAAAATTCAACAGCCCTTTATGCTAAAAACGCTCAATAAATTCGGTATTGATGGAACGTACCTCAAAATAATAAGAGCTATTTATGACAAACCTACAGCCAATATCATACTGAATGGGCAAAAACTGGAAAAATTCCCTTTGAAAACTGGCACAAGACAGGGATGCCCTCTCTCACCACTCCTATTCAACAAAGTGTTGGAAGTTCTGGCTAGGGCAATCAGGCAAGAGAAAGAAATCAAGGTATCCAGTTAGGAAAAGAAGAAGTCAAATTGTCCCTGTTTGCAGATGACATGATTGTATATTTAGAAAACCCCATTGCCTCAGCCCAAAATCTCCTTAAGCTGATAAGCAACTTCAGCAAAGTCTCAGGATACAAAATTAATGTGCAAAAATCACAAGCATTCTTATACACCAGTAACAGACAAGCAGAGAGCCAAATCAGGAATCAACTTCCATTCACAATTGCTTCAAAGAGAATAAAATACCTAGGAATCCAGCTTACAAGGGATGTCAAGGACCTCTTCAAGGAGAACTACAAACCACTGCTCAGTGAAATCAAAGAGGACACAAACAAATGGAAGAACATACCATGCTCATGGATAGGAAGAATCAATATCGTGAAAATGGCCATACTGCCCAAGGTGATTTATAGATTCAATGCCATCCCCATCAAGCTACCAATGAGTTTCTTCACAGAATTGGAAAAAACGGCTTTAAAGTTCATATGGAACCAAAAAAGAGCCCGCATTGCCAAGACAATCCTAAGTCAAAAGGACAAAGCTGGAGGCGTCACGCTACCTGACTTCAAACTATACTACAAGGCTACAGTAACCAAAACAGCATGGTACTGGTACCACAACAGAGATATAGACCAATGGAACAGAACAGAGTCCTCAGAAATAATACCACACATCTACAGCCATCTGATCTTTGACAAACCTGAGACAAACAAGAAATGGGGAAAGGATTCCCTATTTAATAAATGGTGCTGGGAAAATTGGCTAGCCATAAGTAGAAAGCTGAAACTGGATCCTTTCCTTACCCCTTATACGAAAATTAATTCAAGATGGATTAGAGACTTAAATGTTAGACCTAATACCATAAAAACCCTAGAAGAAAATCTAGGTAGTACCATTCAGGACATAGGCATGGGCAAGGACTTCATGTCTAAAACACCAAAAGCAACGGCAGCAAAAGCAAAAATTGACACATGGGATCTCATTAAACTAAAGAGCTTTTGCACAGCTAAAGAAACTACCATCAGAGTGAACAGGCAACCTACAGAATGGGAGAAAATTTTTGCAATCTACTCATCTGACAAAGGGCTAATATCCAGAATCTACAAAGAACTCAAACAAATATACAAGAAAAAAACAAACAACCCCATCAAAAAGTGGGCAAAGGATATGAACAGACATTTCTCAAAAGAAGACATTCATACAGCCAACAGACACATGAAAAAATGCTCATCATCACTCGCCATCAGAGAAATGCAAATCAAAACCACAATGAGATACCATCTCACACCAGTTAGAATGGCAATCATTAAAAATCAGGAAACAACAGGTGTTGGAGAGGATGTGGAGAAATAGGAACACTTTTACACTGTTGGTGGGATTGTAAACTAGTTCAACCATTATGGAAAACGGTATGGCGATTCCTCAAGGATCTAGAACTAGATGTACCATATGACCCAGCCATCCCACTACTGGGTATATACCCAAAGGATTATAAATTACTCTACTACAAAGACACATGCACACGTATGTTTATTGCAGCACTATTCACATTAGCAAAGACTTGGAATCAACCCAAATGTCCATCTGTGACAGACTGGATTAAGAAAATGTGGCACATATACACCATGGAATACTATGCAGCCATCAAAAAGGATGAGTTTGCATCCTTTGTAGGGACATGGATGCAGCTGGAAACCATCATTCTTAGCAAACTATCACAAGAAGAGAAAACCAAACACTGCATGTTCTCACTCATAGGTGGGAACTGAACAATGAGATCACTTGGACTCTGGAAGGGGAACATCACACACTGGGGCCTATGATGGGGAGGGGGGAGGAGGGAGGGATTGCATTGGGGAGTTATACATGATATAAACGTTATGCAAATGTACCCTAGAACTTAAAGTATAATAAAAATAAAAATAAATAAATAAATAAATAAATAAATTTGCCCCTTTACAAATTTAAAACTTGAAATCTGCAAGTCTATTTGTCGGCCTATATTCTCACTCATATATTAATTATCTTTCCCCTTTACTAACTGACAAGCACATGTGTATAGAGTGTGTCAGGCACTGTGCTAGACTCTGGGGATTCACTGTGCTAGACTCTGTGTGTCAAGCACAACAAGACATAGTGCTTGTCCACAGGACATCACGGTCTAGTCAGATAGTAGGCACAAAAATATTAAGTAGGTACACTATGTGTTAAGGATAGAGTTATGCAAAGAATGTTGTAAGAGCTTAGAGGAGGATTTAGGGGAGTAGACTAAGGTAAACCAGAAAAACATCGTGGACGAGGTGATGTTTGAACCAGATCTTTAAAGATCATAACAGCCACTGCAAGGAAGAAAAGGGAAGAAAGAAGAGGAGGTCATTTCAAAGAGACAGCAAAGCATGAAAACATTCGTGTAGGCTGGAAGCAAGGTAATGTGCATCATGCTGCTCCTGCAATCAGTTTGGTAGACAAGCAATGAGAGTAGGGGCAGAGAGCTAAGCAAAGACAGCATGGAGGGTCTTGCATTAATGAATGTTAATGAATCTTAACTTGATCTCATCAAACATTTTTCCATCATAATATTTGCCAGTCAGTAAACAAATTGGTAATTTACAACCAGGAGAGAGATGGTTCATAAGTGAGATATTACAGATAAAGTTTAAATAACTAAGGGTTTTTTTATATGATTAACTGTTTTTATACACTACAAGTTCAACGTTAGTCCTGTAATAACATTCATAACCCTCAGTTACTCACATATTGATATGTCTTCTTGAATGGGAGAAAAAGAGGAAGTTATAGCCAACAACCCAAGAAGTGGGAAGACAGAACCAAGGTATTTATGGGAAGATGTCCCATATGAACAGCACTCATTATGCAACTTTGTGAAGGAAAGGTTGCCGATGACTATAGTATTGGTGGAGAGTCCCTGAGGGGCTACAGCAGAGTTTTATTGGTGCACTTTTCTTGACAAAGTTATGAATTGTCAGTTTGCCATCTCCATCCACAATGCACTTCTCACCACCATGACAACTCCCCCAAAAGTCAATCTCAGCATCTAGAACAATACGTAAGTCTAGGAGATGTTTGATATATGTTGATTGTTTCTAGCACTAATCATCTGCTATCTAGTGCTTAGCTTTCTATACAGTACTACATAATGGCAATAGATAACTGATTTAAAAAGTTGATACTGAAAGTGAGGTCTGATATGGCAATAACCTACAGTGTATGAATTTGTTGTGGAAACAGACATTAGGCAGCAAAAAAAAAAAAAAAAACTGTTATAGGAGGCTTAAAAATGCTTAGGAGACCATTTTTAGAATGCTGGAAATATCATGAGAAACTGTTAGACAAGGCTGGCAAAATGGCAAGAAAGTCACTATAGGAAGACAGAAAAATAGTGACCGATGTTATGGCACAGTGAAATATTTGGTAACCTCATATTCTCTGACTGATGCAATTACATTTATAAGTAAGTGCAACCACAAAGACAGCTCAAATTAATAGCATCAGTTCTAGAACCAAATATCTGTACAAAGCTGTCATCTCTCTTGGATGGCTGACTTGTTTAACAAGAAGGTCAAATACTTATAAACTTTCTGACACAGTACTTTGTGTAGCAAAATCTCTGGGATAAGAGTCTTTTAGGAAAAAGGTATCCAGTCCTTGTTCTGTCACTATCTATATTAAGACTTGTCCCTGACTTCTCTGTGCCCCAGCTATTTCATCTGTACCATGGGGATTAAGGAAATGGGTAGACCAGGAGAGAGTTGTTAATATTGCACTTATTTTATTTTACTTTTATTTATTTACTTGGCTGGAGTGCAGTGGCACAATCTTGGCTCACTGCAACCTTCCCCTCCCAGATTCAAGTGATTCTCCTGCCTCAGCCTCCCCCAGTAGCTGGGACTACAGGAGCAGGCCACCATGCCCAGCTAATTTTTGTATTTTTAGTAGAGATGGGATTTCACCATGTTGGCCAGGCTTGTCTCGAGCTCCTGACCTCAGGTGATCTGCCCGCCTCAGCCTGCCAAAGCACTAGGATTAAAGACATGAGTGACCACATTCGGCCTGCACTTAAATCTTTTCACCAACTGAGTACAAAAAGCAAACTGCAGCGAGGAGCCAGCAAAATTTGTCACTGACTAACAGAAGAAAGATTGGCTGTAATCTAGAAATAATTGCCTTACATGAGATAACACACCAAGAAACAAAAGTTTACCTGTGCTGCACACAAAGAAAAATTTTTTAAAACTCAACATGGAATCTAACAAAAATTCTGAGATGGATACAGGAAAGAAACAAGTAAAAGATAAAGACAGACTATTTCCGAAAGACAAAGAACATTTGAGGCAACAATTGCTTTCCACTTTCAAAAAGAATAAAAGATAAATGATACTTTATTTTCCTAAAAAATATCTAATACAAGAGATTACAGAATGGGTAAAATGGAGGCTGAGGAGCTAAGGAAGAAAATTAAGGAGAAGAAATATTATTGCAGAAATTTAGACTGAATTAAAAGAAAAAGTATACCATATATAATGTCAAATAAAGTAGCAAGGAGAGAATCAAAAATGTGTAAGAAAAAAAAAGAGAGATACAAAATAACGATAACTGGTGTTTCCTAAAAGACAATAGAGTAAAAGAAAAAATAAACATCAAAGATTCATGTTAATCATAACCAACTATATTTGGAACAAAAAAATTACAAAGTTATTTTTTTCACCAGATAACAGAATTTTGTGTGATTTTTATTAGTTTTCCCCTATTTTCTATGTCGTACTTTTTACAATGTTAAAAAAACTCTTCACAGTTATAAAAAGCAAAGTCTTACTTGAAGACTGAGCAAGTTGCTCCAAGATGTTCTAAGGACTCTATCAAAAGCAAATCAGACCATTGTAAAATGACAGTGACTTCAATAAAAGAAGTCTTTGTTCACTGCTGAGATAGCTTTCCTGGATCGGCCGTAGAATTTCTTCTTTAAAATCATAAAGAGTTTGAAATGTTATTGTCAAACTCAGTTTTTCTTCCAAAATAGATGCAGCTGATGCCCCTTTACTACCACCTATACCAAAAAGATTGTGCCAAAATTTCTAGAACCCATATTACTCTAGCATTTAGCACACACTTTTTTTTTTATATATACTTTAAGTTCTAGGGTACATGTGCATAACGTGCAGGTTTGTTACATATGTATACTTGTGCCATGTTGGTGTGCTACACCCATCAACTCGTCATTTACATCAGGTATAACTCCCAATGCAATCCCTCCCCCCTCCCCCCTCCCCATGATAGGCCCCGGTGAGCACACACATTTCTTAATTGTATGTTTTCTTATCTCTAGAAGCAGAGATGAAAGCTTCAGCAGTCGGAGGCAGTGTTGTAAACTTCTCTTGCCTTTCTCACAGTGCCTAGCATAAAGAAGGGACAGAGGTGGTTCTCTAAATCTTTCTAAATTAGATACTGGTCCATCTGGGAAGCAAATGCCAGTATCAAGCCAGTCACAAATGTCTGTTTCAAATACAGGACAACATGATACTTTCTGATTCTACATGGAAATAAAATTCTTTGGTTTTATCTAAATCCCTCCCCAAAAAGTCAGCAGCTTTTACTTCCAGTATGAATAATGAAAAACAATGCATATTCCATGGTCCAATTCTGTTCCTTTGCAAACTACAACAAGTAAAGACCAATGACAACAGGGCAGCCTTGCTCTGCAAACCTTTTGATGGAATAGACTGAAACTATTGGATGTAGTCATTAAGTTTCACACTCACAGAAGGTTCATCTCTACGTTCCTTTTCAAAAGGAGTTCAGAAGTAATCTGATGTCCCTACTTTTTCAATTTCAAGTAGGTGGGAGCTGGTGGGCTTCATTTGTCAGGGAACGAATTATCCTTCAGTTCAAAGAAGAAAGCAATTTATTGTTTCAAGAGATAGTCTCGTATGAAATTTATCCAGCTGCCCAAGGTCAAGGTAGAGGTTCTCATCCGTACCAAGCAGCAGGAATGAACATGAAAAGAAAAACTACAGATTGACTGCAAGTATTAAACACCTGACCCCAAACAAGGGATTAAATACACAATAAAATAATTAAAATAATTTGTAGGATGACCTCCTCCTTTGTACCTTCCCCAACCCAAAGTGGTCAAGGGGATTAGTAAGTGCTCTACACACATTCAGAAAGGTAAATGGATTTCTCAGAGTGAGAAAAACAGACCTTTCATGATTTCAGCATATACTGAAGGACTATTTTGTGTAGTACTTTTTTTTCCTGTAAGTTATGAGTCAGATGGACCTCCATTCCTGGCATCAGAAAAAAGTCTGTAATATTTCTTGAGTGATTAGATGAACGGCTATAACCTCACTTCTAATATTTCTTTCTAACCTAAAATACCCGCCTCCTATATAAGCCACATCATTAGCTCTCTTAGAACGTAATTCAAATAGAAGTTCCTCAGGTGGTATTCCACATTGTTCCCTTCTTTTCCCTTCTGTGGTCCTTTCAATCCCTCAGACATTTATAAAAATGAAGCATAAATTGTCATGACATTTTGCATTACCTATAAATATTAAAACCAAAACCAAAAGGTCTCAGTCAGCTCAGGCTGCAAAAAAAAAAAAAAAACTTTTAGACTGGGTAGCTTCAACAATAGAAATATATTTCTAACAGGTCTGGAAGCTGGAGGTCCAAGATCAGGTTGTCAGCATGGTCAAGTTCTGGTGAGGTCCTTTTTCTGGCTTGGAAATGCCTGCTTTCTCCACATGGTAAAGAAAGAGACACAGGGAGAGAGGAAGAGAGGGAGAGAAGGAGAGAGAAAGAGAGAGAGAGAGAAAGAGAGAGATTGCTCTCTTTTGCAATCTCTCTTGTCTTTGCAATCTCTTTTGCAATCTCTGTTGCTCTCTTGTCTCTTGGTGTCTTATAAGGACACCAATCCCACTGAATCAGGGTCACATCCTTATGACCTCATTTAACTTTAATTACCTCCTTATAGGCTCTATCTTTCAATATAGTCACATTAAGGGGTTAGGGCTTCAATGTATGAATTTTGAGAGGATACAATTAAATTCTTAGACAATAGGAATTCTATCAGAATTTGGAATTATATTCATACTTATATTTGGGAAAAAAATTATTCAATATACAAAATACAAATCTGCACATGAAAGAGTAGAGCAGGATGAGTCTTCACCAGAAAATGCAGGATGAAAATGGTCATATAATGGTCATGTGGGAATGCAAAGTGTGTCTTCACTTATTTATAGGCACTAATACCTTACACGAAAGCATCAGGATTTAAAATCATTATCCAACATTCAAAGGCATATTTATTTAACATTTACTTAGTTCATTTATTTATATTTTTCAATACCTATCTTATTTAAGACTCTAAGCTAGATGTTGAGAGAATAAAAAGAGTAAATAAGACCCAGTCTGGGGACTTAACCATATAAACGGAGAGAAGTGTATAAATGTTGGCAATGCTTGCAATAGAACATAGAATTAACTAATTCGATAAATACGGTTTGAATACCCATGATTTGCCTGGCACAATGCCAAGTATTGGAGAGATACGTAAAAACGTGTGGCATACACCCTGAACTCAGGGAGTTCAGTGACTAGCCTAAGAGTTTTAATACATGCATAAGAGAGATACAAAGTACAGTTGAACTGAGTTGGAGGTAGGGGGATGGAGTGAGATCAGTTCTTTTATGGTATCAGAGAAGCCTTCATTAAAGAGGTTAAAATAATACTAAGCCTTGACTGTAAAAATGTAAAACAATCTCCATCACAAATTGGCTGGCCATTCACTTCCTAATTGCAGGCATAAATCAGTTTCCAGTCTTCAGCAGTGATGTCTATAACTTTGTTGGCTACATATTCTTAAGTATGCCTGATCTATTTCCTACATCAGTCTCCTAAGCTCCTGTGGTCAAATCCTCTGAAAGATTTCTCAAATTATTTTCATAAGCATAGATCCTACTGGGAGATTTTCAACATCTATAGAGTGAGCAGATTATCAATTAAAACCAGAGTTTGCAAATCCATTTTTGGCAGAGTCACAAACTATATAATGCAAATAACTATTGCACTAAAACAACTATATCCCAGATAAAATATTATTTTAAATGCATTACTAGGTCTCCAGGAAGAAATGGAAATCTCCAGGGCCCTCACACCTCTACCAAACCTGACAGCAGATCTGGAAGTAATCAGCAGGTTTTTAGAATGGGGTTGCCTCAAGAGCAAACGTTTTAGCAATACTGAAGAAATATCTTGGTACAGCAGCAAAATGGGGGACCTGAGTTTGAAACACTCACAGTAAAGTCAGAGACCATTAAAGAAGGGCATTGTAGCTCCAAATTGTGAGAATCCCTTAGCAGAAGCCAATGGAATCTTCTGTGAAGAAAACCATGGA
Organism: Trachypithecus francoisi; assembly: GCF_009764315.1. Taxonomy (NCBI): domain Eukaryota; kingdom Metazoa; phylum Chordata; class Mammalia; order Primates; family Cercopithecidae; genus Trachypithecus; species Trachypithecus francoisi. The sequence goes on from NW_022681458.1 coordinate 115,671,323, forward strand.
CAATTTAGGCCCACATAGTTCCCAGAAAGTAAAACTAAATAAATGTAATACAGTCAAATATTACAAAAATACAAGAATACAAGCTATCATGAATGAGACTCCATAGAAATCGCCATCAATATACTTAGATCTCTAAGAACTTTGAATTCTTGAATTATCAAATATTGACCAGAATGCAATTATGAATATAACATATAAACAAGCAAAAATTTGAGTCACAAAAATGAAGAAGAAATGAGAAATTATGAGCTGAGCCTTCCAAATCTGAAAATCCAAAATTTAAAATACTCCAAGTTCTAAAACATTTTGAGCACCAACGCGATGCTTAAAGGAAATGTTCATTGGAGCATTTCAAATTTCAAATTTTTGGATTTGGGATGCTCAATTGATAAGCATGACACAAATATTCCAAAATTCAAAACACTTTTTGTCCAAAGCATTTCTGTTAAGGAGTACTCAACCTGTAATAAAAATGACCAGGTGTGTTTGTAATTGCTTCTAGAAATGAAACCGTTGTTGGAAAAAAATCTAAGTTGGGGTTAAATATCCAATTATGCATAATGAAGAAGAAAAAAGTAAAGTGATGGAACTGGACAATGACACAACACAAAGGGATGGGAAGCAAAAATAAGAAGTGAAAATATATGGAAAGCAGAATGAGAAGATCTTACAACCAACGAATCAGATTCCCGACATGAAAAAATAGAAAAAGAAACAAGTAAGAGATGATACTTGAGAAGACAATAATTGGATTAACACAAAATGTAATGTATCCCAAGCAGGATAAATCAATCCATACCTAGACACATTATAGTAAAAACATGGAATATCAAGACAAAGAGAAGATATTAAAGTAGCCAGAGAGAAAAATAGATAATACAAAGCTAGCAGCAAACTTCTCAACAACTATCAAAGCCAGAAAGCAGTGCAATAAAACTTTTTTTTTTTTTTTTTTTTTTTTTTTTTTTTTTTTTTCTGAGACGGAGTCTCGCTCTGTCGCCCAGGCTGGAGTGCAGTGGCCAGATCTCAGCTCACTGCAAGCTCCGCCTCCCGGGTTTACACCATTCTCCTGCCTCAGCCTCCCGAGTAACTGGGACTACAGGCACCCGCCACCTCGCCCGGCTAGTTTTTTGTACTTTTTTTTTTTTAGTAGAGATGGGGTTTCACCGTGTTAGGCAGGATGGTCTCGATCTCCTGACCTCGTGATCCGCCCGTCTCGGCCTCCCAAAGTGCTGGGATTACAGGCTTGAGCCACCGCGCCCAGCCCCCTTTTTCTCAAAAAAACAAAACAAAACAAAAAAACCTGTTATTTCAAGTTCAAGGGTACATGTGAAGGATGGGCAGATTTGTTACATAAGTAAATGTGTTTCATGAGGGTTTTTTTCGTGCAGATTATTTCACCCAGGTACTGAGCCTAGTAGCTATTACTTATTTTTTCTGATCCTTTCCTTCCTTTCACCTTCCATCCTCCATTGTGCCCCAGTGTACGTTGTTCCCCTCTATGTGTCCATATGTTCTCATCATTTAGCTCCCACTTATAAGTGAGAACATGTAGTATTTGGTTTTCTGTTCCTGCATTAGTTTGCTAAGGATAATGACCTCCAGCTGCATCCATGTCCCTGCAAAAAACATAATCTTGCTCTTTTTTGTGGCTGCATAGTATTCCATGGTGTATGTGTACCACTTTTTTTATCCAGCTTATCATTGATGGGCATGCGGGTTGATTCCATGTCTTTGCTATTGTGAATAGTGCTACAATGAACACAGGGCAAAGACACATGTGTGCATGTGTCTTTATAATATAATGACTTATATTCCTTTGGGTATATAACCAGTAATGAGATTGCTGGGTTGAATGGTATTTCTGTATTTAAGTATTTGAGGAATTGCCACACTGTCTTCCACAATGGTTGAACTAATTTATACTCCCACCAACAGTGTAAAAGTGTTCCTTTTTTTCCCACAACCTTGCAAGCATCTGCTATTTTTAGACTTTTTAATAATAGCTATTCTGATTTTGATGTTACGGTGTCAATTTTAGATCTTTCCTGCTTTCTTTTGTGAGCATTTAGTGCTATAAATTTCCCTCTAAACACTGCTTTAAATGTGTCCTAGAGATTCTAGTACATTGTGTCTTTGTTCTCACTGGTTTCAAATAACATCTTTATTTCTGCCTTAATTTCATTATTTACCCAGTAGTCACTCAGAAGGAGATTGTTCAGTTTCCATGTAGTTGTGCGGTTTTGAGTGAGTTTGTTAATCCTGAGTTCTAATTTGATTGCACTGTGGTCTGAGAGACTGTTATCATCTCTGCTCTTTTGCATTTGCTGGGGAGTGTCTTACTTCCAATGATGTGGTCAATTTTAGAGTAAGTGTGATGAGGTGCTGAGAAGAATGTGTACTCTGTTGATTTGGGGTGGAGAGTTCTGTAGATGTCTATCAGGTCCGCTTGGCCCAGAGCTGAGTTCAAATCTTCAATATCCTTGTTAATTTTATGTCTCGTTGATCTGCCTAATATTGACAGTGGGGTGTTAAAGTCTTCCAATATTATTGTGTGGGAGTCTAAGTCTTTTTTTTTTTTTTTTTTTTTTTGAGACAGAGACTCGCTCTGTCGCCCAGGCTGGAGTGCCGTGGCCGGATCTCAGCTCACTGCAAGCTCCGCCTACCGGGTTTACACTGCCTCAGCCTCCCAAGTAGCTGGGACTACAGGCACCCGCCTAGTTTTTTTGTATTTTTTTAGTAGAGATGGGGTTTCATCGTGTTAGCCAGGATGGTCTCGATCTCCTGACCTCGTGATCCGCCCGTCTCGGCCTCCCAAAGTGCTGGGATTACAGGCTTGAGCCTCCGTGCCCGGCTGGGAGTCTAAGTCTTTTTGTAGGTCTCTAAGAATTTGCTTTATGAATCTGGGTGCTCCTGTAATGGATGCATATATATTTAGGAGAGTTAGCTCTTGTCACCAACAGGCCTGCCTTACAAGAGGTCCTGAAGGAAGTACCAAATATGGAAAGGAAAAATCAGTACCAGCCACTGCAAAAACATACCGAAATATAAGGGTACAGTAACCACAACAGCATGGTACTGGTACCTAAACAGATATATAGACCAATGGAACAGAACAGAGGCCTCAGAAATAACACCACACATCTACAATCATCTGATCTTTGACAAACCTGACAAAAACAAGCAATGGAGATTCAATAGGATGCCCTATTTAATAAAGGTGCTCAGAAAACTGGCTAGCCAGATGCAGAAAACTGAAACCGGACCCCTTCCTTACACCTTATACAAAAATTAACTCAAGATGGATTAAAGACTTAAACATAAGACCTAAAACCATAAAAGCCCTAGAAGAAAACCTAGGCAATACCATTCAGGACATAGGCATTGGCAAGGACTTCATGACTAAAACACCAAAAGCCATAGCAACAAAAGCCAAAATAGACAAATGGGATCTAATTATACTAAAGAGGTTCCACATGGCAAAAGAAACTACCATCAGAGTGAACAGACAACCTACAGAATGGGAAAAAATTTTTGCAATCTATCCATCTGACAAAGGGCTAATATCCAGAATCTAGAAAGAACTTAAACAAATTTACAAGAAAAAAACCAACAACCCCATCAAAAAGTGGGCGAAGGATATGAACAGATGCTTCTCAAAAGAAGACATTTATGCATTCAACAAACATATGAAAAAAAGCTCATCATCAACGGGTTATTAGAGAAATGCAAATCAAAACCACAATGAGATACCATCTCACACCAGTTAGAATGGTGATCATTAAAAAGTCAGGAAACAGATGCTGGAAAGGATGTGGAGAAATAGGAATGCTTTACACTGTTGGTGGGAGTGTAAATTAGTTCAACCATTGTGGAAGACAGTGTGGTGATTTCTCAAGGATATAGAACTAGAAATACCATTTGACTCAGTGATCCCATTACTGGGTATATGCCCAAAGGATTACAAATCATGCTACTATAAAGACACATGCACACATGTGTTTACTGCGGCACTATTCACAACAGCAAAAACTTGCAACCAACCCAAATGTCCATCAATGATGGACTGGATTAAGAAAATGTGGCACATATACACCATGGGATACTATACAGCCATAAAAAAGGATGAGTTCGTATCTTTTGCAGGGACGTGGATGAAGCTGGAAACCATCATTCTCAGCAAACTAACACAAGAACAGTAAACCAAACACCGCATGTTCTCACTTATAGGTGGGGATTGAACAATGAGAACACTTGGACACAGGGCAGGGAACATCACACACTGGGGCTTGTCAGGGGGTGGAGGTCTAGGGGAGGAATAGTATTAGGAGAAATACCTAATGTAGATGACAGGTTGATGGGTGCAGCAAACCACCATGGCACATGTATACCTATGTAACAAACCTGCACATTCTGCACATGTACCCCAGATCTTAAATTATAATAAAAAAGGAAAAAATCTAATATATATAAGGAAAAAAATAACATTTAGTAGAATAAATAAAAATTATGGATGGACTAGAAAGTCATCATATAAACTAAATAATAATAATAGCCATGCTGATTGGTGTGTGATGGTACCTCATTGTGGTTTTGATTTGCATTTCTCTACTGATCAGTGACGTTGAGCTTTTTCTCATATGATTGCTGGCTGCATGTATGTCTTCTTTTGAGAAGTCTCTGTTGATGTTCTTTGCCCACTTTTTAATGGGGTTGTTTTTTTCTTGTAAATTTGTTTAAGTTCTTTATAGATGCCGGATATTAGACCTTTGTCAGATATACAGTTTGCAAATTTTTTCTGCCATTCTCTAGGTTGTCTGTTTACTCTGTTGTCAGTTTCTTTTCATGTACAGAAAGTCTTTAGTTTAATTAAATCTATTTGCCTTGGAGTGTTTTGTGTCAAATTATGTGGTTAATTTTACAGTATGTGTAATGTGTTGATGAGAAGAATGTATGTTCTGTTGCTCTTGGGTGGAGAGTTCTGTAGCTGTATATTAGATAAAATTTGATTCAGTGCTGAATTCAGGTCCTAAATATCTTTGTTAATTTTCTGCCTTGATGACGTGTTTAATACTGTCAGTGGGATGCTGAAGTCTCCCACTATTATCTGTGGGAGCATAAATCTCTTTGAAAGTCTCTAATATATTGCTTTATGAATCTGGGTGCTTCTGTATTGGGTGCAAACCCTTTACCATTATGTAATGTTTTTTCTTGTCTTTTTTTTAAATCTATATTGGTTTGAAATCTATTTTGTCTGAAATTAGAATTGCAACCCCTGTTTTTTTCTGTTTTTCATTTGCTTGGTAGATTTTTCTCCATCTCTTTATTTTGAGCCTGTGGGTGTCATTGCATGTGAAATGTGTCTCTTGAAGACAACATATTAGTGAGTCTTGGTTCTTTGTCCAGCTTGTCACTTCTGTGCCTTTTAATTGGGGCATTTAGCCCATTTACATTCAAGATTAGTATTGACATGTATGGATTTAATCCTATCATCATGTTAGTTGGTTATTATGTAGATTTGTTTATGAGGTTGCTTTATAGTGTCACTGGTCTGTGTACTTCAGTGTGTCTTTGTAGTGTTTGGTAATGGTCTTTCCTTTTATGTTTAATGCTGCCTTCAGGAGCTCCTGTAAGGTATGTCTTGTGGTAATAAATTCTCTCAGCATTTGCTTATCTGAAAACTATCTCATTTCTCTTTCACTTATGAAGATTAGTTTGGGCAGATATGAAATTCAGGGTTTGAATTTCTTTTCTTTACGAATGTTGAATATTTACCCCCCAATATCTTTTGGCTTGTAGGTTTCTGCTGAGAGGTCCTCTGTTAGTCTGATTGGTTTTCCTTTGTAGGTGACATAACTTTGTTGTCTAGCTGCCTTTTTCTCTCATTTTGACTTCGGAGAATTTGAGAATTATGTATCATGGGGATGATCTTATTGTGAAGCATCTTCTCTGTATTTCCTGAATGTGAATTTTAGCTTCTCTAGCTAACTTGGGGAAGTTCTTGCGGATGATATTCCGAAATATGTTTTCCAAGTTGCTTACACTTGCCCCATCTCTTTCAGGGACACCAATGAGTCATAGAATTGGTCTCTTTACATAATATCATATTTCTCGGAGGTTTTGTTTATTCCTTTTTATTCTTTTTTCTCTATTCTTATCTGTCTTATTTCAGAAACCCAGTCTTCAAGCTCTGAGATTCTTTTCTCAGTTTAGTCTATTCTGCTATTAATACTTGTGATTGCATTTTGAAATTCTTGTAGTGTGTTTTATCCTTTATCAAGTCAGTTATATACTTTTCTATCATGGCTATTTTGTTTGTCAACTCCTGTATCATTTTATTGTGACTCTTAACTTCCTTGGATTGGGTTTCAATGATCATTGCATCTCAATGATCTCTGTTCCTATTCATATTCTGAATTATATTTCCATTGTTTTCACCATCCCAGCCCTGTTCAGAATCCTTGCTGGAGAGGTGGTACAGTTCTTTTGAGAAAGAAGTCATTCCGAGTTGTTGCATTGGTTCTTTCTCATCTTTGTAGGCTGATGTCTCTTCAAACGTTAACATTACCAACCTTTGGATTATTTTTTTTTCTTTTATCCTGTTTGATGATCTTGAGGGTTTGATTGGTATAAATTGGATTCAGCTGACTGGCTTTGTTTCTAGAAAATTTTAGGGGGCCAACGCTCAGCTCTCAGCTCCTGGATTGCATGCTTTAACTCTGGAGGACTTGTATTGATCCCTAACTTTGCTCTCTGGCTCCTCAAGGTTAGGAATCCACTGTGCTCAGGGGACTGAGGTGCTCCCAGTCCCATGATCACCACATTCTGATTGGTGATGTCAGCTAAAGCATTTTGTAGTGTGGTGGTAGTGGATCCATCCTCATCTGCACATGCCAGCAACAATAGCAGTGCAGCGGGCATACACTCATCAGCTGTGGCAGAATGCAAGTAGGTGCTAAGGTGCCTGCCTCTGTGCAAGCGTTCACCACAGTGGTGGAGGCAGCACAGCTGAAGTGGGTGCAATGGGGCTGTGCTGTCAACTGTGTGTGCAGTCGTGCTGGCGGTGCTGTTAGCTCAGGGTCAAGGCACTGGCAGACATGGGTCTATGTGCACTCTCTGTGAACCACAGACAGGGGTTCTCAGGAAACAGGAAGTTTCACTGTTCTCTGTACCTAATTTTGCTTCTGTAGCAGTGTTGGCACAAGTGCATGGCAAAGGCAGGGGTAGGACCAGTTAGCACTGTGCCCATCAAGGCTGCAACTGCAATGGCGGTCTAGGGGCAGAGGAGGCAGAGTGCAGTCTCACCACAGCTGTGGCAGGGCAGGGTTCACACACACGCATGTCAGTGGGGCAAGGAAGGCAAAACCTGCTCACACACACATGCACCAGCAATGCAATGTGGGGGGTTGCTGTGAGTCCAGGGTAAGCTACAGTATGGGGAAGGAGTGGGTGGTCTGGTGCATGGCTACAGGAGTTGCACTGCTAGAGCTCTCTACCAATCAGGCATAGTCCACCAGTGCAGGAGCTATGATGTGGGCCCCCAGGGCACCCTAGAATGCCCTGCAAGAGAAGGCCCTGAGAGAGGCCAGTAGACCAAGGGGTTCTGAGGTTGAACCAACTCTGAATAATGCGGAGGGGGAGGGGTTAGGTCTGATAGTTCCCCTAGGGGAACTATGAGGGAAACTAGGAGGAAACTAGGAGGGAAAGTCTCCTATGGGAGCAAGTTAAGCCTAGGGAGATGGGTTTATCTGACCATGCTCAACTACAGAGGCTCCCACACCAAACCCCTTGGGCTCCACCTCAGCAGCAGCCCCACCACTTCTTTAAGCAGTTTCAGCTGCCAACTTAAGTGTCTGTGGTTGTTGAGAGGTTTCCTCCTGCCAGGATTGCAGAAGCCTGTAGTGACAGCAGGTTACTCCTTGCCAGTTCAACTCACTCATTGTCCCAGGATTACTGGGGGCCAAAAACAAGTCCTGGTGCATGGTAGCCCCATGCAGGTTTCTCAGCTTCCTCTCCCCTCAGCCGAGCTTCTGTGTCTTCCTTTCATCCACCCTTGGTGCTTTCCTTCTGAAGATCTATTAGGACTGTGCCAGTCTTCTTGGTCCCTCAGTGGCAACTGTTTCACCCGTCTGGGTCTAGTTTCTCATCTTGCCCTCCCCTTACAGTTGCTTAAATAGTGTTTTAGAAGACTCCGTTCAGAAGGGTCAGGCCTGGTTAAAAGCACCGTGCAGAAGAAAGCACAAGCCCAAGCAGTTTCTGGAGGATATGTCATTATAAAGTCATTGTGAAAAAAAAAAACAGTCATGTCTAATCTGGGGGACAGAAATAAAATACTAGACAACAGTAACATAAGTTGAGGAATGGGTAGGTAATCAGAGTTAAAATGTTCTGAAGTTCTTATATTAAGGGAGTCGAGAAAAGAGATGAGATTAGGAGATCAAAGAATTAGGTTTTGTTATGTCATAGAACTACACTGGATGGTGAGTTACTGCTATGCTTCATAACCTACATACATGTTACATATTGTCTTTTGGTGGCATTAAAAACTATTTTTAAAAAAAGAGCTTATCTAGAGAAAGATTGTTTTCTGGTGCACAATACAGAGAACAAACAAATCCCTTTGGTGTCCCCTCATTCTCCTTTCAGAACTCTTCTAAACTTCTCCATTAATCTATTTACCAGGAGCATGGACTAATCCCATGAATGAAAAATGGAGAGGCCTCCTTTAGTTATACTATTTTGGTTCCTACCTGATAACAGTATCCTCTAGATTAGAAGAAATCAAGTGAGATTTGTGCTTGCAAAACAGAAAATTAGCTACATTAAATGCATTAACAAGCTTCAGCAGCTTGTAAGAAAAAGACAATTTCACAGATACAGAAATTAAAACCACTGTGTGTATCAATATGTAGTGAAGGAAGACAGAAGGAACATTTCAGCTGTATTTATTAGCCAAGTAATATGTTGCATGAGAAAGCAGTTGTGTGATATGTCTGTAAGAATTGTTGAGGTACGTATCCAGAAAATTGCAATACAATGTTAACACTTAGGAGTGGACATTTTATATAATGCTGTCATATAATACATGTGAACAGGTGTGTTCATGAACGTGTTTAAGTATGGGTGTGTTTTGGAGTTGTATTCATCTCTGTGTCTGTGACTAAGTGTATGTTTATAAACAGGGGAAAATAGAGTGTTATATTAGAGATGCATTTCCCAGGAAGATGTATGTGCTGTAAAGGATAATGTATATAAGAATTTTTTTGTATAGAAAGATACTAGAGTATATGTATGCATGTGTGCATTTGTGTATGTATATGTTTGTGTGTAGTATTTTATTCCTTCTCCCAGTTTATCTTTTTAAATGACCAAATGTATTAGTCTGTTCTAATGCTGCTAATAAAGACATACCCAAGACTGGGCAGTTTACAAAGGAAAGAGGTTTAATTGACTCAGAATTCAGCATGGCTGGAGAGGCCTCAGGCAATGTACAGAGGGGAAGCAAATGCATCCTTCTTCATAAGGTGTCAGAAGAGAGAAGTGCCAAGCAAAAGGGGAAAAAGCCCCTTATAAAACCATCAGATTTCATGAGAACTCACTCACTATCATGAGAACAGCAGCATGGGGATAACACCCATGATTCAATTACCTCCCTCTCACAACATGTGGGTACTATGGAAACTACAATTCAAGATAAGATTTGGGCAGGGACACAGCCAAATCATATTATTCCACCCCTGGTCCCTACCAAATCTCATGTCCTCACATTTCAAAACACAATCATGCTCTTCCAACAGTCCCCCAAAGTCTTAACTCATTCCAGCATTAACTCAAAAGTCCAAAGTCTCATCTGAGACAACGCAAGTCCCTTCCACCTATGAGGTTCTACAATCAACAGCAAATTAGTTACTTCCTAGTTCCAATGAGGGTACAGGCATTTGGTAAATACGCCTGTTCCAAATGAAAGAAATAGGCCAAAATGAAGGGGCTACAGGCCCCATGCAAGTCCCAAATCCAATAGGGCAGTCATTAAAACTTAAAGTTCCAAAATGATGTTCTTTGACTCCATGTTTCACATCTAGGAAATGCTGGTGCAAAAGGTGGTCTCCGATGGCCTTGGTCAGCTCTGCTCCTGTGGTTTTGCAGGGTACAGCTCCCCCATGGCTGCTTTCACAGGATGATGTCAACTATCTGTGGCTTTTCCAGGTACATGGTGCAAACTGTTGGTGCATCTTTTATCCTGGGGCTTGGAGGACAATGGCCCTCTTTTCACAGTTCCACTTGGAAGTGCCCCAGTGGGGACTCTGTGTGTGGGCTCCCACCCCATATTTCCCTTCCACACTACACTGGCAGAGGTTCTCCATGAGGATTCTGACCTGCAGTAAACTTTGGCCTAGACATCCAGGCATTTACAAACATCCTCTGAAATCTAGCTGGAGGTTCTCAAACCTCAATTCTTGACTTCTATGTATCTGCAAGCTCAACACCACTTGGAAGCTACCAAGGTTTAGGGATTCCACCCTCTGAAGCCACAGCGCAAGCTGTACCTTGGCCCTTTTAGCCACGGCTGGAGCAGCTGGGTCGCCAGGCACTAAGTCCCTAGGCTGCACAAAGCAGAAGGGCCCTAGGCCCATGAAACCATTTGTTCTTCCTAGGCCTCTGGGCCTGTGATGGGAGGGGCTGCCACAAAGGTCTCTGAAATGCCCTGGAGACATTTTCTCCATTGTCTTGGTGATTAACATTCAGTTCCCTAATACTTATGCAAATTTCTGCAGCCAGCTTGAATTTCTCCCTAGAAAAAAAAATGTTATTCTTTTCTATTGCATCATCAGGCTATGAATTTTCCAAACTTTTATGCTCTTCCTCTTCTTGAATGCTTTGCCACTTAGAAATTTCTTCCATCAAATTTAAAGTTCCACAGATCTCTAGGCCAGGGGCAAAATGCTGCCAGTCTTTTTGCTAAAGTGTTACAAGAGTCACCTGTGCTCCAATTCCCAACAAGTTCCTCATCTCCATCTGAGACCACCCCAGCCTGAACTTTATTGTCCATATCACTGATTTTAACCAATGTTATTTTAGCCAAAGCCATTCAACAAGTCTCTGGTAAGCTCCAAACTTTCCCACATCTTCCTGTCTTCTGAGCACCCCCCTCCCCAAGTCTTTAGGAAGTTCCAGACTTTCTCACATTTTCCTGTCGTCTTCTGAGCCCTCCAAACTGTTTCAACCTCTGCCTGCCTGTTACCCAGTTCAAACGTTGCTTCCACATTTTCAGGTATCTTTACAGCAGACCCTCACTCTACTGATACCAATTTACTATCAGTTCATTCTCATGCTGCTAATAAAGACATACCCCTGAGACTGGGTAATTTAAAAAGGAAAAAGGTTTAATTGACCTCAGTTCAGCACGCCTGGGGAGATCTCAAGAAACTTACAATCATGGCAAAAGGCAAAGCAAACATATGATGGCAGGAAGGAGAAGTGTCAAGCAAAAGGCGGAAAAGCCCCTTATAAAACCATCAGGTCTCCTTGTTCATGGGGTGGCAGGAAGGAGCAGTATAGAGCAAAAAAGGAAAAAGCCCCTTATAAAACTACCAAGTCTTGTGAGAACTCACTCACTATCACAAGAAGAGCAGTATGGGGGTAACCATCCCCATGATTCAATTACCTCCCACAGGCCCTTTCCCATGAAATGTGGGGATTATGGGAAGTACAATTCAAGATGGCATTTAGGTAGGTACATAGCCAACCGTATCACCAAATTACTTTGATCACAAATCTCACTGAAGGCAGCCAGGTATTAGTGCCATTATCCCATTATCCTTCCAAACATGAAGGAAATAAAAGTTTTTGTAGGATCAATAAGCACACTGAAGAAAACTGATTCACTTAATATGCTTGGTAACTGCCCTGTCTCAGATAAATAATTTCCACAAGCAGCCAAACCTTCTTCTTTTTTCCAGCACTTGGGCAAGAAGAAATATCCAAAGGTCAATTGCTTGCCTAGGACAGCCTGACATGTTAGTGACTTTTTAAATCACAAAGATGATTTGAACTCATATGTAATAAAAGACTAAATTTTCTATTACCTGGAAAGTAGAGAATGAATAATAATTTAGGTTTAAAATAACCCAATTATAAAATGACCAAAGGCTCGTTAAGTCTCTTCCTAGCCAGGAGGTAATTGCAGGTCACCGATTACACATAAAGGAAGCATCTGGCCTCACTTAACCCCAGATGCTGAGGGGTGACTCCACTAACTCTTGGTTCTTTGTTTAAGGCTGCTCAGGCTGGGAGGCAAGACCAAGTCCATAAATGTCTCTGGCCCTGCCCACACCATATAGCTAAGCAGCAATCCCAGAAGCTTCAGTCAGGTTTGCAGCCCAGCACATGGCCCTGCCTAACTCCAGATTCAAAACAACAGTACTACGTAGACAGAAAATACAATATGCATCCCTGCCTGGCCAGAACCAACTGCAGAGTTCAGTTGGTAGCTCCATCTAATGTCAGAGCCCAGCCAGTGGTCTCACTGGACCATGGAGCATAGCTGGAAGTATCATTCGACCTCAGAGCACAAAAAGTAACCCAGCCATACTGGAGAACCCAACACTAAGGTCTGCCTATGAAGGATTGCTACCAGCTGACCCAAGAATAATCCCAGGCTAGACTAATACTAAAGGTGTATCACCACCAAAGAACACCTTCAAAGGCCAGAAGAGGTAGTCCTCTTTTCAAATGTGCAGGCATTAATGTAAGAACAGGATTATTAAAAATCCAGGAAATATGAAACCTCCAAAAGAAACTAATAATGCTACAATAATTTTCTCTTGAAGAAATGGAGATATATGAAACAGCTGAAAATCAGAATGATCCTCTTACAGGAATTCAGGAAACTCTAAGAATATGTGGATAGAAAAAATCAAATAAAATTTAGAAAACAACTCATGAACAAAATAAAAAGTTTGGCAATAATAAACAATAATAAAAAATAGAAAACCTAGAGTCAAAGAAAGTATAACTGAAATGAAAAATTCAGTACAAACCTTCAAAAGCAGACTTGATTCAGTAGAAGAAAGAATTGGTGTCCTCAAAGATAGTAGATTAAAAAATTATCCAACCAAGGGAGAAAAAATGAATCAGGGAGGCCTACAGGAATTATGGGACAGCATCAAGCAAACTAATAATTGCACAATAATAACTCAAAAAACAATAAGAGAGAGAGAAAGGCCTAGAAAATATATTTAGAAAATAATGGCTAAAAATTTCCCAAATCTGGAGAAAGATGTCACTACCCAGGTATAGGAAACTCAGGTCACCAATCATATTCAATCCAAAGAGGAATTTACCAAAATATATCACAATCAAATTATCAAAAATCAAAAACAAAGAAAGAATACTGAAAGTAGCAAGAGATAAGAAACATCACAATCAGGGTAACCCCAACACAGCTATCAGCAGATTTCTCAACAGCAAATCCTGCAGACCAGGAAAAAGTGAAATGATATATTTTAAATTTTAAATAAAAACTTTCAAGCAAGAATTCTTTGACAGCACTATAAAATGGCAGTAATAAGTTCATACCTATCAATAATTACCGAGAATACAAGTGGATTAAATTTTTTAATAGAAAGACAGATAGTGGCTGAGTAAATTTTTAAAAGCTAGAACCAACTATATGCTATGTGCAAGTGATTTGCTTTAACAGTAAGAACACACATAAAATAAAGTGAATAGATAGAAAAAGATATTCCATGCAAATGGCAACCAAAAGAGAGCAGAGGTAGCTATTTTTATCTCAGATAAAATAAGATTTAAGTCAAAAACTATAAAAAGAGACAAAAACGTTTATTACATAATGATAAAGGGGTTAATTCATCAATAGGACATAACAACTGTACAACATATGCAGCAATATTGAAGGACCTAAATACATAAAGCAATTACTAAATGATCTGGAGGGAAAGAGAGACTGCCATACTATAATAGCAAAGGACTTTCATACCACACTTTCAAAAATAGACAGGTCTTCTAGACAGAAAATCAGAAAGAAAACAAAGGATTTGATTTACACTTTTAACCAAATGGACTTAACAAACATATATGAAACACTCCATCCAACAGAAGCAGAATATACATTCTTCTCAAGCACACACAGAACATTCTCCAGGACAGATTACATATTAGGCCACAAAACAAACCATAATAAATTTAAGACAATCAAAAGCATATACAGTATCTTTTTGGATCACAATAGCATGAAACTAGAAACCAATAATAGGAGAAAGCTTAGAAAGCACAGAAATATTTGGAAATGAAACAATATACTCTTAAACAACCAATGGCTCACAGAATAAAAGTTGAATTAAAAATACCTTGGGCCAAATAAAAATGAAAACAACAAAAAAATAACAAATCTTATAGAGCACAGTAAAAAGCAGTTCTAAGATAGAAATACATAGCAATAAACACCTATGTCAAAAAAGAAGGAAGATCTCAAATAATCTAATTATACCTCCAATAACTAGAAAAAGAAGAGCAAACCAAATCCAAATTTAGAGAAGGAAAGAAATAACAAAGATCGAATTCTGTTCCAAGATGGCTGAATAGGAACAGCTCTGGTCTGCAGCTCCCAGCATAATTGACTCAGAAGACAGGTGATTTCTGCATTTCCAACTGAGGTACCTGGTTCATCTCACTGGGACTGGTTGGACAGTGGGTGTAGCACACAGAGGGCAAGTCAAAGCAGGGCATGGCATCGCCTCACCCGGGAAGCGCAAGGGGTCAGGGGATTTCCCTTTCCTAGCTAAGGGAAGCCGTGACAGACTGTATCTGGAAAAACAGGACACTCCCACCCAAATACTGCATTTTTCCTAAGGTCTCAGCAACTAGCAGACAAGGAGATTCTTTCCCATGCCTGGCTTGGCAGGTCCCACACCCAAGGAGCCTTGCTCACTGCTAGTGCAGCCGTGTGATATCGAACGGTAAGGTGGCAGCCTGGCTGAGGGAGGGGTGTCCACCATTGCTAAGGCTTGAGTAGGTAAACAAAGTGGCCAGGAAGCTCGAACTGGGCAGAGCCCACCACAGCTCATCAAGGTCTGCTGACTTTATAGATTCCACCTCTGTGGGCAGGGTATAGCTGAACAAAAGGCAGCAGACAATTTCTGCAGACTTGTCTGACAACTCTGAAGAGAGTAGTGGTTCTCCCAGCACAGCATATGAGCCCTGAGAACAGACAGACTGCCTCCTCAAGTAACCCTTGTATAGCCTAACTGGGAGACACCTCCCAGTAGTGGTCGATAGACACCTCATACAGGCGGGTGCCCCTCTGGGACGAAGCTTCCAGTGGAAAGATCAGGCAGCAATATTTGCTGTTCTGCAATATTTGCTATTCTGCAGCCACCGCTGGTGATAACCAGGGAAACAGGGTCTGGAATGGACCTCCAGCAAACTCCAACAGATCTGCAGCTGAGGGACCTGGCTATTAGAAGGAAAACTAACAAACAGAAAGGAATAGGATCAACAGCAACAAAAAAGACATCTGCACCAAAACCCCATGTGTCGACTGCCAACATCAAAGACCAAAGGTAGATAAAACCACAAAGATGGAGAAAAACCTGAGAAGAAAAGCTGAAAAGTCTAAAAGCCAGAGTACCTCTTCTCTTCCAAAGGATCACAGCTCCTTGCCAGCAACGGAACAAAGCTGGACAAAGAATGGCTTTGATGAGTTGACAGAAGTAGGCTTCAGAAGTTTGGTAGTAACAAACTTCTTCAAGCTAAAGGAGCATGTTCTAACCCATCGCAAGGAAGCTAAAAACCTTGAAAAAAGGTTAGATGTATGGCTAACCAGAATAAACAGTGTAGAGAAAACTTTAAAAGACCTGATGGAGCTGAAAACCATGGCACGAGAACTTTGTGATGCATGCACAAGCTTCGATAGCCGATTCAATCAAGTGGAAGAAAGGGTATCGTGATTGAATATCAAATTAATGAAATAAAGTGAAAAGACAAGTTTAGAGAAAAAAGAGTAAAAAGAAAAGAACAAAGCCTCCAAGAAATATGGGACTATGTGAAAAGATCAAATCTACATTTGATTGGTGTACCTGAAAGTGATGGAAAGAATGGAACCAAGTTGGAAAACACTCTTCAGGATATTATCCAGGAGAACTTCCCCAACCTAGCAAAGCAGGCCAACATTCAAATTCAGGAAATACAGAGAACACCAAAGATACTCCTCAAGAACAGCAGCCCCAAGGCACATAATTGTCAGATTCACCAAGGTTAAAATGAAGGAAAAAATGTTAAAAGTAGCCAGAGAGAAAGGTCGGGTTACCAACAAAGGAAAGCCCATCAGACAAACAGCAGATCTCTCGGCAGAAACCCCACAAGCCAGAAGAGAGTGAGGGCCAATATTCAACATTCTTAAAGAAAAGAATTTTCAACCCATAATGTCATATCAAGCCATACTAAGCTTCATAAGTGAAGGAGAAATAAAATCCTTTACAGACAAGCAAATGCTGAGAGATTTTGTCACCACCAGGCCTGCCTTACAAGAGCTCCTGAAAGAAGCACTGAACATGGAAAGGAACAACTGGTAACAGCCACTGCAAAAACATGCCAAATTGTAAAAACCATCAATGCTATGAAGAAACTGCATCAATTAATGGGCAAAATAACCAGCTAATATCATAATGACAGTATCAAATTCACACATAACAATATTAACCTTAAATGTAAATGGGCTAAATGCAACAATTAAAAGACACAGATTGGCAAATTGGGTAAGAGTCAAGACCTATCAGTGTGCTATATTCAGGAGACTCATCTCACGTGCAGAGATACGCACAGGCTCAAAACAAAGGGATGGAGGAATATTTACCAAGCAAAAGGAAAGCAAAAAAAGCAGAGATTGCAATCCTAGTCTCTGATAAAACAGACTTTAAACCAACAAAGATCAAAAGAGACAAAGAAGGCCATTACATAATGATAAAGGGATCAATTCAACAAGAAGAGCTAATTGTCATAAATATATGTGCACCCAATGAAGGAGCACCCAGATTTATAAAGCAAGTCTTTGGAGACCTACAAAGAGACTTAGACTTCCACACAGTAATAATGAAAGACTTTAACACCCACTGTCAATATTAGACAGATCAACAAGACAGAAGGTTAACAAGGATATCCAGGACTTGAACTCAGCTCTGCACCAAGCAGACTCAATAGACATCTACAGAACTCTCCACCCCAAATCAACAGAATATACACTCTTCTCAGCACCACATTGCACTTATTCTAAAACTGATCACATAATTGGAAGTAAAGCACTCCTCAGCAAATGTAAAAGAACAGAAATCACAACAAACTGTCTCTGAGACCACAGTGCAATCAAACTAGAACTCAGGATTAAGAAACTCACTTAAAACTGCACAACTACATGGAAACTGAACAACCTGCTCCTGAATGATTACTGGGTGAATAATGAAATGAAGGCAGAAATAAAGATGTTTTTTGAAACTGATGAGAATAAAGACACAATGTATCAGAATCTCTGGGACACATTTAAAGCAATGTGTAGAGGAAAATTTATAGCACTAAATGCTGACAAGAGAAAGCAGGAAAGATCAAAAATCAACACCCTTACATCACAATTAAAAGAACTACAGAAGCAAGGGCAAACAAACTCAAAAGCTAGCAGAAGGCAAGAAATAACTAAGATCAGAGCAGAACTGAAGGAGATAGAGTCACAAAACACCCTTCAAAAAAATCAACGAAACTAGGAGCTGGTTTTTTGAAACGATCAACAAAATTGATAGATGGCTATCAAGACTAATAAAGAAGAAAAAAGAGAAGAATCAAATAGATGCAATAAAAAATGATGAAGGGGACATCACCACTGATTCCACAGAAATACAAACTACCATCAGAAAATACTATAAATACTTCTATGCAAATAAACTAGAATATCTAGAAGAAATGGATAAATTCCTGGACACATAAACCCTCCCAGGACTAAACCAGGAAGAAGTTGCATCTCTGAATAGACCAATAACAGGTTCTGAAATTCAGGCAATAATTAATAGCCTACCAACCAAAAAAAAGTCCAGGACCAGACGACTCACAGCCGAATTCTACCAGAGGTATGAAAAGGAACTGGTACCATTCCTTCTGAAACTATTTCAATCAATAGAAAAACAGGGAATCCTCCCTAACTCATTTTATGAGGCCAGCATCATCCTGATACCCAAACCTTGCAGAGACACAACAAAAAAAGAGAATTTTAGATCAATATCACTGATGAACATTAATGCAAAAATCCTCAATATAATACTGGCAAACCAAACTCAGCAGCACATCAAAAAGCTTATTCACCATGATCAAATTGGCTTCATCCCTTGGATACAAGGCTGTTTCAACATATGCAAATCAATAAACATAATCCATCACATAAACAGAACCAATGACAAAAATCACACGATTATCTCAGTAGATGCAGAAAAGCCCTTTGACAAAATTCAACAGCCCTTCAGGCTAAAAACTCTCAATAAACTAGGTATTAATGGAGCATATCTCAAAGTAATAAGAGCTATTTATGACAAACCCACAGCCAATATCATACCGAATAGGCAAAAACTGGAAGCATTCCCTTTGAAAATTGGCACAAGACAAGGATGGTCTCTCTTACCACTCCTATTCAACATAGTGTTGGACGTTCTGGCTAGGGCAATCAGGCAAGAGAAAGAAATAAAGGTTATTCAATTAGGAAAAGAGGAAGTCAAATTGTCCCTGTTTGCAGATGCCATGATTGTATATTTAGAAAAATCCATCGTCTCCACCCAAAATCTCCATAAGCTGATAAGCAACTTCAGCAAAGTCTCAGGATACAAAATCAATGTGCAAAAATTACAAGCATTCCTATACACCAATCACAGAAAAACAGAGAGCCAAATCATGAGTGAATTCCCATTAACAGTTGCTACAAGGAGAATAAAATACCTAGGAATCCAACTTACAAAGGATGTGAAGGACTTCTTCAAGGAGAGCCATAAACCACTGCTCAACGAAATAAAAGAGGGCACAAACAAATGGAAGAATATTCCATGCTTATGGATAGGAAGAATCAATATAGTGAAAATGGCCATACTGCCCAAGGTAATTTATAGATTCAATGTCATTCCCATCAAGCTACCAAGGTCTTTCTTCACAGACAGAAAAAACTACTTTAAAGTTCATATGGAGGCCGGGCGCGGTGGCTCAAGCCTGCAATCCCAGCACTTTGGGAGGCCGAGACAGGCGGATCACGAGGTCAGGAGATCGAGACCATCCTGGCTAACACGGTGAAACCCCGTCTCTACTAAAAATACAAAAAAAAAAAAAAAACTAGCCTGGCGAGGTGGTGGGCGCCTGTAGTCCCAGCTACTCCGGAGGCTGAGGCAGGAGAATGGCATGAACCCGGGAGGCGGAGCTTGCAGTGAGCTGAGATCCGGCCACTGCACTCCAGCCCGGGGGACAGAGCAAGACTCCGTCTCAAAAAAAAAAAAAGTTCATATGGAACCAAAAAAGAGCCCGCATTGCCAAGACAATCCTAAGGAAAAAGAACAAAGCTAGAGGCATCACACTACCTGACTTCAAACTATACTACAAGGCTACAATAACCAAAACAGCATGGCACTGGTACCAAAACAGATATATAGACCAATGGAACATAACTGAGGCTTCAGAAATAACACCACACATCTACAGCCATCTGATCTTTGACAAACCTGAGAAAAACAAGAAATGGGGAAAGGATTCCCTATTTAATAAATGGTGCCAGGAAAACTGACTAGCCATATGTAGAATGCTGAAACGGGATCCCTTCCTTATACCTTATATAAAAATTAATTCAAGATGGATTAAAGACTTAAATGTTAGATGTCGATGGGTGCAGCAAACCAACATGGCACATGTATACCTATGTAACAAATCTGCACTTTGTGCACATGTACCCTAGAACTTAAAGTATAATAATAAAATAAAATAAAATAAGAAATAACAAAGATCAAAGCAGAAATAAATGGACTAGAGAGTAGAAAAACAGTAGGAAAAAATCAGTGAAGTTGAGTTGATTTCTCGAAAAGAAAATGAAAACTGATGAACCCTTAGTTACACTAACTAGAAAAAAAGAAAAGACTCAAATAAATTTACCACAAATGAAAGAGACATCACAACTGACAACACAGAAATACAAAGGATTATAAGAAACCCTTATGAATAACTATGTTGTCAACAAATTGAACAATCTACAAAAAATACATAAACTCCTAGACCCATGCAACCTAAGGCTGAAACATGAAGAAAAAGAACATCTGAACAAACCAATAACAAGTAAGGATATTGAATCAGTAATAAAAAGTCTCCTATTAAAGAAAACTAAGAATCAAATTACTACACTGCTGAATTCTACCAAGAATTTAAAGAAGAACTAATAACACTTTTTCTCAAACTATTCCAAAAATTCAAAGGATGGAATACTTCCAAATGCATTTTATAAGGCCAGCATTATGGTGATACCAAAGCCAAAAAAAAAAAAAAAAAAAAAAAAACACACTTTTAGAAATGAAAATTACACGCCAATGACCCTGAAGAACATACATACAGTACAAATATCCTCAACAAAATACTAGCAAATTGAAGCCAATAACTCATTAAAATGATTATTCACCATGATAAGTGGGATTTATCACTGTGAGACAAGAATGGTTTGACATAAAAATGTGAAACACCACATTTTTAAAATGGAGAATAAAAATAATATAATCATCTCAATAGATGTATACAATGCATTTGACAGCCTTCAATATGCTTTCATGATTAAAAAAAAAAAAAACTTTCAACAGATTAGGGATAGAGGAATGTACTTCAACATAATAAAGGCCATATATTGCAAACCTATAGCTAACATCATTCTCAACAATGAAAAGTTGAAAGCTTTTTCTCTAAGATCAGGGACAAGAACAAGAATTCTCATTCTCACCACTTCAAACAGTACTGGAAAATGAGCCAGAGCAATCAGACAAGAGAAAGAAATGGAAGGCATCCTAATAAGAAAGGAAGAAGTAAAATCGTCTATATTTGCTAGTGATATAATCATATATATACAAAACCCTAAAGACTACCCAAAAACTCTTAGAACTGATAAATGAAGTCAGTAAATGCAGGCCCCAAAATCAATGTACTAAAATTAGTATCATTTCTATACACTAGTAATAAACTATCTAAAAAGTAAGTAAGAAAATCTCATTTACAATTTAAAAAATTAAATATTTAGGTGTAAATTTAACCAAGGAGGTAAAAGACCTGTATAGTGAAAGTTATAATACACTGATGAAAGAAAAATGAAGAAAACACAAATAATTTGAAATGTATCCCATGTTTATGGATTAGAAAAATCAATATCTTGAAAATGTCCATACTTCCCAAAGCAAACCACAGTCAATGCAGTGGCTATCAAAATTCCAGGCTTGGCGTGGTGGCTCATGCCTGTAATCCCAGCACTTTGGGAGGCCAAGGTGGTTGGACTGCCTGAGCTCAGGAGTCTGCAACCAGCCTGGGCAACACAGTGAAACTCTGTCTCTATTAAAATACAAAAAATTAGCCGGGTGTGGGCGGTGTGCACCTGTAGTCCCAGCTACTTTGGAGGCTTAGGGAGGAGAATTGCTTGAACCCGGGAGGCAGAGGTTGCAGCGAGCCAAGATTGTGCCACTGCACTCCAGCCCGGGCAACAGAGTGAGACTCCATCTCAAAAAAAAAAAAAAAAAGTCCAATGTCATTTTTCACAGAAAACAAAATATATTCTGAAATTTATATGAAACTGAAAAAGACCCTGAATAACCGAGCTTAACAAAAATAACAAAAGTGGAGGCATCGCATTCTTTTCAAGTCATATTAGAAAGTGAATATAATTAAAACATCATTGTACTGGCATTTAAAAAAGACACATCGACCAATAGAACAGGATAGAAATTCCAGAAATAAACACATGCATTTACAATCAATTCACTTTTTATAAAAGTGCCAAGAACACACAATAGGACAAGGACGGTCTCTTCAATAAACGATGTTGGGAAAACTGAATATCCACATGCAGAAGAATAACATTGGACATCTCTCTCACATTATATTTTTAAAAACTCAAAATAGATTAAAAGCTTAAATATAAAACCTGAAACTGCTAGGAAAAAAAAAAAAAACACACATAGAGGAAAATCTCACAACATTAGTGTGGGCAACAACTTTTTAAACATAATCCCAAAACCACAAGCAACAAAAGAAAAAATAAACAAATAGGATGACATCAAACTAAAAAGCATCTACATAGCAGAGGAAACAATTAACAACTCTCATTCTTCCATTTCATCACTTTGTTGTGAAGCAATAACCCACAGAATGGGAGAATGGAATAAGGAATTAATAAGCAATGTATATAAGAAACTTAAATAGCTCAATACCAAGAAAACAAATAACCCAAGTAAAAAATGGACAAAGGACCTAAACAGATATTTCTCACAAGAAGACATATAAATGGGCAGGAGGTACATGAAAACATACTCAGCATCACTAATCATTAGAAAAATGCAAATTAAAACCACAATGAGATATCATCTCACACCTGTTAGAATGGTGATTATCAAATGGGTGTTTATTAACCAAAAGATATAAAATTTCAGTAAGGAGGAGTAAGTTTTTGAGATACATTGCAAGCATGGTTACTATAGCTAAGTATAACATATATTTCTAAATTGCTAAGACAGCAAATTTCAAATGTCTCACCACAAAAATGATAAGTGAGGAGACAGATGTGCTAATTAGTTTGGTTTAATAATTTCACATTGTATACTTATATCAAAACTTTGCACCACACTCCACAAATAGATACACATTATTTGTCAATTATTATTTGTTAATTTGTCAATTATTATTTGTCAATTTAAAAACATTTTTAAAATTTGGTTGATTACTATCCATATAATCAGATCAAAGCAATTTTTAAAATAGTACACTTAATCTGAATGTTGAAATTATACCGAATTTGTCTCTGTTATATTTCTAAAGAAGCTATGTAACAAAAAAGTAACAAGTTAATTGGAACCCCTACCCAATCACCCACTAGCAGTTACTTAAGTTGCTTATATATATTGGTTACTAATTCCATATTAACAAGTTATGAAGTTAATATTCAGATTGCTATAAAACGGAAATAATAATCTTACCTAATTGATGAGGTTTTCTGAGGATCAAATGAAATGAAATATATGATGGCATTTGGAAACTCCAAAGGCCACTAAAAATGTCCATTTTTTTTTTAATTACCATTACTATATTTAGTCTATAGATAGCCAGATGCTGACTGGCAAGTAATTCTGGTAATAGCACTCCAATGAACCAATCTTTAGTGAGCATAGATATTTCCATCTCGTGAATGTCACTGTGGTGATTAATGTCTAGTACAATAGCAAGGATGCTGCCAAAAAGGCTGTGTGCTCTGAAGGGCAATCTCAATACCCACTTTGCAAAGCACAGAGACTCCATCCCTCAGGATAACTCTATCCCATATGTGCACAAAGTTAGGAAGCATATTTCATGACTATTATGGAGGAAAATGTTGTGATATGGTTTTATAATGTCTTTAGAAGAAAAACCTCAAAAACAGAATATCTGAAAATAGAAAACTCATTTGCTGTGAAATTAAATATCACACTCTTCATATTGCAAAGCAGTAAGTCGAATTTTTTCTTCATTGGAAATGAGAAAAATACAGTGAGATTAACTGTGCTTTTAAAGTTTGAGTAAAACATGTAATTCTTTGTGACAAATCCTAGCAAAAATAACCTTTTTTAATCTAGATGGTTGTAAAAGGCCATATCTTTGTTTTCGGAGCTGTCTTGAGTGTGTCCCCTGATTTTGTGAAACAAAAGCATAAAATCAGCTCCTTATTTCATTCTTCTCCTCAATCACCATGACTTTTTATCATTATCTCTGTCTCTCCCTTGACACATACTTCTCCTTTTCTGACCGTCCTGTACATTTAGATCACAGCTGCAAGAATAGATATCATCCAAGTATTTGTGCACTAAATCCTCTAGCCGTCAGACCAGTAATCACCCTTCTCAAATAGACTGTTGAAATCATGCACAAGGCTGCTTATTACTGTTTTCATCAGTCAGTGGCCACAGTGTAAGCCCACCTGGCCATCTTTCTATTGTTCTGTCATCCCCAGTAATGCACTGTACCTCCTTGAAGTCATCTGACTCTCCACTTCTACCTTACTTCCCACAGACTTCCCTTGTGTTCTTGGGAATTTCCACCAAAGAATTACATAAGCTGTCAAAGTTCATAAATGTACCAAATCACACAATAAAGATTTAAACCCAAACTTTCTGATTCCAAAACACCAGACCCTTAAAGACAACTTATTGTAGTCTTCATGTATGGCAAATTCTCCAGTCTCCCAAACAACTTCTCAGAGCAATCCCTGTACCTATTCTCCTTCACTGAAACCTAGCTTTTGCCAAATATATAATTTTTTTCTTGCCTAGGGAGCTATTGTTCTCTCCAATCTCAGGTACAATAGTTCTCTTTTCTCCCCATTGCCTTTCCAGACAATTACTCCTGCTCCTTTAAAATGTAGGCCTTTCACTGATATATTTTTTATTTTATTTTATTTATTTCTATAGGTTTTTGAGGAACAGGTGGTATTTGGTTACATGAGTTCTTTAGTAGTGATTTGTGAGATTTTGGTGCACTCGTCACCCAAGCAGTATACATAGTAACCAACGTTAATCTTTTATCCATCACCCCCTCAACCCTTTCCCCCAAATCCCCAAAATCCATTGTATCATTCTTTAGTCTTTGCATCCTCATAGCTTAGCTCCTACTTATGAGCGAGAACATACCGTGTGTGATTTTCCATTCCTGAGTTACCTCCTTAGAATAATGGTCTCCAATGCCATTCACGTTGCTGTGAATGCCATTATTTTCTTCCTTTTTATGGCTGAATACTATTTCATGGTATATATATATACCATGATTTATTTCTCCACTCGTTGATTGATGGATATTTCAGCTAGTTTCATATTGTTGCAATTGTGAATTTTGCTGCTGTAAACACGCATATGCAAGTATCTTTTTCATATAATGATTTCTCTTTCTCTGGGCACATACCCAGTAGTGGGATTGCTGGATCAAACGGTAGTTCTTCTTTTAGTTCTTTAAGGAATCTCCACACTGTTTTCCATAGTGGTTGTACTACTTTACATTCCCACCAGCAGTGTAAAAGTGCTCTCTTTTCACTGCATCCCCGCCAACATCTATTATTATTTGATTTTTTTATTATGGCCATTCTTGCAGGAATAATGTGGTATCACATTGTGGTTTTGATTTGCATTTTCTTGATCATTAGTGATTGTTGAGCATTTTTCCATATGTTCCTTGGCCATTTGTATATATTCTTTTGAGAATTTTCTACTCATGTTCTTACTCATTTTTTAATGAGATTTTTTTTTCATTGCTAATTTGTTTGAGTTCCTCATAGATTCTGGATATTAGTCCTTTGCTGGATGTGAAGATTTTCTCTGACTCTGGGGCTTGTCATTCTACTCTGCTGATTGTTTCCCTTGCTGTGCAGAAACTTTTTAGTTTAATTAAATCCCACCTATTTATCATTGTTTTTGTTGCATTTTCTTTTGGGTTATTCATCATGAAGTCTTTGCATAAAACAATGTCTGCAAGGGTTTTTATGATGTTATCTTCTAGAATTGTTATGGTTTCAGGTTTTAGATTTAACTCTTTGATCCATCTTGAGTTGATTTTTGTATAAGGTGAGAGAGGAGAATCCAGTTTCATTCTTCTACACGTGGTTTGCCAATTATCCCAGCCCCATTTGTTGAATAGGGTGTTCTTTCCCCACTTCATGTTTTTGTTTGCTTTATCAAAGATTAGTTGGCTATAAGTACTTGGGTTTATTTCCGGGTTCTCTATTTTTGTTCTTTTGGTCTATGTGCCAGTTCACGTTGTTTTGGTGACTATGGCCTTATAGTATAGTTTGAAGTTAGGTAATACGAGGCCTCCAGATTTGTTCTTTTTGCTTAGCCTCGCTTTGGCTATGCAGGCTCTTTTTTGGTTCCATATGAATTTTAGAACTGTCTTTTCTAGTTCTGTGAAGAATTATGGTGGTATTTTGATGGGAATTGCATTGAATTTGTAGACTGCTTTTGGCAGTATGGTCATTTTCACAATATTGATTCTACCCTTCCATGAGCATGGGATGTGTTCCTATTTGTTTGTGTCATCTATGATTTCTTTCCTCAGTGTTTTGTAGTTTTCCTTGTATAGGTCTTTCACCTCCTTGATTAGGTATATTCCTAAGTTTGTTTTTTTGTTATTGTTGTTGTTTTGCAGCCATTGTAAAAGGGATTGAGTTCTTGATTTGATTCTTAGCTTGGTCACTGTTTGTGTATAGGAGAGCTACTGATTTGTGCACATTAATTTTTGAATTCTGAACATTTGCTGAATACACTTATCAGTTCTAGGAGCTTTTTGGAGGAGTCCTTAGGGTTTTCAAGGTATATGTTATGTGTCATCAGCAAACAATAACAATCAACTATTTGACTTTCTCTTTACCAATGTGGATGCCCTTTATTTCTTTCTCTTGTCTGATTGCTTTGGTTAGGACTGCCAGTACTATGTTGAATAGCAGTGGTGAGAGTGGCTATTGTTGTTTTGTTTCACTTCTCAAAGAGAATGCTTTCCATTTTTCTTCATTCAATATTATGTTTGCTGTAGGTTTCTCATAGATGGCTTTCATTACAGTAAGGTATGTCCCTTTTATGC